>NC_135960.1:35372297-36572297 GCF_053455715.1 Rhinoraja longicauda
ATTGGGAACATTTTCCCTTCGTCTATCTTGTCCAGTCCTTTTATAATTTTATACATCCCTATAAGATCCCCTCTCATCTTTCTAAACTCCAGTGAATACAAGTCTAGTCTTTCCAATCTTTCCTCATAATGACAGTCCCACGATCCTGGGGATTAAGCTCATGAACCTACGGCACTGCGTCAAATATATTTGTTTGTAAATTGCAATGAAGAAAATTACTTGCATTGGTTAACTTGGTTAACTTGGTTAACTTGGTTTGGAATACGAGATAGAACGATAGGGGATAAAAAAATGTTTTTGATTCCAGGTGAAATATGTAAGACGTCACACAATGAATTTAGCCGAAGTCAAGCCTTCATTATCAAATTTGCATCGAAACATTTTTGCACCTCAGAGTGTGAGAACAGATATCTCCAGGGCAGTCTCACAGCATCTGGGCTTCAGCAAAGATGATGAAGTCAATGGTCAAGCAAGCAACCAGCTGCAAGAGGGTGTTAACAAGCTGGTGCAGGTGTGTAAGGTTATTTGCATCCTGAGTTTGATTCTGAAGTGCTGTTTCCATCGGCGAGGAACCATATATTCTGGATCTGTCTGTATAGTGCCAGGACTAGCAAGCAAACCTGGTAATCTAATTAGGGGAGACATAATGAGAATCTTGCATTTCTATTAAGGAGGCATATAAATGATGGAGTGTATTTTGCATGCACCACTAATTTTGAGTTGCATAGAAGGTGTGGGGAGAAAATGGACAAAATAAATATCTGCGATAGGGCGAGACCTTTCTAGATACAGCAACTTCCATTCTCGTGTACTGCACCAGTGTTTGCAATGTGGCCTCCCCTCTACATTGACAAAACCAAATGCAGGTTGGATGATCGTTTTGTGGCGCACTTGTATTCAGTACCTGGGTGTGATGCTGACCTGCCTATATCCAGCCAATTTAATTCCCCATTGGCTCTGCTATTAACACATATCAGGCAATGTAGGATAGATTGCCATGTTTGTGCTTTGTCCCTATTGTCCTAATAATAAATCCAAGTTAAAGTAGAAAGTGCTGGAGCAACCCGGCAGGTCAGGGAGCATTTCTGAATTACATGGAAAGGTGACATTTCAGGTCAGGACCCTTGTCAGACTGATTATCGTAGGAGGGAGAAAGCTGGAAAAGAGTTGGGAGTAAGCTAAAGTCTGGCAAGTAGTTTGATGCAGTTGCAAGGTTTTTTTTATGGGCAGATGGGTGGGCAAAGGCCAGAGATGAAAAGGAGACAAAGGGGTATTAGATAATGAGAGGGGAGAAGTGAAATGTGAAGCCAGAGGAAGGGGTGGGAGGGGGAATGAGAAAGAGGGGTGGGTCAGTAGAATGTGTGTGTTCTCGAGTAGTTCACTCAAAGGAGAAGGAGGAAGTACAAGGGGGAAATGTTTGTTAACTAAAATTGGTGAGTTCGGTGTTGACCACATTTATTAAAGAGGACATTTTGGATGTCCTAGAGTGGAAAGCCACATCGTGGGAGCAAATGCAACAGGGAGGAAGAAATTGAGAGTAGGGGATCGGTTCTTTGCAAGAGACCTGGTGGAAGATGGTCATGTCCAGATAGCTGTGGGTCAGTGGGTTTATTGAATGAATGAATGAATGAATAAATGAATGAATGAATGAATGAACGAACGAACGAACGAACGAACGAACGAACGAACGAACGAACGAACGAACGATTGCAGGTGTTAGTCAATAATCTGTCCCTTGTGATGGAGACAGATCAAAACAAATGGAAGAGAGGTGTCAGAGATAGTTCGTTAATTTGAGGGCAGGGTGCAAGTTAATGGTAAAGTTGATGAAATCAATAGGTATTGCAAGGGTGAAGGAGGCAACCCAGAGAAATTGTTGGGGTTGGTGTCAATGTATTTTCAGAACAAGGACTGCTCCTTGTCGCCAGAAAAAAGGCAGGCATAGCACGGGCACTTACATGGGCCCCATAATTATGTTGGATTCTTATTTTGTGAGGCAAATTTCCCAGATGCTCACACCTGATGTGGACTACCTTGATTGAGAGGAGCAGCATGTGTAAAGAAATATGTGCTGGATTGGTGAGAGTAATCATGTCTTCCCATTGTCCAATAAAGGCACAGTCATCAAAGCACAATCAGGAAGATAAAGATGCAACATTAGTTGAGATTCCATCAACTGATGAAGAGCAAGATGAATCTTACACAGGCTCCAGCCCAAACCTCACAAGCAGCAGTCAAAAGGTACCTGGCAATTTTGTTTTTTAACTAGGGCATACCCGATCAGGTTTATCATGAAGATTGACTGGTAGAAGCTGGTCTGGTCCATTTGACAATGATCTGAGGTTTTTGGACATTCATCAGAGAAGGGGATTTTTTGTACTCCATGTTGATTTTGGAATTGTTTCCTATTTTGTACAGGGTGATTTTCACTGGTTGACTAGATCTCCTGCCTCTTTCAAAGAGGTGGACAGTGAACTATCACTGGAGATGGTGATTTAAATGATGTCTGATGTAGAAGGGCTGTGAGCCACTTTGCACACACCTATTATAACTAATTCAGATGCCATATTCAAGTCGTCAGGTTGCGTTTGGTGTCCTGCGCACAAGTATAATTAATATTTGCTTGCAGCAGCATCTCAGACACATATTCAGACAACACATAAAAACATAAATAATACATAAATGGCACGTAAATTCTATAAGATAGTTTGCAACAAACCAAAACACGAGGGCAGAAAAACAAATGAGGAAAAAAAAGCAAGTTTATGTTCGTGCCAGGGGCAGATCCATTGCTGACGCAGGAATTAGGGTTGTGCGGATTGATTCAAGAGCCTGATTGTTGTAGGAAAATAACTGTTCCTGAACCTGGTGGAGTGGTGTTTTGGGCTTTTGTATTGCTGCTCAATGCTAGCTGCATGGTACAGAAGCCCATTGTAGAAATCCTTCCAATCTGATTATTATCGCAGGTGATGCAGCCTGTCAAAACTATTCACATGCCCTATGATTGTATGCCTTGAGATGACACCGGACTTTGGACATGAACCATACTTCCTGAAGTCAACCATATAAAGTGGATATTTAACCTATGTTGCAGCAATAGACCGGATATTATCTGGTGATTCTTTTTCTATAATATAATGGCCCTTGGATTTGCAGGCTGAGTCCGCATTTATTTGCCGATCCCCAGTTGCCCTTGAGAAGGTGGTCCTGAGCTGCTGGTTGAGCCACTGCACATCTTGAGGGATGGGTGGACCTGCAATATTTTTAGGGGGGGTACAATGAATATCCTGATTGCATTAGCAACACAGGTACATAGACTCAGACGACAAAGAAACATTCTGCAAAAAAAGTGAAGAGAAAAAGAATGTGAAAATAATCAGCACATTAGTGTAAAGCAGAATTAGAAAACAAACTCCATGATTATGCAAGAGGTGGTTCGTAGTGTTTTGTTGCTGAGGTTGGATTAGGAACTGCCTAACCAGCATGGTTTGTCATCCATTTTGGCCTTGGAGGAGATAGAGACACCCTGCATTCCTGCTGTAAAGACATTAGGGTTTTAGAGAGAGCATTAAAAACACAGGCCATTCAATTTACTAGGTCTGCACTATCAACCAGCCATTTACACTAATTCGATATTTATCCCATTTTTTAGTGCCTCCACAGTGCCATCATCTGTCAGGTTATAGAGCACAGAAGTTGGGATGTTCTATTGGGGTGATCTTATAGAGGTGCAAAAGGTCATGAGGGGAATAAATAAGGTAAATACTTTTACCCAGAGTAAGGGAACAAAAAACAAGGTGACATAGGTATATGTTGGGAGTGGAAAGATTTAGTTGAAACCCGAAGTATAACTTTTTCACACATGTGTTGGTGTAGATCAAGCTGCCACAGGAGGTAGTTGAGGCAGGTACTGTAACAACTTTTAAAAGACATTTGGACAGATTCATGGATAGGAAAGATGTAGAGAGATGTGTGTCAAATGTGGGCAGGTGAGACAATTGTAGATAGAGCATCTTGTCAGCATAGGCAAGTTGGGCCCAAGTGCTCGTTTATGTACTATATGAAACTATGACTCTACACATGAATCACATGTCAATTGAACTTCAATTGCACATGTTCTATAAGACAGTGAAAAAAAGCTGTGCATAAAACCAAGATATGCAAATGCTCAACAATCTGCTTCATGCAATGAGAAAAATAATAGAAAAATATACGTTTTAAACAATTATGCCTTTTTTTCTTTTAAATGTAGATTCTGTCATCGAGGAGCCATAGTGTGGACATGCCAAAAACTAAAACTTTGCACACGCCAGAGTATGAATCAGAGCGGAGGATGAAAATTATGAGGAAAGCAATTGCAGCTTTTCGGGTAATTGGTACAATTCTGATGAAGCCAACAATGAAGAGAGTAACAGGGAAAAGAAAGAGGAATTTCTTTGGAATCTGTGGAATTTGTTACCACAAAAGATAGTGTAGGCCAAATCAATGGATATTTTTAAGGCGAAGATTGATAGATTATTGATTAATACAGGTGTCAGGGGGTTATGGGGAGAAGGCAGGAGAATGGGGGTGGGAGGGAAAGATAGATTCACATTGAATGGTGGTGCTGGCTCGAAGGGCCGAATGGCCTACTCCTGCATCTATTGTCTATTGTCTAGATCAGCCATGATTGAATGGTAGAGTAGACTTGATGGGCCAAATGGCCTAATTCTGTTCCTATAACTTGTAAACTTATGAACTTATGATCACTAATTAAGCATTGCAGGAAGGCATGGGGTCTTTGGTGAGGTATCGAAAGACCAAAGGGTGGCTCATTTGTGCCCTTATTTAAGAAAGGTTGCAAGTACAAGCCAGAGTACCAGAGCGGGTGAGCCTCTATCAATGGTGGGGAAAGTTACTGAGAGGCAGGATGTACTGGCATTTGGAAAGGTTAGGATTGATTAGGGATAGTGAGCATGGCTTTGTATGTGGGAAATCGTCTTACAAAATTATTTTTAAAATTTCAAAGATGTGATCAAGAGGATCTCTTGGTTGATTCATGGACTTTAGCGAGGCCTTTGACAAGGTTCCGCGTGATAGGTTGGTCTGGAAGATTGGATCATAACGGATCCAGGATGAAACAGCCAATTGAATACAAAATTGGCTTGGTGATAAGAGTCAAAGGGTGGTAGTGGAGGAAACCTATGACCAGCTGTGTGCTCTTGCTTGTCATCTATATTAACGATTAGGATGAGAATGTAGTTGGTGTAGTTAGTAAGTTTACAGATGACACAAAAATTGATTAAACAGTGGACAGTGAAGAAAGTTATCGAAAATTGCACCAAGTTCTAGATAAACTGGGGAAGTAGATTAAGGAACAGCAGATGGAATTTAACATAAACAAGTTGCATTTGCCCTACATTTATTTTAATGCGAAAGGCCTGACAGGTAAGGTGGATGAACTCCGGGCATGTATAGATATGTGCGACTGGGATGCTTCAGCTGTTACAGAAACCTGGCTAAGAGAGGGACAGGACTGGTAGTTTAATATTCCAGGATACAGGTGGTATAGGGGGGATAGAGGTGAGGGTAAAAGGGGAGGTGGTGAAGCTATATTGATAAGGAGAAGGTTACGGCAGTAGTCCGAGATTACATTACTGATGGTTCATCTAGCGAGGCTACGTCGGTGGAACTGAGAAATGAAAAGGGAATGATCACCTTGATGGATGTGTACTACAGCCCCCGCAAATAGTCAATGGGAATTAGAAGGACAAATATGCTTGGCAATTGCAGGCGACTACAAGACTATTCGGGTTGTCCCAGTAGGGGATTTTAATTTTCCCAGTAAAGACTGGGTCTGTCATGCCTATGGCTCAGATGGGGTGGTTTTTGTCAAATGCGTTCAGAAAATTTTCCTCAGGCAATATATGTAGCGGGCCCTACAAGGGAGAGGGCAAAGATTGGTCTACTCTTAGGAATTTGGAAAGGGCAACTGAGGGAAATATCTGTGGGCCAGCCTTTTGGAACCAGCAACCTCAGTGCTGTTAGCTTTCAAATAGTTATAGATAAGGACAGGGTAGGCCCACAAGTTAAAATTCTGAATTGGGGCAAGGCCAACTTTGATGGTATGAGACAGGAACTTGCTAAAGTTGATTGAAGTAGGTTGTTTGTGGGCAAAGATGCTAAGAGTTCAGGGCATGCATGTTACTGTTCGAGTGAAAGGCAAGGCAGGTGGGAGTAAGCAAGCTTGGATGATGAATCCGTGGAGGGTTTTTGTGAATTGAGGAGCATACCCTCCTTCTGAGGAAGGAGTAAATTGGAGGTAGGAGATAGCTCCGGCAGATAATATAAAGGAAAATCCAGAGTTTTGTAAGTACATTAAGTGAAAGAGAGTAAATAGAGAGAGAATAGAGTCCCTCAGAAACCAAAGGGGTCATCTCTGTGTGGAGCTGCAAGACATGGGCAAGGTCCACAATTTCTCCTCTTATTTTACCATGGAGAAAGACATGAAGACTGTGGAACTTGGGACTGTTAATGGTGACGTCTTGAGGACAGTCTGTGTTACGGTCGAGGAGGTGCTGGAAGTCTTAGGAATTCAGGGGTAGATAAAAGGCACTAGGTGCTGGAGTAACTCAGCAGGTCAGGCAGCATCTTTCAAGAACATGGTAGGTGACATTTCAGGTCGAGACACTTCTTCAGTCTAATTGTAAAGGGGCAGAAGAAAGAAGAGGGGAGAGGCAGGTCAAAGTATGGCAGGTAATATGCGGACGCAGGCGAGGGGAAGTTTGATAGACAAATGGTTGCGCATGTTGTGCCTTTGTTTAAAAAAGGTTCTAAAAGTAAACCTAGCAATTATAGACCTATTAGTTTGACGTCTGGTGGGAAAATTAATGGAAAAGATACTTAGGGACAATATATATAATTATTTGGATAATCAAGGCCTGATTAGAAACAGTCAACATGGATTTGTGCCTGGAAGGTCATGTTTGACTAATCTTCTTGAATTTTTTGAAGAGGTTACCAGGGAAATTGATAAGGGCAAGGCTGTGGATGTTGTCTATATGGACTTCAGTAAGGCATTTGACAAGGTTCCACATGGAAGGTTGATTAAGAAGGTTAAATCGTTGGGTATTAATAGTGAGGTTGCAAGATGGATTCAACAATGGCTGAATGGGAGATACCAGAGGGTAACGGTTGACAATTGTATGTCAGGTTGGAGGCCAGTGTCTAGTGGAGTGCCCCAAGGATCTGTGTTGGGTCCACTGTTGTTTGTCATTTACATTAATGATCTGGATGATGGTGTGGCAAATTGGATTAGTAAATATGCAGATGATACTAAGATAGGTGGAGTAGTTGATAGTGAGGTAGATTTTCAAAGTCTACAGAGAGACTTGGGCCTTTTGGAAGGGTGGGCTGAAAGATGGCAGATGGAGTTTAATGCTGATAAGTGTGAGGTGCTGCATTTTGGTAGGACAAATCAAAATAGGACGTACAGGGTAAATGGTAGGGAATTGAGGAATGCAGTGGAACAGAGGGATCTGGGAATAACTGTGCATTGTTCCCTGAAGGTGGAATCTCATGTGGATAGGGTGGTGAAGAAGGCGTTTGGTATGCTTGCCTTTATAAATCAGAGCATCGAGTATAGAAGTTGGGATGTAATGTTGAAATTGTACAGGGCATTGGTGAGGCCGAATCTGGAGTATGGTGTGCAGTTCTGGTCGCCAAATTATAGGAAGGATGTCGACAAAATTGAGAGGGTACAGAGGAGATTTACTAGAATGTTGCCTGGGTTTCAGCACTTAGGCTACAGAGAGAGGTTGAACAGGTTGGGTCTTTATTCTTTGGAGCGTAGAAGGTTGAGGGGGGACTTGATAGAGGTTTTTTAAATTATGAGAGGGACGGACAGAGTTGACGTGGGTAGGCTTTTCCCTTTGAGAGTGGGGAAGATTCCAACAAGGAGACATAGCTTCAGAATTGAGGGACAAAGGTTTAGGGGTAACATGAGGGGGAACTTCTTTACTCAGAGGGTTGTGGCTGTATGGAATGGGCTTCCGGTGGAAGTGGTGGAGGCTGGCTCGATTTTATTATTTAAGAGTAAATTGGATAGGTATATGGATAGGAGGGGATTGGAGGGTTATGGTCTGAGTGCAGGTAGATGAGACTAGGTCAGGGAGAATGGTCGGCGTGGACTGGTAGGGCCGGACAGGCCTGTTTCCATGCTGTAGTTGTTATATGTTATATGTTATATGTTAAAGGTCAGCGATTCAAAACCAAAGGTGTGAGACAAGGTTGAAGAATTGCAAATTTAGAGAGAGGGGTGGGATGGGGTGGGGGTGAAATGTGTGGATTTCTAGGTGGGGCAACAGGGTAGGAGAGGGGGAGGGGGAAAGAAAAAGGAGGGGTGTGGCGGAGAAAGGGGGGGTTGGAGATTGTGGGAAAGTTTAGTTGGAGGATACCTAAAATTGGGGAATCCAATGTTCATACCGTTGGGAATGGGAAGGGAAATTAAAATGGATTGTAACCAGGAGTTACAGTAGGCCTTAGCGGACCGAGTGCAAGTGTTCAGTGAAATGATTGCCGAGTCTACGCTTGGTCTCACCGAATTGTAGGAGGCCACATCGGGAACACTAGATGAGGTTAGAGGTGGTGCATGTGAACCTCTGTCTCAGCTGGAAGGACCGCTGGGGTCCCTGGATGGAGGTGAAAGAGGAGGTATTGGGACAGATGTTACATCTGTGGTTGCAGGGGTAAGTACCTGGGGAGGGGGTGGTTTGGGTGAGAATGTATGAGTAAACAAGGATTTGCAGAAGGAGCAGTCTCAGTGGAAGTCTGGAAGATGTGACTGGAGGTGGGAGTGTGTTAGAGGTTACGGAAATGTTGGAGTATGATGCGTTGGGCATGGAGGCTGGTGTGGTGAAAGGTAAGGACCGGGGGAACTCTATGCTAGTTCCATCTGGGAGGAGGGGGAGCAAGAGCAAAACTACGGGGCACAGAGGAGACACAGGTGAGAGATCCATCTATAACAGAAGGATGGAAACAATGTTTACTGAAGAAAGAGAAAATCTCGGATATCGGGGCAGAAAGTCATCTTGGGAGCACATGCGGCAGAGACAGAGGAATTGAGAGTAGGGGATAGAGTCTTTGCAAGCGGCAGGGATGGAGGAAGTGTAGTCCTGAAAATTATGAGAGTCAGTAGATTTACACTGGATATCAGTCGATTGTCTCCTTTGATGGAGACAGAGAGATCAAGATAGGGGAGAGAAATATTTGAGATGGACCAGGTGTATTTGACGCTAGGGTGGATGTTAAGAAATTATAAGGTTGAAGGCTGTGGATCAGATGACCAGAGGTGATGAGATCAGAAATAATTCAGGGGATGATGGCCTGGTGTTCTTCTGTGGGGTCATTGATGAAGCAATGGGGGCTTAATAGAAACATAGAAGGAGGCCATTTGGCCCTTCGAGCCAGCACCACCATTCATTGTGATCATGGCTGATCATCCACAATCAGTAACCCGTGCCTGCCTTCTCCCCATATCCCTTGATTCCACTAGCCCCTTGAGCTAACATTGCGAAAATTCCCACGCTGTCAATGCTTCTCCGGCGTCCTGGTTTTCGCTGAAATCACTGACAAGTCAGTAAGTACTTGAGAGTTCTGAACTATAACATCTTGTAAGGGTTACTTAAAAACCAAACTTCACTGGAACAAGGAATAAACCGGATTTACTTCCAGTTTACTAATAGCTGTATTTAAAAAAAATTAAAAGTGGTTAAGTGGATTTTTGTGAAAAGTGTGTGGGCATTTTTTGAAAATGTAGGGGAGATGCATATCTGGTTTCTGGGTTAATATTGAAGATTATTGAAGATGATGCAAGTGGGCCTTAATAAGTCTCTCTGGCCTGATCAGATATATCCGAGGACACTGTGGGAAGCTTGAAGAGAAATTGCAGGAATCCCAGCTATGATATATGAATTACCGGGTGGCACCGCGATGGCAGCCTTGCCTACAGTTTGTCTGTCTTTTTCGTCTTTTGTTTGTTATTTTTGGTGTGTTTAGAAAGTATGTGTTAATGTTCTCTGGTTTGTTTTATATGGGTGGGGGGGGGGTCAGGGAAAACTTTTTTTCAATCTCTTACCTTGCTGGAGATGCGATTTTTTTCCGAGCCATATCTCCGGTCGCTCTGCGGCCTAACATTGTGGAGCTGGAGGCCTTGCTCAGGACTAACTTTGAGCCCCACCACGATGCGTGGATTTACCATCGGAGCCAATTCCTTGCCTGGGATCGACGCTCCAACCACTGCCTGCGGACTTTAACATCAAGGAACTCGCAGTCTCGGGTAGAGACCGATGTCGGGAAGCTCCAAAGCTGCACGATGTTCGACTAGCCCTAACTCGGGGTAGATCACCCAGCGTGGGGGAGCCTAGATTCCCCGACGCAGGAGCTTGATGGCCTCGACGAGGAAGGCCCACCACCGGCTACGGGAGTCAAGATCATCCCGTCAATGGATGGTTAGAGGCCCCAGACCGCTGGAGGACAAAGAAAGGGGAGATTGAACATGGAAAATCGTGTCTTACAAATCTGATTGAGATTTGAAAAAATAACCAAAAATATCGATGAAGGCAAAGCCATGAACTTTTTCTATATGGACTTCAGCGAGGTGTTTAGTTTAGAGATACAGTGCGGAAACAGGCCCTTCGGCCCACCATGTCCGCACCAACCAGCAATCCCCGCACATTAACACTATCCGACACACATTAAGGATAATTTACACATACGCCAAGCCAAATAACCTACATACCTGTGCATCTTTGGAGTGTGGGAGGAAACTGAAGATTTCGGAGAAAACCCACGCGGTCATGGGGAGAAGGTACAAACTCCATACAGACAGTACCCGTAGTCAGGACCGAACCCGGGTCTCTGTCCCTGTAAAGTCCCTGTAAGGCAGCAACTCTACTGCTGTGCCACCGTGGCCGCATTTGATAAGGCATGGTTGGCTGCTCTGGAAAGTTAGATCGGGTGGGATCCAAGGAAAGCTAGCTGACTGGATAGAGAATTGGCTTTGTGGAAGGAAGCAGAGGGTGAGGGTGGAAGGTTATTTATCAAACTGGTGGCCGGTGACCATTGATGTGCCTCAGGGATCAGGGGTGGGTCCATTGCTGTTTGTGGTTTATATCAACAATTTGGATAAGAATGTACCAGGCATGATTCGTAAGTTTGGAGATGACATTCCTCCCATCAACAAAACTCTTGGTTTCTCTTTTAAAAACTGCCTCTGATATTTTGCTAATGCATCCTACTACTTTTGAGTAGGAAAAAAGCTGCAGATGCTGGTTAAAATCGAAGGTAGACACAAAATGCTGGAGTAACGCAGCGGGTCAGGCAGCATCTCGGGAGAGAAGGAATGGGTGATATTTCGGATAGAGACCCTTCTTCAGACTGATGTCAGGGGAGGGGGTGGGACAAAGATAGGTTGTAGTCGGAGACAGGAAGAGTAGTGGGGGAATCATGAAGGGGGAGTGGATAGAGAGAGAAAGCAGGGACTATCTGAAGTTAGAGAAGTCAATGTTCATAACGCTGGGGTGTAAACTACCCAAGCGAAATATGAGGTGCTGTTCCTCCAATTTGTGCTGGGCGTCACTCTGACAATGGAGGAGGCCCAGGACAGAAAGGTCAGATTGGGAATAGAAGGGGGAGTTGAAGTGCTGAGCCACCGGGAGATCAGGTATGTTAAGACGGACTGAGTAGAGGTGTTCAGCGAAACGATCGCCGAGCCTATGCTTGGTCTCGCCAATGTAGAGAAGTTCACACCTGAAACAGCGGATGCAATAGATGAGGTTGGAGGAAATGCAGGTGACCTGCTGAGTTACTCCAGCATTTTATGTTTACCTACTACTTTTGAGAGCAGCTTCATGCCAGACTTTGTTTGATAAAGGTCTTATGAGGCTGTTCACTGCATAAAGCCAGCATGTAATTTCTTATTTTGTAGAAATAAGTACAAAGAATACAAAACTACGTACAGCATTGAGCAAACAATCTTTTCTTCCTGTGTATATAAATGCAGAGGAAGCGAACGAGATATCAGAATTTGGTTATGACATTGAAGCCGCCTTCATTATCAACGATCGCAAGTTCGGAAAATGAGTCAGAGCATGGCGAGACATCAAGAAATGGTGCTATTGAGGTACTCACCTGGACGAGCTGCTGGGGGCCTTGAATGGATGTGAGGGAGGACAAATATGAACTTGTGTTACATCTCCTGCATTTGTAGGGGGAAATACTTGGGGAGGGGGTGGGTTGGGTGGGGAGGGATGAGCGAACCAAGGAATTGCGGAGGGAGTGGTCTCTGGAAAGCGGAAAGGGGTGGGGATGGGAAGATGTGGCTACCTCTGCAACAACTCAGTTTTCTCATCCCTTCCCACTCAAGGTGGAGAGTGGTGAATCTGTGGAATTCTCTGTCACAGAAGGTAGTTGAGGCCAGTTCATTGGCTATATTTAAGAGGGAGTTAGATGTGGCCCATGTGGCTAAAGAGATCAGGGGGTATGGAGAGAAGGCAGGTATGGGATACTGAGTTGGATGATCAGCCATGATCATATTGAATGGCGGTGCAGGCTCAAAGGGCCGAATGGCCTACTCCTGCACCTATTTTCTATGTCTATGTTAAACCATCCCATCCCGAATGGCAAGAACAAGCGTAGTCCAATTTTAGGCACCGAATGAACCTTCCCCTTGCCCCCCAGTTCCCTGTGCCCCACTAAGATACCACATTTCTCGCACAATCCTGCCCCCCCCCCTTTCCCTTGTCCCCTTCCATCTCTATCCCTTCCTATGACTTCATTCACATTTCACACCTCTTCTCTCCTTATCACCCAACTCACAGCCTTTTGCCTGTTCATCCCTGGCTTTCATTCACCCTCAGCCAATCAAAACCCCTACCCTTATCCATCTTTCACTTACCTGGCTTTGCCCTGCCTCACTTCAAGTTTTCTCCCCACTGCTACAATTAGTCTTAAGAAGGATCCTGACGTGAAACATTGTCTATCCATGTCCTCCAGAGATGCTGTCTGACCCACTGAGTTACTCCAGCACTTTGCGGCAGTTTTTTGAAAATCCTATTATGGGCATCTTAGAGAAGAGTCACATGGGATGGCACTTAAACTGGAGGCCATAAATAAATAAATTAATTAATAAATATATGGAGAATGCATGTGTACAAAGGAATTGCAGATGCTGGTTTAAATCGAAGACAGACACAAAAAGCTGTAGTAACTCAGCGGGCCAGACAACATCTCTGGAGAAAAGGAATCAGTGATGTTTCGGCTCAAGACACTTCTTCAGACTGAGGGTCAGGGGAAAGGGAAATGAGAGATATAGACGGCTGATGCTGCATTTAAAGAGAGAAAATGCTGGAAATATTCAGCTGACCAGGAAGCATTTGTGCAGAGAAGCAGAGGTAATATTTTACGTTGAAGATGCCTCATCAGATTTAGAAAAGTGAGAAAACAAGCGTGTTTTAAGTTGGATGGGATGAGGAGGTCAAAGGCTTGTCATTGACATAATTACTTTTCATGTTTTAATGAAAGAACACAAGAAGGCAAAGCTGTAGTAGACGATTGGGCCCTTCAAACTGTTCTGCATTTAATATGATCGTGGCAGATCTATCTATGCTCGCTTCAAGTCCTCAGTGCTATTTCTCCATATCCCTGTTTTTGATGTATTGAATATTCATCCATCTCCGCTTTAAATACTTCTAATGATCTAACTACCTACCAGGGCAGAGAATTTCCCACATTCGTCACCCTCTGCAAGAAGAAATTTACACCTACCACAGTTTTAAATGACCAGCCCTTTGTCTTACAGTTATTCACCCTTGTTTAAGGCTTTCCCAGTGGAGAAAACACCCCAACACCCTGTAACGCCTTGTTAGGATCTTATATATTTGACTAAAATCACCCCTCATTCTTCTAAACTCCATGGAATACGTAACTGAAAGATTACCTCTACTCCCATCTCAAGAATCGATGCCTGAGGTGTTGAGTGTATTCAGCATTCTCTGTTATTTAGATTTTCAACATCTGCAGTTTATTGCTTTGAATTAAAGGTTTAATTCTTTCCACCTTATCCTTGCTCATTCTCCCTTGTCCAGTCCTTTCACACCTGAATTTTCTATTCATGTTTGATTTTTGTTACAGTTTCTCGTGATTGGTTTCATGCCACTAAGTCCAAGCTTCCTTGCCCATGTCTTCTGCAGTCTGCCAACCCTCTTGCCTTGGTCCAGACTTGTGATTAAACATAAAGGACAACTGCAAACTAGAGTGAGAGGTTTATTCCTTGAAGTACAAGTCTAAATGGGAAGATGAACAAATGATGCTAACCATATTGATATCTGAATTATTAAAAACAAACCAAGTACTAGGTTAATTTCTACAGGAATATAATGGGGAAAATAGAGATTTTATGTAAAACTTGTACAATCGCAGTCAACGTGATGGCATGGCAGTTGGTGCTGCTGACTAAAAGGTGCAGAGTCTGGGGTTGGATCCGAACCTTGAGAGTTATCCATGTGGAAATTGCATGTTCCACCTGGTGACGCCGTACATGACAGCCGCACCAACAGCCTGTTACATCTATTTCTTCTTTTGCTGCTTTGGTCTGTGTTTACTTGTTTGTTTTTTGTGTAGCTTTAGTTTTCGTATTATGTGGGGGTTGGGGGAAACCTTTTTTATCTCTTTCCTCGACGGAGATGCCACTTTTTCATCATATCTCCGTCTGCACTGCAGCTTTAACATCGTGGGCTGGTGGTCCCTTTGTTGGGGATCGACTGCGGGAGCTCCAACCGCAGGAGCTTCAACCACCCTGATCGCTCCGATCGTCTCTTGCGTTGATTGTTTAATTGCGCCTGATTCAATCCCCTCAGGATAGACAACAGTTTGGAAAGCCTGAACATTTCCCTGTGATCAGGGAGGTTGTGGCATGCACGACACTCATTTTAATTCAATCAGACTCTGAAATATGTGTGTAGCCAAATGTCACCACAATTATACTATCCATTGATATGCCTTTACCTACAGAAAAGACAAATTATAATAAGCAATAAACTGCAGATGTTGGAAAGCTAAAATGACTAACATAGTGGACTAACTCAAGAAAGCAATCAAGTAACATCATGGAGAAACAGAGTTAATATTGCTGGTTGACGACCCTTTACCAGAATTGACCGTGTTGGAAAGAAATTAAATAGGTGTTAAGTTGCAGGAGAGATGGATAGGACTAAAAAATATCTCTGATGGAGTGAAGTTAGAACTCTCCCAAAGGATAACTGATAAATCAGTTCATCGTTCAATGAATTAGTGGTGGCAATTTGAGAGAACTACGAAATGAGGGGGACCAGAAAGTTGCCTTGATAGATATATTAAAATATATTAAAATAACAAAAGGGTTTGAATGAGTGATTAAAGAGATAATTTTCCTCTGAAAATAGTAAGTTCTGTCCAGATTAGATGGTCACTAAGAATTGCTTTATGAAGAGATCAGCAGATACTCTCTCGCCCATAGAGAACCATGAACTGGAACGCATGGCTACTTTGGACAGATGAGGCTGGTGATAAAGATGTTTAGGGGAACCTAGATCAGAGAGAAAGCAATGTATGATTAAGTGGAAAAATTTAGATGAAATGGGGAGATATGATACCTGGGTGTAGCTTGAGTATTGACTACAAAATAATGAGCCTGGAGGCCCATTTCCAGGCCTTGTTATCTATGTAACACAAATAAAATGTGAACTGTCACATTCCTGATTAGCACAATGGCATCACAAGTGTTGCTGTTGGCTGTCTGTTGATGAAATCTCTCTGCTTATATAAATACAGGCAGTTCCAGCAGAAATGGACTCTGGACAGAATTTGGAAGAAGAAACCCCCCCAGGGGATCAGTCTTTGAATGATGCACAACTTGATATAACTACGGAAACTTCTGTGCCATCTGTAGATCATCAAGTAGTTACAGACGTGTCTCTAACTGGAACCACACCAGATGAACTCAACCCTGAAGATAACAGAATGGTCAGTGCTCCATAGTGGTTTGAGAGATTGTGAGAGGGTCAAATGATTTTAGAGGATGGAATTGTTTCCGGTTAATAAAATATCAGGTTTTCCAACTTTGTTGAATGTTACTGAATTGAGACGAGCTTATCCATTATCTTACACCAATCACTGTTGCTGCCACTGCCAGGACATCTTTCAGTTCTAAAGGTGGTCAGGGCATTCATTGATTGCACATTAATTCATTCAGTTATCACACAATATCTGATTTATAATTATGGCCACATGTACCGAATTGATGGAAATTTATTTATTAAATGCTACCAAGTCAAGTCAAGTTTATTTGTCACATGCACATACACGATGTGCAGTGAAATGAAAGTGGCAATGCCTGCGGATTGTGCACAAAAAAGAATTACAGTTACAGCATATAAATAAAGTTAATATAGAGAAGACAAAATTTAGTCCCTGGAGTTATAAAAGTTGACGGTCCTGATGGCCTGTGGGAAGAAACTCCATTTCATCCTCTCCGTTTTCACAGCGTGACAGCGGAGGCGCTTGCCTGACCGTAGCATCTAGAACAGTCCGTTGCTGGGGTGGCAGGGGTCCCTCATAATCTTGCTTGCTCTTGATCTGCACCTCCTGATGTATAAGTCCTGCAGGGGGACGAGTGTAGTTCCCATGGTGCGTTCTGCCGAACGCACTACTCTCTGCAGGGCATACATGATTAGAATAGGTGGTGTGAAAGGTGGTATGATTCAGATCATACATGATTAGAATAGGTGGTGTGAAAGAGAAGAAAAACAGTGCAGAATATCATGTTACAGCTACAGAGAAAAAGCAATTATTTTAAACATGTGCAACGGCCACAATGAGATAGTTTGGAAAATTGGAAATACATCCTGAGCACATGCGTGATCCATTCAAGAGTCTGATAACAGAGGTGAAGAAGCAGTTTTTGAATCTGGTGGTACATGCTTTCAAGTTTTTGCATCTTCTGCCCAACAGGAGAGGGGAGAAGAGAGAATGACCAGGGTGCGAACTGTTCTTGCTAATATTGGTTGCTTTCCCGAGGTAGTAGGAAGTGTAGAAGGAGTCGATAAGTATGGAAGCTGGTTTGTGTGAATGACTGGGCTGAGTCCACAACTCTCTGCAGTTTCCTGCGACCTTGGGCAGTGTAGTTGTCTTTGCTTTCTACATATATGCCCCTGTTTGTCATTTATGATTTTCCGGTTCACTGAGATATTTCTCATAAAAATCGCAAAATATATCAATTTCATTGATATGTTACCGCTGAACTATAATTCACTGGATTTTCTCTACTTCCCTTCTTAAACAAAGGAGCAACATTAGCTACTCTCCAATCCTCCAGGGCCTTGCCTATGGCAAGAGAAGACGCAAAGATCTTTATTAAGGTCTCCGCAATCTCACCTCTCACTTCTCAATTATAATCAATCAAAAATAGGATTAATACCATCTGGCCCTGGTTAATTATTCACCTTAATACTCTTCAGGAGCACCAACAGCACTACTTTCTTAATCTCAAACTGCCTTTGCATATTAGTATTCTCCACACTGATCTTGCTGTCCTCCATGTCCTATTCCTTGGTGAAAACAGAAGTAAAGTACTTGTCTTGCACCTCGCCTACATCCCCTGACTCCCATTACAAATTCCCTGCTTTATCAATGAGTATTCCTACCTTCTCCATTGTTACCCTCTTTCTTTAATGGAGGTTTAAAATGCCTTGGGATTTTCTTTAGTCCAACTAGCCAAAGTCATTTCACGGCCTAATCGCCTGCTTGAGTTCTTTCCACCTTGCTTTATAAGGCCTTGTCTAATTTTATTTTCTAAAATCCTGCATCCACTTCCTTTTTCTTTTTGACAAAAAATACAACATCTTTGGCATTCCATATCCCTCCTCCTTATTGGAAGATGCCAGTACTGAACTTTGGTCAACTCTCTTTTAAACAACTCCCACATGTCAGTTATGGACTTACCCAATAACTGAGCTCCTGCCTAATAATAATGTCATTTGATTTGCTCCAAGTTAATACTTTGCTGCAAGGCCCAGACTTATCCCTAGTCAAAACAATCTTAAAACTTATGGATAAGTGGCGGAGAAAAAAGTGCCAATGATGTGAAGTGAAGGAAGATGGGAAGTGAAATGCTGAATAAGAGGGAGGGTCAGTGGGTGTGAGGAGGGAAATTAAGAAAGGACACATGGCTGTATTGGTGAGTCTGGGTGAGAAGATGGTCAAAGAGTAGGAGAGCTTCAGAATCGCCGAGGGAATGATGAGAGAGGGTCTCGCATAACACACATCAGTGAGAGGAGGGCAACTTTGTCAGAGTAGACTTACTTTGAGGAGATTTCACAGTGGATTCGTAAAAGGAGACACAAGACACTGCAGATGCTGAAGTCCAGATTGAAGAACAAACTGTTGGAGAAACTCAGCGGGTCAGGTGGCATCTGTATAGGGAAATGGACATTTAGGGTCGGAGCACCTCAGGCTGATAGAGTGGAGGGGAGAAAGCTGGTAGAATGAGGTGAGGGGAAGGGTGGGGCACTCACGGTTGAATGCTTCAGACTAAATAATTGGATGTGGAGGTAGTGGAGGCAGTGCAGCCTCATGTTGGATTTGGAATTTATTAAGATGAAAATTATGGAGATCTTGAAGCTGCTGTTGAGGACCGATTGTTCAGGCTCAGTGGGACGATCAGAAATATAGGGATAACGGGTGGAATTGAGGTGGAGAGATGGTGTCAGGAAAGTGAAAAGAGAGAGAAATCCAGATGAATACCTTGAATGCTCTTGAATGCACTGCAAAATGGAATTGATCTGTTTGGTATAAATGTTTCCTCCTTTGATGAATTTTATTCAACATAGGTTGTCACCTTGGCTCAACCAATGTCAGTATTGCTGAAGAGAGAGAGCAAATTGAACAGTGTGGACACCCTGTTATTTTCCCAATGGGAAGGATATGGCACGGCACACATTGGTTAATTCAGGCAGTTTTGGATATTTAGGCTGATATTCCTTCAGTGAATCATTGTTTATAAATGTTGTGCTTCCTCTGACCAATAAGATTTCTTCCTGGGTGCTTGCATGGATCTGTCAGACCAAATATCATCCTTCTGGATCCAATGGGCCAAATGTCATCCTTTTCTGTTATGGGATGGATGTTTGGATGGATGGATGTTTCTTTTTTTGTGTGTTTTTGGGGTTGTGTAATTTGCCTATTTTAATGCTCTATTGTGTAATCTGCCTATTTTAATGCCTTTATTGTTGGACTGTGGGTGACTGAATTTCGTCCAATTTGGATGACAAATAAAGCTATCTTGAATCTTGAATGAGAGCTGTAGCATAAGGTGCAAGATGGGATCTCAGTTAAACCACTTAGAACATAGAGCAGATGCTGAAAATCTGAAGAAAAAAAAGCTCAGCAGTCTGGCAGCATCCATGGAAAGAAACTTGGTACACAATTTTCATCTGCAAAATTATGAAATGGCTGTTCAGCCACCAGAAACACGAATAAAAAATTCACAAGCTTCCCAGCTGGTTGTATGTGTCTGTGTCATGAATGAATGAACATATTTGCACATCTCTGGAAAATGAAAAAAAACTGGCGCCATGATATATATATTAATGGAATGAAATTATTTGAATGGGCTCAAAGAGCTTATTTTTCTCTGACCAAATATGGTCTTTGTCAATATTAGATAGTCACTAACAAGGTCTATGAAGAGATCAGAAGACACTCTTACCAAGAGAGAAGTGTAAATTGGACCTTGCGGCCACATAGGGTAGATGAAGCTGATGATAATGAAGATATGGTTAAGGGAACTAAGAGAGGAGAGAAAGCAATGTAAGGTTAAGCAGGAAAAGTTTGATGAAGAGATGGGAAAAGATCTCTAGTACCTTGAACATGTACATTAAAGTGAGCCTGTAGGCCCATTCCCAGACTTGTGTTCTGTGTAACTCAACATACAACTTGAGCATCACATTCCTGCTTAACATAATGACGCCACTGCTGTTGCTATTGCCTGATTGTTGATTAAAACTTTCTGATTATAAATGCAGGTAGTGGACTCCGAACAAAGTGTGATAGGAGAAAACCTCTCAGGGGATCAGTCTTTCAGTGATACACAACTTGATGTAGGTGCAGAAACATCTATGCCATCGGTGAGTCATCAGATTCTTTTTGAAAAATGGAGTCAATTTATCTCCAGAGTGTGACCTCAGGGATTCCTCCTTCACTGGATGCTGTTTGATTGAGACTGGTTCAATCTATTGTTTTGGCCAAATCACTGTTGATATCACTGAAGATAAAGGTAGCTGATTGGAAAACCTAAACATCTGATGTGCCCAGGGAAGTGCTTCATCCCTCCTTGTGGGGTGTGCTTCCACCCATCTGGAAAACATAGCAACCATGACCAGAATGTAGTTAAAACCCTTGGCTGCAGGAATATGTACAAAATCAATTTGCAAATTCTCAAAAGGCATTTCAGGTTGAGGTAGGTGATCAAATTTTGCAGGTGATTTCCCTCTATTATTTTGTTGACACACCAGACATGTTCTTGCAACCGTATCAATTATGACTGATATACCTGGTGCATACCATTGCTGGGACAATGCATGTGCCATCCCTCCTTTTCCCATGTGAGCTTGTCCATGAGCTAGGCGAGACAGGGGCAAAACTAAGCTCCTGGGGTAAACTACCCGACCATCAGGGTGGACCCAGACAATGGGGTCTTGATAGCACCCTGCTTTGCTCCAGGAATTCTTTTCCTGGAGTGATGCTAGGCTCTGGACATCCTGTAACTGGGTTACATCGATGCTAACCGGGAGCTTTCTTTGTGCTGCAGACTTAATTTTAGCCGCTTGTAACTGCGGGGTTTGCCTGAGGGCAATCTGTTTGGCTACATAATCAGCTGATCTGTTTCCTTTTGATAACATCATCATCCGATGATGTATGAGCTTCGCATTTAATAACTGCAATCTGCCGTGGCAATTGAATAGCATCCAATAAATGTAAGACCAGTTTACCATGCTTAATAGTCTTTCCTGTTGATGTGATGAATCCTCTATTTTTCCATAACTGCCAAAAGTCATGAACATCCTCAAATGCATAGCAAAAATCAGTGTAGATATTAGCACTGTGATCTTTTGCCAATATGCAGGCACGAGTCAGGGCATACAGCTCAGTTGCCTGAGCAGACGTTCTGGATGGCAAAGCATATGCCTCCAGCACTTAGTGTGGTGTGACCACCGCATATCCTGCTAATAATTTGCCATCACTAGGTCAGTGTGAAGAGCCATCAGTAAATAGGACCAGATCAGGATTATCAATCGGATGACTAAGTCTAGCCGGGGAGTAGCAGTGGCTTCTCCAAGCAATGGACAATCATGGTCACATCCTTCTTCTGGCTGTGGTACAAAGATAGCTGGGTTTATAGCAGGTGATCGCTGATAAGTACAGTTCGGATATGATAAAAGGATAACTTCATATCCTGTTCTTCTAGCGGCTGTGAAATGCTGTGCAGCTGCAGAGTTCAATAATAACATCACAGCATGAGGAACAGTCACTACACATGGGTGATCAAGAATGATTTTTCAATCATCATAGCTGTTGCTGCTAAAGCTCACAAGCAGGCTGGAATGCCATTTACTACAGCTGGTGAAGCCACAGAATAATAGGCTACCGGTCTTTTAAAAGGGCTTTTAAACATTTGGCAATCCCTGGGCCAGAGCAGTAACCTTAGCATTCTTTAGATTTCTAAACGCCTGGTCTCTTTCTGCAGTCCATACTACTCTGGAGGGCTCAGACTGCAAGGTGGCTGAACGAATGCTGCATGTAGTTCCCTGTAGTCATGGATCCATTGTCTGCAGTAACGTACCATGCCTAGGAAGGAGAGATTGCCCTTCTTTGTCTTCGGGATCGGGACATTCTCTATTGCCTTTATTCTATCTCTGAGTCTCCTTCTGCCTTCCTGCAGCTGGAATCCTAGATACTGTACACTAGGCTGGCAGAACTGTAATTTTCCCAGCAATACTTTATGCCCTCTTTCTGCCAAATTTTGCAGCAATTTAATTGAGTCTTTACAATCAGGACCTTTCACAGAGGCTACCAAAAGGTCATCGACAAACTGGAACAAAGTAGCCCTTTCTGATAATTGACATTCCTGAAGATCATTTTTCACTGCTGCTGCATATATGCCGGGCTTTCAGTAAACCCCCTGGGGTTGCCTAGTCCAGGTGTATTGTTGATCCTTGTAGGTAAAGGCAAACAGGAACTGACTGTCTTTATGCAGGGATATGGAGAAAAAGGCTGAACATAGGTCAATTACTGTGAAGGTGTCGGCTTCCGCCGGATAGATGACAGAATAATATTGGTGTCAGGTGCTAAAGGAGCAATCGGGATCACTATTCTGTTGATAACTCTCAGGTCTTGGACAAAACGCCATTCATTACGTCTTCCCACTTTTGGGATTGGCAGAATAGAAGTATTACACGGACTTTGCATTTTCACTAATACTCCTTGTAATAAAGATATGATGACTGTAGCTATACCTTCTTCAGCCTCCGGGGTCAGTCGATACTGTTTTAAACATGGCAAGGCAGCACCCTTTTTTAAAGTCACTTTATGTTCAGGGGCTGAATGCACTTGCCCCACATGATTCTTATGCTTTGCCCATAGTTCAGAGGGTAATTCTGACGGATACTCAGTAGGTCGCTGTTGCTTTTCAAAAATAGTGTCCCACTCCTTTCTGACCCATGTGATCTTTCCTTCTGTGTCATTAAAGAAGTCAATCTGGATTTTTCCTTCTGTCATTGATAACTTTAAAACATGATTTGACTGTTTGTCCTTCAGCCTTTTTATAATTTCTCCTATTTCCTTCGCTGTTGCTGGAGGTCTAGTAGCTACAGTCAAATGTGACTCAGAAGTGTCTCCCATCTCAAATCGATCCCTTTGGTTTTGAGAGAGGTGGACCATTATTCCTAATCCCGGCACCCCAAAAAACAAATAATGGGTGACCGCTAATTGTTCGATTTTATTCAACAGGGGGAGACTCTTTCCTGGTATTTGGGATTAGGGAGGCACGTGTATAATGCAGTGCAATGTGTTCGCTTATGTTCTCGGCTGGTTTCAACAAGATACTGTAAATACTTGCCTTTTGAATCCTGCACTCTTTGCAGAGCACAATGAATTTGATTAATTAATTGACTGTAAGGATTGCTACTTAATTGCCAACAATATAGGATGGGCATCTTTTGCCCTTGTTCTTCCTCCTTAATTAAAATTAGCAATTGATAAAAACATAGAAACATAGAAAATAGGTGCAGAAAGAGGCCATTCAGCCCTTCGAGCCAGCACCGCCATTCATTGTGATCATGGCTGATAATAATAATAATTACTTTATTCGTCCCACAACAGGGAAATTCGCAGGGTTACAGCAGCAAAGTGGATAGCAAAAATAAATAAGCATTCATTAAAAAAATAAAATAACTTTATTTACTGGTCTGCTGGGAGCAGTGCTGGTTGTGCAGTCTGATGGCAGCAGGAAGGAAGGACCTTCGATATCTCTCCTTCTCACACTTGGGGTGAAGACGTCTGTGACTGAAGGAGCTGCTCAGTGCAGTGACAGTGTCCTGCATGGGGTGGGCAGAGTCGTCCAGCAGTGATGATAGCTTTGCCATCATCCTCCTCTCTCCCACCGTCTGCACTGAGTCGAGGGGGCAACCCAGGACAGAGCTGGCCTTCTTGATCAGTTTATCCAGTCTCTTCCTGTCAGCAGTTGAGATGCTGCTGCTCCATCATCCACAATCAGTAGCCTGTACCCAACTTCTCCCCATATCCCTTGATTCCGCTAGTCCCCAGAGATCTATCTAACTCTCTTAAATTCATCCAGTGATTTGGCCTCCACTGCCCTCTGTGGCAGAGAATTCCACAAATTCACAACTCTCTAGGTGAAAAGGTTCCTTCTCACCTCAGTTTTAAATGGCCTCCCCTTTATTCTAAAGGGCCTGTCCCACTTAGGCGATTTTAAGGCGACTAATGGCAGGCAGTGGCTAGTGGGGTACCGCAAGGCTCGGTGCTGGGACCGCAGCTATTTACAATATACATTAATGACTTGGATGAAGGGATTAAAAGCTGGGTGGTAGTGTGAACTGTGAGGAAGATGCTATGAGGTTGCAGTGTGACTTGGACAGGTTGTGTGAGTGGGCGGATGCATGGCAGATGCAGTTTAATGTGGATAAGTGTGAGGTTATCCACTTTGGTGGTAAGAATAGGAAGGCAGAGTATTATCTGAATGGTGTCAAGTTAGGAAAAGGGGACGTACAGCGAGATCTGGGTGTCCTAGTGCAGTCACTGAAAGGAAGCATGCAGGTCCAGCAGGCGGTGAAGAAAGCCAATGGAATGTTGGCCTTCATAACAAGAGGAGTTGAGTATAGGAGCAAAGAAATCCTTCTGCAGTTGTACAGGGCCCTAGTGAGACCGCACCTGGAGTACTGTGTACAGTTTTGGTCTCCAAATTTGAGGAAGGACATTCTTGCTATTGAGGGCGTGCAGCGTAGGTTTACTAGGTTAATTCCAGGAATGGCAGGACTGTCATATGTTGAAAGACTGGAGCGACTAGGCTTGTATACACTGGAATTTAGAAGGATGAGAGGAGATCTTATCTAAACATATAAGATTATTAAGGGGTTGGACACGTTAGAGGCAGGAAACATGTTCCCAATGTTGGGGGAGTCCAGAACAAGGGGCCACAGTTTAAGAATAAGGGGTAGGCCATTTAGAACTGAGATGAGGAAAACCTTTTTGAGTCAGAGAGTTGTGAATCTGTGGAATTCTCTGCCTCAGAAGGCAATGGAGGCCAATTCTCTGAATGCATTCAAGAGTGAGCTAGATAGAGCTCTTAAGGATAGCGGAGTCAGGGGGTATGGGGAGAAGGCAGGAATGGGGTACTGATTGAGAATGATCTGCCATGATCACATTGAATGGCGGTGCTGGCTCGAAGGCCTCCTCCTGCACCTATTGTCTATTGTCTATTGACTGCTGGTGACTAGGCTATCGCCAACAGTTCGCCGGGGATTAGGTGCTGTTCCTCCAATTTCCGGTGGGCCTCACTATGGCACTGGAGGAGGCCCATGACAGAAAGGTCAGACACTTCAACTCCCCCTCCCATTCCCAGTCTGACCTTTCTGTCATGGGCCTCCTCCAGTGCCATAGTGAGGCCCACCGGAAATTGGAGGGAAAGCACCTAATTTTTCGCCTGGGCAGTTTGCAGCCCAGTGGTATGAACATCGACTTCTCCAACTTTAGATAGTTCCTCTGTCCCTCCCTTCCCCTCCTCCTCAGATCTCCCTCTATCTTCCTGTCTCCACCTATATCCTTCCTTTGTCCCGCCCCCTGACATCAGTCTGAAGAAGGGTCTCGACCCGAAACGTCACCCATTCCTTCTCTCCCGAGATGCTGCCTGACCTGCTGAGTTACTCCAGCATTTTGTGAATAAATAGAAAATAGTTTACGTCTTTATTCCTACTGCCAAAGTGTATGACTCCACACTTTGCTGCACGAGATTCCATCTGCCACTTCAAACCTCAAAACTCTTAATAGATTTTATTGAATGTGATTTTTTTTTTTCTAAACCCATGTTGATCCTCCCGATCCTGTTGATATAATGGAGAGAATACAAAGAAATTAGTGATTTAAAGGTACACAAAGTTTCTAGTTTGTTGTGAGATTGTTGGCTGGTCAGAAATATTTGAGAAGGTATGGAGTTACCTTTAAAAAATGAAAGTAAACTTGTCTCTTTCCTGGAAAAGTTTGTGCAGAAAATATCTTTCAGCATCTGTTGCTGAGGTCACACTTTATTCTCTTTTTTTGACCTTTCAAAGAGGAAAAATTGTGCAACACCTTGCACTTATCTGCATTAAACTCCATTAACCATTCCTCTGCGCACTTGCTCAACTGGTCAAGGGCCTGCTGTTATTTTTGAAAAACAATTAAGTGTCATCTACAAATTTACTGATCATGCCTGTACTTTCTTATCTAAGTCATTGATATAAACCACAAACAACAATAGACCCAGCACTGATCCCTGAGGCACCACTTGGAAAAACACCCTTCCAACACCATCCTCTGCTTCCTTCCATGAAGGGAATTCTATATAGAGTTAGCTAGCTCTCGCTGAGTACCATACCATGTAACCTTCCCGTGCAGTCGACCATGTGGAAGCTTATCAAAGGCCTGGCTGGTCTCTTTGAACAATATCTATGGCCTCTCCCTTAATGTCACGTTATTCAACATCTCTTTTTACTGTAGAAACAGACCCAGCACTATGGAAGTCGGTAAAGTTAATGGGGATGTCTTGCGGATATTCCACATTACAGTAGAGATGTTGGACTGCCTAAAACGTGTGATGGTTGATAAATATTATACTTGATAGGTCACATTTGATATTTGAGCTGCCTGACCTTTACAACGATCCTTGTTCACTGGTCCTTTTTTGTTAATTCCTCTTGGAACTCCTTTTCATTTCTACACATGCACAGTTCCATTTTTTTCTATTCAATTCATTTTGGGGGAAACCTGGAATTTGTGGGCCGTCCCTATGTCCCAGAAAGAATACAATGGCGAGCAGTTTTCCTGAACCGCCTTAGCCTTGACCTGCTGATGAAACTCCTCCCACACTGCTGTCACGGAGACAGTTGCAGGATATTGATCCAGCAATATTTCTATGCTGCAAATTGAATCAGTCCATGCTCCAATATTCCCTTGGTGCTCCTGCATAAAGGGATGGGTGGGTTCATTGACTGTGGGGTTGTGAATGAAACAGATCATCATGCAATCATCTGCAGATGTCCCTGCTTCGGACCTTGTGATTAAGGGAATTGGCAAAGGAGCTGAGAAAGTTGGGCCAAGAACACTATCCTGAAGAACTCCAGCAGTGTTGTCCTGAGGCAGAGATGGTTGACTAAATCAAAGGGGCATTGACTATAAGAATCAGGAAGTCATGTTGCAGATTTATAAAACTTTGGTTAGATTGCTTTTGGAGTATTGAGTGCTATTCTGGTTGCCCCATTATAGGAAGAATTTGGAGGCTTTGGAGAGGGTGCAGGAGGTTTACCATGATCTTCCTGGATTTGAAAATATAAGCTATAAGGAAATGGTGGACACACTTGGATTGTTTTTTCTCTGCTGCTGAGGTTGAAATTTGAAGGGTGATCCGATAGAAGTACATAAAATTGAGAGGCGTAGATAGGGTGGACAGGCAGAAAGATTTTCCCAACATGTCTAAGACTGGAGGGCATACCTTTAAGGTCAGAGGGGGAAAGTGTAAGGGGGATGCCTGGCACAGGTATTTTTTTCACAGAGAATGTGGTGGGTGCCTGAAACAGAGTGGCAGAGACAGATACAAATAGTGGCATTTAAGAGGCTTTGAGAGAAGCACATGGATATACAGGAATATGGATCCACACAGGCAGAGTAGGTTTGTTTAACTCCTATTGATGCAACACTTGCGAAAATGGGGTAACATTGAACAAGTGTATGGGTGATCAATGGTCAGTGTGGACTCGGTGGGCCGAAGGACCTATTTCCACACTATCTCTGAACTAAACTAAACTTTAAGTTCAAATATGTTAAGATTGCAGTTTTAACTTAGCCGCCTGTTTTCCTGGCGGAAGCACTGGGTTGGAGTTGCTGGGGTAGGCCTGGCCAGGCGATGTTGTCGATGTCTTCCACGACCGTTCTGCCGCTCTGTGCCACTGCAGGCAACATCTGATCTTATAGATCGTTCGTATGGAGTATATATGTTCTTCCATTGATTGCAAGAGTTTATTT
Source organism: Rhinoraja longicauda (assembly GCF_053455715.1). Taxonomy (NCBI): domain Eukaryota; kingdom Metazoa; phylum Chordata; class Chondrichthyes; order Rajiformes; family Arhynchobatidae; genus Rhinoraja; species Rhinoraja longicauda. The sequence goes on from NC_135960.1 coordinate 35,400,162, forward strand.
GGGGTGCTCTGGTTTCCTCCCTCGTGTTAAAGTCAAGCTGGTTATTCAGTGAATTTCTAACTGGGTTCAGGAAAATTTTCTCAGATGGCCGTACTTTAAAAGGAGCTTGATGACTGGTTCTAAAGTACTTCCCATTAACACCAGTCACCCACCCTGCCTTATTTCCTAAGAGGATATCGAGTTTAGCCCCTTCTCGAATAGGACATTCTACAAGTTAATTGAGTATTTTCCTGAATGTGCTTAACCACTTCCATCCCATTCAAGCCCCAGCACTGTGGGAGTCCAGTTGATATTGGAAAGTTAAAGCTCTGCATTATTACATTTGTTTTATTCATGCAGCTACTGTGATCTCCTACATATTTCTTCTCTAATTCCCTCTGACAATTGCGGGGCCTTTATATAATCCCACCGAAGTGAATACCTACCTCTTATTTCTCAATTCCAACCACTTGAATCCTCAGGAATATCTTTAATTAGCACCATGATGTTCTCCTTAATTAAAAGCTCAACTACTCCCACCTCTATCCCTCTTGTAGCATTTGTACGCTGGAACATTGAGCTCTGACCCTCCCTCAGCCACATTTCTGTAATAACTATAATTTCCAAGTCCTGAACAGCAGTTAGGAGTTTCGTAACTGACCTTTGGACTAAGTAGTTATTTTTTCACTATTTTCTTTATTGTACATTTTAAGTATTTTATGCCATTGGAAACTGCATCTGGTGATTTGGTGATCTGCATCTGCACCTGGTGATTGCTAATGTTTGAGTACCTGACAATCAACCATTATTTGAACTGCCATATTCAATATTTAATGATTGATCTTCAGATAAGAAAGAAGACATCAGGTACACGTCAATATCAGTCAGATTGTCAAGGGTCCAATGAGCCACCACGTTCCAGTGGTCAAAGCAAGGAAGACATTTTTGGACATATGATTGCTTCAGCATTGAAAGAAGTGGAAATCGAACAGAATTCTGCAGAACAGGTGAGGGGGATATAAGATCATTTCATTACTGTACAAGTTGCAAGTCAAAGACATGCTCGTACAAAGCTCCAGTGAACTGAAACAATCCAATTCAAGAACTTTTATATTGTCTTATTCATTTTATATTAAACACTGAGAAAAATATACTCCACCAAGATGCCAAGTCTTGAACTGACAGTTTCAAGATGGATTTGACTGCAATGTACCAAGGAAAAGGGCAGAAGCTTGCTGTTAGTTCACAGGAATTTATCCCCATTTCCTCATGATTCTTGTGCATGCAAGTCAGAAATGTGGAAACATTTTTGTGCTCAAGAACCATGTGTACATAATATCATTTTGGTAAGTGTCAAGTTTAAGCCTAGCCCATTTCAACTAAATATACTGACAGATCTTTGTGTTAGGATGTAGAATTCCGCTAACGGCTTGTTTGATTTGCTGAACTTCACTGGGCAAAGTCAGCAAATGGCTGCAAGCAGGGCTGAGTTACCTGGTCTGTTTCAGAGCAGGGTACCCATGCTCGGTAGCGCAAGACACTACATGGAATGTCACCTTTCTTGTTTGTACATGCAACTGCCCTGTTTTGAAGCAGCCCTGAAATATAAAAATATTGTTCCTTCCTTGATGAGTCAGACTCAGAACCTCCTAGTCGAGTACAAATCTTCCAAAAAAAAAGAAGGGATGGAAAGTGGGAGCCAAAACAAATGTAGAAATGATTTATTTCTCCATATTTTATTTTGCTGACCCTTTTCCAATGTATTGACTTTTCAGCAATCTTTAAATATTACCAAAAATTAGAAAAGGGCAGGGCAATAGTACTGTACTCATATATTGCATTGCACATTTTGAAGAGATAAAACATTCGAAGTAAGGAAAACAAAAACAAATAGTTGCATTGTTTTTTTTTGTTGAAATCCAGAAACGTCATCCAACAACCCATGAAAGATGTAAAAAGACTATTTTATTTCCAGAAGTAGTGGTGGCAGACCGACAGAAAGGCATCCTAGGCTTTAAAATGCACAAATATGTTCTAGAACAAGATAGAACAGTTCCTAGACAGCCCAAAGCAAATTCAGGTTCTGCAAAGACTGAGCCCCAGCCACGTTCTACATGCAAATATGTTCGAAAGGCTGAGAGTTCTCTGGAGAGTAAGGACTCCAGCGAGACCATTCCATGCACACTAGGTGCAGCTAACGCACAGAATGCTGATCCGCAAGCACCGAACAAGCAAGATGCTCAGCAGGATGATGAAGGAGACAAAATGCTGCCCAAGAAAAGCCCTCAGAAGGGACCGCCAGAGAGCTAACAACACAAGTTAACTCAAAGTGACACGCAATCCAAAAGGAACATCTTCTGATAAAAGGAGGAGTTGAAGCATTTAAATTTCTTGACTTCGTCATGTTTTTTGATGATGTAACATGACTTGTTTATCCTAAATAAATTTACCAAATTTAGGAGCAATGTATTTTAAATTTTGAATAATTTTAAAGTTTTTGCCACTAAGCCCTACACTGTTTGCCTGGCAGATTATTTAAATTACAAATATGTGTTGATTACATTTGAGGGTACATCATACCCACTTACTTTAGTTGCCTGTTGGTGTGGTTGCCAGAAACAAATTTATTCATGTCTCAGAGTTTAGATTCTAATGGTTCTCCTCTTTCCTACCACATCTAATATTTCATGCTCCACAATATTGGTGATTGCATTGTCTCCCACTTATGAAAACACACACCTATGCCTTCTGTATCCACACTTTTATCATCCTTTTGGCCTCTCTTACACTTTACACTTTCCCTTTACACTTTTATCAAACATCCTGAGAGTATTCTTTGATTTATGTCATTATATTTTCATGCACCACCCTTTGCCTTCCTCATTTTTTAAAGAATTTCATCCATGCACTTTTAATATTCTTACGATTTCTGTTGAATTCTCATTTTGTATCAAATTCTCTATTGCCTTAAAATGTATCAGTACTCTTCACAAGCACGTAGGTTTAGATTTAGGAGTGCCCACTCCTTCCCACCCAACCCTTCAATTGATAAGGTAGACACAAAATGTTGGAGTAACAGCGGGACAGGCAGCATCTGTAAAAAAAAGGAATGGGTGACGTTTCGGGTCGAGACCCTTCTTCAGACTGAGCCTAAATTGATCATTTGTTTAGTCTGAACCATGCCTCTTTTAATGTCCCTACGCTCTGATAGATTCCTGTCATTGTTTCCTGTCTGAGATGCATGATGTATGATGCATGCTAAAAGGAAGCTCAATGATTTTCCTCAGCTATGAAATAGTTGCTACATCCGTAATGTCCAAATTACCATTGCATATGAGGAGTTTCAGGTTATCTCAAACAAATTTTCAGATGCCAAAATGTGTCATTTGTGACTCAATGAGCAATCGAGGGTTCAAGTCCCACTCCAGACTTGTTCTTCACTGACAGTCCAAGACATGGTGATGTCATCAAGTACAAGTTTAGATCTTGTCTGCCCCTTAGTGTGCTCCAAAGACTATGAGGCACTCTTCAAAGATCAACAGAGTTTTTGGCTGGTAGTTATATCGTTACCAAAACATTCTATTTTTAAGACTGTTTTCACTTCGCTGGTAGAAGCAGTTGGTTATACACAAATTGCTCACTGTGTTCCAAATGCTGTAAAGCATCCCAAGATCGTGATCTGCTATGGTCGTGATGTGTTTCAGGACATCCCAAGATACTAATCCAAACCAAACAGACTTTCATCATGTCATTCCAGTAGATCTCCTGGTTAGAAGTCATACAAAGAACAACCACCTATTTTGGTGGGTGCAATCCCAAACCATAAAATTGAATCTAGTAAAAAATGATACTGTTATCTTAACATTTCTACATAAGTCTACTTATTTCACACCATTATCTGTCCCAATCTTTTTTGGTATTTAGAGGGAGTGAGAAAAATGAAAAGGTTCCTTTCTCTTCCATACAAAAAAAACCCCATGTAATCTTGAACCTGAACTACTGCTCACCAGACAAATCAACCTGCCAGGCATCCTGGAAATGGAGCAAATGGTGTATCAGCCTCAGGTGTCATGTACCAAAGCCCAAACAAGCTTCAGCAGCTTGGTAGATGCCAACATTTTTTTAAGCTTCAGATATATTTTTAAAATATTCAACTAATTTAAAATATTGAATTAAAATTATATATTAAATCATAAAATAAGTCAAGTGTTTAGATTTGTCTTCAAGGTAAGCCACCCTATTTAAGTGAATGGGCCATTTGTACATGAACCCTCCTGGGAAAAAGCTCAGGGCTGACTCTTCATGCCATTTCTCCAGTGGGACCATCAATAGCCATTCCATTGTTATAAAAGACAGTCAAGCATGTCAATGTGATGTCATGCACATCAGACCTGCCTGTGATGCTGCTGTAAGCTTTTCACTATACCTGCACCTCGCTCTACTTGTATATATGATACATCTCATCTCAAACTTCTGAGCATGCATGTGACAGGTAGATAGTTGTGTCAGATTAAGCTGGAAATAGCAGACAGTCTGGAAAGGAAGATGTTCCCTGGAGAAATTTTAGCATTTTGCAACACAGACAGCATCATGTTGTTTGTCCCTGCTCCAGAACTCAATTACTCAGTGACACATGGGTTTAGAAACATGCCACAAGTTATTTTATTTTTATATACAAGAAATTGCTTACAGTAATATGTTTGTACAAAAAAAGTGACTTATAGCATTGTTCAAGAGTTAATAGTGTCTAATTGTCATATAAACAACGGAACAATGAAATTCTTACTTGTTGCTGCTTAACAGGTCTGTAAACGTAATCTGACAAGTGTTGATCATTCCCTTTGTTACCACAGCAAAATATTCAAGAGTTTCTTGCGCAGAGTAGCTTAGCTGTTTCAAAATAAACATTACAATTCTACTAAAACATGTTCAACAAAAGGGAGGTACGTTGCCTCTAAAATGTTGATCATGTGCTTTGTTGGCCTGCTCTTAAATGAAACCTGATACAGTGTCACTTGAGAAATCAATACGGAAGATAAATAGTTTGATCAAGGAGGAGCATCTGAAAGCTAGCAAAATGTAGAGGGATTTATGGAAAGAATTCCACTCCTAGCAAATAAAGGCAAGGCTACTAGTGAAGGCGACATTAAATGTGGGGGGTGACCAAGAAGCTACATTAGAGGAGCACATCTCTCTAAAGTTTATAGGGTAGGAAAAGATTGAATAGGTTGCGGTAAGGCCTATTTAAGTATTTTAGCTGCTTGGAAATGTTCAGACTTTATTCCAAATGCAAGTACTATTTTCTTGGTATTATCGTGATAAATGAGAATTAAATACCTGCCATCAGCTTTATTCAACAGAAAACATTTTCTCCAAGAAAGAATATGCTATTCAATTTATTATTCAGTCTGTCATTTGTGCAACAAATGCCTATTTCATAAATCATTTGGTTTGCACAATTATGAAATAATCTTCACAATTATGAAGACAAGTATGAAATAATCTTTAACCTCAAACCAGAAATAATTATTTCAATGTTGTTCAAATATTAACTTACCTTGAACATCTTTAGTGTTTCAATTATAACTTTTTGACAAGCATATTCTAACTAACAATTTGGCTGCTGTTCTAGCTTTTGGAAGGGGGAATTGGTTATATAAATGTTTTTTGCTTCAAATGCAATTCAAGGACTAAATTACTGTTGTAGACCTGCTTAATTTGTCGGATATATTTGTTTTAGAACTATCAAAGAGATTGAGCTACTTTAACTGTGCTAAGACTGATCATTTTCCTCATTCAAGATTTCGTAAGGATTTCTAATTGTCATAAACAGCAGCTCAAGCTTCCTTTAGGTGTGCCATTTTATACTGATTGGAGGTAATGCAAAATCAGACCTTTTGCATGGATCTCACATTCTTTGAAAGCATGATAAATCTTATCTTTCATCAGAAATAGTAACCATACTGATAATTTGTGTTCCTAATGCATGCCAGTGACTTTCCAACCAAAGTATCTGCTCTAAATGCAGCCCCTAATCATAGACTGGGCATGTGAAATTGCAATTAAAATAAGCGTAGCCAGAGCTAAGAAATTACAGATGCTGGAATATGGAACAAAAAATGAATTACTGGAGGAACTCAGTGGGGCAGGCAGATATATGGTGAGAAAGATATGGTTGTTGTTTCAGGTCCTGATCCACAGATGCTGCCTGACCCACCAAGTTACTCCAGCTGTTTTTTTTTGTTTAAGCATATACAGAGATGGGTTATTTGGATATTTTGCAATATGGCCAGTCTAACACAATTTTTTAAGATAAATGAATTGGTTGCTTTTACTTAGGATATGAAATATATTTTCCATTGTGAATCTGACCTCAAATGGAGGTGAAATTGCTCATAACTGGCTTGTATTAGAATTTTTGACTCATGAAATAAATAGAGCAATTAATAGGTACTTAATGTCTTCTGCCAGTATCTACATTAGCTTATCTAAGAATCTTCAAAAAGTCTTCTCATTAATGGCATCGCAGCAAACCTGAAAAAGTCTATTCCTCTGCATCTGAGCAAGCGTAATCTTGTCCCAACACACCCCCTTTGACCAAAGTGCCTTGATGCTGAGTGAACATATTAGCTGAGGTATAGATTTTGATCACATCTCCGGTCATAACAAAATCATGTCTGATACAATATTCATTGTGCCCCATAAAAGTTCTAAGACAATATTTTTGGAATTATGACAAATTAATCTCTTTGGTAAAAGGCACATATTTCATTAAATGTTTTCATCCAACTTCTTCCCATCCTCCCCCCCCACCCCCCAACACATTGTCCCAATATGGAAATATTAGAAACAGCATGAAGAATTCATGTACAGCTTTGAGTCCAAACCATGCTTTTCCTATATCCTCTCTTATTTCTTTGAATGACACGATAATCAAATCTCACATCAGAACTGGTAAAATATAGTGTATATGGGTTTTGAGTTTGATCCCATTGAACTAAATGGCAAAAAGCTCTGATGTGTTGAGGGTCTGGTGAGCGATAGCTTCAAGATTTCAAATGGAAAAGAACCAAAAAACTTTATTACAATGGTTCCTGAACACAACAGGGGTAAATGAAATTTATTTGGAAACATTTTGTTTTAAGAGAACAAATTAAACAGATATTTTCATACAAAGCAGACTGAATTTTCTATTTGAAAAATTTGCAATATGGATTATTTTTTAAGGTGAACCCAGCTGCATAAATATAAAGTGAATTGAGACATTGGGTGGCATGGTTCATATATATACAATCTAAATGTTTTGTTGTAGAGTAAATCATTTACATTGTTTCTTTTTACCAAGAAAATTGAAGTCCTGCTCCTTTGACAGCTACAAAAAAAATTATAGTAGCAGGACTATAAAGGCACATGTGCTATATCCATAATATATTTTTTATATAGCTTTATTAGTTTAGGTAATACAACCTAAGACTATGAGATTTGTTCTCATAATTTAACACTTTCTAGCTCTGGTAACAAACATTGTAGTGAATCTACATTGAACCCGTGCTCAAAAGTAAACTGTGCTGTAAAATGTAGCCTCAGAATTCTGTACATACGAACTTCACTTTTGTATGTCAGCCCCCTGAGAATAAAGGCCAATGTTACAATAGATTTTTAATTTTTTTTTAAAATTTGGATTTCAAAATCTCTTTCCCACTAAATGTATCCTAATCTAACTCATTAAGAAAATGTTCCCTTTGGTGGAGTCTCTCTCAGATTCGAAATGGATGATCAAATCAGTTTTGTCCACTCAATCAAAGGCCTTGTTTTGTTGCATTTCCCTCAAATAATCGGTTGCTCAATCTTCTATCTCAGCTTTGCTACATCTGTTTCAGCCCAATGTCATCCCATATCAGAATTAACAGCAAACCACTAGGTGATCTTGAATTTCAAACCCATTTTAACCTTCTAAGACACACAGACTTCACTGCACCACCAAACCACTAGATGTAATAAAGGTTGGCTGTATATAAAGAAAATACAAAGATATGTTCAAAAATATATTTGTGCTTGTACATTCAGCTATTTTGAGTATCTTGGGCAATTACAGATTCTAATGTTCCAAATTACTTAAAAATAATAATCTAATACTGGAATAGAAAACGCACCGTTTGTAAACGCGTACATTTTATGCCTGGATGCAGGATCAATGTGGATTAAACGGGACAAATCTTTAATCCAGATTTACGGCATCGGTCACGATCCCCGCAAGTCAGCACAAAGGCAGCAATAATGAATGCCTAATTGGAGCAGGTTATTTCCTTGCCTTCAGTCATCTCAACAGGCAACAAATATAAGCTCATTTTGGATTCAATCTCATAAAAAGAGAAAATGTAGTGAAAGATGAAAGTTAAAATTCCCAGTCACCATCTTGGTCTTGTAAGGTAGTGATTGGGCTGTCTCTTTTTAGCACTGAAATCCCCAGTGTGGCTTGGGAGTCAGAAAGCGGCACGGCTGGTTGAAGCAGATTTATCAGGGACAACTTGGTTTGCTTCTTTACCTGCAAAAGTGAAAAAGCATTTAGAGTCACAACTCCAAAACGATTTGCATAAATTAGGGCATCCAAAAAGATTGAAGCATTTATAATTCAAGAGCATTATTATGATAAATATGTTTTAATTAAATCTTAATACTGAAATAACTTAATGTTAATAGATGCAAACAAGTCATTGTATTTTAAACGTTTTTCTGTCACTATTTACCATGGCTGCAGAATGCAAAAAAAAGCATTAATATCCATCTTGATGGGTTTTATTTACTACATGATTTATTCATAAGCAACAAGTAAAATTTAGAATTTTTAAATCAACAACTACTTTGACATTTTAAAAATAAATGCTGAAAACATTTTCTAATGCTCCAGTTCTGAGGAGCAAACTGTTTATTCTTAATTTTTAAATTACAAAAATATAAAATAAAATAAGGACCTGTTTAAAGAAGGGATGGGACAGCAACATCCTCGCTGATGGTCTAAAATGGAAAAAGATACGTTTGTCATAGTAATCACGAAAAATAACCATTGCGAGATGAAAGCTTTTTCTGAAGGTCTAACTCTGTTAATGTTAAATAACATTTTCCTTTGAACATCAATTTTCCGTAAAAGTATTAATTTTAGTGCAAATTAATAATATCCCTAGATGCTTCTGGTTAGCAGTATTTACCAACATTTTCTGTTATATTTCAGATTTCCAACATCTGCAGTTTAAAATATTTTCATTCCCTGTTGGAGTTCACAGCCCGTTCTCTTCCAGGAATGGCAACCTTGCAGAAATTTTCCCCTTTGGTCTTTGGTGAGGTTTCCGCCTATCCCTTTCATTTACTCTACAGCTGCTGCCTGGCCTGCTGAATGATTACATTAGATTGTTCTGTCTACTGTTAACTGGCCTACATTGTTCTTAACCACATCTTTTTCTAGACTCTTGTAAAGGATTTGTATTGGTGTTAACATTTGCAAATTTCCTTTAACTGACTTTTAGATAGCGAGTTGCTCTTGCCCTTCATTGAGCATGAAACAACATACGCCAAATAAAAAATACAACTCCCTTTCAATACAATACAATATATCTTTATTGTCATTGTACAGGGGTACAACGAGATTGGGAATGCGCCTCCCATATGATGCAATAAATTAATTAGCTGGTCAGTAATAATTTAAACAACCCAATGAAACAAATTAGAACAGTTTTAAAACAGAATAAAGTGCAGTAGATCTGTGCCGGTTCACTGTGCGATGTGACCATCTGGCTCAGCAGGACCGGTTCATAGCAGCTATGGCCCTGGGGATGAAGCTGTTCCTGAGTCTGGAGGTGCGGGCGTAGAAGGCCTTGTATCGTCTGCCCGATGGTAGAAGTTCGAACAGACTGTTGCAGGGGTGTGAAGAGTCTTTGTGGATGTTGATGGCTTTTCTGAGGCATTGTGTGTTGTAGATGCCCTCCAAGGCTGGTAGCTGTGTTCCGATGGTCCTCTGAGCTCTATGGACTCCCCCGCTGAAGAGCTTTCCTCTCTGCCTCCGTGCAGCTGAGGTACCACACAGGGATGCCATGTGTTCGGATGCTCTCTATGGTGCAGCGGTAGAAGGTCGTCAGCAACTGTTGGGGTCGACCAGACTTTTTCAGTGTTCTTAGGCACAGCAGTGTTATTGGACCATGTGAGGTCCTCCGAAATGTGAGTGCCCAGAAACTTGAAGGTGGACACTCTCTCCACACTGTCCCCGTTGATAAAGATCGGGGCGTATTCCCCGTTGTGTGACCTACGGAAGTTGATGATCAGCTCCTTGGTCTTGGTGGTATTTAGGGACCGGTTGTTATCCGAGCACCAGTCCGCCAGGTTCTGCACCTCCGCTCTGTATTTTGTTTCATCCCCATTGGTGATCAGCCCGATCACTGTTGTGTCGTCTGCAAACTTGACAATGGTGTTGGTGTCGAATGCAGGAACACAGTCGTGTGTGAATAGGGAGGAGAGCATGGGGCTCAGAACACAGCCCTGTGGTGTGCCGGTACTCAGGGTGGTCGTGGAGGAGAGGTGCGGGCCCATTCTCACTGCCTGCGGTCGCTCCAGCAGGAAGTCCAGGATCCAGTCGCATAACGACGAGCTGAGGCCTAGCTGGTGGAGTTTGGTGATGAGCTTGGTGGGGATGACCGTGTTGAAGGCAGAGCTATAGTCAATGAATAGCATCCTCGCTTACGTGCCCTGTCTCTCCAGGTGAGTCAGGACAGCGTGAAGAGCCAGAGAGATGGCATCCTCTGTGGATCTGTTTGCCCTGTATGCAAATTGATGTAGGTCCAGTGAGGCAGGGATGCTGGATTTGATGTGTGAGAGGACCAGCCTTTCAAAGCACTTCATGATTATAGGAGTTAGGGCAACCGGACGGTAGTCATTCAGGTTGGTGATTTTTGCTTTTTTCGGCACCGACACTATGGTAGCCGACTTCAGGCACTTGGGGACCGTAATCAGAGATAACGACAGGTTAAAGATCCTGGTGAATACCTCAGCCAACTGTTCAGCACAGTCCCTAAGTACCCTTCCTTGAACTCCATCCGGGCCTGCAGCCTTGCGTGGGTTGACCCTTTGCAGAGCGCGTTGTACATCCTGTGTGCTCAGTTGCAAAAACAGTCCCTCTGCCTCGGCTGGGGTTCTTCCACTCAAGGTGGTGTTGCCAGTTTCGAAGCGGGCAAAGAAGGTGTTTAGCTCGTTGGTTAGTGTAGCATCGCTGTGGGGGCAGGCAGGGCTGCTCTTGTAGCCAGTGATGTCCCTGACACCCTGCCACATGCTTCTGGTGTCCGTGGTATTGAAGTGGTCTTCCACCCGTTGCCTGTGGGTGTCTTTGGCCCTTTTTATACCTTTGTTCAGGATTGACCTGGCAACACTGTATGCTGAAGTGTCACCAGATTTAAAGGCATTGTTGCATACCCTCAACAGATTCTGTACCTCCTTGTTCATCCAGGGTTTCCAGTTTGGGAACATCTTTATTTCCTTGTCCTCCGTGACATTCTCCACACAGCAGTTGATGTAGGAGAGCACAGTGGATGTGTATTCCTCCAAGTCTACCTCAGAACCACAGGTCGCCTGTTGTGCAAACAGGTCCCAGTGGCTTATCAATAAATCAACGAATATCACATCAACAAATATGTGCATTTACACTGGAAAATCTCTCACCTTGATGAACCCATCATTACTTAGATTTAGAATCTTATTTTGTATGAAGCCTTTTTAAGCCACAATCTAGAACTTAATCATATTATAGTTATTATGCAACATTAATGCTGGGCATTAACTAAATCTTTTTATTGATCTTTAAATCCAACATGATCTTTAGGTTGGAGTTATTGCAGGAGACTGTAGTGAACACAAGACAATCATTAGGTTTCTCACCTGGAGTCATCTGATTATACCCATATGAAACAAAATCACCATTAATTTTACCCTGCCTCTCCGAGAAGCTTATCTGATCTCAGCGGATGAGTGCACTCTGACACTTTACAGGTGTTGCCAAAGTCTATACACACTAATCTGTCCAATTCTTAATTTTTCCGATAAGATCTTCTCTGCCTGCTGACACCTCTAATCATAGAAATAATATCATTATACTGTTTTATCTGATTCCCTTCCTTTCCTGGCACCATATACTGTAAAACGCTGATAAATCCTACAACTCAAATTCTGATGGTTTTTAACTCACCAGGTGCTGTTTGCCAAGCTTGCTTTCTCCTCACTGTGATCCATGCTCCTTTTAAACTTACATGGTTCACTGGAAAATTTGTTATACTGTAATTTTTATAACATTTTTTTTAAAGTCAGTAAGAAATGTGTTAGGAGTTAATATAAATAATATCCAAGAGTGGAAAATCTGTCAATTCCGAAACAAAATCCTAAATGTGACAGATTAACAAAGTTTTACCACGGTGCAGTACATTCAGATTCATATACACCTTGACCATCGCCATTACATTGCACCCTTTTAAACTTCCATCTGCACTTCATTCATAATCTTCTAGTTGTATGTTTTCCTACCACAATTTCTGATTACTCTCTGATTTAACAGACTTACCGATTACCAGGCTCCCTCTGCAGACAGAGCTCCACGAAGCTGTGGAAAGCCGCAGAGAAAGTTTTATTCATTGAACTTGGGGATCGTTCACTTGTGTTTGTCCTGATCATGCTGTAAGTGGCTACACTCTCCCCAATTCCAGAATCCACTCCAGAGCGAGAATTCTTTATCACTTGTTCTTTTTGTGGGAAACTGAAGTCTAGCAGACATAATGACCCCTTCAACTTCTGGAGTAGCATCTATAGAAAAAAAAAAGGAAAACTAGATGAACAACCATCTATTGCATTAGGTTGCTAGCTATTTTAATTCCTACCCATACTCACTTTTCTGTCCTGGGCCTCCTCAAGTAAACATGCAAACTGGAAGAACAGCCATCTCTTATTTCACTTGGCCAGCCTACAACCCAACTATATGATCTGTGAATTCTCCAATTTCGGATGCCACACTGATCCTCTGCTTCTCATCCACCCTCTTTTGTCTTTCCTCACCCCCACCCCCCTGACACACACACTTTTTTTCCCACTACCCTGGTCTCCCTGCACCTTTTACCTCCTCCTTATGCATACCTCCCACGCTTATTACAAATCCCCCATTTTCATTTTGTCCCTGCGCTTTTCCCTCCCTCGTTGACTGCTGAGTTCCTCCAGCACTTTGTTTTTTACTCAACCAATGACTATGTCATATATCAGTTAAATTAACCAGTTTCTTAACATGAAATGCTCCATTTTAAAGACAAGGTAAATTACCTGGGTAGGCTGCGTATTCTGGAAAGGAACCTGGCCTCTGGCTAACTCGCACGCTGTAATCCCAAGGCTATAGATGTCAGACTTCGCATCGTATCCATGCAAGTCCTAATGGTGGAAGAAAAGGTTCAATGGAATCCATTGGTATGGTACTCCAGCTAACTACACACCACGATAGTATAAGAAAATAACTGCAGATGCTGGTACAAATCGAAGGTATTTATTCACAAAATGCTGGAGTAACTCAGCAGGTCAGGCAGCATCTCAGGAGAGAAGGAATGGATGACGTTTCGGGTCGAGACCCTTCTTCAGACTGATGTCGGGGGCGGGACAAAGGAAGGATATAGGTAGAGACAGGAAGATAGAGGGAGATCTGAGAAGGAGATGGGGAAGAGAGGCATAGAGGAACTATCTAAAGTTGGAGAAGTCGATGTTCATACCACTGGGCTGCAGGCTGCCCAGGCGAAATATGAGGTGCTGTTCCTCCAATTTCCGGTGGGCCTCACTATGGCACTGGAGGAGGCCCATGACAGAAAGGTCAGACTGGGAATGGGAGGGGGAGTTGAAGGGCTCGGCCACCGGGAGATCAGTTTGGCCAACGAGGACCGAGCGCAGGTGTTGAGCGAAGCGATCGCCGAGCCTGCGCTTGGTTTCGCCGATGTAAATAAGTTGACATCTAGAGCAGCAGATGCAATAGATGAGGTTGGTGGAGGTGCAGGTGAACCTCTGTCTCACTTGGAAAGACTGTTTGGGTCCTTGGATGGAGTTGAGGGGGGAGGTAAAGGGACAGGTGTTGCAACTCGTGCGGTTGCAGGGGAAAGTGCCCGGGGATGGGGTGGTTTGGGTAGGAAGGGACGAGTGGACCAGGGAGTTACGGAGGGAACGGTCTCTGCGGAACGCAGAGAGGGGAGGGGATGGGAAGATATGGCCAGTGGTGGGGTCCTGATGCAGGTGACGGAAATGTTGGCGGATGATTTGTTGGATCCGCTGGCTGGTGGGGTGGAAGGTGAGAACGAGGGGGATTCTGTCCTTGTTGCGAGTGGGGGGAGGGGGAGCAAGAGCGGAGCTGCAGGATGTAGAAGAGACCCTAGTGAGTCTTCAGGAAACAGGGCTTCCCCTCTTCCATTATAGATGAGGCTCTCACTAGGGTCTCTTCTACATCTCGCAGCTCCGCTCTTGCTCCCCCTCTCACCTTATAGCTGTGGCCTCAAGTATTTGATTTTTCCAAACTGGGAGCAAAGAGTAGGAGTAAACGGGTCCTTTTCAGAATGGCAGGCAGTGGCGAGTGGAGTGCCGCAAGGCTCGGTGTTGGGGCCGCAACTGTTTACCATAGATATTAATGATTTGGAAGAGGGAATTAGTAGCAACATTAGCAAGTTTGTGGATGACACAAAGCTGGGTGGCAGTGTAAACTGTGAAGAGGATGTTAGGAGGTTGCAGGGTGACCTGGACAGGTGGGCAGATGCGTGGCAGATGCAGTATAATATAGATAAATGTGAGGTTATCCACTTTGGCGGCAAAACAAGGAGGCAGAATATTACCTCAATGGTGTTAGGTTAGGTAAGGAGGAGGTCCAGCGAGTCCTGGGTGTCCTTGTACACCAGTCACTAAAAGTTGGCATGCAGGTACAGCAGGCAGTGAAGAAAGCTAATGGCATGTTGGCCTTCATAACAAGAGGATTTCAGTATAGGAGTAAAGAGGTTCATCTGCAGTTGTATAGGGCCCTGGTAAGACCACATCTGGATTATTGTGTTCAGTTTTGGTCTCCTAATTAGAGGAAGGACATCCTTGTAATTGAGGCAGTGTTGTGTAGGTTCACGAGATTGATCCCTGGGATGGTGGGACTGTCATATGAGGAAAGATTGAAAAGACTAGGCTTGTATTCACTGGAGTTTAGAAGGATGAGAGGGGATCATATAGAAACATATAAAATTATAAAAGGACTGGACAAGCTAGATGCAGGAAAAATGTTCCCAATGTTGGGCAAGTCTAGAACCAGGGGCCACAGTCTTAGAATAAAGGGGACGCCATTTAAAGCTGAGGTGAGAAGAAACTTTTTCACCCAGAGAGTTGTGAATTTGTGGAATACTCTGCCATAGAGGGCAATGGAAGCCAAATCACTGGATGGATTAAAGAGAGAGTTAGATAGAGCTCTAGGGGCTAGTGGAATCAAGGGATATGGGGAGAAGGCAGGCACGGGTTATTGATTGTGGACGATCAGCCATGATCACAATGAATAGCGGTGCTGGCTCGAAGGGCCAAATGGCCTCCTGCATTTATTTTCTATGATTCTATGTTTCTAAATGGTTCTGACCATCAACCTATCAATTGCTCTCATAATTTTATATAATATCAAGTCTCCCCACAACCTCCAGCATTCCAGAGAAAACCATGCATCTGCCTAACCTCTCCCTCTAGCTGATACCCCCTAATCCAGGCAACATTCTGGTAAACCTCCTCCCTTTCCACATCCTCCCTATAATGGGGCAACCAGTAATATTCTAAATGCAGCCTAATCATATGCCTTCTTTACTACTCTACTTGTGTGGCCACTTTCAGGAAGTTATGGACTTGGACCCCAAGATCCCTCTGTACAACAATGTTGTAAAGGGACATGCCATTAATTGTACATTTTCCCCTACATACAACCTCCCAATGTGCAAAACTTAACATTTGCTCAGATTAAACTACATCTGCCATTTCTATGCCCATTTCCATAGCTGAACTATATCCTGCTTTATGCGTCGATAGCCTTCCTCACAGTCAACCCCAACAATCTTAGTGTTGTCTGCAAACTTACTAACCAATCCACCTATGTTCACGTCATTTATATATATTACAATCGACAGAGGTCTCAGCACACATATCTGCGGAACTCCACTATAATCGAGAAAGATGTTTTATAGGTAATTACAGAATGATCAATCATGATCAAGTTGAATGGCATACTCCTGTTTATACATCTAAAATATGTTGTTGTGGAGCAACAACTTAGCTTTGGTGTCATTATTAATTACTAACTATATTATCCAGTACACAACAGACTAGAAGCAAGTTGGTACATTAAAGTAATTTGTTAAAGTGTTGAAAGAGAAATATTATTTATTCTGCAGTCACCACACTTTCAGGTTGGTACACAAAGAAGCAAGTTCATAGTGCTGCTTAAGCTTACCTGTTGTAGAACCTCAGGGCTCAGCCAAGGCAGAATAGAAGCATTGCATGCTGGAAAATCATATACAACTCTTAGTCTTTGCCCATCAATGATCATGCTGCAAAGACCATGCAGACCAGAGAGATAAATATGTCCTTCCTCAGTAATCAGTATATTGCTTGGTCTAACACTCCTGCTGAAGGAAAAGAAAAAATATTCAGAACTGTTCAAGCTCAGCTTAATACCATTGGGAAAGTGTTCTGAATAAACATCCCCAAGGCTAAATCTAGCCTCAAATCCTGGGATGAATGACTCTTTGCTCGAGTATTTGTGCAGGTTGTATCTCGGCAGTCTCATGTAAATTTGAGAAGTCAAGTTGACACTAAACCAGGGGCCTCCAAACTTTTCAGCTTGAGGGCCACATTATATATTTGGCACGTTTTTGCGGGCCGTAGGAAAAAATAAAGAAATGTCAGTTTTATAAATTTAATAATGAGGTTTATATGGCAACAAATAAATAATATTCCATTTTTAAGCCAACAAAAGCACATAGTACAATCAAAGCCTCAAATGAAAATAAATATTATGGTTTATAGACAATAGGTGCAGGAGTAGGCCATTCAGCCCTTCGAGCCAGCACCGCCATTCACCGTGATCATGGCTGATCATGCACAATCAGTACCCCGTTCCTGCCTTCTCCCCATATCCCTTGACTCCGCTATCATTAAGAGCTCGATCTAACTCTCTCTTGAAAGCATCCAGAGAATTGGCCTTCACTGCCTTCTGAGGCAGAGAAATCCACAGATTCACAACTCTCGGAGTGAAAAAGTTTTTCCTCATCTCCGATCTAAATGGCCTACCCCGTATTCTTAAACTGTGGCCCCTTGTTCCGGACTCCCCCAACATTGGGAACATGTTTCCTGCCTCTAACGTGTCCAACCCCTTAATAATCTTATATGTTTAGATAAGATCTCCTCTCATCCTTCTAAATTCCAGTGTATACAAGCCTAGTCGCTCCAGTCTTTCAACATATGACAGTCCTGCCATTCCTGGAATTAACCTAGTAAACCTACGCCCTCAATAGCAAGAATGTCCTTCCTCAAATTTGGAGACCAAAACTGTACACAGTACTCCAGGTGCGGTCTCACTAGGGCCCTGTACAACTGCAGAAGGATTTCTTTGCTCCTATACTCAACTCCTCTTGTTATGAAGGCCAACATTCCATTGGCTTTCTTCACCGCCTGCTGGACCTGCATGCTTCCTTTCAGTGACTGCACTAGGACACCCAGATCTCGCTGTACGTCCCCTTTTCCTAACTTGACACCATTCAGATAATACTCTGCCTTCCTATTCTTACCACCAAAGTGGATAACCTCACACTTATCCACATTAAACTGCATCTTATATGCTTCAATAAGATTCACTCTCATCCTTCTAAATACCAGAGTATGCAAGCCCAGATGCTCCAGTCTTTCAACGTACGACAGCCCCGCAATTCCGGGAATTAACCTCATACGCTGCACTCCCTCAATAGCAAGAATGTCCTTCCTCAAGTTTGGAGACCAAAATTGCACACAATACTCTAGGTGTGGTCTCACTAGGGACCTGTACAACTAAAGGACCTCTTTGCTCCTATACTCAACTCCTCTTGTTATGAAGGCCAACAACAGCGGTAGAGTTGCTGCTTTACAGCGAATGCAGCGCCGGAGACTCAGGTTCGATCCTGACTACGGGTGCTGCACTGTAAGGAGTTTGTACGTTCTCCCCGTGACCTGCGTGGGTTTTCTCCGAGATCTTCGGTTTCCTCCCACACTCCAAAGACGTACAGGTATGTAGGTTAATTGGCGGGTAAATGTAAAAATTGTCCCTAGTGGGTGTAGGATAGTGTTAATGTACGGGGATCACTGGGCGGCACGGACTTGGAGGGCCGAAAAAGGCCTGTTTCTGGCTGTATATATATGATATGATATTCCATTGGCTTACTTCACTGCCTGCTGTACCTGCATGCTTCCTTTCAGTGACTGAGGCACTAGGACACCCAGATCTCGTTGTACTTCCCCTTTTCCTAAATGACACCATTCAGATAATCTGCCTTCCTGTTCTTACCACCAAAGTGGATAACCTCACATTTATCCACATTAAACTGCATCTGCCATGCATCCGCCCACTCACACAACCTGTCCAAGTCACCCTGCAACCTCATAGCATCTTCCTCACAGTTCACACTGCCACCCAGCTTTGTATCATTTGCAAATTTGGTAATGTTATTTTTAATCCCTTCATCCAAGTCATTAATGTATATTGTAAATAGCTGCGGTCCCAGCACCGAGCCTTGCGGTACCCCACTGGTCACTGCCTGCCATTCTGAAAGGGACCCATTTATCCCTATTCTTTGTTTCCTGTCTGCCAACCAATTTTCTATCCATGTCAGTACCCTACCCCCAATACCATATGCTCTAATTGTGCCCACTAATCTCCTATGTGGGACCTTGTCGAAGGCTTTCTAAAAGTCCAGGTACACTACATCCACTGGCTCTCCCCAGTCTATTTTCCTAGTTACATCCTCAAAAAATTCCAGAAGATTAGTCAAGCATGATTTCCCCTTCGTAAATCCATGCTGACTCGGAGCGATCGTGTTACTGCTATCCAAATGCTCCACAATTTCTTCTTTTATAATTGATTCCAGCATCTTCCCCACCACCGATGTCAGACTAACTGGTCTATAATTTCCTGTTTTCTCTCTCCCTCCTTTCTTAAAAAGTGGGATAACATTAGCTACCCTCCAATCCACAGGAACTGATCCTGAATCTATAGAACATTGGAAAATGATCACCAATGTGTCCACGATTTCTAGAGCCACCTCCCTAAGTACCCTGGGATGCAGACCATCAGACCCTGGGGATTTATTAGCTTTCAGTCCCATCAGTCTACCCAACACCATTTCCTGCCTAATGTGAATTTCCTTCAGTTCCTCCATCACCCTAGGATCTCTGGCCACTAGAACATCTGGGAGATTGTTTGTGTCTTCCTTAGTAAAGACAGATCCAAAGTACCGGTTCAACTCGTCTGCCATTTCCTTGTTCCCCATAATAAATTCCCCTGCTTCTGTCTTCAAGGGACCCATATTTGCCTTTACTATTTTTTCCTCTTTACATACCTAAAGAAGCTTTTACTATCCTCCTTTACATTTATGGCTAGCTTACCTTCGTATCTCATCTTTTCTCCCCATATTGACTTTTTAGTTATCTTCTGTTGCTCTTAAAAAGAGTCCCAATCCTCTGGCTTCCCGCTCTTCTTTGCTATGTTATACTTCTCTTTTATTTTTATACTGTCCTTGACTTCCCTTGTCAGCCACGGTCGCCTCTTACTCCCCTTAGAATCTTTCCTCCTCTTTGGGATGAACTGATCCTGCACCTTCTGTATTATTCCCAGAAATACCTGCCATTGCTGTTCCACTGTCTTCCCTGCTAGGGTCTCCTTCTAGTCAACTCTGGCTAGCTCCTCCCTCATGCCTCCATTGTCCCCTTTGCTCAACTGTAATACTGACACTTCCGATTTTCCCTTCTCCCTCTCAAATTGTAGATTAAAACTTATCATATTATGATCACTGCCTCCTAATGGCTCTTTTACCTTGAGTTCCCTTATCAAATCCGGTTCATTACATATTAAATCCAGAATTACCTTCTCCCTGGTAGGCTCCAGTATAAACTGCTCTAAGTGCTGTATGAGAGCATCATAAATTGCGAAGATGACCATTCAATCTTTTTTAATGCAAAATATTATCGCAATAGTATCACGAAACAGAGCGCTGCAGTATTTTATACATATACTAGATCAAGTGGACCCGTTGGGCTCAAACTTCTCCTGCATTGGTGCAGCATCCTCTCCTTCCCCTACCTCCACTCCCTCTCCTCCCCTCCCTCCACCCCCTCTCCCCCCCTCCCTCCCCTTACCCTCATCCCCCCTTCCTCCCCTTCCCCCCACTCCATCCCCCTCAAACCCCCTTATCCTCCTCCCCCTCCCTCCCTCCCTCCCTCCCTCCGTAAGAAATAGATTTAAACTTTAAAATGTGAATAACTTTAAAAATATAACACCAATTTCAATGAAACTTCTTCCATTAGCACCAAAGGGACGACGGTGAGTAAGGTGGGCCTAAAATTGTCGTGATATCGTGTATCCTTTTGGCTGTAGTTCAGGAACAAACAAACAAACAAACGAAAGTTTTAGTATATAGATATCTGAAAACGATACAAAAACTGGAAGGCAATCCAGGAATTATGCACATGCTTGCTAACACATGGCACCCATTTAATCTGGATCATGGAAAAATCAGCAATGTTTACACCATTGTAGTGAGGGGTTGACTTTAATAGAATAAATTAACTGACTACACTAACAAGCCAAATGCCCCGCATTGCATTACACCTCTCTACCTCTAATCCATGTCAGCCTGACATTCTTCCAAAACCTCTATATTCCTCCAGATGTTATAAATATGCAAGTCGTTGTTGGACAAAATCTAATCAATGATGCTTGACCACTAATCACTAGACCGGGCACAGTTCAAATACATACCATTGCTTAACTAGCCATGGAGTTCTCTTTGCAATTTTTGTCACAGATTTAATAAGAAGTGTGATTTGACTGGCTTTTACATTCTGAGCTATTTATGATGCAGTACAGCAAGTTATTCAACCACATTAACGAAAGATGGAAGATTCAGAAATAACCTCGCAGTTAAAGATCAATAAGAGGTTCATTCTTGTAATTCTTTGGAAGCAATAAATTTGACCAACTAACAATGGATGTCAGAGAGATACAAGGAAAAATAGGTCACAACAGCTTAAAAAAAATTGGCTTCATATCCAAATTTACCTGTGAATGCATCCCATTTGGTGAATATAATCCAATGCCTTCAGAACTCCATAAAAAATATGTGCCATTAAACTTTCACTCATGCCTTCAGTAAAATACAACTTTAGCAGGCTGCTGGCAGAACCTGGATAAGGTAAAAAAAAAAATGCAAGCTCAGGGGGCACACGTTTATTAAAGATAATAAGTACAAACTGTTGGCAGTGGCAGAGGAAGATTCCTATATGGGTTTTACCTTACCATAGGCTGTGAATGCCAGGATGACCCATAGCTCACTACCTTCAGCAAAGACGGCTGGATGTGGCAGGATATTTGGATGCCGGAGAAACTGCCAAATAAGCAGCTCGTTCTGAAAGGAAAGTATAAATTCTCCAGGTAAAGCTTTATTTAGGAAAACAAATAATGTATACCATCTTACAAGTGGAAGGCCGGTTCCATACTTCTCAAAAATGTCAGCATTTTTTCTTTGGCTACTCTTTCAAATGTTTTCTTAAAATTGATACATTTTTAACTCATTGATTCAATGCGGGGTAGGGAGCATAACTGGTGTTTTCCTGGCTTTAGTTTGGGCTTCAACTGTAAAGATTGAGGATCAGGTGAATATTGGGCAATACAGGTTGAATACCAATTATTCGGCATCTGATGGTCCACCCGCTCCTATAATCCGGACAAAATTAAGAGAGCTCAGTTGAAATTCCCTGAGTGACCACAGATGGCATTGCAAGTGGCGAGCACTCTTTCTGGTCGTGTCCCTCCGTCATCAAAGAATCAACTAGGCTCTCAATCTTCTCTCCTAACAATACAGTAAACGATCGTTTTAACGACCCCCTTATAACAGATGTCGGATATAGCAGATGGACCTACCGACCCATCCCCAGCACTCACCGTCTCCCTGGCCATTTAGAGGCCTGGCTTCCAACCCCACCCCCGACTTGCAAAGTGCTCTAGCAAGCCCTTCTTCACCCACCATAAGGACATAGTGCTGGAAAGTGTACTTAAAGATTAGTGCAGAACATAGTTTAGACCTTCTAACATTTTCCAAAGTCTTCTTAAAGAAAAGGTGGGGAATAGAGTGGCAGAGTCAGGCAGTTTTTTTCTTCTTTTTATCCAGATGGATTATCATATAGCTGCCCTCTACGCTCAACCATGCCTCATTTAGTAGGACATTTCTTCCTCCAAAGAGGTTGAGAGTTCAGGTTTTACTCTGGAGGCTCAAGTGCACAAATCTAGCCTCACAATACTGAGGAAATACTCCATGGTGGCAGATACCAACTTTCTATTTTTGCTGGTGAGTAATATTTATTCCTTAACACCCACACATAATCTGGTCACTAACACATTAATGTAAATTGGAATTTGGCTGCTGTACTTTCTACATGCCAAAGTGTGGCTATAGTTCAAACCATGTTTCACTGGCATTGAAACGTTTTGGAGCGCATATGGAGTGTAACATATGCCAGGGTCAAATAAATATATGAACATCCAAAGAATAACTGATAATATGTCAAAGGATCACTGCTTGAGGCAGAGACAGTGATACAATTTGAAAGTGTACGTTACGATATCTCTATGTACCAATTTGAAACATTTAAAAGCTATTAGTTCAATTAAAATTACATAGGTTTAAAAAGGGTTCTGTTTTGCATGTCTTCCATACTGACCTGCAAGGAGGACAGGTTTTCTTCAGAACAGGTGTCCATATTTGTGCGTTTGACAACCACCATGTTTCCAGACGGGATATGTTTGGCCAGATTCACTGTAGTTAAATTACTAAAACTCTTCCCTGATAAACAAAATAAATAAATGTCGACAATTGTTAAATTCTCAGCTGCCACTGTCACATTAAAACCAAAAGGAAAAATGGCACATTTTTCCACAAGCAGCTAAATGAGAAATACAAATAAGAATGCAGGAAATACAAGTGTCTCAAATTACTTTGAAGTTATATGGTTTGAACTAAGTAAAATCTTAATAGAATTCTATTTATCCATCACAAAGGAAGTTTACTTATGGTCAAATATTTATATGCAAGATATTGGAATACCCACAGAGTAGCCACCATTAAGGAATATAATTCATTTTTTAAATTGCATTCATGTCCTAATTCAATTAATATCTCTCAGACATTATGACATACCAGGGCACTAGCAGGAGAGTGCTGCACTAGCAACAGAGTTGCTTTTGGATGACATTAAATTCACACTTTAGCTATTCCCTTGGATGCAAGATCTCATCCATGTATTATTCAAAGTTGGGGAGTTTGCCCTGATATCTTTGTTGAATTATCCTTCAACCAACATTAATAAAATAAAATCATTGATGTTTTATTATCTCTGATGTTCACAAAATATCTGAAGTGTTTCCTGTTTTACTACAATTATTTCACTCACACTAAACGTGAGTGTCGGGAAACACTGGATAAACAAGATCTCTCTCTTTTACAAGGCAACTAAATACCTGTCTGTTGATCCTACCCAAAAAATGTCACTACTGCCAAATCGGCATGCAATGCAGTTTATTCAACATTTTACTCTCGGTTTAAGGGCACATTTAAAGATATAATCTTGGGAAGATAATCTGCCTGTTTATGTGGACATAAAACTATGTCCACATAAACAGAATTCTTGGAGCGAGTGAAGCAATTTATATTTGAACTAACATCTTTAATATAAATTAATTGATCATTTACTCCAACATCATTTAGTTTAGTTTAGAGTTGCAGCGTGGAAACAGGCCCTTCGGCCCACCGGGTCCGCGCCGACCAGCAATTCCCGCACACTAACACTATTCTACACCCACTAGGGACAATTTTTACATTTATCAAGCCAATTAACCTACAAGCCTGTACATTTTTGGAGTGTGGGAGGAAACCGAAGATCTCGGAGAAAACCCATCCAGGTCATGGGTAGAACGCACAAAATCCGTACAGACAGCACCCGTAGTCAGGATCGAACCCGGGTCTCTGGCGCTGCATTCGCTGTAAGACAGCAACTCTACCGCTACGCCACTGTGGCGCACAAAACTTGTTCACCACATCTGAACGTTTCAAAACTATTTCACAATTTATGAACCATTTGTAAAATCCAAAGGACGTGCCAGGATGCCATATAAATCCAAATTTCATTACAAAACTAGTTATTTGTAAATCCTTCCATTTCAATTTTGCAACCATTTTTGATCACAGTGTAAATGTGAGGCAACTGTATCTGATTTGGGTTCCAGTATTTTAAGGTAGCCCATTAGATCTATACACAATAATAAAAGCTATTGGATTTCTCTGAGACAGTGGGCAAATATGCAAACAGAAAAGTACAGATATTTCTCCTTTGCTGAAAGCAAGTAAACTGGATATATGCTCAAGGTCAGTTTGGAGCAAACAAACTGATATGATAGACATTCAAGCTGATGGAGTAGATCTTGTGAAGAAATTGCCAATTGCATGTACGGGCAGTTCTGAAAGTCCAGAAAACATAGGTATTGTATGAACATTAATTAGGAAAAGAGTGATTTCAACTGGAAAGGAAGACTGTGGCTTCTACTGACTTCAGGAACCCATAACTTAGAGCAAAATCAGACATTCTTCAAACTGTTAATGGAAAACTGCTAGAACCCATTTACACAAGAGCATCTGTTGTGAACATATTGAACAGGTGTCTCAAATTCCTGTGTACAGCACAGGAACAGGACTTTTGGCACACCATCTCAGCACTGCCCATCAAGTAAATCTAATAAATGACACCTGCCTGCACCTAGTCCATATCCTTCTGTTCCTTGCCTGGTGTATGTCTTTGTAAATACAACACTATCACAAATATTCTAAGCACTAGAGAAATATAGAAAAGAATTTGACAGAATTAGAGGCACAAGGAACTGCAGATGTTGAAATCTTGAACATAAACAAAAGTGCTGGAGGAACTCAGCTGGTCAGGCAGCATCTGTGAAGGGAAATGGACAGAAAGTGTTTCAGATTGGGTCCCTTCCTCAGACTGATTGGAGTAGAGGGGAAGAAAAGCTTGAAAGGAGAAGTGAGGGTGGGACAGAGCCTGTAAGTAACGTGGATGCAAATTAAGGTGCGATGATTGGCAGATGGGTGGAATGACAAAATCTAGAGGTAGAAAGGAGACAAAAGAGTGTCAGATAAGGAAAGGGGAGGAGTAAAATGTAAAGCCTCAAGAAGGGATTAAATCGGTGGAAGAGAGGGGAGGGAAAAGAAAGGGCTTACTCCCCCCCTGCTCCAATTAGTCTGAAGAAGGGTCACACCTAAAACACCCTTTATCTATTTCCCTCCAGACTCGCTGAGTTCTTCCAACACTTTTGCTCAAGAATAGGATTAAACTATGGTTCTGAAGAAAACCACTAGCTGGGCCAACAGTTCCACCTTTCAGTCATCTAGATTTCTAAATCCAACAACATGTCTGCGAGGCCATTATCAAACAAACCCAATTCAACAATAATTTTTACCTAGTTCACATAGAAGCAGATAGTGACTGGCATTGGTTGCATAGATCATCATTTCATCTCGTAGGGATCTTTGGGAAGTGGAGTATCCATTTTTCTACATAGAAGAAAAAGCACAATAATAAATGATGTATGATGCATTATGGATAATACTTTTCAGGCCAAGAGGAAAACTGGCTGTATCCAGTATCACAGCCAGGCAAATTGCAGAGGAGGGGAGCTAATCATCAACCATTAAATAGTACAATGCAGGAACAGACCGTTCGGCTCACAATGTCTATGCCGAACATAATGTCAAGTTACACTAATCTCCACAGCCTGCACGTAGTCCCTATCCCTCCAATCCTTGCATATCCACTTGCATCGAGAAGCCTTTTAAACGTCCCTATCGTATTTGCCTCCACCACCACCCCTGGCAGCACATTCCAGCACAACTACCCATCTGTGTAAAAAAACATGCCCTGCACATTTCCTTTAAACGTTCCCCCTTCCCCCTAAAAGCTATTTCCCTCTAGTCTTTTTTCCACTCTGGAAAAAAGATTCTGACTGTCTACCCTATTTATGCTTCTCACAATTTTATATACTGCTATCAGGGCTCCCCTGAACCTCCAGTATTCCACAGAAAACAATCCAAGTCTGCCCAACTTCTCCTTGTAGCTAATCCGGGCAGCGTTCTGATAAACCTCATGCACCCTTTCCATAAGCTTCACATTCTTCCTACACGGGGCGACCAGAATGGCATGCAATATTCCAAATGGCCTGATTTATAGGCCTAACAAAAGTCCTATAAAGCTGCTTTTTGACTTCCTGATTTTTCAATGTCCCAATCAGTGAAGGGCAAGCATAAGCCTTCTTTACTACTCCATCTATTTGTGTTGCCACTTTCAGGAAACTATGGACCTGAACCTCAAGATCCCTCTGTACATAAATGCCTCTAATGATCTTGCCGTTAACTGTATACTTCCCCTTACATTCCACCTCCCAATATGCAACACCTCATTCTTACTCAGACTAAACTCTATGTGCTATTTCTCCACCCATTTCTGTAGCTGTACACTTTGGCAACCTTCTTCATAGTTCGTAACTCCAGCAATCTTGGTGTTTGCAAACTTACTAATTAACCCATATGCTTTTATATCCAAGTCAATAAATGTAATCAGGAACAAAAACATGGAATCAGCCTTGAGAGATTTAATTTGCCTGAGGATCATTGAACTTGCCAAATTTCTGCAGTGCAACTCAAGTAATCCCTGTTCCTGAGAAAATATAGACTTTCAATTCAAATCTTTTAGTTTAAGATATTGAAGTTTGAGCAGGAGGGAGTTTTTCATTCAATAACCAGGAGATACTTCATGCAAAACCAGTTTGAGGAGCAACATCTACATATCAGTGACTAGCTACATTCCAACTACTGTCATGCCTATCTACAATTTTTCAAGGTAAACAGTTATGTTATTAATACAATATAATGTAACTTCTGAAAAATGACTGCTATCCAGTGGATCAAACGTATAAAATTAGAATATCCTTTTTTTAAAAGAAAGCTCAAATGCATAGAGTAAATTCAGCTAAGGAAGAATGCAAGTTCATAAAACAGCTGACTTCATTTATTACCTAATACACTGAATAGATATCCTTGCAACCAAAGTTACCATCAGGGCTAAGTGATAATTTACACTGCAAATCAAACCTGAATAATCTGTTCTGCAATCATTTTGCAATATCAATAATGACACGGTTGTTCATAAAGCATAATAAATCTCTGAGCAAAGTTTCTGCCCAAATTTGTTTCTACCATAATACTGTTTAAACATCCACACTTTTGAACTGACGGGTTATGTATGGATCCCTTCCAAACCAGAATGAAATGTAAAACTGCTGTGCACATTGAAATTATTTTGTTCAGTCTGGCACTCTCCTCAGCTAAATTCTGAGATAGATGAACATATTTAACAGCCACTCAGAAGACATACGATTACTTTGCAAAAGCAGCATGCCAGAATTATCAAATTTAACCATCCCCACCACTTATGTATGTTTCTTTATCTACAACATCAACTTCAAATTAAAGCCTTAACTCACCAGTTGGGGACGGTTTTTACCATCTATCTGTCTACCAGCATCAATCGGTTCTATTTCTGTCTGTGAAATGCAGGAACAGTCCTTAAAAGATCAAAACAAAATGGAGAATGTGAAACTCTGTGGAATCAAATCCTAGATGAGAGGGAGGAGGGAGGATGAAGTAAATTTCTGATGCCCAAGATGGATTGTTAGCTGATTTCAGCACTGAAAGTTGCGAATAGGATAAACGATAACTACTCGCAGTGGAAAGACGCGGGCGATAGTGTTCTACAACGATTATTATTGGGACCATGCTCTTCATAATTTACATTAATGATTTAGACTCTGAATCAAAAAGGTAATCTCTAAATCTCATCTACTGTGCACCAGACGAGACCTCCTTTATATCGATGAACCCAAGCGTAGACGAGTGACCATTTTGCGAATATCTGAATAACACTTCACACCAGTATGAATTAAATTCCATCTGACATTCCTTGGACCACTTTCCCATTTGATCTAGATCTTGTTGCAGCCTTCTGCATTGTCCACAACACCACCAATTTAGGTACCATCCACAAACTTAATAATTATGCCACCCGCATTCTCATTCAAATCATTAATATATATGACAAAAAAGATAATCTAACGAGTCACAAATGCTCCCCCACTGACACATTCAAAAGACAATAGGTGCAGGAGTAGGCCATTCGGCTCTTCGAGCCAGTACCGCCATTCAATGTGATCATGGCTGATCATGCACAATCAGTACCCCGTTCCTGCCTTCTCCTCATATCCCCTGACTCCGCTATCATTAAGAGCTCTATCTAACTCTCTCTTGAAAGCATCCAGAGAATTGGCCTCTACTGCCTTCTGAGGCACAGAATTCCACAGCTTCACAACTCTACGAGTGAAAAAGTTCTTCCTCATCTCCGTTCGAAATGGCCTACCCCTTATTCTTAAACTGTGGCCCCTGGTTCGGGACTCCCCGAACATGGGGAACATGTTTCCTGCCTCTAGTGTGTCCAATCCCTTAATAATCTTATATGTTTCAATAAGATCCCCTCTCATCCTTCTAAATTCCAGAGTATACAAGCCCAGTCGCTCCAGTCTTTCAACCTACAACAGTCCCGCCATTCCGGGAATTAACCTCGTGAACCTACGCTGCCCTCCTTCAATAGCAAGAATGTCCTTCCTCATGTTTGGAGACTCAAACTGCACACAATACTCCAGGTGCGGTCTCACTAGGGGCCTGTACAATTGCAGAAGGACCTCTTTGCTCCTATACTCAACTCCCCTTGTTATGAAGGCCAACATTTCATTGGTTTTCTTCACTGCCTGCTGTACCTGCATGCTTCCTTTTAGTGACTGATGCACTAGGACACCCAGATCTCGTTGTACATCCCCTTTTCCTAACTTGACACCATTCAGATAATAATCTGCCTTCCTATTCTTACCACCAAAGTGGATAACCTCACATTTATCCACATTAAACTGCATCTGCCATGCATCTTCCCACTCACACAAGCTGTCCAAGTCACCCTGCAACCTCATAGCACCTTCCTCACAGTTCACACTGCCACCCAGCTTTGTGTCATCTGCAAATTTGCTAATGTTATTTTTAATCCCTTTATCCAAGTCATTAATGTATATTGTAAATAGCTGCGGTCCCAGCACCGAGCCTTGCGGTACCCCACTAGTCACTGCCTGCCATTCTGAAAGGGACCCATTTATCCCCACTCTTTGCTTTTTATCTGCCAATCAATTTTCTATCCACATCAGTACCCTACCCCCAATACCATGTGCTCTAATTTTGCCCACTAATCTCCTATGTGGGACCTTGTCGAAGGCTTTCAGAAAGTCAAGGTACACTACATCCACCGGCTCCCCCTGTCCATTTTCCTAGTTACATCCTTAAAAAATTCCAGAAGATTAGTCAAGCATGATTTCTCCTTTGTAAATCCATGCTAACTTGGAACGATCCTGTTACTGCTATCCAAATGCTCCGCAATTTCATCTTTTATAATTGACCCCAGCATCTTCCCCACCACCGATGTCAGACTAACTGGTCTATAATTTCCTGTTTTCTCTCTCCCTCCTTTCTTAAAAAGTGGGATAACATTAGCTACCCTCCAATCTACAGGAACTGATCCTGAATCTATAGAACATTGGAAAATGATCACCAATGCGTCCACAATTTCTAGAGCCATCTCCTTAAGTACCTGGGATGCAGACCATCAGGCCCTGGGGATTCATCAGCCTTATCCAGCCACTTGCTCAGCTTGATTTCCTAAAAGGTCTGATGCTGCCTCCTCTTTAGGGAAATCCACTCATTGCTTAAGAAAACTTTCCTGGACACACGTAAATTCTTCCCCATCCAAACCCCTGAGAGCCCCAGACAATATTAAAGAATCAAAACCACCAACCATTACAGTCTGACTATTCCTATAGCTTTCTGTGATCTTCTGACATGTTTGCTCCACTAAATCCTTGCAACTATTGGAGGACTGTAGTGCATTTGCAAAGTGATCATCCCTTCTTGTTTCTAAATTCTCCTCATACTGCCTCACAGGACAATCCCCTAGGAATATCCTCTTTAAATATGTGATTCCAGATCAAAAATGCAACCCCCCTTCCTCTCTTACCTCTATCAAACCCAATTCATCGGTACCCTGGAATATTAAACTGCCAGTCCTGCCCATCCTTTAAGAAAAAAACTGCAGATGCTGGTAAAATCAAAGGTAGACACAAAATGCTGGAGTAACTCAGCGGGTCATGCAGCATCTCGGGAAGAGAAGGAATGGGTGACGTTTCGGGTAGAGACCCTTCTTCAGACTGATGTCAGGGGAGGGGGCGGGACAAAGATAGAATGTAGTCGGAGACAGGAAGACTAGTGGGAGAACTGGGAAGGGGAGGGGATAGAGAGGGAAAGAAGGGACTATCTGAAGTTGACAGGAAGACTAGTGGGAAGACTCCCTATTCCCAGTTTTCCCACTATCTTCCTGTCCCCGACTACATTCTATCTTTGTCTCGCCTCCTTCCCTGACATCAGTCTGAAGGTTCTCGACCCAAAACGTCACCCATTCCTTCTCTCCGGAGATGCAGCCTGACCCGCTGAGTTACTCCAGCATTTTGTGTCTACCATCCTTTAACCATGTTTCTCTAATACCTTTTATATCCTAATCCCATGACCCTATCCATACTCCCGAGTTCATCTGCCTGACCTGTCAGGCTTCTTGCTTTAAAATAAATGCAGTTTAATCTTTTACATAATTGTTCATATTGCTGTTTCCTAGGTTAATTGCAGATTTGCGAAACGCTATGTGTATTATGTCCTTCTAATGCACAACAGTGACTTTCAGGTCCTGATTGCCTGGCAATTTAAAATCTCTGTTCCATTCTAACCCTTGACCCAGCCTCCAACTAGCACTATTAAGATCAGTAAACTCAGCTTCTGACAAAGTATTGCTTTTTACACTTGCTGACTTTGATAATTTCAGATAAGGAGACTCCTAATCATATTTACACAACCTTTAGACCTAGCCTACTTTTTTCAGCCAATTCTACAGCACTATCAACCCTATAATCTCTCCTTCTCTACACTATCTAGACCTTCTATTTTGTCCTTTCCACATCTCCCCTTTCCCTTCACATTTACTTTTTTCCTTCAATCTTTGATGATAGATGATTGTCCTCTGGTGTCAGGACAATAGCCTCCTCTTGAATGTCACTAAAACAAAGGAGCTGATTGTGGACTTCAGAAGGGCTAAACATCCAAGGACGTACACGCCACTGGAGATAAATGGGTCTATTGTGGATAGGGTGAGCAGTTTCAAATACTTGGGAGTCCGCATCTCAGAGGATCTGACGTGGGCAACGCACATTGCCGCACTGGTGGGTAAGGCTAAGCAGCGCCTTTACCACCTTAGACAACTGAGGAAATTCAGAGTGTCGCTGAGGATCCTCCATTGCTTCTACTCTGGGGCTGTAGAGAGCATCCTGTCCGGCAACATTACAGTCTGGTTTGGGAACAGCTCTGCCCAGGACAGGATGGCCCTGCAGAGAGTAGTGCGTTCGGCAGAACGCACCATGGGAACTACACTCGTCCCCCTGCAGGACCTATACATCAGGAGGTGCAGATCCAGAGCAAGCAAGATCATGAGGGACCCCTGCCACCCCAGTAACGGACTGTTCCAGATGCTACGGTCAGGCAAACGCCTCCGCTGTCACGCTGTGAAAACGGAGAGGATGAGACGGAGCTTCTTCCCACAGGCCATCAGGACTGTCAACTTTGATAACCCCGAGACTAAATTTTTGTCGACACTTTTTGTGCTATGTTTAGTAACTTATTAACTTTATTTATATGCTGTAACTGTAATTATTTTTGTGCACAACCCGCAGGCATTGCCACTTTCATTTCACTGCACATCGAGTATGTGTATGTGACAAATAAATTTGACTTGACTTGACTTGACTGAAATATTGTCTCTTATTTTTCTCCACAGAAATTGACTGGCCTTATGCATTATTTCCCGCAGTTTTCCCTCATTATTCTTATTATTTTGCATGGCTGTTTGGTGTAATTGACTGGTGTGCCAGAACATTTAACAGGATTACAGGTTATTAATTTAACTGAATTCCCAAAATGCTCTGTTAGGACTTAAACTACAATGTTCTTTTAGTCCAGGCCGATTATTCACAAGTTACAGGAATTTAATTATCGTGACAACAGTTTAGACAAACAGGAGGCTGCAATTCTGCAACCACTTTGAGCTGACTTACCAGAAAAGACATGGAAGCCCCAGATTTGCTTGTGGGTTCACATGAGCACAGCAACCCTAAGAAGAAGAAATACTTGAAGGATGGTTTACTGCTTTATTTGGTTGATCAAAGAAAACCAAGAGCATGTGCAAGGAAGATATTTCTGTATTTCCCTGCTAAAACATACAAAAATCTGATATAAAGTCAGTCATAGAATCATAGAGTGTGGAAACAGGCCCTTAGGTCCAACTTGCCCACACTGACCAATATATTCCATCTACACTGGTCCCACCTGTCTGCATTTGGCCCATATCCCTCTAAACCTATCCTATCTGTGCATCTGTCTAAATGTTTCAGAAATGTTACGATAGTACCTGCCTCAACTACCTCCTCTGGCAGCTCATTCCATACACCCACCAACCTCTGTGTAAAAACATCACCCCTCGGTTCCTATTAAATCTGTCCTCCTCCCCTTGCCTTAATCATACGTTCTCTGGTTCTCAATTCCCCTATACTGGGCAAGAGAGAACATGCGTTTACCCGATCTATTCATCTCATGATTTTGTACACCTCTATAAGATCACCCCTCATCCTCTTGAGCTCCAAAGAATATAGTCCTAGCCTCCGCAACCTCTTCCTATAGCTCAGGCCCTTGAGTTCTGGCAACATCCTCATAAATCTTCTCTGCATTATTTCCAGCTTGACAACATCTTTCCTATAACATGCTGCCCAAAACTGAACACTATACTCTAAATGTGGCCTCACCAACGTCTTATATAACTGCAACATGACCACTCAACTACCACACTTAATACTTTGATTGATGAAGCCGTTTTGACCACCCTATCACTCCTAGATCCCTCTGCAGTACAACAGAAAGAGCCCTTTCATTCACTGTGTAGGTCCTGTCCATGTTAGATTTCCCAAAATGCAACACCTCACATTTCTCTGTATTAAATTCCATCAACCATTTCTCAGCCCATCTGGCCAACTGATCAAGATCATGCTGCAATTTTTAACAACTATCTTCACTATCTACAATACCACCCACTTTTGTGTCATCCTCAGATCCTCATATTCCATATACTATTCACCATTATCCCCAAGCTTTCTTGACAATGATCTGTTCTGGTTCTGGTTGATTACTGCGCAAACACCTCATAAGTGGTTATCTCGCGCAGGTCGGAGTGAGTAGTGATTAAATTTTGAAGTTATTAAGGCATTAGATTTTTAAATACCCTTCCCTGCATTGACAAACTTTGGTGCCCTTGTCTATTTCTAATCTTCTCTAGCCTGATTTGAACCCCCCACCTTTGGCCTCAGAAGCACCAATCATTCCTTCCATTCCACCAATGCAGCCATGCCTCTAGTTGCCACATCCTGAAATGTTGATTCCAGTATCTTAGAATTAATAGAATCAATCCAGTATTTTAGAATCACAGAATCAGTTTGTGCATATTAATTACATTTTCACTTAAAAGTAAATTCAACATTATAGTTCCACATGGTCAGTTTAAAGCTGACAGAGGTGATCCATGCTGTTTGAAATTAACATAAATATTGGTATGCTATTGATCCCAGTATATACACTTCCTAAATAAACTGCATCATTTGCAAAGGATGTTAACAATATTTAAGAAACGATCAGTTTTCCACAACCTCCTACGTTCTCACGAATACGCTGATCTTTTGAAAGAGGAATCAAAACTTTTACTCAATAATTTGTTACAAATAAAAACAACCAATCGTAGGCACTGCAAAATAAAAACAAAATATTATGTCACCAACTCTTAAGTAAATAAATCAATTCAATCATTGAAGCTATCAGCTTTGCATCAATGCAAAAGGTTGACACCTTACATGTTTAAAGGTTCGTTACAAGCAACTTTATTTTGCTGGCTTGTAAAAATGACTGATCCATCACAAACGAACTGAGACGTTTAACACTTAAAGCCCTCGCACCCACCACCGCCCTTCAGCACCAATTCTCGCTCTCCTGTCTGACTCTTGTCCACAGGTCAGTCACTGAGGACCCTCCCTCCCCCTGCCAGTCCAAGGCCTCGGAACTCGGGCGGCTCCAGCAATTGGGGGGAAGGGGAGGAGTGTAAGTGTCAAAAGCAGAGAGGAGAGAAAAACAAGGCAGAGCCACCCTGCGCTACATCCCAGACGCATCTGCTTTCCTCCCGGTCCTCCCAGAGGACCGTGACCCTCCCCCTATCCGCCGGGCTACAGCTTCTGTCACGATGTCTGCCCCTACCCCTTCCCCCGTCCTGGCGCCTCTCTCACCTTGACCAGAGAGGGAGGGTGGGGTGGATGGGGGGGAAGGGAGGGAGGGAGGAGAGAGACCCGCCGATTACCACTGTGACGTCACAGAGCCCGCCTCCCCGTCGACTGACGGCGGGCGGGCACCTTCGCCTCGCGCTGGAAATATCGCGAGGCGCGCGCGGTGGCCGTTGCGGTTTGAAAGCGGCCGCGGTCGGGGGGAAGGGGGGCAAGGCGCAGCTGCAAACAAATAAATTCCACATCACAATTCAATGTCACCGCCGACTTTTCGCCCGCTAGTCAACCCGCACCGCCGATGGAAAGACATTGCGCGGCGCGCTTCCCTCTGTGTCACAGGCGAGGGAGAGGGGCCAAAGTGACCTCCATTGACCATGACTAGCCTGAGAGGGTTTGATTGATGAAAGCTCGTTGACCACCTGAACGGTTAACTCACTTTCTCACCCCGTCGATGCTGAATGCGTGCCTGCCATTCTCTGCTGTAATTCTAGAATTCAAGCATCCGCAATCGGATTTGTCGTTATGTAATTATTGGTAGTTGCACGGTGTTGACAACATTACAACATTTAGCCTCCTGAGTCAGTCCAACATTCAATGGATCATAGCCAATTTATGACTTGACCATGCATTCACTTTTCCACCACCTCTTTTAAGATACGGAAGAACTTGAAGAATCCCTTGAAATTAATTTGATTTTTTTCCCCTACATTGCAAGTTGTCTTCTCAAAGAAAAATAATTTATAACAAGGCATGTCCCATATATCCTTCAAATGTTTTCAATGGTCTTTTGCAAATAAGCCACCAGAACAATATATGAATCTCCTAGGCACAATTGAGCGCTGTCCAACCTTTCAAGAAATTGTAATTATTGTTTTTGAAAGTACAGTAAAGCCTTGTTATAACAAGAAGGGTCTCGACCCAAAACGTCACCCATTCCTTCTCTCCAGAGATGCTGCCTGTCCTGCTGAGTTTCTCCAGCTTTTGGTGTCTATCCTTGTTATAACAAACCGTAGTGGGGGAATGGTATCCGATATTGCCCATTGTCTGCTATAATGAGGGATTATAGTGAGGGATTACCAAATTGAAAAAGTAGTAGAAACAAATAGGTGTTGCTGGTTACAGTGCTGGAGAAACTCAGCAGGTCAAACAGCATCTCTAGAGAACAAGTCACTCAGACTGGAATCCAGGTGAGTTGGTGGCATGGGGAGAGGTGAGGATCAGCGGAGTAATTGGCTATGGCCAGAGTGCAAGTAAGGGTT
The DNA here is from genome assembly GCF_053455715.1 of Rhinoraja longicauda. Classification (NCBI taxonomy): domain Eukaryota; kingdom Metazoa; phylum Chordata; class Chondrichthyes; order Rajiformes; family Arhynchobatidae; genus Rhinoraja; species Rhinoraja longicauda. The sequence continues at coordinate 35,436,318 of NC_135960.1, forward strand.
GGTGGTGGCGACCTGAAGGCGGCTGAGGAAGCTGTGTGGGCAGGCAGTGGTGGTAGTAGGTTCGGCCTGGAAGTGGCCAGTGAGACGGTGTGGGCTGGGGATGGCGTAGGCAGCTCGACCTGGCAGCGAAAGTCAGTAGGTCCGTCATCTATAACAGAAATCTGTTATAAAGAAGTCCTAAAAAACATGAGCTTACTGTATGCTGTGTGTAAATTGTCTAACATCTATATCACTACATTTCAGAAGTACTTTATTGGTTAAAACAAATGATTTGGCATGTTCTCAAAGGTACTATAAAATATTTTTGGATAAAGATTATCTTAATTCATCTAAGACACAGATTTCTCTCTCATTTTTCAAGAGTGTTTAAATGTCACACGTACCAACAAATGAAAAATGAAATTATTTTGTATATAGTTCCAGATTTTGTCTCATCACAACCCCGAGGTGTACCCCAAATTGTTAGAATCAGAGAATGATATAAACATCATGAAGAAAAATTGTCAATTAGTGTGAAGGTACACAAAGTAAATAATTTAAATTAAATGAAATGCCATCCTTGATTGCAAGGAGGTCCAAGTTCAAAGCTGAGAGAATTTTACTTTGGTAAGACCACAGTTGGAGTACTGCATATAATTGTTGTCTATTTATTTGATATACTGGTGTTAGAGATTGTGCAGTGAAGGTTCACTGCGAGGAGGGGTTTGTTTTATGAGGAAAGATTAAGTTAGATGGTCTTATAACATTCTGCAGTTTAAAGAATGAGAAATATTCTTGTTGCGATGTAAGGCAGTTTGGCAAGATGGATGGTGTGATGAGCTTCCCTTGGTGGGAGGATTTACCACTTAATACTGCTAGAATCAAGTGGTAAATCCTCCCACTAAATGATTTTCTTTCTCACAGAGTTGATTATCTTAGAAATTCTTTACTGGAGTGCACTGGATGCTGAATCATCATGAGTATTCAGGGCTGACATCAATCAATATTTGCTCTACTGTAAAATCGATGGTAAAAAGACAGACGAATGCATGGCTGAGGAGTTGGCGCAGGGGACAGGGATTCAGATTTTTGGTCCATTGGGATCTTTCTGAGGCAGAGGTGACCTGTACAAGAAGGACCTCAACCGGAGGAGCACCAACTTCCTTGCAGGGAGGTTTTCTACTGCTACTAAGGAGGGTTTAAATTAGAACAGTGGGGGTGTGAATCAAAGCAACAGGTCCGCAAATGGAAGGGCTGATGAGAAAATGAGATTATGATGTCTCATAGGATGGACAGGCAGTAAGAGGTTCATAAACATGGGAATAATGAAGGACTGAAGTTTATTTACTTCAATGCAAGGAGTTTTGTAGGTAAAGCTGATGAACTTAGAGCCTGGATCAGTGCTTGAAATTATGATGTTGTAGGAATCATGGAAACCTGATTGTGAGACAACACAACTGGCACCTCAACGTGCCTGGGTTTCGATGTTTCAGACATGGGGTTGAAAGAGGTGGAGGAGTTGCTTTGCTAATCAGAGACAGTCACAGCAGAACTCAGAGAGGACATATTGGAGGGTACATCTATTAATGCATTATGGGTTGAACTCAAAAATAAGAAAGGAGCAATTGCTCTAATGGATTATATTATAGGCCACCCAATTGCCAGTGGGAGATAGATGACCAGATATGTGGACAGATTTCGGAAGGATGCAAGGACCATAAGGTTGTAGTGGGTGACTTTAACTTCTCCAATTTTGACTGGGACTGAAACGGGGCAAGAGTATTAGACAGGGCAGAATTTGTTATGTGCATCCAAGAAGGTTCCTTTAAACAGTATGTTGACAGTCCGACTCAAAGAGGGGCCATACTGGACCTTGTATTGGAAATGAACTTGAATAAGTGACTGATGGTGCAGTAGAAGAAAAAATTGGGGATAGTAATCACAATTCCATATGTTTTAAGATTGTTTTGAATAGGGACAGATCTGGATGGTGGGGGAAGATATTTAATTGGGGCAAGGCAGATTACAATGTCATTAGGCAGGAGCTAAAGAGGGTAGATTGGGTTGGGAATAAAGCTAGAAAAGAGGACAAAGCCTGGCGGGTAATAGGTGGAAACAGGTGAGTGGCATTGGAGGAGGGGGGAGGAGGGGGGGGGGGAGGAGAGGGGGGGGGGGGAGGGGGGGGGGGGGGGGGCTGATAGCTGATGGTTAAACAAAGGCCAAGTTGCATTTAGTGTCTCGCATAATTATGGTGACACGTACAATGTAAAATCTTGCCTGCAGCAGCATCACAGGCACATGGACTCAGATGACATACAAAATATAAATTATACAGAACAATGAAAAGAAAAAGACATTAGTACAAAATTACAATTGAAAAGCAAAGACATAACAGTGCAAGAGGTGGTCTGGTGTTCTGTTGTTGTGTTTCTTTTCCTCTGTAAACCTAGTAATTTATTTGCATGTCAGAGCTTAGAATCGTGTTTGATTATGTGCTATATCACTATAATTCTCAGAGTGCACAATAACGAGATATGTAGGGAGAAGATGTAGCATGCCGTGTGACATGAGAAAAGGCATTGAGATCATTTTAGATCATCCACCTATAAAAAATTTAATATCTGCATTTCACCCACACCTCCACTCCGCCCACTTTTCAGCATCCAACCAGAATGCAAGGTTTTCAATTCCAAGAGGTTGTAGGTTGGATGTCACCAGCTCAAGTTTAACAGTGTCTGTACTTTGAGAAGTAACGCAATAAAGTAGAATGTTTTAGAGTTTCCTGATAGTGATAATTAGATGCAAGGGGGCACATGAGACTGTAGATGTTGTAATCTGTAGCAAAATAATCGAGAACAGCTGGAGGAACTCGGTGGAGGGAAATGGACTGTCGACGTTTCGAGTTAAGACGCCTCAGCTAGAATAGGATGAGAGTTCCTTCTCTCACTTCAAATATTTACAAGCTAAAAACTAGACCCTTTTTTACTGAAAAATAAAGGGTATCAATTATAGGGCATCAACTTAACTTATTATGCATTAAATTTCTGTGCTACAAATAACTAATTGTTGCTGGATTGTTGCTTATAAAGTGGCAGTACATAATGTTTACAATCTGGTATAACAAACTCCTGAAAGAGTAGTTCAACATTAGTTAATTAGTTTAAAAATTCTGTAAACTTAATTATGTATTACATTAATGGATCAACTCTTCTTAAACCATCAGAATGTTTTTTATACAAACCATAGGAAGCAAATTGATTGCACTCATGATTGGTCCACTTGGCTCTGTTTGGATGCTTCTCATGTTCTGAACTGGCAGATAACAAGGTTTTTTTCTCACTCCTTCTTTATGCCTTATTCTTTTATAATTATTCTTTATAATTAAGCATAACACCTGTTAATGCTTAGGCAAATTGTAAATACAACCTTAAATTATAAATTGTAAATACAACCTTAAATTCAATGACTTAAATTATTCTTAAGTCATTCTGTTTTGTTCCCATAGTCCAATAGTGATTATACTTCATTAGTAACTATATGGCATCTACGTGTGGTATCTCAGCTGCAAGGCAGCGGATAGGAGAGCTCTTCAGCGGGTCGTCTGCAGAGCGCAAAGGATCATTGGGATGCAGCTACCAGTCCTGGAGGACATCTACAATGCACGCTGCCTCAGGAAAGCCACCAGCATCTACAAGGACTCCACACACCCATGCCACCGTCTGTTTGAACTACTTCCATCTGGCAGACGTTACAAGGCCTTCTATGCCCGCACCTCCAGACTAAGAAACAGCTTTATTCCTAGAGCTATAGCTGCTCTGAATCGGACCTGCTGAGAGCCCCCCATGATCTGTCTCTGCCCCCATGGTCATCTGGCACAACTGACCCCACATGAACCTTTTTTGCACTTTACCTTGTTTCCTTTTTTCCCCCTCCCTTTGTTGTTTTTGTTTTGGCCGTGATTTATTTATCTTACAGCATCGATATGGAAGTAGCATTCTTTATCTCGTTGTACTTGTACAATGACAATAAAGATATTGTATTGTATTTTACTTGCATACTTGCAGTCACATACACTTGCACTTAAAATGGGGCCTTTTCTTTATTTGATCCTGTTCTATTATTGAATGTTAGCATTCATTTAGGTGGTAATCTATTAAATTGTATTATGGGAGTCTTGGCAGCTTTTCCCGTGCAGCTGGTGAAGTAAGCTATTTAAAATGCTAAAAGTGTTCTCTTCATGATTTGATCAAGATACTGAGTTTAGGGTTTTCAAAATAACTAAGAGTAGCAATACTTTCTATGGCTAGTCATGCTTACCCTTATTGCTATATACATTGCCTTGCCAATAATCAGCCTTTCCACATTGGTTTTACTGAAATGCTAAAAAAAATATTCCTTGAAAGCTAGATAAAAATTGACATGTTTCTAAAAATACTCTTATCTAGACTTGGTCAAACTGACATTTTTTTGGAACATACTGTTTACTATTGAATACAATGTTTCCACTCGCAGGTACTTACTTTCTTTTTGCTGTTGATAGATATCCCGATGTCCCTTAAGTCAACCACTAGGAGGCACGTAGTAGCAATCGAATAACAAAAGCATTCAAATCTTTGTCTGCCTTTCAGAGTCTCTTTCCAGTACAACTCCCTGGCACAGATCTAGTTAGGGACGGAACCAGCAGTCTCCATTCATAGTGCATACAAGCTATAATGAGCAGCACAATTATCTCCTTTTCTTCTTCTTGGGATTCAGGATGATTTATTCCACTCTGGTTTCGTGGACTCTGAGATGACTGATAATGCCACTGTGGGAACTGGAAACTCTTCCAAATATGAGGCAGGAGGTGTGTGACAAGATGGTGGGTAATTGTGAAGTGGTGTGCTCCTTGTGTCATTTATACAAAGCTATGTGTCCTCCAGAAGCAAGGACCTGAGGTCCTCAGTACCATCCTGAGTGCTCACTTTGTGCAATCTGGGGTCAGATTCTTAAGAGACTGCGGAGATGTTATATTTTCTCCAGGAGGCTTGAACGCATCTTTGAATCTTTTACTTTGTCCACTTGATAGTTTCTCCCATGGTAGAGCTTGGAATAGTATCTTTTTCATGAGTTTGGTGTTGGGCATGCATATGTTTTGCATTCTGTTATTTTACACTTATTGACATATTCTGGTATTTATCATTACCATGTGTATTGTTTTTGAGCTTCGTGTGAACAGTGGAATTTCATCACACCTTGGTGTATATGACAATAAATTAAACTAAACTAATTCTGATGTGGCCTGCCCAGGTTGCAGACTGAGTATAATTAGGGCCTCGATGCTGGATATGGTGTCTGGAAGAGAACACTGATGTTGATTCACTTATCCTTTCAATGAGTCAGAAGGATTTTGTAGAGATAGCATTGACATTATTTTTCATGTGTCTCAAAATGCTTGCTATATGTAATCCATATCTCAGAACCAAATAGGAGGATAGGAATATAGACACAAAAAGCTGGAGTAACTCAGCGGGATATGCCGCATCTCTCGAGAGAAGGAATGGGTGACGTTTCGGGTTGAGACCTTTCTTCAAACACGAAACATCACTTCATGTTCTCCAGGGATGCTGCCTGACCCGCTGGGTTACTCCACCACATTTTCCATTTGTATTTTAACCAGCATTTGCAGTTCTTTGTTTCTACATAGGAATCTTAGTTGGCAAGAAATAATGCCTGAGGAACAGTAAGCCAATAGATTTATATTCCTATATTCCTCTTACTGAAATTGTAAAAAAATTAAAAGATTGAAAAAATAGTGACATTGTATTCATGCAGAAAGCTAAAAAATTTCAGAATTCTGCATCTGCTGGAAATTAAAATGAAGTAGAAAATGATGGAAACAGGTCAAGCGATATCTTTGTAGAGACAAATGAGTTAATATTTCAAGTTGATAACCTTTCAATGGGTCATTTCAGCATATATTTTTATTAACATGAAGAAAATCTGCAGATACTGGAAATTTGAAATAACAGACAATACTGAACATAATCAGCTGATAAAGCAACTTTTGTGGAAAGCAATCAAAATTAGCGTTTCAATTAGATATCACTGAATGCTTGGATTTTTGGGATCATTGGCCCTTAAAATCTGGTTTTGCCACTTATGCTTGGAAAGTTTGGTAACAGGATAAATAGTATAGAAATTAGAACCAGTATTTCAGGAATGATTAGAAAACAATTCCACATTCAAGGGATAATCATTTGAAATTGTGTCTCTGCAATAGCAACTGATGCCACGTTAACTGTCAGTTTAAATCATGAGATTTGTAGTTTTTAAAAACATCTTTTGGTGATGTGGGTAAAGATGGATAATCATCACAGATTAGCCATCATCATATTGATTAGCTGAATAGGCTTGAGGGAATAAACCTGTCATAAAATGACTAGGAAACCAATATTTTGTGATTGTACGGAAAATCCCATGAAATAAAGATTTTTCTAAATGTTTAATAATTTGGGAGTAAAATCAAAGAGCATTAAAATAACGACATTGTTTTCATTTTCTTGCATTATGAGGGAAAAGCTATTTAACCAACTGGGCTGTTGGGAAGTAGGAAACCATTTAACAAAACTGACAGGCAAACTTTATTTTGGGGAATGTGCTTCTACATTCTGGGGATGTTTCCATTAGGACAGTTTCTTGCATGTGCTTAATTAAGGTGCTCACTCGTATTCGTCCAGAAATGACTCATTAAGTAAGACTAAAACCCAGTGATTTATCTTATTGATCTCAACTTTTGTGGTCGATCTTTATAAAATATTATTTAGTAAAAAGGAACTGCATATGCTGGTTTATACAAAGATAAACACAAAATGCTGGAGTAACTCAGCGGGTCAGGCAGCATCTCTGGAGAAAATGGATAGGTGGCCAGGTGAATAGGTGAAAATGAATGGATGGATACCAGCATCTGCAGTTATTTTCTTATACTATGGATAGGTGGTTTTGGGTCGGGACCCTTCAGACTATCTTTATAAAATATTGGTTTGGTCATAACTGGAAACCGGTGTGTATTTCTGATTACCATACTAGAGGAGAGATATAATCGTCCTGGATAGATGAGATTCACCAAGTCGCCATCTAGATGGAGCATTACAGTGGTTGTGATGAACAGTGGTTCATTAGTTGAACACGACCTACAAAAGAGCAGAGACGCTTATTAAGTCTTTTGCTGATTATTGTTTGTCTCCTTAAACGAAAATACATTCACCCAAATGCCAATGAACTGGCGTAACTAATTCTCTTGTCTCATCTGCATCCTTCGGCCCTCAGTGGGCCCTGTCCTCCAATAATGAATGTGGTCGCGGCGGTCACCGTGTGATGACGTTTTTGCAATGTGTGGCAGCGAGTGAAGCCGGCGGTCGGGAGTTGATGACGGCGACCTGGAGGGGCGTTGGTTGCTAAGGCTGTCCTTCGGTTTCCGCGCCGGGATTTGAGCAGCCGACGTGGACCAAAGGGACCCGGACTGGTCGGAGGCCGGTGTTTGTTGGCGAGCTTGGTACCGACTGTGAGTCCGGGGGAAGACTGCGGGGAGGCGTCTGGGCGGCGGCAGCAGCAACGGCGGCCGTGATGGTTGGCACCGGCCGTGTCAGTCGTACCGTGGAGCCTCTCCCGGTTACCTTTCAATGTCATCCCTCGTGAGAGCTCCATGCAAACCGTTTCTTTACCACCGCCTCCTCGATTCCAGGCTGCACAACACAACGTTTCTCCCCGTTGACAAGGTTTAATGTTAGTTATCCTGATACAACGTCCACACCCATATAATCACACACTACCCTCTCAATGCCCCCCAACTCCACAGCTCAACTTCCTCCACCCCCGCTATCACTGATCACCCTTCCCGTTCTTCCTCTCCACTCCACCCATTGACCCTCTTCCCCTCATCAGTCTGAAGAAGGGTCTCGACCCGAAACGTCACCCATTCCTTCTCTCCTGAGATGCTGCCTGACCTGCTGAGTTACTCCAGCATTTTGTAAATAAATACCTTCGATTTGTACTAGCATCTGCAGTTATTTTCTTATATAGACCCTCTTCCCCATGCTCTGCAAGATGGTCCACCCTTCTCCTCGCGTCGCAAGTCGTCCCTCTTTTCCCCCCACCTTTCCCCCTCGCTCCGGCGGTCGACCTCTCCCCTCCCCTCCTCTCCCACAAGGCATACAATCAGTAAAATGTAAGTGAAACTAGTCAAAGAACTAGGACGGGGAGGGTATGAGAAAGAGGGAAAGCAAGGGTTACTTGGTTAGAAAAATCAATATTGCTACTGGGTTGTAAGCTACTAAATATGAGGTGCTGTTCCTCCACTCTGACAGTGGAGAAGCCCAGGACAGAAAGGTCAGTATGGGAGGGGGAGTTACAGTGTTTTGCAACCGGGAGATCGCGTAGCCCTTGCTTTCCCTCTCCGTCCTTTTCCCATTCTGGTTATCCGACTAGTTCCACTGTCCTCCCGAAGAGTCACCCATTCCTTCTCTCCAGAAATGCTGCCTGTCCCGCTGACTTACTCCAGCATTTTGTGTCTATCTTTGGTGTAAACCGGCATTTGCAGTTCCTTCCTACAAAACTTGTAATCAAGGGTGTTTTGTTTTCTTATGATGGATCTTTAGTTTGCTCATCCTATTTATGCTTCAAGGATGTGATTGGCCTTTTGCTGTAGGTGTAATGATATATATGTGCAAATTAATTTTTAATGTAATATCTGTAAATTAGAAAATTATTCTGAATGTGACAGAATAACCTGTAGGCATTATGCATGTCATGTCACCAATAATGATGGTCACTGCTCCGGGATTTTTTTTGGAATTCTTCTGCTTCTGGTGTTAATCCTAGGAAATGGTTTTGAGCTACCAAGGTGGTAGGGATGGGGCAGGGAAGAAAGTGTGGAAGGCTTGTAAAGAAGGCTAAATTCATCACATTTGTTGTGTAATATTAGTATGGGAAAAGGAGCTGTTTGATGTTCAAGAACTAACCAATTGAACTTGCTTTCGAGTTGGTGGGAAAGATGAGGATGGATGTGTCCAGTGGAAGTGTTGAGGTGTTATGTGGTGAAACCTCCAGGAATATATTCAAACAGGTTGCAATCCTATTGAGATAATGTTTAACTTGGGATGTTTGTGAATTTATGCCTGCTCATCCTGGGAATATTATTTACAGCATGCTTTAATATACAGTTAACTCTCGTTTTAATGTACCACTTTACAATGGATTTGGGTTATAGCAGGCCGCGCTATCCCTGGCTCGTGCCACCTCCCCGGCTACTTGCAGCATCGGCTGCCTCCACCCTGCCCCCGACTTGCGCTTAATCTAATCCCGAGTTGCACTCAAATCTATCTCTTTGACCAAGCTTTTGATGACCTTTTACCCTTCAGTACAACATGATTTCTCATATGATTATGGCCCTTGCAAAGGATGTTATACATTAAAGATGCGCTGGAAATGCAGGTTGTTGCTGTTAATGAGGAAGATACCATTAAATACACCTGACTATCAGGTCGCACAGTGCCATCTTAATAGATTCTTCTCACTAATTTATTAGAATATTCTGTAGTCAGAGAGAATCTCTCTCTAATTGTGTGTCTTGTTTCAATATAGTTGCACAGACAATAATTTAAGTTGAGACTATGAGAACCTCTTCTGTTAAATTAAAGATAAATTAATGACTAAAGGTGTGACATGTAAAGTGCTTTAGATGATGGGATTCATTCCCTGCAATCATTTATAATGTGCATGTTGCACCTTCATCTTGTCTCCAAAATTAGTTTTTTCCTGCCAGCCTTGTCATTTAATATGGTGAATTGTGTCAGATAATTCTTGTTAGTGCAGGACCTGATGCCTGTATGGATTTTTTTTTTAGTTTTACCCTGGATCCATTTCCTGCAAGCTTCATCTAACCAATAATGGTTCTATTTAATATTAAGTGCTTGGTCATTGCTTTCAATGTAAAGAATACTTTTGTGAAAATATCCTTTCCCTATCACACGTACTAAAAATGTATAGTAGCGTTGTAATTAGTTTGCACATCAATGGTGTATATTCATTACTTCTGGATGCATGTGAAGTTACAGAATTGTTGCACCAAATCTCTTATTTGATTATGCTCTTGCTGGGTAGCATTGAACATTAGCTGCATATTCTCCCAATCTCGTTGTACCCCTGGGTACAATGACAATAAAGATATATTGTATTGTATTGTATTGTAATGCAGTAACTGATCTACTAATACTCTTGTCCTTGCAGTAAGGGTAGTCACCCAGCTGAAATGAAATGAATGCTCAGAGATGAACGCTCTGCTGTAAAAGGACATTGCTGTGTAGACAAGTTATAAATACTAGGTGGATCTTACAGGTTGAAGTCGGATTTCCTTTGTTTTATGTTGGTCATTTATGTGTATCATCAAGAAACTGGGTTGTTAGTTTTTCTTGATTAAATGAAATTTTACTGGGGAAAGCTGTATTAAACTAGTCTAAAGCCAGATAAACTAACATTTAGTTTTAGATTGGCATGCACATCAGACTGAATAGTTTCTTTGTGTGCCGCATCACAGAATTATAGAAAAACAGACCAGGCAGAGGAATCTAGGGCAATAGAAAATTAAGAAAACTGGTGCTGCAATCTAAGATAAAAGAAACACTTGCATGACAGCAAGTCAGGCAGCACCTGTGAAAGAGGAAACAGTTAATGAGTCAGCTCGAAGACCATTTATCAATTGATTTTTAACAACAAGCATATGGAATCTTGGGCTGCATAAACAGAAGCATAGAGAACGAGAGAGTTATGCTGAATCTTCCTACATTACTGACTTGCCCATAACTGGAGTATTGTGCATGGTACTGGGCACTAAATTTTAGGAAAGATGTGAAGACCTTGGAGAAGGTGCAGGAATAATTTGCTCAAATTATACCTGACTTGAGGGACTTTAGTTACATTGGCGAATCTGGAGTTATCTCTTTGAAATAGCACATTGCAAAGAGATTGATAGAGATGTTTAAAATTGTGAAAAATCGAGTCAGCGTATAGTGAGAAACTATTCTCATGGGCAGGGTGGTCACAATCCAGAGGGGAGAGAGTGAAAATAACCTAAACTGAGGGAAATTTTCTTAAACCAGTGAGTAGTTAGTGCCTTTGATCAAACTTTGGTTGTACCCTAACAGCTGTTGTGCCAAATTTTGTTTGATAATGTCCTTGTGGTTTGTGCTGTTTTATTATGTTATAAGCACTTAATAAATACAAATTGTTAAAGATTCAAACAGCATTGAAACTGGCTAACTGTATCTGTTCCAATCATTGATAATGCGATCCACAGTAATCCATTTTTCAAGCCGTTGGCCCATAGCCTTCCATGCTGTGGTGTTTCAAGTGCTCATCTAAATATTTCAATGTTGTGACAGTTTACACAAAAGTAATTTTCTTTTGAGGTATACTGGGTGTTCTGTCATGATTATGACAAATACTTAGTATTGGACTTGCATCTGATGAAGCAAAGCATAATATTTTCAAGTTTCTAATCAGTGAGAGTTGTTTGTATATAGTTAGGTATTTGGCAAATTGCTGATTTCTGAACATTAGCCCTGAAGGAGGCTGCAAACAAATCACTGGAAGAATAGTACATCCTTAGTAGCTTCTGAGTTTTGTCTAATTGTGCAAAGGTAAACTCCATAAGTTCCTGGTACATGGATGATAAACGCTGAGTTTTGCTGTCTGCACATTTTGTATGTTCTTTTAATCTTTTAAGGATATTTTGCTGCTATTTAAAAAGTCCGAACAATTCCTATCATATGACTGCTGTCATGAAGCCACCATTCCTTCAATTACAATAGAGTTGCAATTGACATTATATCAGACAGTACAGTAAAGTATTTTACTGTAGCTATTATGTCCTAGCTATTATGGACCCCTATATAATGGATTTTGTTTATAGCGGACTGAGGCGTCCGTTCGTGGTGGTGGTTGGCGGGCTGCGCACAGTATTGGGCAGCAGAAAAGCAGCGGCGGCAACAGAGCAAGCAGTAAAACACTATTGAACAGCATTGCATTGGGCATGTGTGAGTAGCAACTGCCACAAAATGATGTCGCAGGACAGGCACAAAAAGCTGGAGTAACTCAGCGGGACAGGCAGCATCTCTGGAGAGAAGGAATGGGTGATGTTTCTGGTCGAAACCCTTCTTCAGACGTCACAGGGTGTTGGATGTAGACTCAGTGCGGCGCCATTGCACCCGCATCGCACCAGCAACACATGTCTCGGTTGCCCGATAACAGCGCAAAGCTCCGTCCCCCACTTCCGTCCAGTTCCCCAGTGCGCTGGCACCATGTGGCGGCTTGCACCACCTGTTGTACTTGGTTGTACTCATGGTATGATTTGTCTGGATAGCATGCAAACAGTGTATCTAAATGCACGTGACAATAATAAACTAATAATAATAAAGTTGGTCCATTAGGCTTACTTTACACTATCATGACTGGATTATTAAAGGTGAAGGCATCAAACTTCCTTGTCTCTACATTACAATAATCTCTTGGCACTGTTTGCTTGAGGCAATTTGGTTTAGATTTAATGGGAATTACTATAAATGAGGTGATCTAAGTATGCAATAGAATGAAAACTCGGCTACAGTTTTGCCAAACACTTGTGCTCGTCTGCCAAGGTCTGCTGGAGCTAACCAGTTTAACTCTTCTTCCTATTCCCACACTGACTTTTTTATCCTGGGCCTTCTCCATTGCCTGTGTGAGGACACACGTAAACTGGTGGAGTGAAACCTTGTATTCCGCTTGGGTAGCTTGCAACCTAATGGTTTTGTCCTGCCACTCTTCCCTTCCGACTCACTTCTCCTCCCCTATACGCCTTACTCCCCCCCTCCCCCCACTGCCACCACATTCAATTTGAAAAGTGGTCTGACCCAAAACGTCACTCCGGCACTTTTTTTCTGCAGTTCCTTGTTTCTACTCTTAACTCGCTTGAATGGGAAAATAGAGAGGGGGGTGGGGGGGAGGGACTGGAGAGAGTCTCAGGCTCACTATAACTGTGTTATTTTAGATTGTTAGTCAGGATTTAAGAACAAAAAAAATTCATAGCTATATGTTTAGTATTGTTATTGCAAGCTAAAAATACTAAAGGTTGCATATTGTTTAATACAGCATCATTGCTCAACTGCCAAGTGATTGTTAATTTCAATGGCCATCCATAGTTCTAGTAGCTGTGTTCTGAAGAGGCAATGGTCTCTGATTACTGCACAGATTGGAAACAGATTTTTTAAAATCTGCTATGCTGTTTAAAATCAGAGACAGTTTTATTTTTCAGTTTGTCAATTTCCAGTAACTTGAGTGTTTCTGGAGTTCCTGATTGAAATTGCACAATAACCTAGTAGGCCTGGGTAATGCAAATAAAGCCTAATTCACCTCTCGTGTTATTAAAAATTGTTATTTAAATGTACAATATAGCAGAACTACCTGTACTAGAGTTTATTAAGAAGGAAAAACAAATATTGGTAATTTCCTGCCCCCTTCTATCCTACAATCTATTAAAGTTGTCAGTGGAATTCAAGTTATCCTGCTCTTGGAAGCTATGAAATGACTGGATAAAATGTTTAGAATTAGAAAATATTGTAAACACAGAGTGCAGTTGTCAACAACGCTTCCCTGAATTGCAATAAAAAGTGTCTTAAAAAGCCATAATGCTGGGTGGGTGGGGAATGCACAGATTCATGAGAAAGAGTGCTGCAGTGATGTCTATAAGGCAATGGGAAGAATTATTTGAGCCTTTGTGTGCAGGCAGGAAGGGCTGGCAAAATGGAAATACAGCCCAAGAAGGAAGAGAAAAAGACAATCACTAGGGATGCAGGCCACCTCATTTTTAGCAAAACACAAGTACTGGAGGAACCTATTGGTCAGGCAGCTTTTGTGGAGGGAATAGACAGGTCGGGACCCTTCTTTGGGTCTAATGGAGTTCCATACCCCATCTGGCTGCCGTTACGTGGTGTAGCTAATATAAATCTTTTATTTAAATATTGTTTAAATGATTAATTGAAATATGTGATTGTCTGACTATGGGATGTGTTTAAATTCCATGCAGCTGTGTGTTATCTTCGGTATTTTGTATTTGCAGTGATAATCCTTATCAAAAGTCAAAATGCAAGTTCTTATCAAAAGTCAAAGTGCTTATCAAAGTGAAATTCTAGTGTTGCTATATAAATGTTTTTCAAGTGCAGTGTCTGTAAACCGCCACTCCTCTTACGGTGCCTTTTAAAAATAAAAACACGCCTAATAAATAGTTAGAACCCAAAGGCAAATCTATGACTGTTTTGTTAGAATGTTTAGGGTGTTGCCTTGTGGTGATAAACCAAGGGAACTATGTCCTTGGTAGGTAGAACCGAGTAGCTGGTCACGGTATAACACAGGAAAAAAACGAGTCTTCCGTTGGGGCTTTGATCTAAAATGTAGTGAGGGGAGGAGACCAGGTGTCCATCTTTTCAGTTTTGTTAGAAAGCAGTCAGGCATTTGGTTTGGTGTCCCAGAAACTGACATTGGGATCTGACATTGCTGGTGGATTATTCCCAAAGTATCCTGTGATGCCCTGGTGAACCTAGGAAACAGCTTTCGGAATGCAGCTGATTTTATTCCAACTGAGAACAAGCAGAATGTAATGAGAGGACCATGAGTGGACGTTTCCGGGTGATGGATCTGTTGAAAAAATGTATCTAGATGCGGCATGAACATGTACCACTTTCACATGGCTTGGCTAGTATTCTACAGTTCCAGTTTACTTGGGTTCCTTTGCACCTCAAAAAGAGCTGATCAATTAGGCATAATGAAGTTTTGAATATCCATTTTCAATGTGGTACAATATAGTTAGAGTTAGCATTAATTTTAGGAATGTTTTTTCCCGCATCCAAGCTGACTTAATAAATGATAAGTGGGAGATAAAGGATGTCTTTCATATGGATACCAGTTGGGTCAGTTGTAGTTGCCTGGCTTGCAGCTAAGTACAGAAGAATAAACTTGCATTAGCTTAATTAGGCACTTTTAGGCAGAAACTTGTATGTCTTTGGAGCACTCAGAAAAAAAACACACGATGGTCACAGGGAGAACGTACAAACTCCTTATAGACCACCCGAGCGAGGTAGGGATCAAGTCGGGTCTCTGGCACTGTAAGGCACCAACTCTACTGCTGCGCCATTATGCTGCTCTCTAGTACAAACCATTTGAGACTTGAATTTTTCATTTTTATTGTTTTGAGTGTTAAGTCGTGATTTGTATGTGTTCAAAACTGGTTCATTATGGAATCCTTGGTTATGGAAAAAAAATTAGTGAAGAGATGCATCAGTTTTCTGTACAACTAAATTGGAGTAGACAATAGACAATAGACAATAGACAATAGGTGCAGGAGTAGGCCATTCAGCCCTTCGAGCCAGCACCGCCATTCAATGCGATCATGGCTGATCACTCTCAATCAGTACCCCGTTCCTGCCTTCTCCCCATACCCACTCACTCCGCTATCCTTAAGAGCTCCATCCAGCTCTCTCTTGAAAGCATCCAACGAACTGGCCTCCACTGCCTTCTGAGGCAGAGAATTCCACACCTTCACCACTCTCTGACTGAAAAAGTTCTTCCTCATCTCCGTTCTAAATGGCCTACCCCTTATTCTTAAACTGTGGCCCCTTGTTCTGGACTCCCCCAACATTGGGAACATGTTTCCTGCCTCTAATGTGTCCAATCCCCTAATTATCTTATATGTTTCAATAAGATCCCCCCTCATCCTTCTAAATTCCAGTGTATACAAGCCCAATCGCTCCAGCCTTTCAACATACGACAGTCCCGCCATTCCGGGAATTAACCTAGTGAACCTACGCTGCACGCCCTCCATAGCAAGAATATCCTTCCTCAAATTTGGAGACCAAAACTGCACACAGTACTCCAGGTGCGGTCTCACCAGGGCCCGGTACAACTGGAGAAGGACCTCTTTGCTCCTATACTCAACTCCTCTTGTTATGAAGGCCAACATTCCATTGGCTTTCTTCACTGCCTGCTGTACCTGCATGCTTCCTTTCATTGACTGATGCACTAGGACACCCAGATCTCGTTGAACTCCCCCTCCTCCTAACTTGACACCATTCAGATAATAATCTGCCTTTCTATTCTTACTTCCAAAGTGAATAACCTCACACTTATCTACATTAAACTGCATCTGCCATGTATCCGCCCACTCACACAACCTGTCCAAGTCACCCTGCAGCCTTATTGCATCTTCCTCACAATTCACACTACCCCCCAGCTTAGTATCATCTGCAAATTTGCTAATGGTACTTTTAATCCCTTCGTCTAAGTCATTAATGTATATCGTAAATAGCTGGGGTCCCAGCACCGAACCTTGCGGTACCCCACTGGTCACTGCCTGCCATTCCGAAAGGAACCCATTTATCCCCACTCTTTGCTTTCTGTCTGTCAACCAATTTTCTATCCATGCCAGTACCCTACCCCCAATACCATGTGCCCTAATTTTGCCCACTAATCTCCTATGTGGGACCTTGTCGAAGGCTTTCTGAAAGTCGAGGTACACCACATCCACTGACTCTCCCCTGTCAATTTTCCTAGTTACATCCTCAAAAAATTCCAGTAGATTTGTCAAGCATGATTTCCCCTTCGTAAATCCATGCTGACTCGGAATGATCCTGTTACTGCTATCCAAATGCTCAGCAATTTCAGCTTTTATAATTGACTCCAGCATCTTCCCCACCACTGATGTCAGACTAACTGGTCTATAATTACCCGTTTTCTCTCTCCCTCCTTTCTTAAAAAGTGGGATAACATTTGCTATCCTCCAATCCACAGGAACTGATCCTGAATCTATAGAACATTGAAAAATGATCTCCAATGCTTCCACTATTTCTAGAGCCACCTCCTTAAGTACCCTGGGATGCAGACCATCAGGCCCTGGGGATTTATCAGCCTTCAAGTCTACCCAAAACCATTTCCTGCCTAATGTGGATTTCCTTCAGTTCCTCCATCACCCTAGGTTCTCCGGCCCCTAAAACATTTGGGAGATTGTGTGTATCTTCCTCAGTGAAGACAGATCCAAAGTAACGGTTTAACTCGTCTGCCATTTCTTTGTTCCCCATAATAAATTCCCCTGCTTCTGTCTTCAAGGGACCCACATTTGCCTTGACTATTTCTTTCCTCTACACGTACCTAAAAAAACTTTTGCTATCCTCCTTTATATTATTGGCTAGTTTACCCTCGTACCTCATCTTTTCTCCCCGTATTGCCTTTTTAGTTAACTTTTGTTGCTCTTTAAAAGAGTCCCAATCCTCTGTCTTCCAACTCTTCTTTGCTATGTTATACTTCCTCTCCTTAATTTTTATGCTGTCCCTGACTTCCCTTGTCAGCCACAGGTGTCTCTTACTCCCCTTAGAGTCTTTCCACCTCTTTGGAATAAATTGATCCTGCAACCTCTGCATTATTCCCAGGAATACCTGCCATTGCTGTTCTACCGTCTTCCCTGCTAGGACCTCCTTCCAGTCAATTTTGGCCAGCTCCTGCCTCATGCCTCTGTAATCCCCTTTGCTATACTGTAATACTGACACTTCCGATTTTCCCTTCTGCCTTTCCATTTGCAGAGTAAAACTTATCATGTTGTGATCACTGCCTCCTAATGGCTCTTTTACCTCTAGTCCCCTTATCAGATCAGGATCATTACACAACACTAAATCCAGAATTGCCTTCTCCCTGGTAGGCTCCAGTACAAGCTGTTCTAAGAATCCACCTCGAAGGCACTCTACAAATTCTCTTTCCTGGGGTCCATTTCCAACCTGATTTTCCCAGTCTACCTGCATGTTGAAATCTCCCATAACCACCGTAGCATTACATTTTTGACACGCCAATTTTATCTCCTGATTCAACTTGCACCCTATGTCGAGGCTACTGTTTGGGGGCCTATAGATAACTCCCATTAGTAATTAGCGCAGGTGACACAGTAGCACATCTGATAGAGCTGCTGTCTCACAGTGCCAGACACCTGGTGCTGTCTGTCAGGAGTTTGCTTATTCTTCCTGTGATCACGTGGGTTCTCTGGTTTCCTCCCACGTCCCAAAGATGTGTGGGTTTCTAGATTAATTGGCCTTTGTAAAGCTTCCCCTGATGTGTAGGCAGCAGTTTAGAGATGCAGCAGTTTAGAGATACAGCGTGGATGCCGTCCCTTCAGCCTACCGAGTCTGCGCCAATCAACAGTCACCTGCACACACTAGTTCTATCCTACATGCACTAGGGACAATTTACAAAAGTGAATTAACCTACAACCTGCACGTCTTTGGAGTGTGGGAGGAAACCAGAGCATCTGGACAAAACCCACGTGGTCACAGGGAGAACATACAAACTCTGTACAGGCAGCACCCATAGTCAGATTGAAACCAGGTCTCTGGTGCTGTAAGGAAGCCATTCTACCTCTACACTACTGTGCTGTGGTTGAGAAAGTGGTTTAACTGAACTAGTACAAGCTGATGACCGATTGTCAGCATGGACTGAGTGGGCTGAAGGGCCTGTTTCCAGGCTCTGTCTCTAAGCTAACCTAATAATATGTGCACATTCAGAGCTGTATTAAGTTATTCCAATTTTTATTTATTGTGGCCTGGCATCTTCTATTAAAATAATACACATCTCTGCAAAATGTTTACTGAGTTTATTTGCAAAAAGCACTAAGGAATCTGCCTGATTCATGAAACACAGTCACTGATTGCACTGTTGCCCGCACAAAATATAGGCAACATTTTATTATGTTCCTCTTTCCTTATAATTACAGATGTTATAATAGCATCTGTCCTGCTTCAGAAATTACAGTCGGATTTTTAGTTTTGTTAGATCCACGATGTGTGTTAATATCCCAAAGACTGCTTTACTGGAAACCCCAGAATTTATATTTTTAGACTAGTACTGACTTTCCCTCTCCACCCCAGTGACTAAGTCGCTCAGTCAGGATGGGAAGGAAAAATATTACCATCAGAAAAGCAAATTAATTCACAAAGGCACAACTAGTAATATGGCATTTGTGCAACTACTGCACATGATTGTTAGCCTAATTATGATCTTGAACACAAATTGAAACAGAACAGAATCGAACAAGGCTTCTGGTGCGGTGAAGCAGTAGCTCTATGAACTGCATCTTTATGCCACTGTTGTTCAGCTCTTGCATGTAATTAATATTTGGTATTTAAATTTGGATGTTATGCAACGAATATCAGGACTCGAATCATTATGTTCCACCCCTATCGCATGTATCATTTCAAGTTGTATCTAAGGCAGTTTTGGTTGGTCGGTGTGATTAGTGGTTCATTCTATATCAATTAATAGCGAGCACTCAGTCATGATATAACATAGATACATAGACAATAGGTGCAGGAGTAGGGCCATTTGGCCCTTCGAGCCAGCACCGCCATTCAATGTGATAATGGCTGATCATCCACAATCAGTACCCCGTTCCTGCCTTCTCCCCATACCCCTTGATTCCGCTAGCCCTAAGAGCTCTATCTAACTCTCTTTTGAATGCATCCAATAAATCGGCCTCCACTGCCTTCTGAGGCAGAGAATTCCACAAATTCACAGCTCTGTGTGAAAAAGTTTTTCCTCGTCTCAGTTTTAAATGGCCTACCCCTTATTCTTAAACTGTGGCCCCTGGTTCTGGACTCCCCCAACATTGGGAACATGTTTCCTGCATCTAGCGTGTCCAATCCCTTAATGTTATATTTCTCTCAGATCCCCTCTCATCCTTCTAAATTCCAGTGAATACAAGCCCAGTCACTCCATTCTTTCATCATGTGACAGTCCCGCCATCCCGGGAGTTAACCTCATGAACCTACGCTGCACTCCTTCAATAGCATGAATGTCCTTCCTCAAATTAGGAGACCAAGACTGCACACAATACTCCAGGTGTGGTCTTGCCAGGGCCCTGTACAACTGCAGAAGGACCTCTTTGCTCCTATACTCAACTCCTCTCGCAATGAAGGCCAATATGCCATTAGCTTTCTTCAATGCCTGTTGTTACCTGCATGCTTACTTTCAGTGACTGATGTACTTGGACACCCAGGTCTCGTTGTACTTCCCCTTTTTCATAACCTGTCACCATTCAGCTAATAATCTGCCTTCCTGTTCTTGCCACCAAAGTGGATATCCTCACATTTATCCACATTCTACTGCATCTGCCATGCATCTGCCCACTCATTGTAGGCTCCAGAGTAGATAGGGAAATGCTCCTAGAAACGGGTGCAACTGGCACCATGCACTTAGACCATCTTTGAAATAATTTAAATTTGGGATTTATGAAAGGTCATTAACTCTGGAGCTAGTTCTTTGTGTGTTGCAATGTTGTTATGGTGAGGGTGGTTCAGGAAATGAAGTCGGTGAACTGGTAAAAGAAATTGCAGCTGCTGCCACAGCTCATCTGCTTATCCGCACAAAAATATTACGCATCATTTGCACAAAAATATTACTTGCTACAGCATCAAGGGTGCAAGAGCCCTAGCTGATGGAAGGGTCTCAGTTACCCTGACTGAATTTACACACAATGTATCATGAATTTAACCTCGGCTTAAAGAGGATTTCTGGAGACAGTAGTCCCATTTTTCCTGGTGCCTGCTAGAATTTTGATCCTTGTGGTTTCAGTGGTTCATAGAAGCTGTTTATATAGATACTTAATTCTAAATGTGACTATTGCAAAGTCCTCCTTATCTCCTGTAACCACTGCCAGCAACATGTTCTGGGAAAGATAGGGTGAACATTGTTTTATCTGATATTTTAGCAGTAAATTAATGCCAATCTCAGCAGATGAGTACATGTTACATTTGGCATCAATAATAATAATTTATTTGTCATATGTAGGTTGGCACAGGGTCAACGGTACAATGAAATGTATTTGACAAGACAACAGGTCACCTCAGCAGTAATACTCCAAGGATAAATAAGATTAAAATGACATTAGTAAGGTAAAACGACAATATTAACATAATCAACATATATGATGTGAAACGTGTTTGAGTTCAGAAGCCTGATGGTAGAAACTGTTCTTAAGTCTGGTGGTACGCGCAGCCATACTCCTGTATCGTCTGCCTGATGGTAACAAGGAGAACAGCCTGCGTGCTGGGTGGCTGTGGTCCTTGATGATGCTGCGTGCCTTCTGCAGACACCGCCGGTAGAAAATGTCCTGAATGGTCGGGAGACAGTTGCCAGTGATGTGCTGTGCCGTCTTCACCACTCTAGTGATTTGTGGCTGTGGGCAGAACAGTTCCCGTACCAGACTGTAATGCAGCCCGTCAGCAGGCTCTTGATGGTGTTTCTGTAGAAGTTTGTGAGGATGCTGGCGTTCATGCCAAACTTCCTCAGACGTCTTAGGAAAAAGAGCCGCTGGCGGGCCTTCTTTGTTATTGTGTCCGTGTGCAGTGTCCAAGAAACGTCCTCAGTGATGTGCACACCGAGGAACTTAAAGCTGCTGACCCTGTCAACCTCAGCATCACCGATGTGGATGGGGAGGTGTCCACTCCCCCACTGTCTCCTGTAGTCCACAGTCATCTCTTTAATTTTGCTGACATTGTGAGAGAGGTTATTTTCCTGGCACCAGCTGTTTAGTTCCTTTACCTCAGGCCCAAGATGGTCGTGTCGTCAGCAAACTTTAGGATGATGTTTGAGCTGTGCTTAGCAGTACAGTCGTGCGTGAACAGGGAGTACAGGAGAGGACTGAGCACACAGCCCTGGGGTGTGCCTGTGTTGAGGATCAGTGAGGAAGAGGTATGGCTGCCAATTCTCACCATCTGGGGCCTGCCCGTCAGGAAATCGAATATCCATCCGCAGATGGAGGTCCCAAGTCCAAGATCAAGGAGCTTGGGGGCGGGTTTTGAGGGAATAATAGTGTTGAATGCCGAGCTATAGTCAATAAAGAGCATTCTCACATATGTATTTCCTTTGTCCAGGTGGGTGAGCGCAGTATGTATTGCCATGGCGATGGCATCATCCGTGGCCCTGTTTGGTCTATTTGCAAACTGAAGAGGGTCCAAGGTGTCAGGGAGAGAGGAGCAGATGTGAGTTTTGACTAGTTGCTCGAAGCACTTCATGATGACTGCTGTCAGTGCGACAGGACGGTAGTCATTTAAACAGGAGGTTACTGGTTTCTTTGGAACAGGAACGATGATGGATGCTTTGAAGGAGGTGGGAACCACAGACTGACTCAGAGAGAGGTTGAAGATGTTGGTGAACACCTCTGCCAGTTGATCAGCACACGCTGATCATTTATTAATAGTTTATTAATAGTTTATTAATAGTTGTTGTATAATGAGCAAAACACTCAAAGCTAAAGTTAGTCATGTAAAACAAATTTAGCAAGGAAGCATCCTCTACGTACATTTTATTTTGAAATGCTTTTGGTAAGAGCCAATATCATCAGCAAATATGTCATATCAGATTGAATGCAAAATATCTTTGAGATATGTTTATCAACTGTCTTGGAATCTTTTTTCCCCAATTCTTGTTTACTAGTTCTGCCTTTGTACTTTTGTAATTACCTTTATTGCCTAGAGACAACCACCAGTGAAGTTTTTCCCTTGCTGCTCCTTCCCCCAAATTGATTCTGCATCTTGACCTTCTAATTCAAGATCATATTGCAGTGATCTCATCCTTTATTGACAGTTAACTCGCCTCATTTTTCTTTCTGCCTATTCTTTCACAGTCAAGTATCCTAAATTATTTAGTTCCCAGACAAAAACAGAAAATACTGGAAACACTTTGCAGTTCAGTCAGCTGTGGAAAGAGAAAATGTTGTCAGAGGAAGAATCTGCAAACTGAAATGTTAATTGTTTCTCTTTCCATTGATATTGACTGACCTGAGTGTTTTCAATATTTTAGACAATAGACAATTGGTGCAGGAGTAGGCCATTCGGCCCTTCGAGCCAGCACCACCATTCAATGTGATCATGGCTGATCATTCTCAATCAGTACCACGTTCCTGCCTTCTCCCCATACCCCCTGACTCCGCTATCCTTAAGAGCTCTATCTAGCTCTCTCTTGAATGCATTCAGAGAATTGGCCTCCACTGCCTTCTGAGGCAGAGAATTCCACAGATTTACAACTCTCTGACTGAAAAAGTTTTTCCTCATCTCCGTTCTAAATGGCCTACCCCTTATTCTTAAACCGTGGCCCCTGGTTCTGGACTCCCCAAACATTGGGAACATGTTTCCTGCCTCTAAAGTGTCCAACCCCTTAATAATCTTATGCTTCGATAAGATCCCCTCTCATCCTTCTAAATTCCAGTGTATACAAGCCTAGTCGCTCCAGCCTTTCAACATACGACAGTCCCGCCATTCCGGGAATTAACCTAGTAAACCTACGCTGCACACCCTCAATAGCAAGAATATCCTTCCTCAAATTTGGAGACCAAAACTGCACACAGTACTCCAGATGCGGTCTCACTCGGGCTGTGTTTTCTGTTTTTGTTTTGAATTTACAGCATCTGAAATGTTTGATTTTTGTTTGGTTTCTAGCTTTGGTAATCCTGCAGCAATATCTTTGTAATAACTTTCAAATCATTCCCATTATGTGATCATTCCCATTGTATATGTGGACCACACCAGCTAGATGTTTCCCTTTTCCCTTTTAGGTTCCTCTTCAGCCAAAGGAAGTCCTTAAACCTGGCATCATGCTGGCACCACAGTCTTCAAGACCTTCATTCAGAGCGGCGTAAAGTGGTGCCCATCCCTTTATTACACTGTGCCCTATCACTTTTACATTCCTTTCACACCACCCAAACCTGAATCGGCCTTTGTGTCTTGGTGCTGCAGTTAGTTTATTCATCCTCACTGTATTCCTTGCATTTCGTGTCTAGAGGTGCATACTTCTGTCTACAAAGTAAAAATGAGTTGAACTCTGCATGCACCATAATCCTTGCCTCAATGTAAAGACAAAAAGCTCCTATTAGTTTTCCCTCTAAAAGCCACTGCAGCTTTTGAGGGATAATTTATTCCTGAAATTATACTTACAAAGGGAGCTTTGAGTAGTAAATTACTTTTGTGTCATTGTAATGTTGATGTCACTCACAGTGAATAGAGATTGGACTCTAATAAATTATCAGGTCTTTTTGATATTATCCATCTGGAAATATATAAGTATAGCTATATTAACTCCAGCAGTGTTGATGGCAGGGAACTTTGAGAGATTGGTGTTAAATGCAAGTTGTGTTTTGTATTTGCTGCAGGTTGCATTTGACGACTGAGCATTCTAAGCTTTCTTTCTTCAACTGCATTTTTGCGAATCGCCAGCCCAACTTCCTCCTTTTCAACTGAATGGGATATGATCTGCAATGGACATTAAATGCAAATCCACTCAGCAATGCTAAAGATTGTATGGGATGATACACATAATCTTCCTCAAGCATTGAGTCATCGATTGTTTATTCAAGCTGTTTGGATGAGGAAGGGAGTTTACTAGAAGAAATTTTCCACAATGCCTTTGTATAAGTTATGCCAGAAAATAAACCCATGAATGTGGATCAAAAAGAGACGGGGACCATCACTGGTAAGAATAAAACTATGGTCTTGATTTGGAATAAGTAAATCTTTTGTTGGTTTTTCTTCTCCCCTTTAAGTACGTTGGTTTAGCATCCAGCATTTGTTGTACATAAATTTTTCAATATAAGATTTCATGTGTTGGCATTGAATACTAGTTGAGAGTGGAGAAATAAATGAGTTGCCATTGCACAGGTGAATCAAAGGGTCACCAACCAGCTGGAATAATAAAGAAGAGAAAATATGTAGAGCAATGCAAAAAGGTTTAATAACTGGGCTTTTAAAAAAATCAAGTAGTCAGCCTGAAGAGTGTAAGAAGGAACTGCAGATAATGGTTTAAACCGAAGATTGGCTGTATGTATATGATATGATGATGATGATAGACACAAAAAGCTGGAGTAACTCTGGAAAGGAATGGTCTGAAGAAGAGTCTCGACCCGAAACGTCACCCATTCCTTCTCTCCAGAGATGCTGCCTGTCCCGCTGAGTTACTCCAGCTTTTTGTGTCTATCTTTGGTCAGCCTGAAGCATCAGAATTGATGAGATGCCATGGATCTGAAATATTTACTTTTTTTTTTCTTCATTAGAGCTGGTTAACATTTTCTTTTGATTTGAATTTCCAGCATTGATTTTGTTTTGCTTTTGTATTAGAAATCTGAACGCCATCAGGTAAATAGGAGCTGGTTTGCTTATATTTATTATCATACAGTCCATCATTAAATTAATGAATGAATAGGTTTATTTGCCAAGTATGAATATACAAGGAATGTGCCTTGGTGCTCCGCTCACAAATGACAACACAAACATACAGTTAACATCTAAGAATAAAGCATAACACATCAAAACAATAAGGACACACCATTACGGTCTAAACATGTGGGTGAAAATAAACCAGAGCAAAAAAGAGACTACAGACTTTGGTTATTGAGTAGTAGTTATTGAGAAGTAATGATGAAATATTACTTGAAGCCTGTTGTCTGGATATTTTGTGTTACTTGATATGTTTCTGAATTTAATCTTTGTTAGTCAGACATGTTTCTTCAAAAATGTGTTGTCTTCTATTGACAAGTTGAGATATGCCTTTACCTGAAATGTGAAAATGTGACTCTCAAAGAGTAATCAGATGCCCCTGATGGTTTTTTTTATATTCCTGTTACCAGATGTGTGCAGCAGTGAGGAGTTGCCTGAGGTGGAACTTGTGAGCTTGATTGAAGACCAGCTTCCTCAGTATCATCTGCGAGCAGAGTCGCTCTACCTCTATCAGAATAAGGACTGGGAGCAGACCTCTGAACATCCTGGCCATGCATCCAGTGGGCTTTCTCCAACCCAGGCTGAGGAGGCTTTCCGCTACATGAGTAAGTGACCTGGTCATGGTAGCTTTTCATTGAATGATTTATTGTGTTGGTTCAAAAGGCAAATGACTTGCCTTGAATGTAGGGTGAGGGAGTGGGGGTGGGGGGATCAATCCCTATAGCATTCTTTTTCTATCTAGGTTACTGACTTTAATTTGCATTATATGTAAAAAGCAGACCATGTTAGCAATTACAATGCCACAAGCACCATTTGATAGTTTGGGGTGGGGGAAAAATATTGTCAGGGGATCGTTTGCATTCTGAGATTTGCCTTAAGATTTCAATGGAAAGGTGGCACCTGTCAATGCATCACTATTGCATTGATGTTGCAACCTGGTTGTTTTGGAGGATAAATATTGACTTGGGTCTGAAGGAATGAAGCCATCACAGAATAAGTTGATTTGCATTAATTTCTAATGTCCTGGCACCATTTCTTGCTGCAGTATAGTTAAGCACTTCATGGTGTATTCAACCTATGCCATATCTTATTGCAAAACCAGCGAGCTCATGCCAAATGGAGTCATGACCCATCGATCTGAATTAAACTTAAGGCCCTGCCCCAGTTAGGCGTTTTTAAGGCGACTGCCGGCAACTGTCATAGTCGTAGCAGGTCGCTGTAAAATCGGTGACTGGACCCCCCCCACGACAATGTCTACGACAAACTACAACAACCTACCACCTAGTTGACGTCAAGCTACGGCAAGCTACCAAAAAACGGTGACCCAATCATCGCAAGTAGAACGTCCACCTACGACCGCACCTATGACAACCTACCACCACAGAGGCGACAACCGAAGTGAACCTACGTCCACCCGCGACAAGCTAGGACCCTGAAGACTGAAGACAACTGAAGACAATTCACGTTTCACCCACTTTCCCTATAAAAAGGGGTGTACGGTAGGGTTTCCAATCATTCTGCATCATGACTATTTGAAAGTGATGCCATGAGAAACTACTCTGAAATACAATCACCATACATCAATTTTCCGTCAAAATGTCAAGAATTTCCTTTATTGATATACAAACAACATTTTTTAAAAGGTTGATAAGAACATACAACAGTGCATTCAAAAATATTGTAATAAACTTCAATAAATTTCAATAAACTTCAAACTTTAAAATTCAAACTTTAAACAGCATACAAGAGCAAAAACATACAAAACCTAACATCATTTATGACACATTACACTGATGGATAATCAGATCAAGTCCACACTTGGAATTCGCCAAAGTCAGCACCGGCGACAACCTTAATCACCTGGCGACAACCTGGCGACAACCTACTTCACCAGGCGACAACCTGGCGATGACCTACGACAGCGCCCACGTCAAGAGACGTCAAGCTACGCTCATTGGCGTCAAACCAACAGTCGCCGAAAAATGTCAAGCCTTCACAAAATCCAGCAACGACCAGAAAAACGCTACGACTCTTTGGGGACTACTCACGACCATGCCCAAGACACCCCGGCGACCGTGCGGCGACAGCCTAGTTGCCTGTAGTCACCTAAAAAATCGCCGAATTGGGACAGGGCCTTTATGTATCTTTTCTTGTCTGTATCGTATTTAAATTTGCTCATTCCCTAATACTAGCTGGGTTTAGTATGGCCATGGTAATGATGTATTTCTAAACAAATTTTTGCTATTGCTTTAGTTTTAGAAAGCTTACACAAGAGATTATCAAATTCATTCAGAATAAAATTCAGCTGATGGCAAATAATTTTTGCATGTTCATGTGTTTGGGATTTTCAACATTTCTGGTAAATATCCACTTCAATTTTGAATTCCTTGTGACAAAAGATTTGAGAGAGCAAATTGGAATAAACTGTTGTGGATAACCAGAGATCAGACATGTCAGAACTGGCACAGTTGATAACACTTGGGTTTGAGTCAAAAGGCCGAATGCAATTCCAAAGACTCCTGAACATTCAGACTGGCAGCACTAAGGATGTTGACCACTCTGGAAGTGATTTCCCACAAACCTATTTTGAAGACGAGCAGGGTGGTGTCCTGTGCAATGTTTATTTTCCAAACCATATCATATCTGGCCATTATCGCATTGCAGTCTGTGGGAGTTTTGCTCCCTGCAAATTCACTGCCCCATTTCCCATGTTACTACAGTGTTTCCACATCAAAAGTTCTTAATTGGCTATAATGTAAACCTGAAAACAATGTGAAAGTCCCTCTGTAAATGCAAAACTTTCTTTTGAAGTGGCTCGTGTCCTCTCAAATACAAAGTAAAAACTCAGCAAGTCAGACTATCAGCTTCCCAGCATCTTTTATTTTAATTTTCCTTCCAAAATCCATTTGTTAGTTGAATCACTTGAATAACGACTTTGTTTTCCCTTGACTTTTGCATAGTTAATTTGCAGAGGAGCAGTTTTTTTTTAGACAACAAATGTCAAGAGCAAGATTCGGTAACATTTCACTGCAAAAGCCAAATATAGGGAGTCTAGTGTCCCTTGTGGCAAGTGAATACCTTTAAAGCTATTAACATAAACTGCCGAAGATAGACACAAAATGCTGGAGTAACTCAGCGGGGCAGGCAGCATCTCTGGAGAGAAGGAATAGATGATGTTTAGGTCTCGCCCTGCCTGCCCTGCTCATTTACTCCAGCATTTTGTGTCCATCTTCAGTGTAAACCAGCAGCTGTAGTTCATTCCTAAACATAAACTGCCGGCATTGTGCAATAAACCTGTTTTTCTTTGATTGCAACCTTATGACGACTGAACAAATTTTCATTCCTTTTCCATTTGGAGATCACAAGTTAAAATTATAGAAGGCTATTTTGATAGAATTTGATTAATGAATGCTGAACAGCTGGTGTTTCTATGGAAGACTTCAGAGCAAGAGGTAACCTTCTTGTAGATGCCTCTACCTTACATGGAAACTAGTTTCAATAATTTAAATTCATCATTAAATACTTTCTGATGCAAAATGTTCTCTTGAAAAGGGCCCTGCTTTTTATGCACATGAAAGATCATGTTCACAGCCACTATGCCATTGTCAGCATTGTTCTAAAACTAGTATATTACTGTGACGATAAAGGTGCCTACATGTACATCTGACTTCTTTTGCTCTTGATAATACCAGTGGAAATTAACAAACATTTTTACTCCTGTCAATTAGAGTAATAGAGAGATGCAGTGTGGAAACAGGCCCTTCAGCCCAACTTGCCCACACCGGCCAACAATGTCCCAGCTACACTAGTCCCACTTGCCTACGCTAGGTTCACATCCCTCCAAACCTGTCCTATCCATGTACCTGTCTAACTGTTTCTTAACTGATGGGATAGTCCCAGCCTCAACTACCTCCACTGGCAGCTTGTTCCATACACCCATCACCCTGTGTGTGCAAAAGTTATCCCTCAAATTCCTTGCACCTGCACTCCTAGATTCCTTTGTTCGACAACGCACCCCAGAGGTCTACCATTTACTGGTTAGGTCCTGCCCTTGTTAGACGTCCCAAAATGCAACACCTCACACTTTTTGTATAAAGTTGTCACTGGCATTTACATAGAAACATAGAAAATAGGTGCAGGAGGAGGCCATTTGGCCCTTTGAGCCAGCACCACCATTCATTGTGATCATGGCTGATCATCTACAATCAGTAACCTGTGCCTGCCTTCTCCCCATATCCCCTGATTTTACTAGTCCCTAGAGCTCTATCTAATGCTCTTTTAAATTCATCCAGTGAATTGTCCTCCACTACCATCCGTGACAGAAAATTCCACAAATTCACAATTTTGGGTGAAAAAGTTTTTTCTCACCTCAGTTTTAAACGGCCTCCCCTTTATTCTTAGACTGTGGCCCCTGGTTCTGGACTCCCCCAACATTGGGAACATTTTTTCTGCATCTAGCTTGTCCAGGTCATTTCATAATTTTATATGTCTCTATAAAATCCCCTCTCATCCTTCTAAACTTCAGTGCATACAAGCCCAATCTTTCCAATCTTTCCTCGTATGACAGTCCCGCCATCCCAGGGATTAACCTCATGAACCTACGCTGCACTGCCTCAATAGCAAGAATGTCCTTCCTCAAATTATGAGATCAGCCATGATCTCATTGAATGGTGGTGCTGGCTCAAAGGGCTGAATGGCCTACTCCTGCACCTATTGTCTATTGTCTATTAACTGCACACAATACTCCAGATGTGGTCTCACCAGGGCCCTATACAACTGCAGAAGGACCTCTTTATTCCTATACTCAAATCCTCTCATTATGAAACTCCTATACTCAAATCCTCTCATTACTATCCATTCCTAGTTATCCCTGAGAACACGGTGATGGTAGCCTTGAACTGTCTGATGGATAAGATATTCAATGGGGAGTCTCAGTTTAGACACTATCCTTGACTCTCTAGTTTTCATTGCTGAAGAAACTATGATGAGCAGCAGCAATGCATCTTATAGATATTTTCTTCAGGCCTTTGTTTTGCCTGTCCCGCTGAGTTTCTTCAGCATTTTGTGTCTATCTTTGGTGTAACCCAGCATCTGCAGTTCTTTACTCTACAACCTTTCGTCTCTTTTGCCAGTGCAGAGACTGCTCAGCATTATAAAAACACTTGTAATTCAACAAAGCAAGGATGCTACTCACTGCAGGTATGACATTGCTGCACTAGCATAGAATATGAAGGGAAGGCAGAGCAGAATGGAGCTGTATGAGTCCTCTGCTCCCACTGCAGCCAACTCAGCCTACACCTTTGCCATTGCACCTGGTTGGCTATTAAAGGGAAATGTCTATTGGAGTTTAGGGGCCTGTCAGAGGCGCTGTTCTGCAATCATCAGCTTAGAATTAGTAGGTTGATGTTTTCCCTGAGTGCAATTTAAAATCAATAGTTAATAGTCAAGTTTATTTGTCACATACACATAAATGTGCAGTGAAATGAAAGATTACCCACATTCCAACAATAAGAGCAATAAAAATAAGCAATAACACACACAATCATAAACCAACACCAAACAAAAAGAAACATCCATCACAGTGAATCTCCTCCAGTCACCTCCTCACAGTGATGGAAGGCCAGAATGTCTTCTCTTCCCCTGCCGTCTTCTCCCACGGTCTGGCTGTTGAACTTGCCATGTTCCAGGCCGCGCCGGACGGTGAAAGGTCTGCAGCTGGCCGACCCAAGCCCCGCGATTCAGGGCGGGTGAAGACGCCGCTGCCGCTGCACGTCGGGGAGGTTGGGGCTCCCGACATTGAAGCCCCCGCCAGGCGGAGAAAATCCCGCGGCCTATTTCAGGCCGCGCCGGACGGTGAAAGGTCCGCGGCGGTCCGACCCAAGCCCCGCGATTCGGGGCGGGCGAACACGCTGCCGGAGCTCCCGATGTCTGGCCCCGCCCTGGGCGGGGCCTGCGAGTTTCCGACATCCACGCGAGCTTCCGACATCCACGGCGTGAACGGAGACACGGCCCAGAAACAAAAGGTCGCGTCTCCGTTCGAAAGAGACAATTTTACATTTAGATTTACCGTTCCCACCCCCCCCCCCCCCCCCCCATAGTACACAACCCCAAAAAGCTACATCACATTTACACTACAATCAAGACAAAAAAACAACATAAAAACACAAAGACAGACGGACTGCAGGTAAGCCGCAGCTGCTGATCGGCACTCTTGCTGATTTTTGATCTCTCGATAGGATGCGCAACACTATTTGCAGGCAAGGCTGAACAGCAATAACTGCACCTTCTGTTTTTAACAACATCTGCCCACAAGGAGGGATCTTATCTAGCATTTTAGTTAAAAAGTGAACAAGAACCAGTTAATCTTTAACCCATTTAATGTTATGAGTTGACATTGTAAATTTTACGATACTTCCAAGAATTCCATTGCCGCAGTAGATTCCATTCCATTGTCCATTCCAAGTGTCCACCGTCATTGGTGGTAATTGATGGTTTGGTTCATAATGGTGCCTGAATGTTTATTATGGAACCTTATCATGGAACAGATCAGATTGTAAAGAAGAATTTCAGCAATTATTGGTAAGGTAGGGCAAGGCTAAACAAAAATATCAGTTAAAGATATAGGAAGCTTGATTTATCCATTGACCTACTTGTCTTTTGCTATAATTACAGTGAAATAACTAGCAGAAGAAAGGAAGGGCAGTTACGTTTTTTGCAATTTACCAGGTAGTACAATAAGAGTTTCTCGTATTCAACTAAAAATAGAATTATCAGCTGAAGAACGGCAACAGTATGGTTGCTATGTTGTACTGTTCTTCCACTATGACCTTGCAAGAATTTCCTCCAGTTTACTCTATTTATGATACTGGTAGATTTTGAAACTCTGCTGTATTATGGATTGTTTTACAGATTAAACAAAATAATTTACTGCCATGTAAGCAGCTTTAGATCCACTGTGGGAATGTAATCTGAGCAGTTTTTGTTCAGCAGTACACCTATTTGCTTTGCTGACCTAAAAAATAATGAGAACAAAAATTTGAATTGCACTTCTCTAGTATACGATATCACAATGGTTTTAAGGGAGAACTACCAAATAAAATTTGTAACTGAGGCATAATAACAAGGAGGCAGGAGCAAAGGAACAAGGTGTGGTTGGATTCCAGGAAGCTTAAGGCAAAGTCCCACTGTTGTATTTCTGAGAGAAGTAGAAATGGAGGAGCTTTGAGAGAGAGAAGAATTAGGTTGCTGAAAGGTTTGAATGTTGAGATTTTAACATTGCTGGAACACGAGTGCCCAGTGGACATGAGCGAGCACTGACATGAAGAAAGAATGCAACTTAGAACATGGACTGCAAAATAAGTTTACGGAAGATATAGAGTGATAGGATTAAGAATAAGGGGTAGGCCATTTAGGACTGAGATGAGGAAAAACTTTTTCACCCAGAGAGTTGTGAATCAGTGGAATTCTCTGCTACAGAAGGCAGTGGAGGCCAATTCACTGGATGTTTTCAAGAGAGATTTAGCTCTTGGGGCTAAAGGAATCATGGGATGTGGGGAAAAAGCAGGATTTTAGATGATCAGCTTGATCATATTGAATGGCGGTGCTGGCTCGAAGGGCCGAATAGCCTACTCTTGCACCTATTTTTCTATGTTTCTAGGATTAGTTGGTTTCAAAGTAATGAAGGAATGCATGAGCATTTCGACTGATTGATTCAAAGTAGAGATTAGATGGTGGATGGTCTGGGTGATGGAGTAGTATTATAACATTCTGTATTGTCTACTTCACAATGGCTAGGGAGTGACACATAATCAAGGCTGGGGGACAGTAGTAGTGCTGGGACTCGAAGTTGATGAATCGTGGCCCTCCCAGCATTTGTTTGGAGGCAGTGCTTGTGCAACTTGTACTGGATGTGGGACAAGTACTTGGCAGATCTAAAACAGCAGGGAACTGAGCATTGAGCTGGGAGTTGTAAGCATACTTATGAGACTGAGCCTTTGTTTGAAAATACAGAGAATTAATTCAGTACCTATGGAGAGAAACGTAGTTAATGGTTCAGATCAAAGTTTTAAAAATAATTTCAAAAAGGCAAAGGAATGTGGTGAGAATTGATTTCTGATAAGGTGGATTTACTGTTTAGGCTGGAGGAGGCTGCTCATGGGAAGATAGATGTTCTGCAGGGTCGAAGGATTTCCTTTGGTGGATTTTGTGGTGGAACAGAAACAACCCCTCTGTTGTTCGGGACTAAATTAAGGTTGTATGAGGGATGGTTTGTGTGGAATATATCCAGAAATGAAGTGAAAGACAATTTGGAAAATTCATAATTACTCAGCACAATACAGAAGTCTGTTTACACTAAAGGATGGAGTGATGCAAGTTTGAAAAGCAGATTGAATAAGTGAGCAGTGTGGAAAATTTGACTTGGCCAATATCACACCTGAAATTTCTAAAGACAATTAAGGGACAGAAAGAATTTAAGGTGGAAAGCACAGGAGAGAAAGATACTTCTGACTAAAGGAGTGGGTGTAAAGCCAAGGCAATACAGGAACTTCGGAAATCCCATGAGCTTGTAATTCATTGTGGTTTGATTGGGATGTAAAAGGATGAAGCAGAGACCTTGGTGGATCATTCAAAGTCAGAAAAGGGAGAGACAGTGAAAAGGGTAGCAAGCAGTGAGTTTGAAAGGACATTGGGGATTGAAAAATGGAGGAAGAAGGATTGAGATGGGTATCTAGCAGGATTTTGTGAAATATGGCACTTAAAAGGGAGGTGAAGTATGTTTTTGCTGGGGGAAGGATGAAGTGGAACCGCAGATCAAGCCAACTTTGAAAGAGACTGAAAAAAGGATTAGAACACGCAAAATCAATGTTCAGTTCTGAATGTGGACCTCCAGATCTAGCTGTGATTTGAGGAATGCTAGATTTCTTGGAGATGGCGGTAATCATTGGTCAGTCTGAAAAGAGGTAGTGAATTTCACTTGGGATCAACTTAGAATAAGTGGGAACCTGAGACAGGGTGAGAAACATGGGAGTGTGCAAAAGTTAGTTTTAGTGGAACCCTGAGAAACACAAGCACAGCAGTGAAGGCCACCAGGGTAAAAGAGGCTATTGGAAATTGTTAGAGAGGAGAGCACAATTTCAACTCGGTAGGTATTCTCTTACGATTGTGGGGAAAAGTACCTGGGGAAAGGTTGGTAACGTTTTGCGTTGAATTCTTTAAGTACAAGAGAATGGCTTGAAATAAGGTTTTGAAGTAAATCAGAGATAGGGAAAGGATGAGGTAGAATAAGAGAAAGTGGATGTAAACCTCTGCATTTTCATCTGAACATTGTAGACCAAAATATTCAATACAGGGGTTATTTTCACAAACCCTGGGACAAGGTTATGTCTTAAAAGAGCAGCTATTGCTTGCTGTTGCCTTACCTGCTGAAGCCTTCCGTCTAGAATAGTGGTTTGTTCACCCTGTAGAGCTCCAAAAATATTAAGCTCTTTGTGACCTTATGCATCAACTAGGAATAAAAACAAACATCAAGAGCAATTGGTGTTTTTAGTTCTTGCTCAGATTAAAAGGATTATAAACCAAGTTGTTTGTTCCCAATAGTCACTGTTGAAAAGTGTTAAAATTATAGGTTGATTTTGTGTGATCAAGTGAAGGACTATTACAAGACTGAATCGCCGAAGCAGTCTTCCAAACCACAAATTCCACATTACGGAATACCAGCAGGAACTAGCAGCACACTACCAGGAAAACTTTATACTCTATACAATGGTGATTATAGCATAGAAGGTGTTAGTAACTTTCAATTTGATAACACACACATTGGGCCTCACCATGTGAGTTTGCAAAGTATTTTGAGCAGTTAATGATAGGTATTTATATAAACTGAAGAATTTGGGGATTTTTCATTATCTGGCATTTAATCCCTGTGTTGATGCTAAGTTATTGTTTTAACTAAAATATTTAACTACATGAGGCACAGTGGTGCAGCTGGCAGTGTAGCTGCATCACGGGATATGGGGAGAAGGCAGGGTCGGGGTACTGATTGTGGATGATCAGCCATGATCACAGTGAATGGCGGTGCTGGCTCGAAGGGCCGAATAGCCTATTCCTGGACCTATTGTCTATTGTCTCACCACGACAGACCCAGGGACGAATCCTGACCTCTGGTGATAACTGTATAGAGTTCTCCCAGTGACCACGTAAAGTTTCCTCCAGATGTGCTTGTTTGCCTTCCACATCCCAAAGGCTTGCAGGGCGCTAGACTAATTGGCGACTAAATTGCCTCTAGTATGTAAAAGTGCAGATGAATCTGTAGGGGGGTAATTTTAATGAGAAAATGGGGAGAATAACAAATGGAATCAATGTCAGTATGTTGTCAGTGGTTGGCGAGGACACGGAAGGTCGAAGATAGTCATATGGATTGGAAATAGGCTCCTCGGCCAAACTTATCCGTGCCAATGAAGATGTTCTACTTGCCCATATCCCTCTAACCTTCACTCTCCATGTACCTGTCCAGGTATCTTTGAAATGTTGTTGTCGTAGCTGTCTCAACTACCTCCTCTGGCAACTCGTTCCAAACACCCACCACCCTCTGTGGAAAAAGTTGCCCGTAAGATTCCTATTAAATCTTTCCCTTCGTACCTTAAACCTATGTCCTCTGGTTCTTGATGTCCCTACTCTAGGTAAAAGACTGTGCATTCACCCTATTATTCCCCTCTATAAGATCACCCCTCTGCTTCCTGCGCTCCAAGACATAAAGTTCTAGTCTGCCCAATCTCTCCCTACATCTCAGGGCCTTGAGTCCTGGCAACATATTTGAAAATCTTCTCTTCAATTTCTAGCTTGATGACATCCATCTTTTTTTACAAAAGTTGATATTATTTACAAAATGACAATGAAAACACCACTCTAAGGAAACATCTGCCTAAAATTGGAAATGTAGATACAAGTATCAAACCAAAACATTATTACTTTCATCTAAGTAGCACTGAAACCCTCTGTTGTGCCCAGCAGTCCCAGAAAGCGACCAAGGTGACCTTGGACACCACATGCTCCCTTTCCAGGGACACCCTAGCATGAACGAAAACTCGAAGGAGGCAGGCAGTCGCTTGAATGAAGCCCTCAGCTCCCACTGCCATGCCCCACAAATAGCCCACTTGGCCAGGACTAGCAACATGGCATCCTTCCTTCAGCTGGGTGACCAACACGCCAAATACAGCTTCGCCAACGTGTGGTACAACGGTCCCAAATTCTACATTCAATAGCTTGAATGATGAAGGCCAATGAAAGCCACCTTGACTACCCTACCTGGGACATCACTTTCAGGAAACTATGTACCTGTAATCTTTGATCCCTCTGCTCTACAACAATCGCCAGGGCACTGCCTTTCACTGTGAAGATTCTACCCTGGTTTGACTTCCCAAAATGCAACAACTCACACTTATCTGCATTAAAATCCTTTAGCCATTTCTCAGCCCACTTGCCCAGCTGATCAAAATCATGCTGTAATTTTTGATAACCGTCTTGACTATTTATGATACCACCTACTTTAGTGTCATTTGTAAACTTGCTAATCATGTTGAGCACATTCTCACCCAAATCGTTGATATAAACCATAAACAGCAATAGGCCCATCTATTTATTCCAATTTTATTGTGTGTCCCAAGTCAAGTTTTCTGACATGAGTATAGAAACATTTCAGTGACTTTGTGTTGCACATAAAATGGCCTTGTCATCTAATATATTTACATTTGTTATGATTTGTGAACGCCACCAATTCAAGTTGAGTTAGTCGTATGCACAAGTATGCTGAGATGTAGGTACAATGAAAAACTTACAGCTGCATCACGGGCATGCAGTCTCTGACAACACAAAGGCATAAATTATACATAAATTATACGTTCCACAAAACAATTTAAAAAAAGACTGCAACCAAAACCAGACATTATTGGAAAATTATACTATTAGAAAAACATGTACAAGACATTATCCTTTGCTGATGTAATATTAGGGTTACGCAGGCTGGTTCAAGAACCTGTTAGATGTCGGAAAGTGGAGTTCTTGAACTTAGTGGTGTGTGACTTCAGATCTTCTGTGCCTCCTGCCTGTCGGTAGCAGCGAGGAGAGGGCCTTAACTGGCTACGGGGATACTTGATGATAGATGCCACTGCCATCGAGCAGTGCCTCATGCAGATGCTTCCAATGGTGGGGAATGCTCTGTCCATGATGAGGACGATTAGAGTTGGTGTATTTTTGTGATAGTGCCCGTAACAATACAGTGATGCATTCTTAAAAGTTTCTTACTCTGGATTAATTTGTATTTTTAAATTTAAATGTCCAGTCCCTTAAAAACGTGGTATTTAAAATTTGAATCATTGAATATCCCCAAGTGTTTGTAAGTGTATGTATTGATAACATTTCGTTATGAGTTAACATTTGTTTGGTGTTTAATGATATGTTTAGTCCTGTAATTTGATAACTGCAGGAGTGTGATTCAATTTGCTATTGGGTGGAATTTGTTTACAAAAGGCATTCTTAATCAACTTTAAATCTAATGTTTAATATGACACAGGGGAGGCTCAGTGGCTCAATAGAGCTGCTGCCTCACAACACCTGAGGTCAAGTTTAATCCTGACTTTGGGTGCTACCTGTGTGGAGTTTGCGCATTCTCCCTGTGACCAGGTGGGTTTTCTCCAGTTGCTTCAGTTTCCTCCACATTTCGTGATGTTTGGGTTGGTAGATTAATTAGACACTGTAAATCACTCCCAGCATAGTGATTGGTGAGTAGTAGAATCTTGAGAGTGTTAATGAAAATGTGGAGAATTAAAAGAAGGGTGGCACAGCTAATAGAGCCATTACCTTGCGATTCCAGCGACCTTGGTTCACGCCTGTCCTTGGGTGCTGTTTGTGTGGTTTCCAATTTCTCTCTGTGGCCTTGTGTGTTTCCTCTAGATGCTCCAGTTTCCTCCCATGGCCCATAGACCTGGGGGTTGATATATCAATTGCCCATCAGCTCCATTTCATCCATCTCCATATTTCCCTGTATCCTTGCGACTTTTCTTATATCCCATTTAATTTTATTTGCTGCTAACCTACACGAAGGAGCCATTTACAGTAGTTACTTAACTTGTCAGTTCATTTTTGGATGTGGGAGGAAACAAGTGCACCGAAGGAAACCCACATAATAATGGAGATCGCAACCAAGGTGAAATTGTAACTGGCCTATTGTTGCTCTTACAGCTTAATGATGACGCGAAATAGTGAAGCACTCAAGTTGGAAAGTGTTATTTGCTCAACACATCATATATCCAGCATGGAAATATCTTGACTAAGATCTTCCATTGATTCTCCGAGATAAGTCGTGGATGTCACTCGCATGATATCCCATTTATTGATATGCAAGTAGTTGGAGATAAAGTGAATTCCCTATTACAAGTGGAGAAAAGAATTGCAAATTGCAGTGGGACAGAATTATTGTGCTATAAGCTCTCTTTTATTTTAATTTCACTGAAAAAGCAGTGTAGCGATGAACTTCTTGATGGTTAATCTTGTACTCTGCATGCAGAGCTATTGGTGATTATTCCACTCGTGAATTTTAACAACTGACCTTTTTTAATTTCTGCATTACTGTTTCTGTCTTTCCATCTGTACCTTTCTCGTGCGTACAAACCCCTTACTAACCCCACTCCTTCATCTTTCGTCAAAAACAAAAAAACACCTTGGTGCTTCCAATTTTTATCATCTGTCCTCAAGGTAACCGAAACTTGCAATTAAGTGATAATGGTGATACAAAAGTTGAATAAAAGTGTGAACTATTACTGAGAATCTGCTCTTTTCAATAATAGCTGTGGGTTGATTAAATTGAGCCTTTAATCTTGACGTACTTAAAACGTATGTTCAGGTACCTGCTATTATATGTTAGTTTGCTTGTTTAATTACAAGAAATATAATAAAATTAGAATTATTTTCATTGTATCTTGACAGTTATTACTTTCCTTTGTGTGAAATATTATTAAGGGTTTTAGAAAAAGTCTTGAGTAGGGGTGTCTTTATGCTTTGGAAGCAATTTGTTTTACTTGCATAGAAAAATAGAAAATAGGTGCAGGAGCTGGCCATTTGGCCCTTTGAGCCAGCACCGCCATTCATTGTGATCATGGCTGATCATCCACAATTAGTAACCCGTGCCTGCCTTCTCCCCATATCCCTTGATTCCGCTAGCCCCTAGAGCTCTATCTAACTCGCTTTTAAATTCATCCAGTGAATTGGCCTCTACTGCCTTCTGTGGCAGAGAATTCCACAAATTCACAACTCTGGGTGAAAAAGTTTTTTCTCATCTCAGTTTTAAATGGCCTCCCCATTATTCTTAGACTGTGGCCCTGGTTCCAGATTCTCCCAACATTGGGAACATTTTTACTGCATCTAGCTTGTCCAGTCCTTTTAAAATTTTATATGTTTTTATAAGATCCCCTCTCATCCTTTTAAATTCCAGTGAATAAAGTCTATTCTTTCCTCATATCACAGTCCTGCCATCCTGGGGATTAACCTTGTGAACCTACGCTGCACTGCCTCAAAGCAAGGATGTTCTTCCACAAATTAGGAGACCAAAACTGCACGCAATACTCCAGATGTGATCTCACCAGGGCCTTATACAACTGCAGAAAAACCTCTTTACTCCTATACTCAAATCCTCTCGTTATGAAGGTCAACGTTCTTCACTGTTTGCTGCACCTGCATATTTACTTTCAGTGACTGGTGTACAAGGATACCAGGTCTTGTTGCACTTGCCTTTTTCCTGATCTGACACCATTGAGATAATAATCTGCCTCCTTGTTCTTGCCAGCAAAGTGGATAACTTCACATTTATCTGCATTATATACTGCATCTGCTCTGCATCTGCCCACTCACTCAACCTGTTCAAGTCACCCTGCAACCACCTAGCATCCTCTTCGCAGTTCACACTGCCACCCAGCTTTGTGTCATCTGCAAATTTGCTAGTGTTGCTTATAATTCCATCATATAAATCATTAATATATATTGTAAATAGTTGCGTCCCCAGCACCGAGCCTTGTGGCACTCCACTCGC
This sequence comes from Rhinoraja longicauda, assembly GCF_053455715.1. Taxonomy (NCBI): domain Eukaryota; kingdom Metazoa; phylum Chordata; class Chondrichthyes; order Rajiformes; family Arhynchobatidae; genus Rhinoraja; species Rhinoraja longicauda. The sequence continues at coordinate 35,476,680 of NC_135960.1, forward strand.
CACTGACTGCCATTCTAACAGGGACCTGTTTATTCCTCCTCTTTGTTTCCTGTCTACCAACCAATTATCCATGTCAATACCCTACCCCCAATGCTTATGGTTGATCTACAAACTGATGTGACCATATCCTTTTGTTGTTATAATTATACATTCATTTACTTTGATCTGCATGTATATCAAATATAGTGTAATATTATTAAGAAAATAGTTTTTTTTTAACTTGTCATGTGCAGTGAGAAACTGTTTTATGCAAATCATGGGATAGACCCAGATATCAAGTGGTGCAAAAGAGAAAATAAACAGTGTACAGAAAACAGTGTTACAGCTGCAGAGAAAGTGTAGATTAAAACAAATGCAAGGGCTGCGACAAAGTAGATTGGGATTTTATCCTTGGTGTTTGGGTTGTCCATTTAAGAGTCTCATAAAAGTGGGGAAGAACAGTTCCTGAACCTGATTGAGTTATTTCATGATTTCAGGCATTTCTACCTCTGCTTAATGGGAGAGAGGAGAAAAAAGTGTGACCCGTATGTGAGTGGTCTTTGATTATGCTGTCTGCTTTCCTGAGGCTGGTTCCAGTATACATTAGGCTGATGGCAGGGGAGTGCTGTTTTTGCGTGATGGCCTGGGGTGCATTCATAACATTCTGTGCGAACTTCCTGACTTTGGCAAAGCAGTTGCTCTACCAAGCTGTGATGCATTTAGATAAGATGCTTTTTAGGGTACATCTGTAGAAACTGGTAGGAATCATTGGAGACATACTGGATTTCCTTAACCTTCTGAAGAAGTGTTTCCTTGGTGGTAACTTCATTGTGGTCTACCGTGATAATTACACCTGGGAACTTGAAGCTCTCGGCCATCTCCACTTCAGCATCAAGAATGCAGATTTGTATGCGTACTCGTTTCCTGAAATCAATAACAAGCTCCTACGTCTTGCTGACATTGAGGGAAAGGTAGTTAACACCATGTTATTAAGCGCTCTATCCCCTTCCTGTACTCTGTTTTGTCATGATTGGCCCACTACAGTGATGTCATCTGTAAATTTATTATCATGGAGAATTATCGTGAAGGATGTTTTGCCACCTGATCGTGCTGTTTATGGTCTTTGGGCCAAGAAGTCAAAGATCCAGTTGCAGGCGCTGGTGGGGTTAGAGTGCTGCTCTGGAGATGAGTTTGGTTGGAATTATTGTGTTGAGATGGAGCTGTCATCAATAAAAAGGAGTCAGAGTGTCCTTGTCCAGATGTTCCAGCAATGTGTACAGGGCCAAATTCATGGCGCCTGTTGCAGTAGGAGGTGAATTGCAGTGGATCAAGGCTATTTTGAAGGCTGGAGGTGAAATTCAGTCTATCAGTGATCAGTCTATCAAAGCACTTCATGCTGGTGGATGTTAGACTGGGGGGTTGTCATTAAACCACACTACTTTGTTATCCTTTGGCACTGGGATGTTGGTGGGAACCTCTGATTAATATAAGGACAAAGCAGGTGGGAACCTCTGATTAAAATAAGGTGAGGTTAAAGATGTTCATGAATACTCCTGCCAGCTGATCTGTGCAGATTCTGAGGACAATTTAATAATTTTATTTGATATGAGATATTTACCTGGTTTAAAAGTACTTGCGTCAGAAGAGAAGCAGGAAAAACTGACCACCTTTCAAATGAGTGCAAGGATAAACTTGTTTGTACAAATTGTTTTTTCTTTATTTCTGCAAATGAAAATCATGCGCTACCATGCTTTAATTCATTTTGCACATTTCGGGTCACTCTTTTAAGTTTCAGTGTTTTTATGGTGGAGCTCTTTGTGCTGTTGATAGGGCAGATTTCAAGACACACCATTTTTTATTGAGGTCCACACAGTTCAGCAAGTTAGATTAGACCAAATCTAACAATGAGGTCCCTGCTGTGACACGACAAGCGGAAGAAAACCTTATCTGCCTGCACTGCTGCCTTGGTCAATATTTGACTTGTACTTCTGTGTTCCTTGATCCTCTCAACCCATTTAATGTCAATCCTCTGAACATTTAATATCTATCCCCTTACTTTGTTCCAAAAATGCTGTAGATCTACACTATTTCCTCCCATAGATTTCTTGTATATCTTTTGCCAGCCTTTTAAACATTCTGAGCTCTTTCATATCTCTCAGAACTAGTATCCATTTGGAGGCTGATGTTGTCCTCTTGCGGCTGGTCCAGATACAGTATATAAATGTTAGAGAATATAGCATGCAGTGATGCATTTAGATAGGATGCTTTCTAGGGTACATCTGTAGAAACTGGTAGGAATCATTGGAGACATACTGGATTTCCTTAACCTTCACACAGCCCAGATATGGGCTCTGCAATCCCTCTAAACATTGTATCCATGTATCTGTCTAAAATCATTTTAAACATTGCTATTGTATCCGTATCTACAGCTTCCTTTGGCAGTTTGTTTCACAAGTGTATCACCCTCTGTGAAGAATTTATCCCTCAGATCTCAATTCTTTCCCCTCTCATGTTAAACCCATGCACTCTAGGTCTGGGCTCTACCCTGGGAAAAATACATAACCATTCACCGTGTCTATGCTTCTCATGGCGTTGTATATCTGCAGAAGGTTACCCATCTGCCTCCTACATACTAAGGAAAAAAGTCCCAGCCTCCTGAGCCTTGGTAACATTTCCTTCCTTTAACCATTTTTTTAATAGGTAAAAGATTGATAAATAAACGGTCAGTGAGAAACTGTTTTCACTGGTAGGCTGGTATTAGCCAGAATAGGGTGGTATTAACCAAGAGACTCAAATTTTAAGTGCTTAATCTGACATTTATGTCAGGCGCCTGGGTTTTGTTTTTGGTGCAAGTGTAATATTTGGAAAGACCTTCATAGTTTTAGAAGCAGTCATGAGCAGTCATCTGTACATTACAGATTTGATGGAGTTTTGACTGATTTTTAAAATTTTCAATCTTCACCCTAGTTCTCAGTTCTGAAAGGGTGGATCAAATGACTAGGACGTACAATGATATTGACATGGTCACACACCTTCTGGCTGAGGTAAGCAATTTAACCTGTCTTTTCATTGGTTAGAACTCAGTAATAAGCATTAACATTTGACAGCCCTGCAGTTTGTTTTGAAGTTGCATTTTTATGTTACTGTGGAAAATAAGAGCAAAAAAAACAACTCCTGAAGGAACTCGGCGTGCCAGGCAATACCTGTAAAGGTAATGGCCAGATGACGTTTCAGGTTTCAAAAATTCAATGCTCATATCATTAGGTTATCGGCTGAGGTTCTGTTCTTCCAGTTTTCGAATGAACGAAATATTGTCTGTGAGCTAATATAAGAACTATTTCCAATTTAATGATCCACATTTACGAAATACAGTTAATATGCACAAAAGGAGGCTGATCAGCATTTTGTGTTATCACTTTTAAAGTGCTTAATGGGTCATCTCTTTCACCTTCTTTCTCCACAGTCCTGCATATTTTTCTTTGATTATCTACTTTTTAAAAAGGGTTTATGTAGAATTTGTTGTCATAATCATTTAAGTCGGTGAAATCCAGATTTTCTTAACTTGCTGTACACACACTATTCTCTCCCCTTTTAGCTTAAGATCAAAAATTGATCTCTGGTAACTTATCCTCTTAAATTAATGCAGTTTCTCTCTATTACCACAACAAAGCCATGTTATTTTTGAAGCAATCTTAGTTTAGTTTAGAGATACAACGTGGAAACGGGCCCTTCGTTCAATCAAAGATATATACAAAATGCTGGAGTAACTTAGCGGGACAGGCAAGTCCTGCAGAGAAGGAATGGGTGATGTTTCGGGTCGAGACCCTTCTTCAGACTGATGTCAGGGGAGTGGGCGGTACAGAGATAAAATGTAGTTTGAGGCAGTAAGACTGGTAGCAGAACTGGGAAGGGTGAGGGGGTAGAGAGAGAGGGAAAACAAGGGCTACTTGAAGTTAGAGAAATCAATGTTCATGCCGCTGGGGTGTAAGCTACCCAGGCGAAATATGAGGTGCTGTTCCTCCAATTTGCGCTGGGCCTCACTCTGACAATGGGGGAGGCCTAGGACAGAAAGGTCAGTGTGGGAATGGGAGGGGGAGTTAAAGTGTTGAGCAACCGGGAGATCAGGTATGTTTAGGCGGACTGAGCGGAGGTGTTCAGCGAAACAATCGCCGAGCCTGCGCCTGGTCTCGCCGATAAACAGGTGTCCACACCTGGAATAGCGGATATAGTGGATGAGGTTGGAGGAAGTGCAAGTGAACCTCTGCCTTGCCTGAAAAGACTGTCGGGGTCCTTGGACGGAGTTGAAGGGGGGAGGCATAGAGACAGGTGTTGCATCTCCTGCAGTTGCAGCGGAAAGTAGCTGGGGAGGGGGTGGGAAGGGACGAGTTCACCAGGGAGTTGTGGAGGACCAGCCTCTGCGGAAAGCAGAAAGGGGTGGAGATGGGAAGATGTGGCTCGTAGTGGGATACTGTTGAAGGTGACAAAAATGTTGGAGGATTATGCACTGTATGCGACGGCTGATGGGGTGGAAGGTAAGGACAAGGGGAACTGTCCTTGTTACGAATGGGGGGGGAGCAAGAGCGGAGCTGCAGGATATCGAAGAGACCCAAGTGAGAGCCTTATCTATAATGGAAGAGGGGAACCTCCGTTCCCTGAAGAATGAGGACATCTCCGATGACCTGTTATGGAAACCTCATCCTGGGCGCAGTTGCGGCGTAGACAGAGGAATTGCGAGTAGGGATAGAGTCTTTACAGGAAGCGGGGTGGGAAGTGTAGTCTAGATAGCTATGGGGGTCAGTGGGTTTATAACAGATGTCAGTCGATAGTCTGTCTCCTGTGATGAAGATGGTGAGATCTAGAAACGGTAGGGAGATGTCGAAGATGGTCCAAGTGAATTTGAGTGCAGGATGGAAATTAGTCGTGAAGTTGATGAAGTCAGTAGGTTCATGGGTGCAGCAGGTAGCACCGATGCAGTTGTCAATGTAGCAGAGGTAGAGTTCGAGGATAGGGCCAGTGCATGCCTGGAACCATGATTGTTTGACGTACCCTACAAAGAGGCAGGCATAGCTAGGGCCCATGCGAGTGGCCATAGCTATGGCTTGGATTTGGAGGAAGTGGGAGGAGTTAAAAGAGAAGTTGTTAAGGACCAGCTCTGCTAGGCGGAGGAGAGTGTTAGTAGATGGAAAATGGCTGGTTCTGCAGTCGAGGAAGAAACTGAGGGCTTTGGGACCTTCCTGGTGGAGGATGGACATGTAGAGTGACTGAAGATAGTAAAGATGAGATAGTGAGGGCCTGGAAAACGGAAGTAATTGAAGAGATGAAGGGCACGTGAGGTGTCTTGGACCAAGGTAGGGAGGGATTAGACCAGCCGGGATAGGATGGAATCGAGGTATGTGGAAATTAATTCTGTCAGTCGTCCACATCGACCAGCGATCGCCTGTACACTAGATATATGTTATCCTAGTTTTGCATCCTACACACGAGGAGCAATTTACAGAAGCCAATTAACTTACAAATCTGCACATCTTTGGAATGTGTGAAGAAACCAGAGCAGCCAGAAAAAATTCACGAGGTCACAGGGAGAAGGTACAATCTCCATACAGACATCCGCCATGGTCAGGATCAAACCCAGGTCTCTGGTGCTGTAAGGCAGCAACTCTACCGCTGCATACTGTGCCCTCTAATCTTGTAAATTACTCCCATTTGGTCGTTTGTTGCTCTGGGGCAAGTCCATGATAAAATCTGGCTGTGACTATTCAACAGAATCCCAACCAATATAGAAGTTTCCACTTTGGATTCCAAAGACCCACATTTTCTAACCTTGTCTTATAGATTTAATCAGTATCACTGTGATTGTAAACAAAGCAACACTAACTGTTTTTCCCCAACAAAGCTGGATTAAGGAAAAAGTAAAATGGTCAGCATGCTGTTTGCCCCAGAACAGATGCTTTCAGTTGCACACTCGGTAGATTTGTCAAACAGAGGAAATTAAATAGTATAAGAAAATAACTGCAGATGCTGGTACAAATCGATTTATTCACAAAATGCTGGAGTAACTCAGCAGGTCAGGCAGCATCTCGGGAGAGAAGGAATGGTGCCTGCCTGACCTGCTGAGTTACTCCAGCATTTTGTGAATAAGAGGAAATTAAATGTTATATTGACCTACAGCTTCACACTAGAAATTTGTTGTGTTCAAGGGATGGCCAAAGGGCTTTCCCCAAACCATTTGGGTTGGTTGTTATTATACTGGTGGTTCTTTTTGACAGAGAGATCATGACTTGGAATTGGCTGCTCGTATCGGACAGTCTTTACTGCAGCGGAACAGAGTACTGTCTGAGAGAAATGATCTCTTGGAGGAACAGTTGGCCCAGGCTTATGATCAAGTGAGTCGACATTTTCAACTGGTTTACTTTTCGCCGAAGAAAGCTGCCTTCCTTCTTCACCCAACCACTGTGACTCCAGTGATTCCATTTTCACAAAGCCTGTGCTCTGTTTAGATGGCTGAAAATAGTGGAAGGTTGATCTTAAATCCGACCCAATTCATTCCATTTGCTATCATGTTATTAAGCTCCTATCCTGTGTGGAATTGCCGCCTGGTTACCCTAAACTGCAGAATGCCTAGTATCCCTCTCCCATGATTGCCGAGTTATCTTTTTCCAAACCTAATATTGGGGGAAGTTTGCAGCGTAGTAAAGAAAATGTAATTTGTAATGAGTCGAGTCAAGAGCGTTATATTATGTTCTGCCTCCACTAGAACAATGAAATTCTTACTTGAGTTTTACATTGCAATAACACAACAAATATTCAATAAACAATAATACAATAAATTATCAATTATTCAAGGTAACCAGATAATAATTGGGCAAACTCAAGTATGTTGTGCAACCTTATACAAAGTAGTTCAGTGCTGATGCAGGATTGTGGTTAAGGTTGCGCAGTGTGATTCAAGAGCCTGGTGGTTAATGGGAAGAAACTGTTCTTGAATCGAGAGGTAGCAGTTCTCAGACAACTAGGTTGAGGAATAACTATTCGGAAAGAACGGATGCATTGTTTCTCCATGGGTTGGTTCATCCTTATTTGGTGTTTTTACAATTGCCTTCACTCGGTCCATACTCTTTCCATCAGGTTAACCAACTGCAACATGAGCTGTCAAAAAAGGATGAGCTCCTTCGAATTGTGGCCAATGCTTCTGAGGAAAGTGAATCTGACTCCAGCTGCTCCACGCCCCTCCGCCATAATGAGTCCTTTTATTTGTCGCACAGTTTGATGCAGTTGGATGCTTTGCAGAGTAAACTGCGAGAACTAGAGGATGAAAATCTCTCTCTCCGTTCTGAGGTATGTAATGGTGAGCATTCAAATTAATTGGTGTAAGTATGCACCACAAGTCAAAAAAGGGTCACTGCTATAGTTCACTCATTCACTCTTCGATGAATGTACTAATGGGGATTGAGTAGAGTGGGAGGAGACCTGTGTGTAGCATAAACGTCGATTAAATGCCTTCTTTGTTTTACTTAAGCATTTTAAATTCTGAGATGCCATTTTTTAAATTGAATAATTATGTCATTTAAACCACATCTTGAGATCTAAATGGGAATAACGGTGATTCTGCTGTAAGGTGTTGCTTTATCAACACCACACATGATCTTTTAATTTTTTAGGTGGTGGAACACAATTATGGTTTCCCAATTTAACTGACATGAGGAAAATCAATTCATCAAAACTGAGACATAATTCCGTGCATGCCTTCTGTGTTAGTCATTTTTTGGTTTACTCCCTATGTCATGTTACATTAATAATAATGCTGGATAAATTACTCTGTTCTGAAGCACGTCTCTTCTTGGCCATTCTCAGTCCAATAGGTTTACCTAGTGAGGATGAGAACTTCAAAGTAGGCACACTTTGAGGTTTCACAGTGGAGCAGTAAAATGGTGACAGACTGCAGATGCTGGAACTTTGACCAAAACACAAATTGCTGTAGGAACGCAGTGGATAAGACAGCATCTGGGAAGGAATGGACATGTGACGTTTCGGGTCAGGACCATTCTTGAGTCTGAAGATGGGCCTCGATCCGCTGTGCAATAAAAAAAACACAAATAGAAAACTATTATTTTATTTCACTATCTATTGTTGATGAGTAAACAAATGTAGTAGCCTGTAACAAAGCTGTGACTATCAGAGGATTTGTTAACTTGTTGAATGGTAAGGGAAACTGAAGTTATTGCAATCATTTGATTTGCAAGAAGTGGTATACAGCCTCCAAAACTGCTTAACACTTTCTAACTTTTGTCTTGTGGAATTTGGATAAACAGTCAGAGAATTGAAATGTTAATTTTTGCCTTCATATATATGCTACCTGACCTGGTGAATGTTTGCAGCATTTTCAGATTTCATCATCATCTTAAGCCCTTTGCTCCTCTAGGGAGCATAGGCCTTTGACAAATGTCCTCCACCTCACTCGGTTGTTGGTGGTTCTTTCGAGATCTCTCCCAGACATTTCTGCCTGGACACTCTTCTCCAACTGTTCCTGGGGCGACCTCTTTTCCTTTTTCCTTGGGGGTTCCATTTCAGGGCCTGCTGGGTAATGTTTGTGGCAGGTTTTCTGAGGGTCTGTCCAATCCAACTCCATTTCCTCCTTTGAATTTGTAAGTCAATGGGATTCTGGCTTGTTCTTTTCCACAGGTCCACATTGCTTACTTTGTCTCTCCACCAGATGTTTAGTATTCTCCTGAGGCGGGTGTTAATGAATGTTTGCAGCCTGTTTGTTGTGTGTTTTGTTGTTTTCCATGTCTCTGATCCATACAGCATGAGTTAAAGATGCGTATTTTGGTGTTGATTGAGATGTGTTTTGAGCTCCAGATCTTCCTGAGCATGTTAAACACCACATTGATTCTGCTTTTTATGACTGCATCTGCCCCTCCGGTGGTGTCCACAACACTGCCTAGGTATGTGAATGTTTCTACCTCCTCCAGGGCAGTGCTGTGCATGACGATAGGGTTGCTGGTTTTGGAGTGGATCTTCATCACCTGTGTCTTTGCTGTATTGGGTGTAAGACCAAGCTTTGTTGCAGCTTGTAAGAGTCTGTCTGTCTTATCCTGCATTTGTATCTGTGTGTGAAAGGAGAGCAGTGTCGTCTGCAAAGTCAAGGTCATCTAGCTGCTCCCACATTGTCCACTGAATTCCATTTATTTTCCCTTCAGTTGTTTACATCATGATCCAGTCAATTGCCAGGAGGAACAGGAATGGTGACAGTAGACATCCTGTTTGACGCCCGTCTTGACACTAAAGCTCTGGGAGAGCTGGCCTGCATGCATAACTTTGCATTATGTTCCATCATACATGTTCTTGATTAAGTTTATGATCTTGGTGGGAATTCCACAGTGGTCCATTAGACGCCATAGTGTTGGCCTGTCTAAGCTGTCAAACGCTTTCTCAAAGTCGATGAAGTTCATGTACAGGGACGTGTTCCATTCAATAGACTGTTCAATGATGATGTGTAGTGTTGCTATGTGGTCTGTGCATGAGTGATCCCGAATCCTGCTTTGTGGTCCCGTAGCCTCTTGTCTACAGCTTCCTCAAGATGGTTGAGGAGGACCCGGTTGAGAATTTTACTGGGTACAGAAAGTAGGGTGATCCCTCGGTAGTTGTTACATTTTTTTAGATCCCTGTTTTTTTGCAGTTTCACAATGTATCCCTCTGCCCATTCTGTGGGTGTCTTTTCCTCTTCCCAAATTCTCCCAAAGAAGCCGTAGAACATGTCTGTTGATGAATCTATATCGACTTTCAGGTGGAATATTGTCAGGGCCAGCAGCTTTGCCAGTTTTCAGTTGCTTGATTGCAGCCTTTATTCTGATTTTGTTGGTCTATTCACACTTAATTTGTAGTGGTATCCTGGCTTTGGGAATATGTAGCTGTACAGCTGGTGGCGGCCTGTTTAGGACTTCTTCGAAATGTTCTACCCATCTGTCGAGCTGCGCCTCCTGGGTTGAAAGCAGTTGGTCATTCTTGTCTGTAATTGGTTTATTACCATGCAGGCATGTCCCGGACAATTTCCTTATGATGGCAGATAACTCATGTTCCTTTGAGTCGCCGCAATTTCTGCCTCCTTGGCTAGCCTCTTCACCTCTTCTCTTGTCCCTCCTGATGTTCTTTCGCACTTCTTTGTGGCATCTGTTGTACTCCTTTTGGGCCAAAGCCTTTTCAGCTTTTGTTCTTGAGTTGTTCACTTTCTCTTGGAAACTTTCTCCTCTGCTAGATTGTGTTGAGGGTTTCTGGTGTTATCCACTCCTTGTGCTTTTGGGTCATCTCCCTAGGGCCTCCTCACAGGTTGAGCTCCAAGCAGCTTTTTGGTGTTCCCACTCCTCATTTGTTGTCCATCCTTTCTTCCTCCTCATCTGTAGCTCTGTATTTCCTCTTAAGAGGATATCCTTGAACTTTACCACTTGAGCACTGCTGAGGTATTCAGTGTTGTATTTCGCTTTTTGGCTTTTGGCCCCATGGTGTCTCCTCAGCCTTAGCTCGAATTTCCCTACCAGGAGGTGGTGGTCTGAAGCTGCATCTGCTCCTCTTCTTGTTCTGTCATCTTCCATGGACCTTCTGAACCTTTTACGGATACAAATGTGGTCAATTTGTTTTTCTGTGACATGATCTGGTGACACCCAAGTTGTTTTGTCGATTGTTTCATGGGGGGGAACACACTTCCCCCAATCACTAGGTTTCAGGTCTCGGCAAACATCTCGCCATTTTCATTCATTTTCCCCACTCCATGTTTTCCCATTGCTGCCTCATATCCCACGTTTTGGCCTCCAATCTTGGCGTTGAAGTCACCCATCAGGATAATGAGGTCTCTGGCTCCAATACTACCAAGTAGGTAGTTCAAGCTGTCATAGAACCTGTCTTTGACCTCATCCTCTGCATCGTTGGTGGGTGCATAAGATTGGATTATGTGGGCTTACACTCTCTTGTTGGTTTTGAAGGTTGCGAGAGCTGATGTGTTTCCATGTCATTAGAACCTTTCTAGTGCCCTTCGTCATCATGTTGGCCACTCCCTCTGTATGCTTCGCTCCCTCATCTTCATGTCCGGACTAGATAATAGATCCCCCTAACTGTGTCCATCTTGTTTCTGCCAAGCCCAGGACTGAGAGATAGTAGCGCACCATTTTGTTGGCAATAGTTGCAGCCTTGCCAGCCTGGAACATGGTTCGGATGTTTCATGTCCCCACAAGGATGGATTTCTTTGGCGTCAGAAGGTGTGTCAGCTTCCCTTCGCCCTTGCAGGTTTGGCTGGGAAGCGTCATGTTCCCCGTCGCTGGGGCACCTTCTTCAACCAGACGTGTAATTTGGTTTTCATTCATCAGAATTTCTGTAACTCACACTTTTTTCCAGGGTAGGGTAGTTACCAACCTGGAGGACCAGGGACTGCTTCGTCTGCCTCCTCACCCTTGACCTGTCTGGTTTGGTTGAACCTGCCAGGGATATAAAACGCCATCCGGCATAGCTCTCAGGATCACTGGAGTACACAAGCCTCTCCGCCATGTCAAGTTTGCAATCCAGGAGATTTCAGCATCTGGAATATTTCAATTTTCTAGGTCAAAGTTTTGGATTTGGTCAAATGTGTGATGTAGTTATATTTACATGATAAAATCAAATTGTGGCCTATTCCAATAGCAGCTATTTTAGATCAGCATAGTTGATATCAGACATTGTGTCTTAGGTTAGCAACATGGCCGCTGGTAAACAGTGCATAAGATCAACAATTTGGGTGCCAGATAGTGCAAGAATCAGTGTATCTGCAATGTTGCAGAAGACAGATTATAATGGCTTTAATATTTATGTGGATGCCAGATTAGAATGTGATGAGCAGATCATGTAGGTATAGAACCCAGTTTAAAATTATGATTGTCTAATAGCAGTGTCCAGATTAATTGCACTAGCTGGAAGTTTACTAGCAAAAACTTGCAGTTTTTTAAAAACATTGGTGGGTGGGGGGACATGGACTGTTGTGATTTGCTGTTGAAGATCACTGGAGCAAGTATGTCTTCAATGAAATTAGGAATGTGCATTTTTAAATGAAACTCTTTCTTCATAACTGAGTCATACATTTTGTGTAAGGAAAAAGCAAAATAGAGAAAACAAAACAAAACAATTATTTCGTTGAGTTGTAAAAAGTATTTCTGTTCAATAACAGAATATACTCATGATAGACCTGACATTGTACATGTAGTCCAAGAACTACAGACTGTTGGAAATAATAGTCGTTTTTTACACATGAATGTAGAACAACATGTACGCGCACATACGCAATATTATGAATTTTGATGTAAAATTCTGAATTTTGGACATAAGTTCTGAATTTGTAAACTCAAATATTGGGAGGTCTGTGGGTGTTTACCTGAACAATAAACTGGACTGGACTGATAACATTAATGCACTTTATAAGAAAGGCCAGAGCAGACTGTACCTGCTGAGGATACTCAGGTCCTTTGGAGTGCAGGGGGCACCCCTGAGGACCTTCTACGACACTATGGTGGCATCAGCCATTTTCTATGTTGGAGCAGCAGCATCTCAACTGCTGACAGGATGAGACTTGATAAACTGATCAAGAAGGTCAGTTCTGTCCTGGGATGCCCTCTCGACTCAGCGCAGGCGGTGGGAGAGAGGATGATGATGGCAAAGCTATCATCACTGCTGGACAATGACTCCCACCCCATGCAGGACACTGTCACTGCACTGAGCAGCTCCTTCAGTGACAGACTTCTTCACCTCAAGTGTGTGAAGGAGAGATATCGAAGGTCCTTCCTGCTGCCATCAGACTGCACAAACAGCACTGCTCCCAGTAGACCAGTAAATAAAGACAATTATCTTTATTTAATTTATAATGAATGCTTATATATTTTTGCTATCCACTTTGCTGCTGTAACCCTGCAAATTTCCCCATTGTGGGACGAATAAAGTATTATTATTATTGTTGGTGGCAATGCATAGGTCGAAAGCGTGGCCATTAGATAGAGTTGACATAGATTAACAGGGTGGATATAAGGTAGCAATGTCCTCGAAAAATGATGTGGGTACTAGTTAAAACAGCTAAATTAACAATGCCGGTACCAGACATAAGTGGTCCAAGTCTTAAAGCAGTAACTAAATAACACAACAATTTGGAACTGCGTTGTTGGCAGGTTGCGGCAGCCCATATCAGCAGTGGACGTACTTGTTCAGTTTTGTACATTGTGAATTACGAGCATTTAAATTATTTTAAAATGAATTGCAATAGATTTAACTTGCTCTGCGGTGTATTTACAGAACCATTTAAAATAAAATGCGGAGAGGAGACTAAATAACAGGATTCATGAAGCTTTCTTTGTTGAGCTGGTGCAGACTCTTGTGCATGCTTGGTACCAGTGTGTGATTCCTTTGAGTAAATTCTAATAATCTTGATAACTGGTTCAAGGCTGGTGATTGTTCAATGTACCACCTCTAATTTTTAAATTCTCAGAACTGGGCTCTATATCAAGTTATAAAACAATGCATGATTGATAAACATGTCAGTTTATTTCAAAAGTATTGTGAAATAAAAGCATATCAGATTATGCTATCTATAGGGATAAAGAAATAGTTCGAAGTTTCGGGTTAATGACCTCTTATCGAAGCTCAAAGGATGGGCGAGGAGTAGGTGAAAATAGGAATAGCAGAATCATTACCTGAAATTATTAAAAGCTTGTTGAAAGATTCAGATATTTTACAATTTTATGCCAAATTTTAATCGAATATATTGGAAATCGATTGCACGGTGTGTGGAGAGAGACAAGGAATTAAAATGACAGGCATTCAGAAATGAGGTCAGCTCACAGACCAAATCTAGTTACATGAAGCCATCCATAATCTGCATTCAGGCTTCCTAATTTACAGACAGCATCATGAGCAATGAATGCTATACAGTGAATTGGACGTAGTAAGAGTAATTTTAGTTGAGGAAAATGCAGCCACCAGAAATCAGAAATAATAACCCAAAATCCCAGGAATACTCAGCCGGGTAGGCAAAATCAGAACTAGAAAAAATGTAAACAAGCTTGATTTTGCAGAGAAAGGTGGGGGGAGGAGGGGGAGTGGAAAGATCAAAGGAAATTATCAGCTATGATCACATTGAATGGCGGTGCTGGCTCGAAGGGCCGAATGGCCTCCTCCTGCACCTATTGTCTATTGTCTATTGAAATGTTTGTATTGCGGGCAGTCCAAAGGAGACTGAATGATACAGATTGAGTTGGTGCCAGCTGAGAGAGCTTTGTAGTTATTGTCTTGTATATTCAGTATCAGAGCCTCAACATCCTAATAGATATTTCTAGCGAATCATAACCTTCTCAATGCCATGTATGCCTATCCTCTAGATTTTACTTAAAAAAATAATCATTCCATTAGCTATCTCAATTACTTTCTGCATATTGGTGCTCTGCTTAGTGACACCCTGCAGAGTGCTGATTTGTTATATCATTATATATTCCTGTCTGTGTGAACACAAATACTCACCTTGCCTTAAATTATTCCACTGCTAGGAGTCTGGGGTGAATCTCTGCCCTCCATTGGCACTCCTGCAGCAACGAACCTTGGCTCAGTAAGGAGAGGCTGCCTGTGAGTTCTGGTACTGGACATGATACTTCCTGTAGCAGATGCAGTTCTCGAGAATTAATCTGCCACAGGTTTGCTGTTTTATGCAGATCCCACGGATGATTGGTGAGAGGAATTGGGAAGACCCACACAAGAGAACAGGAGAGGAGAGGTTTGCTTTTACAGTGTCAGTGTTAAGTTTTTTTTTTTGCAAGGATGAAGTAGGAGATTTATTTGCAAACTTTGCTTTGTCCACCCATCTGCTAATTAACCCCCTCACCTATATCTACCTATCGCTTGTCTGGCTTTGTTCCGCCCCCACTTCTCTTCCAGCTTTCTCTCTCTCTCTCTCTCTCTTCCCCCCCCCCCCCCCCCACACAATCTGTCTGGAAAAGGGTCCCGACATGAAACACGGCCTATCCATGTTTTCCAGAGATGCTGCCTGACTTGCTGAGTGACTCCGGCACTTTGTGTGCTTTGTTCAAGATTCCGGCATCTGCAGTTCCTTGTGTCTACAAAGGACTTTTAGCTGTTTTATGGGTACTTCGTTCATTCTTCTGTGGCTTCCCAATATCTAGGGTGCTAGTAACCCCTCACTGAATTGTTTCACTGCATGTATGTTCTCTTAAGTACAAAACATCTTGCACCAAATCAGGTGCAGCATGTAGGTGAAAATAGTGAATGTTCTTACTTAGTCAGTGCCTTACTTCTCCGTGCCTCCATTCTAAAGGCTTGTCACCTGAAGACTGAAACTATCAACTATGAAGAGAAGGAACAGCAGCTGGTCAATGACTGTGTGAAGGAGTTGAGTAAGTACAAATAAAAGCTTGTCTTCAAAACAGCACTTTCCATAACCCTAGAATGTACCAAAGTCCTTCAGAGTCCTTTGAAAGTGCAATCATTCATACTTCCCCTCCACCCCCTCCCACTACTAATGCCCAAGGATTTTGTGCATCCACCCAAACGTGCAGATAAGGCTTTGCCATTCCAGAGTGCCCAGTATTATATTTACACCACGTTCTGTTCGACCTTGTGTTGAAATCCATTGACTGTATAGAAAGCACAGTTACAGTCAACTGTGTGCACTACATCCAAATGAGAAGCATTTCTTCAGTGAATAAAATGATTTTTCTTTCTTTATTGCATTATATTTGAGTTGGTAAGCAAAGGGTCGAATTCTAAAGCTGTTCCTTAAAAGTAAGGAAAAGGATTTTAAAATTATTAAACTCTATTTTGGAGCTCACCCAAAATAACCACAGGCATAAAAATTAGTGATGCAAATTGTCACACAATTAAGTCATTTAGATTCGACGGTTTCCCAAATATGTCTATGCTCTGTATCAATTCATGGAGGCAGTATCAGCAGTTTTATTCTGAGCAGTTTTGTAACAGACATGCCCAGTGAACCCAAAGGTAAGGGTTGACCCATTTAGTTTCTCCTGAAATTGTATGAAACAATTGTATTTTTATGTCAGGGTTGTACTTAACAGGGCCAGTTTATATCAACCATTTGATATTATGTGGGAAGGAACTGCAGATGCTGGTTTAAACTGAAGATAGACACAAAATGGTGGAGTAACTCAGCAGGACAGCCAGCATCGCTGGAGAGAAGGAATGGGTGACACATCGGGTTGAGACCGTTCTTCAGATATTCCGCCGATATTTCTCTTGGGAGGGTGGTGATGGATTGCCTGCCATCTTGAATTACTGTGATCTGTGAGTTGGAACCATTCATATAATGCCGTTAGGTGGTCCAGGAATATGATACAGTATTAAGGAATGATGGATCATGTCCAGATATTTATATTTGAGTTACTGGGGAATTTGGGATATTTTAATGTTCCTTGACCTTGTCGTGCTGCATGGTAGGGATGATTTTTTTTTAGCTAAACACAACTTAATATGCACAGTTACAGCACAATTCCTGTAAAATCGAATGACACATAATCTTGTAGCTTTCAACTCTTTAATTCATCTTGCCCTTGTATTTATGTTTTTGAAGGGGAAGCAAATGTACACATTTCTAATCTGGCAGATGATCTTTCCAGAAAGAATGATGACATAGCTCGTCACCAGGAGGAGATTACCAATTTACTCAGTCAAATTGTAGAACTTCAACTTAAAGTCAAAGAGGCAAGTGTGAAAATCCCATGAACAGAATCCCTATTATCAAGCTTGCAACATTTAAGTCCACCTTCAGGTTATGTTTATCTTAACAGTAAATAATGGGTATTTATATTTCCTTTCTTAGTGTGCCATTGAGAAAGAAGAACTGAAACAACATTTACAGGCATCTAAAGATGCCCAGAGACAGCTTACAGCAGAGGTAAGAAATTTGCCTGTGCAGGAATTAATGTTGTTGTAATATGTTTCATTGAAATCAGAAATTGAAAACACTCTTACTTCCCACAGAATAGATTTTTTTTTAAAAATACAGATGCTCGAAACTCTCAACAAATCTGACGGCATGTGTGAAAAGAGAGAGTTAATATTCTGGTATTTGACCTGAAATGTTAACTGTTTCTCTTTCCACAGACACCGCTTACCCTACTGAATGCTTCCAGCACTCTGTTTTTATTTTTGCTTTCTACAAACAGTCACCGAGAGACATCGTTTCTATTCGCATCGCAACTACAATCCATGCAGTACATCAGTGTAATGTTACCATTTTACATATCAGCTGCTCCCTTTTTGAATGATGTCTATCTAATGTCTATGGACATTTTTTATGATTCTGCATAAGCTGGATTGCACAGCTAAGTGCATTGAGGTCTTCTATCCAGGCTGGATTGCAGGTATCCATGGACATGCCATGATGCATTGTACACCCTTGCAGTAGAAAAAAGAATCCTGAAAGACAAGAGATGTCTTCAAAGAGATTTGAAGGAGTGGACAAAAAAATGGTGGGAATTTAGAACTAAAGGTCATGAAAATGATTATTCTGGATAATTGTCTTAATCTAGAGAGTTTTGTGACTGCACAATTTATATATGGGGTAGTTGATATTTCAATACATTTAAAGGAAGGCTACTTTGTTGAAGAAAGAATAGAAGAATATGCTAACAGAGAAGATGAAGTAGGGTGCAATTAATGAAAGGATGTCTTTTATCTAAACAATTGGTTATCATGACACCAGCTCGAAACTAGTCAAGCCACCAGCTCTGCATGTATCGAGCGATGGTAAGCCTATACCGGTGCTTCACACTCAGAATGTATTCCCTTGCGCAAATGTGCTAATGGAATCAGGACTAGAAAAGATCATTACCGCATGATATTCAGAAAGATATTACTGATGATGCTGCTGTGCCAGTACCCTGGCATGAACCTCTGCTCTCCCTGCTGCTGCTTCCTGTGGTGCAGAAAACTTGGTGCCAGGAACTTGGGTGGAACTTCAAGTGCCTATCCTCCTTTTTCCTCTGTGCTATTGTGCTGGGAACTTGGCATGAATTCAGCAATGAGTTGCTGCATGGCCGTGTTTGCACGGCCCTCTCCATCCTGAAGGTTTTATGGTAACGACCACTGAGAAGGTGAGGTAGCAGCTCCCATAACATTCACCATTCAGGAGAGAGAGACTATAGGATCCGGTGGTGTGTGAATTATAAGATAGGCTTGAACTTTTTTTTCCTGGAGCATAGAACCCTGAGGGCTGACCTTTGAGGCTTATAAAACCATCAAGATATGAGGGATGGTCAGTCTTTTTCCAACGTAAGGGAGTCTCATCGTGAAAACAGATGCAGTGGAGACAGAGTAACTGAGAAAAAAAGATGGTGTCCTTAGAAGAGACAGGCCTTTTATTTTTATTACAGATTCCAGTTACTTGTGCGTACATGTGTAGAAAAGGTTTGGAGGGATACTGGACAAGCTCAGACAGACATCTTGGTTGGCATGAGCTGTATAATTCTATGACTTAACACATGAAACAGGTGCTGGCATTGCCCACAAATGGCCCTCGTGCCCCATAGTAATGAATTTCCCACATGTATATGGAGAGGCTGCCTGGTGTTGAGTGAGCTGGGAGGTCAGCGTGGCTGCTCAACACTGATAACTAGGACTTGGCTGCACTCGGCTAGCATGGTGGTGGTGGAAAGTTTTCAGACTGGAGACCTATGACCAGTGTCTTGGGGATCAGTGTGGGGCCCATCGCTGTTTTAAGATTTAATAGGAACCTGAGGGGCAACTTTTTCATGCACAGGGTGGTGGTGTACGGAACCAGCTGCCTGAGGAAGCAATTGAGGCAGATGCAATAACTACATTTAAAAGATATTTAGATAGGCAAATGGATAGGAAAGATTTAGAGTGATATGGGACCTAATATGAGTAAATGTGACGCTTAGATGGGGCATCTTGGTTGTGTGAAAGAGTCGGGCCGAAGGGTCTATTTCCGTACTGTATGACTGACTCTCATTTTCTTTAAAGAATCATAACCTTTTGATTCTCAAGTCCTATTTCAACTGCCTTGAATTTTGGCTGTGCATCTTAAGGGGAATTTATAAACAGCGACCATGTTGCAGAATGACTCTGCTAATATACCATAGGTTGCTTAATGCTTTACCCTACCCTACCCTACCAACTTGCTTCAGTTGTCAAGTAAAGAAGCTGGACTGTAACCTACATCATATATCAGTGATGTACAGCACGATACCAAACCCTGTCAAATTTCAAATGTAAGCCTGAGCATGTAACGGAAAAGAGGTGTGCAATATGTTAACCAATGTCTCCGATGTGCTAATTTCATAGCTTGATCAATGGGAATTTTTTTATTCCGTTGGTTTTTAACCATAGTCATTTTCTTTGCAGCTGTTTGAAGTACAGGATCATAATGCTGAGTGTTTGGGAATGTTACATGAATCTCAGGAGGAAGTAAAAGAATTGCGGAACAAGTCAACATCATGCTCACTTAACCGACCCCAATCCTGCAGTATGTTCCCTATGGTATGGAGACTTGATATCAAATCCTCCTGTTTTCCGTGTGAGTGTTAACCCATTATTTCACACCCCAACAAGAAGAACATTGAGCAAGAGAGCTGGATAAGCTGCTTCCAACTTTTACACAGCACTGTTATGGCAATTATCCCTGCACTTGTGTGTTTCCCTTCTCTCATTTTCCTTTGTCCCTTCCATTTGCTTTTAATGTAGAAGGAGACCATTCAGTCCATCGAGTCGTACCAGCTGCCAGGCAATTCCAAAAATCCAATGCCATAAATTCTTTCCCAGTTGCCTATCCTCCCTCATATCCATCAATTATCCCCAATTCTTCTATCTCTCACCGACACACCAAGGGTAATTTACAATGGCCAATGACCAGCAGGTCTCAGACTGTGGGAGGAAACTAAAGGGCCTGGAGGAAACCCACAGGGAGACAAAAAACAAACCTCACTGACAGCACCCAGGACACTGAGCTGTGAGTCAGCAGCTTTACCAGCCGCACTACTGTCACCTTTCTTATTGTGAAAGATTTGCCTCGGAAAGGGGACAGTAGAGATTTGCCATTGCAGCTTTTATTTAGTGGGACCTAATGGTAGAAATTTTCATACTTCATTTTAAAGAGACAGTGCAATCCCAATCATTTTAGCAAACATTTATATATATTATATTACTAAAACTCTCATCTTGTTTGTTTGGCCTTTTGTTTATGTCCATTGATCAGCCAAAACAGTACACGATAGCGCAACAATTTTAGGCCCACCTTACCATTGTCCTGGGGTCTGCAGTGGCAAGTTTTGTTCAAATTGGTCTTATATTTTTTACATTTTTGACATTTTGTCGTTTAAAAAATCACGTTTCCATTTACCCTAGCGGAGTGAAGGGAGTGGCGGCCAATGGGAGAGGGGGGGGATGCTGAGCCGTCGAGCTGCCACTGCTGCTGAGCCATCGAGCTGAAACTAATAAATGCGCTCCTCCCCCCCCCCCCCCCGGCCAGGAGGACCGGCGTCCGTGCCAGCGTGCCCCCGCGCCTGACCTTCCTCCCGTGGTGCAGTGCAACAGAAGAGGGTCAATCAAGATGGCTGTCACTGCTGAGCTGCGTTTTCGACGTCACAAAGGGAGAAGGTCCGCGCATGCACAGTTGGATATTTTGGATTACGATATTTCGACTTTGGGATGGTGTGAGCGGCAGCGACCCGTAGCGAGCCACAGTTCGCTTCCGGCCATGTGATCTAATGCAGATGCTCCCTAACTTACGATGCTTCAACGTACGATATTTTGACTTTGCGATGGTGCAAACGGTGGGGGGGGGAGGGTTGAGGTGGGATGGAGTGGGTGAGAGGGGGTGGAGTGGGTGAGTGGGGAGGGGGGGGGGGGGGGTTGCATGGAGGGATGCCGGGCCCACAGGAGAGGTTTGGACCCAACAGCCCGTCTAGTATACAAATGAAATCATGAATCATCAAGCCAGTAACATTTTACCAAATTACTTGCAATTCCCCCAGCCCACCTTTTCACATCACCCCCACCATTATTAATCTAGCCAAGTGTTGGACAAGTTTGAGGAATATTATTATTGATAATTAGTCTGTGTGCATTAATAATACTGATAATTGACCTGTGTGCATATTTACAATTTCTTACAAATATTTATAATTTACTTGTGTTTGAAAAATGATCATAATATGATATCCTGTAGAATTCCTTGGCTGCTGAGATTGAGGGAAGCATGCGCAGAGAGCTAAAACTGGAAGAGTCACCTGTTCAAGATCAAAGGTAAATGGGATTTCTATTGCTGCCCTGTGCACATTTTCATCCTGCTATTTCTGGGGAAAAAAGTCCATTCTGAACAAAGCAATTCATCCTCCAAACTAGAGGGAAGAATTTGTCCTTTCATCTTAACTCCAGAGTATACATAAGAAGTGAGGTTTGGCCTTTGACCATGGTCTGCTTTTCACTAAGATTGGCTGATTGTATCTTACATTTGTCCACCTTGGGTCCATATCTCTTGCTATCCTTGCATAACAAATATTATGGAATTTTGGTCATGTTGAAGCTGGAGTCCAATTGAACTTGGGGATGAGTGTTCTAGATTACCATTTTCTTTCCAGTGAAGAAATGCTTCCTGACATGACCTGTCCAATTTTAACATTAAAATGAGTTGCCCATTTCTTCCTCATTTTTGCACACCCAGGCCCATGTAATTGCTGTTTTTCCAAAACACTGATGTATTACCTTTTTTATTACTCTAGGAGCCAACACAGACGAGTTTTCCATACAGTCAGAAGCATCAATGAAACCATACAATCACACATGCCAGCTTCTCCTTTGGGATCTATTCCAGGATCTGGTTGCTCATCTGTTGTCATGACCATGAAACCACATCAATACAACATGAAACCAACTGATTCAAAAACGACAAATAACTCAGCTGATGAAGCTGGTGCCCATTGGTGAGTAATAAGATGTTAATAAATTGCTTTCTCAATACTAATGGTCAAGGTTAATAGGCAGGACAGATAAATGAGAGATATGTAAGAGGATTTTTTTTACTATCCAGTTGAATCATTATTATAGAATTGGAATAATACCATAAGTATATGTTGTTGGTTCATGTTATTTATTCCTTGCATTTTGTATCCTTTGCAATACTTGTGGCACACTTGTTAATGTGACATTTTGCAAAGAAACAAAAATCTAATTTATCTCTCAAATATGTTTATGTGGATACATTTGAAATAAAAACATTCACTATTTTGACACAGGACTGCTGCTTATTAGGTCATTTTGCCAATTGCAATTGATCATTAACACACAGTATCCTGGAGAATACTGTACATAAGGGGATATAAATTGTGTTTTTTATGGATTTAAGCAATTTTATATTTTGACAGTGGAATTATTTGTGTTAAAGTAATTTATGTGGACTATGTGACAGCTGAAATAAAATGGGAAATCTTGTATGCTGGTTGCTTTGTAAACTATTCATCGTGCTGAAAAATTTGGACCTACTGAACCATAATAATCCTAAGGCATAAAACTATTTGCAGCTGAAAATATGCAATAGATGTAATGAAAAGTAGTAAATCAGCAAACTATATGCTAAACCTCTCAGGTTCTCCTGCCTGTATGACCATTGAAAATACTGATGTACCCCATGGCATGCTCCTGTTTTGCATACTTTTCTCTTGAATGCTTTACATCACAAGATGCTACAGTGCCCTCCATAATGTTTGGGACAAAGATCCATCATTTATTTATTTGCCTTTGTACTCCACAATTTGAGATTTGTAATAGAAAAAAATCACATGTGGTTAAAGTGCACATTGTCAGATTTTAATAAAGGCCATTTTTATCCATTTTGGTTTCACCATGTACAAATGACAGCTATGTTTATACAAAGTCCCCCCATTTTAGGGCACCATCCATAATGGTTGGGACACAGCAATGTCATGTAAATGAAAGTAGTTATGTTTAGTATTTTGTTGCATATCCTTTGCATGTAATGACTGCTTGAAGTCTGCGATTCATGGACATCACCGGTTACTGGGTGTCTTCTCAGGTGTTGCTCTGCCAGGCCTGTATTGCAGCCATCTTTAGCTTATGCTTGTTTTGGGAGCTAGTCCCCTTCAGTTTTCTCTTCAGCATATAAAAGGCATGCTCGATCGGGTGATTGACTTGGCCACTCAAGAATTTACCATGTTTTAGCTTTGACAAACTCCTTTGTTGCTTTAGCAGTATGTTTGGGATCATTGTCTTGCTGTAGAATGAACCGCCGGCCAATGAGTTATGAGGCATTTGTTTGAACTTGAGCAGATAGGATGTGTCTATACACTTCAGAATTCATTGTGCTACTACCATCAGCAATTGTATCATCAATGAAGATAAGTGAGCCAGTACCTTCAGCAGCCATAAATGCCCAGGCCATAACACCCCCACCACCGTGTTTCACAGATGACGTGGTATGCTTTGGATCTTGGGCAGTTCCTTCTCTCCTCCATACTTTGCTCTTGCCATCACTGATATGTTAATTTTCATCTCATCTATCCACAAGACCTTTTTTCAGAACGGTGGTTGCTCTTTTAAATACCTCTTGGTAAACTGTAACCTGGCCATCCTATTTTTGCGGCTAACCAGTGGTTTGCATCTTGCAGTGTAGCCTCTATATTTTTGTTCATGAAGTCTTCTGCGGACAGTGGTCATTGACAAATCCACATCTGACTCCTGAAGAGTGTTTCTGATCTGTCGGACAGGTGTTTGGGGATTTTTCTTTATTTCTAGAGAGAATTCTTCTGTTGTTAGCTATGGAGGTCTTCCTTGGCCTGCCAGTCCCTTTGCGATTAGTAAGCTCTCTTTCAGCTCTCTAACCAGTGCTCTCTTTCTTCTTAATGATGTTCCAAACAGTAGATTTTGGTAAGCCTAAGGTTTGGCTGATGTCTCTAACAGTTTTAATCTTGTTTCTCAGTCTCATGATGGCTTCTTTGACTTTCATTGGCATAACTTTGGTCCTCATGTTGATAAACAGCAATAAAAGTTTTCAAAGGGGATGGAAGGACTGGAGGAAAGACTTGGTGCTGAGAGCTCTCTTTTACCTGCATTAAGGAGGCAATTAAACACACCTGAGCAATTACAAACGCCTGTGAAGCCATGTGTCCCAAGCATTATCGTGCTCTGAAATGGGGGAACTATGTCTAAACACAGCTGCAATTTCTACATGGTGAAAACAAAATGTATAAAAATGGCCTTTAATAAAATCTGACAATGTACGCTTTGACCACCTGTGACTTTTTCTATTACAAATCTCAAATTGTGGAGTACAGAGGCAAATAAAAAAAATGATGGGTCTTTGTCCCAAACATCATGGAGGGCACTGTACATTGGCAGTGAGAGGAAATGAGCCAATGGTTGAAGCATTAAACAATGTTTGTATCACTGCAGAAAATGTCATTAATTGTAGCGGGAAATAAAGGTAAGCCAGTGGTCTGACGAGAAACTTAAGATAAAAGGGAAAGTATTTGAAAAATTAAGGAGCTAACACTAAATCCCCAGGATCTGACATCCTGTACCACAGTTTTTAATTAGTTGGGCACAGGGATGTCAGATGCATTCGTGGCTATCTTGCCAAATGAACCTGTTTCTGCAATAGTCGTGAAGACAGAAAATGTAATGCTGCTTTTTAAGAACTGAAGGGAAAAATTGGGAGCTATAGGTCAGTGGGCCTTAGCACTTGTCGTCAATGAAACGTTGGAATCCATCATTAAGGATATGTGAATGGTCTTCTAAAAAGTCAAGATATGACTATTGGGCAGAGCCAACATGTTTTCATGAAGGGAAATTTATGTTTGCTGCATCTAATAGCTTTTTTGAAGACTTAACTAGTTGAATAGACTAGAGGGAGCCAATGGATGTGATTATATTTTGATTTACACAAGGAATTTGATAAGTTACCACAATCTATTGGATGCAATAAAAGCTTGATTTGGGGTGAAGTGTGAATGCCCTTGGAATTTCACAATTTACATTGATAACTTGGATGAAAAATCATCTGTCAGTGAACAAGTAAATTATGAGAGACATGGAGTCTGTAAAGAAGTTAGAAGGTTAGGAGGTGGGCAAAAAGATGGCAGATGGAATTTAGAATGGGAAAATGGAAGGTTATGCAACTGGTAATGCGAATTAAAATGCAATATTTCAAACAATAAGAAATTAGAAAATGGTATGTTGATAGTTGCAGAAATTAAATATCCAGCCACAGCAGGGAATTTGGAAGATCAATAATATGTTGACATCTATTGCAGGGAGGATTTGAGTGTCTTGAGTGTCTTGTTAAGGAAGTCTTGTTGAGATTACCTTAAAGTTGGCTGCACATAAAGAAGGACGTGCTTGCCTTGCATGTCAACTCACTGGATTGGTACTTGGGAATAAGGGTGATGGTTGTATTGATTTTGTTAGGCAAAGTTGTGCAAGATAGATTTTACATGCTGGAGTTTGGAATGAGAAGATATCATAAGCCATCCAAGATTCTAAGAGAGTTGATTGGAGAGATGTCAAGAGACTGTTTCCTCTGTGAAGAGTCTATAACAATGGGCAAAGATTCAGAGTAATAGATAGTCATTTAGGCAGATGAGGAGAAATTTCTTGTTGCAAGACGCATAAAATCTTTTGTGAGTGAATGCTCAGGTATACAAGAATGAGAATTTTTAGATGCTCAGGGATTTGGAGGATGTGGGGATCAGGTGACAAAGTAAATGGCTCTGAATCAGCCATGATCCTGCTGCATGGCAGAGTACACTTACAGGTCCCAATGTATTACCCCTTCTATTTACAATGTTATGCACACTTTTAACAGAAAATATACTGTGCACAAACCTGGCCACTTGGATTCTGTTGGCATTTGTGATTTATTTAATCCTCAATTTGCCCGATTAGCAATCCTATTCCTTTCTCCCTCATTACATCGCTTCTCCTTAAATCTATCAGTGCAATTTGCCATAGTCCTTTCACTCAAAGTGAGCTCTTGTTCTTCCACATTCTAAATAAAACAATTATTTGTAATTTCTAATCCCTAATTTTAAATACCAGTCCCTTGATGACTTGTGGAAAACTCTTGATATCTAGCCTATAATAATTGTGATCATCTTTTGAAATCAAATGGGACTAACTCACATGGGACACCTTAGTCAGTCTGGACAAGTTGATCCAAAAGGCCTACTTTCATGCTGTATGACTCTAAATGATGATCATTGGGTTACTTTTGACATTGCAGTTAAAAATATGTCATTGTGATGTCATCCACATATTATCTATGATTTTGATAAGTGGAGTTCGATAGTGGATAGGAAGATCTACTTGCTGTGCATTAAGTTAAAGAATGTTTCAGATGGTTGGTTAACATTTTCTCCGTAGCATGTTTCTGTCTTTATTGTTATGGACTGTGGATATATATTTCTTTTGGGCTGGAATTCCAAGCCAATTTCATATTGTAGATTCAATTTCAGAAATGAGGTTTTTGATTCTGAAGAGGCAACGTGATTCCAAAGTCGGAATAAGTTTAATTGAAAACAGTGATACCCTGGTTTGTCTATTAATCACATGTCTGTTAACCAGAAGTCCACTTGCAGCTGTGTTGGTGCTAGCTAGTGATTGCTTGATAATCTTAGTTTCTCAGACCTGGTTAATTCCAATCTGACCCCCCGAACCTGGATAAGCCTGTGTTGCTCTTACTCTTGCTTTACTTCACAGTGAACTGTCTAAAGTTGGAGAGCCGGGCACACCGGGTGGCAGAGACCTGTCTACTGCTTTGCGCCGCCTTTCTCTGCGTCAGGAGAATTACTTGAGTGAGAAGATGTTCTTTGAAAGTGAGCGGGACCGGAAGCTGATGGCCATGGCAACAGAGGAGGAGGCCGGTTGCAGTACACCAGCAGAGAGTATCATGTCCACTGGGACCAACCTCAGCGATCTAACAGAGATGTCTTGCTTTTCTGGGGTGTCCAGTTCTTACCGAACATTCCTACCTGAGAAACTACAGATTGTTAAACCAATTGAGGGTAAGGCTCGAGGCGCATAATTCCATAATGTTTGCAACATCATCACTGCAATCAGACACCCAGCAATGGTGGAATGAGGTGCTGGCAACAGAGTGGTTCACTAAACCACTCTGCTGCAGGCTAACCCTCATTCGACCAGTACTAGTCCTTAGGCACACTTCTTTATCAAGAATAGTGCTATCTGCATCTGATCATTGAAAGGTTGTATTTTCTGTAGAAGATCTATGCAAACCAGGACTACTTTGATCCCTGGATCGATCAATGACCTTAGCCGATTGGAGGTTCAGTCGGGTCTCGGGATACTGCCTCCAACGTAAGGGGGAAAGAAAGATTGAAGTCATAAAATGGTTTGATTTGTTTTTACCAATGTATTAATTAATGTCTTGAGACAGCAAGCAATATCTTGCACTCTGCTGCAGGATTATTTTGAGTCGTTTCCTTTTTTGCTCTGTCCTCCTTTGCATTCTCCCATGCAACTGTGTTGATCAGAAAACTGCATGCACACCCCCAGGAGTTTTTAACAATTGTAGATAGAATTTAGCTGAGTCAGGCCATTCAGTTCAAAACATCTATGCTGCTGCATATGTGCAATCTATATCCACTCTGAGTATTTACTTATCAAAATGTCCTCTCAGCCATTTATTTGTCCAGGTTCTCCTCAAATGCATCTACACAGTTCTTAATTACTGGCAAGTTCCATATTTGCTTTATTTTCTTGGTAAATATATATTTTTTGAATTTTCTATTTTGATTTCTTGCCAACTTATTTTATGTTAATAGCCTTCATTGCTGTTCCTTACAAGTGGAATCAATCTTCCTGCATCTGCATCAAAACCCATCACAGTTTATGAGACCTCCATTTGATCATTCCTCGGCCATCTCAAAAAATCAGCTGCTCATCTGTTCCTGTATTCTCTTTGTAAATTATCAACATCATGTGAGTGTTAATATTGAGAAGCACTTCTGAACAAACCACATTAAGATTGTTTCTATGCGAGTAGGTTAGCGACCAACATGGGTTATAGTGCGTGACTCACTTCTTGACACAAGTTCAAGAGGAAAAAGACCCAACCTCTCTTATAACTCAAACCCTTCAGACCTAGTAACATCCTTTTAAATCATTTTGCAATCGTTTAAATTTAATGGCAACCTTCCTATAACAAGGTGACAAGAAGAGTGCACAGCACTGCAAATGTGACCTTACCAGCATCTACAGCCTTGTAGAGCTGCAACTTCGAATATAGAACAGTAAAACACAAGAACATGCCCTTTAGCCCACAATGTTTGTTCCAAGCATGATATCAAATAAAACTAATCCCTTCTGTCTGTACATAATCGTAAACCTTCATGACATATTCATGTGCCTATCTAAAAGCCTTTTAAATGTCACCATTGTATCTGCTTCTGCCGCCATTCCTGGTAGCGCATTACAGGCACCCACCACTTGCTCCATACATCATCTTCAAATTTTGCCCCTCTCACCTTAAAACTATGACCTCTAATATTTGACATTTCCACCCTGGGAGAAAAATGTTGACTTTCGCCCCATCTATGCCTTTCATAATTTTATCTACTATCGGATCTCCCGTCAGCATCCGGCTCTCCTGGGAAAACAATCCATTTGTCCAATCTCCTTATAGCTAAAACTCACTAATCCAGACAACATCCTGACAAATTTCTTCTGCATCCCCTCCAAATATTCTACATCCTTCCTGGAATGGGGTGACCAGAACTCCACACAATTCTCCATAGGTGGCCTAACCAAAGTTTTTTAAAACGGCAACATATCTTCCTGACAATGATCATAATCATAACCATACTTTATTAGCCAAGTATGTTTTGCAACATACGAGGAATTTGATTTGCCATACAGTCATACCAATAACAAGCACCAAAACACACAAAATACATTTTAACATAAACATCCACCACAGTGACTCCTCCACATTCCTCGCTGTGATGGAAGGCGAAAAAAAGTTCAATCTCTACCCTTCTTTGTTCTCCCGCAGTCGGAGGCCTTGAGCCTTCCGTTGATGGGACGATCTTGGCTCCCGTAGCCGGCGGTCAGGCCCTCAATGTCGGGGCGATCAAGCTCCCACATCGGGGGGATCTCGGCTCCCCCGCGCTCGATCGGACCCCAGGTCGGGGCTAACCGAACCTTTTGCGACTTTGGAGCTTCCCAGCATCAGTCTCTACCCAAGGACTGCGAGCTCCTCGAAGTTGAAATCCGCAAGTCGCGGTTGGAGCTTCGATCCCAGGCAAGGGATCGCAGGCTCCGATGATAAGTCCACAACCCCACGGTTGAGCTCAATACGATCTGGAAAACAATTGCATCTCCAGCCAGGTAAGAGATTGAGAAAAGGTTTCCCTCAACCCCCTCCCCCAATCCCCACATAAAACAAACCAGAGAACATTAACACATACCTTTTAAAACACATATTCTCAATGCTTCGACTGATGAGGGCAAGCATAGTATATGTTGCCTTTACCACTCTATCCACTGGTTTTAGTTTTGTTTTAGTTTAGTGATACACCGTGGATTACAAAGAGTGGTGAACAATATCCGGTCCATCACAGGTACTGACCTCCCTACCATTGAAGGGATCTATAATAAGTGCTGCTTCAGAAAGACAACTAACATCAAGGACCCTCATCACACTGGCCAGACTCTCATTTCACTCCTGCCATCGGGAAAAAATTACGGGAGTCAGAAAACCATGATCTTCTAGTTCAGGATCACCTTCTTCCCAATAATAAGTTTAGGCTCTTGAACTCTACAAAGACCAACTAAATTTACGCTTCCTTATTTATGTATCATCCTCTCCCCTGACATCAGTCTGAAGAATGGTCTTGACCTGGAACGTCACCCAGTCCTTCTCTCCAGTTACTCCAGCAGTTTGTGTCTACCTACAATCTAAACCAGCATCTGCAGTTCTTTCCTACATATTTGAACTGTCTTCGTTGCAAAAGGGACTTTGGGTTTTGTTTTGCACTAATATTGTTTTTCTTTTAATTTATCGATCTTTTGTTTATCATGTTACCTATGAATACTGTGTTTACAGACCAATTATGCTGCTGCAAGTAAGAATTTCATTGTTCTGTTTCCCTTAAAGTCATTAGTTTGTTAAGACACAAACCTTGTGGTAAATCCTGGTAAAAATACTATTCCATTGTCTAAAAGTTTCATCTTTATTATTAGTGCCACTTGATCTCGAACACCAATTAATCTAATTCTGGCTAATAATACAAGATTGTTAAGACAAGATGGCCGCGCCGTTGTGTTTGGCTGCCTGTCATCGCTCACCTGGAGATCGTAGTGTTCTTCGAGCCACTTTGGTTTACGACCGCCGAACCCTCCTGTTGATCCGACCCTCCGTCGTCGACTTCTTCAGTCCAGGTCCCGGACAAAGTTTCTTCCAGCGATCGCTCCTCGATCAACTCCCGGTAGATGTGCGGGCCCAGCCTTACATCCACCCCCGCACGCACCGCGCTAGGAGGCGGGGTAAACGCGCGGGAACATTCGAAAATTTAAAAAACCTCACCCGCGCTCATCCAACAGCAGCCTACCTCGCCCAGCGCTGCGAAGTCGGACCTGGTCGACCTTACTGCTCCATCCACCGGCGCTCCCTCGAGCTCAGGTATGCCGCTCTTCGACCGATCATCCCGGTCCCTGGACTACCGGCCCGTGGGCTCCCAGCAAGGCCATCTGTGAAGCGCAGCGGCGTGGTCTCCCTGAACCTCCGCCCGCTGGCGTGGGAGCCGCTACCAGACCGAAGCTCACCTGCTGTCCCTGCTAAAGTGGCCCTGATCAACGCAAGATCCCTACAGAACATGACCTTCATCCTCAACGACTTCTTCACCACCCGTTGATTGGACTTCTTACTGCTCACAGAATCCTGGCTTAACCCTGGTGAGCTTCCTCCACTCGTGGAACTCTGTCCTGATGACTGTAACTTCTTCACCTCGCCTAGGCTCTCCGGACGCGGTGGGGGCTTAGCCACTGTGTGTAAGAAACATTTCAACTGCCGCCTCCTGAACGCTGATCATTTCTCCAGTTTCGAGGTGCAACTAATTAAAGTAGGCCTAGCCTATCCCCTCTTAATTGTTCTTGTGTATCGCCCACCAAAAACGCATAAGGACTTCATCACCCAATTTGCTGATCTGATTTCTAGCATTTTGCCCAAATTTGACCGGATCATGATTCTTGGTGACTTTAATATTCATGTTTGCTGTCCCACTAAGCCTCTTGTGAGTGAATTTATGCACCTGGTTGAGTCCTTCAATCTGACTCTTCACACCACGGGACCCACTCACAAGTTAGGCCATACTCTCGACCTAGTGTTATCGTCCGGATTCCCAATCAACAACATTGAAACTACTGAAGCCTGTCTATCGGACCACAGCGCTATCATTTTTGACGCATCTCTGCCTTTATCTCCCGCAAAATCTCATCTCCCTGTTCGCTACTGCCGCGACATAAATTCATTGACTGCCAGTAAATTCTCCGAGGCTCTCACAGCTGCCCCCAACATCTGCACTATTGAGGCCTCTCCCCCCCCCCCCCCCCCCCCATCTCAGCACTGAAGATCTCGCCTCTTTATTTAATATCACTTGCTCTTCCATCCTGGATTCTATCGCTCCCCTTAAAATGAAAAAGCCTAAGCCCAAAGGTCGGCCGTGGCTCAATGACACCACCAAAGCCCTAAGAAGGGAGTGCAGAAAATCAGAAAGGAGGTGGAAATGTGACAAGCTTCAAATTTCCTTCGAAATTCTGAGAAACAATCTTCTCAAATACCAGGAAGCAGTAAAGTCTGCTAGAGCACAATACTTCTCCGACCTTATTTCCAAAAACTCTCATAACTCCAAGGTCCTATTTAGAACAATTACCTCTGTCATATGTCCCGCCCCCAGTACCAGCTTAGTTGGGTCCCCTGCTAAGTGCGAAGAATTTGCTAAATTTTTCACCAACAAAGTTGAGAACATTAGAATGAACATTTCCCCTCCCACCCGTGACCTAGCTGTCTCACTAGTCTGTTCATCTAAATTGGACTGCTTCCAACCCGTCACTCTATCCTCCCTTGCAAAGCTTGTCTCCGCTATGAAACCTGCAACCTGCCCCCTTGATCCTGCCCCCACTGCCCTTCTGAAGGATGTCATTGCAATAGCCGGACCCAGCATCCTCTCTATTATCAACAGTTCTCTGGCCACTGGCACTGTTCCAACCAGTTTCAAGCACGCGGTGGTCCAGCCCCTACTGAAAAAACCTAACCTAGACCCCACCTTGCCTAGCAACTACAGACCCATTTCCAAACTGCCATTCCTGTCAAAAGCCCTTGAAAAGGCAATTCTAAACCAATTAGTGCCCTACCTGCACCAATACACCATCCTGGAAAGTTTTCAGTCAGGTTTCAGAGCCCACCACAGCACAGAGTCTGCCTTGTTGAAGGTACACAACGACCTGCTTCTCGCCATCGACACCGGCGACTGCAATCCTGCTCCTTCTCGACCTCAGCGCAGCGTTCGATACAGTGGACCACACCATCCTTATTGACCGTCTCCGGTACGCGGTTGGCATTGATGGCACTGCCCTGAGCTGGTTCGCTTCGTACCTCAAAGATAGGAGTTTCGCCATCAACATAGGCAGTTATTCCTCTGCTCCAGCTAGCCTCTCCTGCGGAGTTCCACAAGGCTCCATCCTAGGCCCCATTCTCTTCTCTCTATACATGCTCCCCCTTGGCCAAATCATTCAAAGGCACGGCATTTCTTTCCACTGCTATGCCGATGACACTCAGCTTTACCTCCCCCTGAAACCCAACAACCAGTCAAATTTAAACAGCCTCTTACACTGCCTTGAGGACATAAAATGTTGGATGGCACAGAACTTCCTCCAATTAAATGAGAGCAAGTCTGAGGTCATCCTATTTGGCCCCCCCGACTCCATCAAATCGATAACAGGCAGTCTTGGAAGTCTATCCTGCCTAGTCAAACCGCATGTCAAAAACCTCGGCATGATATTTGACTCTGCATTAAAATTTGATAAGCAAGTCAACGCTGTGGTAAAAGCCAGCTTCTTCCAACTTCGAACTATAGCTAAAATCAAACCTTTCCTCCAATTCGACGACACAGAAAAAATAATTCACGCTTTCATTTCCTCCCGCCTAGACTACTGCAACTCCCTATACACTGGGATCAGCCAATCTTCCCTGTCCCGCCTGCAACTGGTCCAAAACGCCGCAGCGAGACTCCTGACAGGTACCCGTAAAAGGGACCATATAACACCGATTCTGGCCTCTCTCCACTGGCTCCCTGTACGGTACAGAATCAACTTCAAGCTCCTCCTATTCACGTATAAAGCCCTAAATGGACATTCCCCCCCCCTACATCAAAAATCATCTAACCCCCCTCTCTAACTCCAGGTCCCTCAGGTCGGCCGACTTGGGGCTACTCACTATCCCGCGATCTAGGCTTAAGCTCAGGGGTGACCGCGCTTTTGCGGTTGCAGCTCCTAGACTGTGGAACAGCATCCCTCTCCCCATCAGAACTGCCCCCTCCATCGACTCCTTTAAGTCCAGGCTCAAAACCTATTTCTACTCCCTAGCGTTTGAGGCTCATTGAGGAGGCGCTGTGAACTGTTTGCGTGCTACTGTATGTTTCATTTTTTTCCTTAGTACCTAATCAGATGTACAGCACTTTGGTCAACCTGGGTTGTTTTTAAATGTGCTATACAAATAAAATTGACTTGACTTGACTTGACTTGAATACAGTTTAACTATGTTCGCCTAATTAACATCTGAATTTAATAATATATTCCTTTATTTGTCCCATAGCGGGGAAATTTTTTACAAACGTTATGAAAACATATCTATATAACCAAATGAGACGACCTTCATGTTAGTGCATTTATTTGGTCATTGAATCCAATTAAAGACTCTTAATTTTCTTTTCTGTTTTCATCTCTCACCTGGTAGGCTCAATGACTTTACACCAGTGGCAACAACTAGCGCAGCCTAATCTGGGCACTATTTTAGCCGAACGGCCTGGGGTCCTCACTAAAGGCTTTGAACTACTTCCAGAAGATAGCATCTACCACCTCTCCGATCTGGAGGAGGACAGCGAGGACGGAATCACCTTCGAAGCTCAGCACACTTCCACCCCCGAGGATAAGAAAGAGAAGAAGCAGGAGAAAGAGAAGGAGCCTTCAAAAGGGATGGGACCACCATCAGACATTTTTCTGCCAATAAATAGCCTCTCCACTCATGATTCAACAGCTGGTGAGTTTTATGTGAATTAATGAACAAGCAAGAGAAACCCTGAGCAAATTATTCTTGTGACTTGTATGGGGACAATCATTTATGGAACAACCCACAATCATTTAAAGAGAGTACATACATAGATACGGAATTAGGTAGCATGGAAACAGGCCCTTCAGCCCAACTCATCAATGACGATCAAGATATCTATCTGAACTAGTTAAATTTGCCTGCGTTTGGCTCAGATGCCTATCCATATATTTGTCCAAATGTCTTGCAAAAAGATGTAATTGTACCCTCTACATCTGCTGTTGAATCTCCACTAATCATTCACTATCCTGCTGTACTTATCTATTCAATCGCAGGAGTACAACACCTGTCTTTTCATCTCTTCCCTTCCCACCATCCTAGCATCCAATTTAGACAATAGACAATAGACCATAGGTGCAGGAGCAGGCCATTCAGCCCTTCGAGCCAGCACCGCCATTCAATGCGATCATGGCTGATCACTCTCAATCAGTACCCCGTTCCTGCCTTCTCCCCATACCCCCTCACTCCGCTATCCTTAAGAGCTATATCCAGCTCTCTCTTGAAAGCATCCAACGAACTGGCCTCCACTGCCTTCTGAGGCAGAGAATTCCACACCTTCACCACTCTCTGACTGAAAAAGTTCTTCCTCCTCTCCGTTCTAAATGGCCTACCCCTTATTCTTAAACTGTGGCCCCTTGTTCTGGACTCCCCCAACATTGGGAACATGTTTCCTGCCTTTAATGTGTCCAATCCCCTAATTATCTTATATGTTTCAATAAGATCCCCCCTCATCCTTCTAAATTCCAGTGTATACAAGCCCAATCGCTCCAACCTTTCAACATACGACAGTCCCGCCATTCCGGGAATTAACCTAGTGAACCTACGCTGCACGCCCTCCATAGCAAGAATATCCTTCCTCAAATTTGGAGACCAAAACTGCACACAGTACTCCAGGTGCGGTCTCACCAGGGCCCGGTACAACTGTAGAAGGACCTCTTTGCTCCTATACTCAACTCCTCTTGTTACAAAGGCCAACATTCCATTGGCTTTCTTCACTGCCTGCTGTACCTGTATGCTTCCTTTCATTGACTGATGCACTAGGACACCCAGATCTCGTTGAACTCCCCCTCCTCCTAACTTGACACCATTCAGATAATAATCTGCCTTTCTATTCTTACTCCCAAAGTGAATAACCTCACACTTATCTACATTAAACTGCATCTGCCATGTATCCGCCCACTCACACAACCTGTCCAAGTCACCCTGCAGCCTTATTGCATCTTCCTCACAATTCACACTACCCCCCAGCTTAGTATCATCTGCAAATTTGCTAATGGTACTTTTAATCCCTTCGTCTATCTGAACTAGTTAAATTTGCCTGCGTTTGTCCTTCTAAGTGAAGTAGCAATTCTTATGCACTTCTTCCAATTTAGTGCATAGATCACAATGTGTCCTCAGCAACTGCAGAAAGTAGACAGAGACTGGATTATGGGTTTGCAGAGCAGTACACTGGTGATTCTGAGCTTCCAATTGCCTGTCATTTTAATTTGCATCCCACTGATACCTGTCTGGTTTCCTACACTGTTGTAATGACACTCAACATAAGCTTGAGGAACAACACCTAACCTTGCGCATGGGCATGTTGCAGCCTTTCAGATTCACTGTTGAATTCAGCAATATCAGGTAATCCACCCTTTGCGTTTATATCAGATCTGGTCAGTTCTGGTTATCCATCGATAATATTGACTCCGTTTTCTCTTTCTATCAGCATGGCTTCACCTACTGAATATATTCTACAGCACTGTACATCAGTTTGAGCATGTTTTATGTTTTCTCTGCCTAATGCCTAAATTAATCTTTCTACCAGATAGCCTCATCAACAGCTTATCCCCATAGCAATCTGGGAATCACCCTTTTGGAGAAATTCCCTCTACCCTATCCTTTCTTCCAGCATCACTGTAGTGTAAAGTAAATCTGTTTTCCCTCTTTCCACAGATGCTCTCTGCAATGTTTCCATTTTCTATTTTTGTTTCTGATTTGTCTGTAGCCTCTTAGACTGTTCCAAAGAAACCCAGCTCTATAAACTCAAGGAATAGACTGGCTATCTGACTACAGCGTGGGCAGATTACGCTTCTGAGCTCAACATTGAATTCAGCAGCTTTGGATAATCAGCCTTTTCAATTTGTGTCAGATCAGGACAGCTCTGGTATAAGTGCAGGTACTGTGGGCTTCTCAGTCGGTTGGGCAGTATCTGGTCAGGGGTATTTTATCTTGTGCATTTATCTAGAAACCTTTCCTGATGAGGGGATCATTCAGACTGTCATAGACATTATGCCTCACTTTGCGGACACACCCCAGCCAGTTTTGAGCTTCCAGCATTACCTGTTAACTTCCTGCAGGAGGAAGAAAGAAAAGATTGTACATCCTGGGCTGTGCTAACTAACCCTTCCTTGTGGCTGCTTACAGCTTTTTCAGACTGTGTACAGAAAGAAGATCAAGAGTGGATATATTTTGGAAAAGGGTAATTGAAATCTTCAAGCTGTTCTTTTTGTCTGAATTCGACACTGTTGCTAACCTACAAAATGATCTTTCTCTGTTTATAGTGCGGAATCCAGGCAAATGTCTGTCACAAACCAACTCAACTTACACCTTCACCACCTGTAGGATCCTTCATCCCACTGACATTGTTCAAGTCTCAACAAGGTGAGGTGTTAGTCTCCAGTGAGTTTTCTTCTGGAAAAGTTGGCTCCAGTGATCCCTCTTTTGCTTTAATGCATTATATTCTTGACACAGTGTGACCATAAAAGAGAAACATTACTTAAACCATGTATATTAAATATGTAATTGACAGAAGATATTCTGTCCACTGAGTCTGCCGGCTCTTTGGACAAATTTCCCATTAAGCCCATAAACTGCTGTTGCCCTCTCCCTTATAATTTGCTCTTGAAATGCATGTCCCTTTTTTTTAAGCTTACTGTTGAATTTGTTTCTACCATCCTTTCAGTTAGCAGAATCCAGATCATAATGGCTTGGCATAATAAAATCTTGCCATTTCCATTCTGTTTGCCACTTGCCTTAAGTGTGGAATCATTGTTTACCCGTCCC
This sequence comes from Rhinoraja longicauda, assembly GCF_053455715.1. Classification (NCBI taxonomy): domain Eukaryota; kingdom Metazoa; phylum Chordata; class Chondrichthyes; order Rajiformes; family Arhynchobatidae; genus Rhinoraja; species Rhinoraja longicauda. The sequence continues at coordinate 35,514,106 of NC_135960.1, forward strand.
TGCTGGTAGAAACAGTTTCTCCTTTATTGTAAAAATATTGAATACTTTCCATTTCTTCTCTAAAATTTTCTTCTCTAAACAGAACAGTTACATTGACTCCCATTAAATTCTTTTTTAAAATTTGTTATCTTTTATGTGCAATCTTATTGTAATGCAGCAAACATGCAACAAGTATTTTGACATTTGTGGCAATAATCTTTTTAAGACAATTAGTGAGAAATTATCTTGGACCAGCAAGTTTTATATTAATAGTTCAATAGTCCTTTATTGTCACATGTACCCTAAGGTACAATGAAATTTGATTTACCATCCAGTCACACCAAAATTAACTATAATTATCCAGGATAAAAATGGGTCATTTGATTGCTTTTCTCAATGCTTTTCTCCAGTTCCTCCACCAAAATGTAATGCAGCAACTTGGCCAAGGCTTTTTTTTACAGCATCCCCCACCTATGACATCAGGAAGGACAATGGCAACAGATATAGATAACATTTATGCCTGTACATTCTCTTTAATGTAGCATACGATTTTTACTTAAAATATAGCACCTTTTTTTGAATATTGGAACTCCAAGCCAAACATCCACTGAGATTTCAGCAGTTGTAGGTGGTGGCCTCTCATTGCCTCATGGGCAATACATGACTTTGTCAGTAAAGCCCATGTAATAAATATAAGAATGCATTTCATGAATGCTCTGGTAGTATAACTCTTATTCCTTTAATTCAATGCAGATGATAGTGTCATGGTCAATCCACAGAAATTCTGGTAGTTATTTTTACAAGGAATTGATGATGAAGGCAAGTGGGATTTATTTCTCTGTTCTTTGTTTTAGTATTGGATATGCTCCGGTGCCAAACACAACGAGTTCATCCATGAACGTGATCACCAGTCCCAGTACCCCTATCGCAACTTGCCGGCCAAGCATTGGTGAATCCTTCACAACGAGGAGGGGGTCGACTACCACTCTGAGCACTACCAGCAGCTTGCAAAAGCTCTTGCAAGATCGTGGAATCTCTGCTGGAGTTTATCATTGTCCTCTACTGCAAACCCCACCAGTGTTTCCTCCCAAGATGCTACCTATACCCCGTACCCCACCAAACTCTCCCTCCCACTCCCCATGCCTATCGCCATTGCCCTTTGATATGCGGGGAGCTATTGATAACTTCCTTGCCTCACGACCTGCGGAGACGCTGCTCCAGGAAGTCTACTGCCTGAAGCCTGGTCGGAGCTGTGCCGACTCTGCTCCCACCAGTCTGAACCTGGTCAAGAAATTGCAAAAAATGGGAATAACCCAAGCTGTGGCTCCATGGAATACCCCGGAGGGTGATGACAGCCTAGAACGAAAGGCCAAGCAGCACCTCCAGGAATCGGCAATGTTCATGGGGACTGGCAGCAGCCTGCTAGGAGCCTTGAGACGGAACCAGAGTCTCCCCAGTGTACTTGGTGGATTTGGCATGCCAATACCAAAAATGGGCACCTTCAGCGAGGAGAAGGCAGAAACCAAATTGGTTTTACCTGCAGACAAATGACCCATCTGAATTCCTTATTCTCCCCCATCCTCCCTTCCCAATCAATCCTCGTTCCTCAACGCTTGATCCAGCCTTGAGTAGTTTTAACAGGAAGGCAGGCTTTGTGTTAATGTTGTGATAAGCTCCTGAAAGTTTGAAGTTGGTAAGCGTAAGTGGACAAAGGAAATAGAGTTGTTTAAAAGATGAAATGATTTGAGGTGAGAAAAAAAGTAAAAGGATTGATTAGTGAAAGGCAGAAGGGAGGTGACATGGAAGGTACTTGAATGGTTTAAGGATTTATAATGAAAATAAGGGATTTGTACAATGGCTGCGTCAGCAGTTTGACACTAATGAACAAGAGTCCAAGCTAACCACTGTTCCTCTTGCCCGTGGGAATTAATTTGTTGTTTCTGCTTCTGGCATTTTGACAGCAAAGCACAAAATAAGGCATTAAAGCACATTCTGAACATTTTATCTGGACAAACACTACAAAGGCCACTAGCAGTGCTGCCCTTCATCCCTGGCAGCCCCAAAACAAGCCTTGCTATTATCTGGTATCTATTGCACACACTGTCTCACCACCTTTTGAAGATGCATGCAGTTTTAAATCCCCATACTTTTGAACATTTTAAAGCAGTTATATCTATTTCTCTATCAGTTTGAACAGAAATATAAATTAATTGTTTTGTAAAACCAATTTACTAAATAATATTATAGTCCTTTGACCATCACATTACCCCAATTAAATTCTGTTTTTGGAGCACTGTTTGATCAGACATTTCACTTTTTAGACCACTGTTTAATGCAACATTTCACTTTTTAGCACGACAGTAGAATTATTTGCACCTCAAGGTATGACATAATCACTTTTCACTTTAATACAGTCAATTATAAACCCACCACAATGTCAGCATCGAAGGGATGTGCTGATTATTGCTGACAGTAAAATTGGTGACCTCCAGTGACTGATACCCATGCACAAGAGATTGCATGATACATAACCTATCCCCAGGCAAGATGTCTTGGCAACAGAGATTGAAATGCATTCAATTTAAATCCATGTATATTCAATTGTGATTTTGAATAGGCTTCAGATGATTGGTGAATAGGCAATTTTTTTGAACTGGTGCTTCAATATCATTATATTACTACTTCATGTAAGCTCTTAAGGTGTGCATTTTGTTTTGCTCTATGTGGAAATCCATTTTAAAGCTATGAATATGTCTGGCCAAATTTAATTTTGATCTCTCGTAGCCTGCAAAAACGACCGGTGGAATTGCTGGGTAGAATTTGAGACAGCATTATTTTGTTTAACTTTTTTTAAACCTTCTCTCGTTCTCCCTTTCGGCTGCGGAAAGTGAAACTGGGGAGAAAAATCTAGGGGTTGCATGGTGGGGCCACGGAATCCTCCTGTTGGCTTTTTGAGGTGTAACATGTAGAGGCAGAAATTGATACGGAAATGTAGAAAATGCCCATGGAGATCTGACCACAGCCAAACAACATGGTCTTTCATTTGTTGCACAGTCCAGATGGAATGAAGTGGAAGTAGGAACATTTAGATAGTGCGAGTGATACTTCCAATTTAAATATGGTGCCTGGTTAATGGTCTCAAAGGTCAAGACCATAATTTTTGAAGTTATTATTGACATAGTATAGATTGATATTGTATTTATTTCTATGCACATTCAGCTTTTCTTGAAGAAGGGATCATTGTCATTTTTAGTGGGTATGCTACAATCTCGAACCTCAGGTCCAGACACTTTCCATGCTGCACGTCATAGGAAAGATTGAAGACAAAGGATGACAAATTTACTCTCCCCTCAGTTTTGGAGTTGCCAATTTTGATTGGACAGAGTCTTCCAGGAAGTTATCGTGCAGCTCCAATCTCCCTGCTCCCAGTCCAACCTTTGGTCATCCACCCTCGCATGTCCTCTTCCCAATCAGAAAGCAAATAGACTTTGGCAGTCAAGAATCACTAAATTCACTAACAGTCAAACATTTTCCCATCTCCATATTTTTAAATTCCAAGACCAAACAGTGTAATTCCAAACAGTTAGAACCCACCTTTGAGAGTGCTGTGGGCAGAACACAGTAGGTTCCAAACCTCATTTCAGAACAGCCTTGGGATGGTAGTATCGACATAAATGGGGATAATATCTTAGGCTGACAGCTGCCCTCCAAAGCTGACATCAAAGTTCTACAAGCTATCGTCTTCAGAGTATGCAGATTACATGTAACACTGCCAGCTCCAAGTGGCAAAATCACATTAATCTTAACCTTGGACATGTTTTTGCACTTTCAAGAAAAAATGCACTTTTAAAAAAAAGCTTATTTGTAATTCTAAAACAAAATCTACGTGTAATGTAGAATGGCAATCTAAAACAATTTGCAGAATAAGCGTTCAAATCTTTATTTGGAATGTTGACATTTTTTCAGTTATGATTTGAAATTTAGCTTCCAGGTGCATTATAAACTTGTTTACTTCGCAAAGGAGAGAGTTTTGTCCATTAGTCTCTGATCAGGAGTGCGTTCTGTTGCATTTTGTTCCGTGCTTACAGTTGGGTAGTCTGGTACAAGCCTAGAAATCCTCGTCCACCTGCCATTGGCCATCTGCAGAGAATGCAGAGGTGGAACTTGCTATTGGAACTCCGAGCAATTGCAATGAAACAGACAGTGGGAATTCCCTTTGGAATCCCAAATTGGTGACTGCTGATTACAAGTAAAGGGCAGGGAACAGCAGGACATCAGGATAGATATAGGGAGAATGCAAGAACCCAAATTTAATAACGTCTCAGACACTGCACACACCCTTTCACCCTGTGTGTTAACAGGGTTCAGTTCCACTACTACTTTCTCAGGTGAGTTGCATTTCAACTATCCATGTGCATTTTTTGTGGATTTATCTTTTTGAAAAGGGAGTCACATTCACTTTCTTCTATAAACTAGTAGAGCCAACATTGATCAAGCCTAACCAGGTTTCGCCTGTCTAATGAATATATACACTTCATCCAGCCTGTGAATTCAGAGCAGTTCCTTGGTTGACCAGTTGATGCAGGTATCTGAGGCTGGGTTAGAAAGGGGGAGAGAGACAGCTGTTGGAAGGATAGGAACACACTTATCTGATGGGCTTTTTGTTGAATACTGCCCTCCACCAAGTGTTCTGACTAAAGCAGTTTCCGACCACTCACCGACAAGTGTGATGGACCAGCTGTGACTACAAAAGCTGGCTAGCATTGTGGGTGAGTGGAAGTGTTAACCAAACAGAACTTGCAACAGCAATGTACACTGTACCTTGTTTCCATAAGACTTTCAAGGAATGATGTTGCAATCATGATAGCAAAGCTGTAATAATTACTGTGTCCCATTGTGCATCATTGAATTTACATGTCTTTTAGGAAATGAGGAAGGTTTTGGTGTGTTTCCTTGGATGGTGATTAACCAGGTGAAGAATTGGGCATGTTAAAGATAAATTCACTCAAAGGGATAACAATCTCTATTTGACCAGTTATTGAAGTCTGTATTGCTTCCAGTTCCCAATGTTTGTATATATCTGGGCTCTGTATAAAGACATTTCCCCAGCTCTGGGGGAATCTGAGAATTTTTGTTTGTCTAATTGAAATATTGTTTAAGAATGTAAATTTACCATTTAAATCCGTCCTATGAGAGAAATAGGTTGTATTTTGTTCAGACATGACCTTGAATCCAGCCTGTGTGTCCCGCTGCATGCCACCAGGCGAGAATGTCCTATCCTCACTGGTTGGACTCTGAATTTCAGAGGAATTCATTGAAACCCATTCAGTTAAGTTTGTATCTGTTGCTTGCATGTTTTGTTTATATTAAATAAATATTGTAAAGGAGGGTGAGGGTTCAGGCTGACCAAAGATGAGTGAGATGTTCCCATTTGTGTGGCTGATCGGCCGTCCGAACACAAGCCCTGCCTTTCAAGGCCCAAGAGTAGATGGTCCCAGCACGCGCAATATTACTGGTTCATCCTTGCTGAGTTTGCGCAATCCCCTACCAATGGCTTGATTGCATTTTCATGGAGGATATCTGGGAAATTCTTGCACTATTTTTTGTAGGAGGAGATATCTTTAGTCCAGTGAATGAATAGTTGTACTAGCTATTATAATATGTGGTGTTGTCCTCCTATGTCTACTCATGGCAATGTCAGAAGATGACTTGGCACCTGGCTGGATGTACTTGATACCTTTTGGTTCCCCTCCCATAACTACCCTATAAAGAATGAATGGAATTGTTCTTGCTAAGCCTCATTTGTTATGCAACATTTGATATTTATTGTAATAATTGATGTAACTGCAAAAATATGTGATATTTCTGAGTCACTTCAATTCATAAAAGTTTTTTAAAAATTTAACCTTTGCCTTTTGAAATTTCTTGCAATTCTGCTTGGAATTGGTCTGCGCTGAGGTGAGCACTGGTTGGGTCGTGAGTGATACATGGGGTTGCTCACAGTAAGGAGACCTTGAGTCTCCCAGTTAGAGTGAAGCTGGGTTACACGAGGGGAATATACCATTTCTCAACACACCATGCATAGAGCAGCAAGATAGCATTGAAACCTTGCAGATAAAGCACACATATGACACTGATCAGTTAGCTCAAAGGGCATGCTGATTTGTGGTTATAGATCCGTATAACCCTGTGCAACTATCCCCTGACAATAATTCAGCATAGCAATAAAAATGTTTTGCTGGCAGCATTAGGTATAAGCGATCAAATCTCCTGATGAGATGACCTTGCACTGTTGGACACTTACTTTGTTTTTGTCCCTGTTTTACTGTTTTAAATTAGACTGTAGTTTAAACTTGACCATGGGAGGGATTTCCATTGATGCCAATGCAGTTCTTATTCCTAGATCGACAGCGCTGCTAGATTGCTTTTCCATTCCTACGTGATGGAAGCAAGCAGCTGCTGTGAAGAACTGGCTACTGAACGGGATGTTCATGCTGTCCCATTATACCATGGGTGTACAGGCATGTGAAATTTCCGCGTTTTTTTAATCAATTTTCCGCGCTTTTTGCATGATTTCCACGTTTTTCACTTTGCCAGAATCGCGTTTACCAGCCGAGAAATCGAATCGGGAAAAAAAAAGAAAAGAAACGATGTAAGGACGTAATGAACACTAGGGAGAGGACATTCTGGCCTTCCATCACAGTGAGGAGGTGACTGGAGGAGACTCACTGTGATGGATGTTTCTTTTGTTTGGTGTTGGTTTATGATTGTATGTGTTATTGCATATTTTTATTGCTTATTTTTATTGGTCTTATTGTTGAACTGCGGGTAATTTTTCATTTCACTGCACATTTATGTGTATGTGACAAATAAATTGACTATTGACTATTGGGTTCCGCTAGAGGTCGCTGGGCGTATCCGCGAGAAATCCCCCGCACCCTGGAAGTCTCCCCGACAATGTGGCATCGAGGCTGGGCAAGGCAGCTAATCTCAACCTCATTGGGACTTCCATGGCCAATTTGTCAATTCGGCCACTAGATGTCGCTCGGCGTTCCACGAGAAATCCCCCTGCCTTGGAAGTCTCCACGAAAATGTGGCACCTAGGCTGGGCAAGGCAGCCAATTTCGACCTCATCGGGACTTCCATGGCCGATCGGTGGGTTGAATTTGCAACCTGTGGCCGGGGCTCTGGAACTCCAGCCCAGCTGGAGCCAGCACATCTATCCGCATAGCTGGCTTCCTTGGCCTGCTTGATAAACCAGCAAAACTCTGGATCCAAGAGTGCCAGATATTCAGTGATGGAACTGTAATGAGTAAATATTAAATTTAAGTGCAAGATTATATAACTAAATTAATTAAGACGGAGTTAAAATATAAAACGGCAGAAAAGACAATTACCACCTTTTTGGGCTGATTATCAATTAATGTGCGCATTTACATTAATGTTATTAGTATACAGTGACATATTCACATTGTTTTCTAATGTCCGTTTTTACTTTGAAATGCACTAAAAGAGGTTTGAAACTAGTAATTTTGTGTGTAAATTTCGCAATTTTTGTGACCCCCGCTGTACGCCTCGCGCAAGCACTCGGCTCTTTTCCTCGGTTTTTAAATTTTTTTTTTACCTCACTCACATGCCTGGTAGTATGGGGACCGAGTATCTATAATGGTGTTTCATGCAGATGGTGTTATGCCATAAAGAGAATAAAATGAATGTTTGGAAGTGGCACCTATATCCTTCCTTTGTCCCACCCCCGACATCAGTCTGAAGAAGGGTCTCGACCCGAAACGTCACCCATTCCTTCTCTCCCGAGATGCTGCCTGACCTGCTGAGTTACTCCAGCATTTTGTGAATAAATCGATTTGTACCAGCATCTGCAGTTATTTTCTTATATCAAAAGGGGTCATGTTGGTTGCTGGGCAATCTGGATGATAGGTTTGTATCTTTGTAATCGTACATCGAGCTTAATACACAGATGGCCCCCTGCACCAGGGGGTTATAATTCTTGGGGAAATTATTGGTGGGTGTTTTTGGAAGACATCTGGCTGGAACCCTCCACTCCAGAAAAACAAAAAGCACAGTTGTGCGATATTCAATTGAAAGCTGATTGGAAGATTTTTTGCCTTCAAGACATCCCTGGGTAACCAACAATTCCCAATTTTACAGACATCCATCCATCAATCAATTTTGTCCGTAAGCTGGAAAATACGCAAAAATTACCTAATATTGCAGCTAGACCTCCACAGTATTGTAATGAATGGTGTAGAAAAACACAAGGCTAACAAAGAACAATTGCTAAAAGTTGAGAGAGAAACTGAAAACTCCAGAGCAAGAACTATGTAGGTACATTGGAGATCATCATTTAATATTATGGGAGCTCGTTCATAAATATGGGGCAGCCTGTTCTCAGCCCCACTTTAACGCAAAGTATTCTCACATTCAAGTGAAATTACTGTGGAGAATGCAATAACGGCAAAGGCCTGGTGATCTGAATGGCTCAAGGGTAAAAGATCTGCAAATTCCAACTGATGGAGACTCCCACAACAGGAGCCAGGAAGGATGGGCTGTCAATAACAGTATATGTTTTCCGTGAAACAGGTGGAAAAACCTTTGGTTGCAATAGTGCAAGAAGACATAAGGAATCTTGGGATCCAGGTCCATAGCTCCCTGAAAGCGGCAACACAAGTAGATAGACGGGTGAAGAAAGTGTATGATGTGCTTGCCTTCATTGGTTGTGGCATTGAGTATAAGTTGCAGAAAGTCATGTTACAGATTTAGAAGACTTTGATTAGGTTGCATTTGAAGTATGTAGTTCTGGTTGTCCCATTACAGGAAGGATGTGGGGGGTTTGGATAGGGTGCAGAAGTTGTTTACCAGAATAATGCCTGGATTAGGGGGCATTAGGTACAAGGACATATTTGGATTATTTTCTCTGGAACACTGAAGGTTGAGGGGAGACCTGATAGAAGGATGAGGCATAGGTAAGGTAGACATTCAGAACTTTTTTTCTTCCAGGGTGGAAATGTCAAAGATTAGACGGCATAGCTTTATGAGAGGGGAAAACGTTAAAGGAGATGTGTGGTGCACGTTTTTTTTTTTACAGTGGGTGCCTAGAATGCACTGCCGGGGTGATGCTGGAGGCAGGTGTGATTGTAGCATTTAAGAGGCTTTTAGATGGGCACATGGATATTAAGGGAATGGGGGCATATGGATCATGTGCAGACAGATGAGACTCGTTTATATGCAGAAAGGAACCGAAGATAGACGCAAAGTGCTGGAGTAAATCAGCGGGTCAGGTAGCGTCTCCGGAGAAAAAAGATGGGTGACCCTTCAGACTGAAGGTCTGATTAGTTTATTTCGGCACTTTGTCGGCCGAGACCTTACTCTGTGTTCTGTTCTTAAGAGACTGCAAATACCGGAATATTGAACAACAAAAAAAACCGAACTGCCGGGGGAAACTCTGAAACTCTGCCAATTAGGTAGCATCCGTGGAGGGAAATGGACAGATGGCGTTGGGGTGAGGGGCTCCCAGCAACAGTGCAAGGCTGCCCGGCTCGCAGCAAGAGATGCCCCCAGCAACAGTGCAAGGCGGCTTGCAACAAGAGGCGCTCCCAGCAACAGTGCAAGGCGGCTTGCAGCAAGAGGCGCTCCCAGCAACAGTGCAAGGCTGCCCGGCTCGCAGCAAGAGATGCCCCCAGCAACAGTGCAAGGCGGCTTGCAACAAGAGGCGCTCCCAGCAACAGTGCAAGGCGGCTTGCAGCAAGAGGCGCTCCCAGCAACAGTGCAAGGCTGCCCGGCTCGCAGCAAGAGGCGCTCCCAGCAACAGTGCAACGCCCGGGCAAGGTCCATTCTTTGTTACGTGGACACCGGCTGTCCCGGCAACCGCTAGCCCGGCAACTCGAGTTCCACCCCCTCCTCGCCTCGCCGTGTTGGTGAACCACCCCCACACCCAACCCCAACCCCACCCCCCACACCAACCTCCGCCTGACCCTCCGCAAACTCTGTGCACCTTTCCACTAAAGCGCCTCCCCTGGGCCAATGACTCCAGCCCACATCTGGATCCAGGTGTCTGAGGGCGTCGAGGAAGAAACATTGGATCCAATGTATCAGAGGAACAGGTATTTGAATATCAGGGTAATGGAAGGGAAGCTGGGAAATGGCCCGACGGCTCCTAATCTGATCAGGTCACAGCAAGAAACCGACCCCCACCCACTTAAAGCCTCCTCGTCGCTGCTTTTGGAGAAAAGTGAACCCTCTGGCCCTCTTTAGCTTGCGTTTATATAGCATTTTAAATTTACGAGGCCCAATGGTACTGATGCGGGGTTACCATCCGAAATATCGACAATTCCTCCTCGTCGCCCAATTCCTCCATCTCTCTCGACCCGCTGAGTCCCTTCAGTAGATATTGTGCTCCAGATTTGTGTCCCTAATGTAGAAGGGCATTTGCACGGGAGGGTAGCTTGCGCAATGTCATCCCCATGGTAATTAGATGCATCATAGTAGGGTAAGAGAGATATTTTTCAATATCTACCTAAAGGGCAAAAGAGGGATTGGGGAAGGGCTTTCAGGGAGTTGGGCCTTGGCTAATGAAGGCGATTAATAGTCATGCAGCCCAGCTCGTCCATGCTGACCAACGATGCCCCATCTAAGATAGTCCCATCTGCCTGCGTTTGGCCCATATCCCTGTAAACCTTTCCTGTCCATGTACCTGTCTTTTAAATGGTGCTATAGTAAATGCCCGAACTACCTCCTTTGGCAGCTCGTTACATATACCCACCACCCTCTGAATGAAAACGTTGTCCCTCAGTTTCCTATTAAAATCTTGTCCCAATCATCTGAAGTCTATATTCTCTGGTTCTTGATTCCCTTCCCCTGGGTAAAAGACTGTATTCACGCTATCTATTCCCCTCTATATGATCACCCCTCAGCCTCCTGCACTACAAGGAATAAAGTCCTAGCCTGCCCAACCTTTCTCTATAGCTTAGGCTATCGTGTCCTGGCAACATCCTCATAAATCTTACCTTTTGCTTTCCTCAGTGAAGAGCATTAAATTAGGCAACATCCCTACATAAACATAGCACAAAAAGTAAGGAAATTTGTGTGTTGGTAGATTATTTCTTTGTTGTAACAATGCTTCTTGGCAATAAATCTTATACCATTGGAAAGCCTGTTTATTTCCCTTTTAAATGGTGCCACATTTGTAAGGAACATGCATTTGTGGGATGAGCAGCAGAGCTGAGTATATGGGTTGCGCCCATGAAAAATTTGCCAAATCTTCTCTGCCAATGCCAAACAGCTTATTCTGCTGTTGCTATTGACTCTTGTTTTGAGCTTCTGGTACCCCCAGGTGCTGACAATCAGGTGCCTGATTGGCACCTGATTGGCAGCATCTGTGAGCATGGGCCCTGCTACAGTGGTCAGTAGGTGTCTGCTCCAAGAATCGGCATGCCACGTTTGACTGATCTGGATAGGGCCCGTGCGATAGGGCAACTTCAAGCTGGTGTTCCGCAAAACCAAGTTGCGGCATTATTTGGAGTGAGCCCTAGTACCATCTCCAAAGTGAAGGCCAAGTTCCATATAACGGGGGATGTCAGAGACAGGCAGCGAAGTGGGCGTCCCAAGAAGACGACACCCGAAGAAGACCGTTTCCTCACCCTGTCAGCACTTAGGAACCGTAGGCTGTCTTCTACAGATTTGCAGTCAAGGTTTGCAGAACGATATGGCCGACGGCTCTCTGCCCAGACAATTCGGCACAGACTGCACGCAGCCGATCTCCGGTCTCATAGGGTTGCCAGGAGGCCTGCCCTTCATCGTCAGGCCCGTTTGCGCTGGTGTCGGCAACACGTGCACTGGAACCTGAACATGTGGAGGAACGTTATGTTCAGCGATGAGTCCAGATTCTGCCTATGGCAGTTGGATCATAGGGTCAAAGTGTGGAGAAGACGCGGAGAACGCTATGCTGATTGCTGCACCGATAGAGTAACATCTTTTGGTGGAGGCAGTGTGATGGTGTGGGGCGGCATCTCCCTCACTGGAAAAATGAGGCTTGTCATCATTGGAGGCAATCTCAATGCAGAGAGATATCGAGATGAGATTCTGCAACCAGTGGCAATCCTATATCTCCACAGTCTGGGACCGAACTCTATCCTCCAAGATGACAATGCTCGCCCCCACAGAGCAGGGTTTCTCAGAGACTACCTCCAGAATTTGGGAGTGGAGAGGATGGAATGGCCTGCCAGCAGTCCTGACCTCAACCCCATTGAACACTTGTGGGATCAGCTTGGGCGTGCTGTTCGTGCCAGAGTGACCAATACAACCACGTTGGCTGACTTGTGACAAATGCTGGTTGAAGAATGGGATGCCATCCCACAACAGTGTGTGACCAGGCTGGTGATCAGCATGAGGACGAGATGCCAGGCTGTTGTGGCTGTGTATGGTTCTTCCACACGCTACTGAGGCTCCTGTTTATTAAATGAATAAATTGTTAAATTGCCAATATGTCTTGTTTCTTCAGACTTCAATCATCCAATCCACCAAACAACACCGAACAAGAGTCAATGGCAGAATAAGCTGTTTGGCATTGGCAGAGAAGATTTGGCAGATTTTTCATGGGCGCAACCCACATACTCAGCTCTGCTGCTCATCCCACAAATGCATGTTCCTTACAAATGTGGCACCATTTAAAAGGGAAATAAACAGGCTTTCCAACGGTATAAGATTTATTGCCAAGAAGCATTGTTACAACAAAGAAATAATCTACCAAACACACATTTCCTTACTTTTTGTGCTATGTTGTTATATCCATTAATTTCCCCCAAATTCTACTATTTGCAGTGTCCAATTAATCTACGACTCGTGTTATTTGGAAGATGTGGGTGGAAACAGGAGAAGCCAGACGAAATGCACATGGTCACAGGGAGAACAAATAAACTTCACACAGGCAGCTTTACCTGTTTGTAATAAGCTAAATAAAGCAATCTTGAAAAAAGATCTTGTGGAATTTAAGATGCTGGTGTCTCACTCTACCCATTTTATATTGTTTCACAATTGTTGGGAAAGTTCTTTAAATCTCTGCTTCAGTTGATTTTTTTCTCCCCTTTATGTTCTCCTCAAATTATTTGTAAACAACTTTTTTCCTTCTAAATGTGATGAGTCTGCACTTTAATCCCAAACTTTTGTGTTTCTGTATTGAACATGGTGGAGTGGCGGTAGTAGGAAGAGAATGTTTCTGATCTTCATGCAATGCAGAAAAAATTCTAAAGCAGCTGAGCTTTTCAATTGGGTTAAGCTCATGAATAAACACAGTTTTGCCCATATTTTCCCCCATTTAATATTCTCCTCGTGATTCAAGGCGTTCCTGTGGAGGCTTGGATAGAAGGAATGAGATGGGGTTTTTTTCCAATCTTGCTCTTAAGCTGTATGAGATATTACTTTCCTGCCCATTTCTTCCAAGTCGTGTGGCCACAAAAATGCTTCAAAGGGGAGAATGTAAAACAGCTCATAACGTTACGGGTAAGATTCTAATGTTCTTTCATCATTACTTTTCAGCGCAGTTGAATCCAGTTATCCAAGTATGACATGTGATCTCTCATTGGCTCAGTCAAGGTATGGATGAGGTTGGGGTGGGAGATACAAAGTTTATAATGTTGTATTTTTGAGATGGTCCCTGTGAGATGCTCATTTGGATGTGAGATTTCTGTTCCATTTTCAGTTAAAGAACAATATCACAGTTAATAATTTGGGATTCCAATAAAATTCAAGGGATTATTTTGCAAATGTAGTTTTGTCATGGAAATTTAGTTGTCATTTTACTGAATTCAAGAATTGTTGCCTGTTTCTCACATATTCCACCCCAACTGGAACTTTGCAGCCAAGATAAGAGTGAAATTTTTGAATCAGCACCTTAAGATAAAATGTCAGATTAGAAAGTTTCGGCACCTGTGTTGACAGTCTGAATATAAACGGAATCGATGAAATTGTGGGGAGGAGGTGTAATTAAAACCACATTTTGATTCCACATGTGATTAATAAAATACATCTCTTGATACTCCTGAACACATCATCAGTGATGTAACCTGGGGTCATTGGAAGTTTCGGTTCTTTCAACATCAGACCCCCTCGCCCGGGTGACCCAGCCGTGGTTGATCAGACCACGACTTGTGTTCAGGTGACATTCGCTCCTCCCCATGGACCTCCTCTCCTGATCCAGAGCCATCTTGAGGCTTTCTCCGCTGCCTCTGTGGCTGTTCTTGATGGCTCTTCTTTCCATTCCAGTGATGCCCAGTGCACTCAAGGCCTTGTAGAGCGATTGCCCTGCAAAACCTCTACAGCCAACCTCGATGGGCATACACCTTGCCTTCCAGCCCTGCTTACGGCAGCCTATGACCAGCTCTTCATACTTGGTCTTCTTTCTCTCGTGGGCCTCCTCCAGACGGTCCTCCCACGGCACTGTCAGTTCCAACAAGACGATGTTTTTGGTCGCCCCTGAGACCAGGAGGATGTCTGGCCTCAGGGTGGTCGTGGCGATGTGCCGGGGGAACTTCAGCTGTTTCACCAGGTATACAGAAAGCTGCCAGTCCTGCGCAGTCACCAGGATTCTTGGCTGCAGTGGTTCTTGGCAGCTGCACTCCAGCCTTCACATAGAAACATAGAAACATAGAAAATAGGCCATTCGGCCCTTCGAGCCTGCACCGCCATTCAATATGATCATGGCTGATCATCCAGCTCAGTAGCCTGTACCTGCCTTCTCTCCATACCCCTGATCCTTTTAGCAAAAAGGGCCACATCTAACTCCCTCTTAAATATAGCCAATGAACTGGCCTCAACTACCTTCTGTGGCAGAGAATTCCACAGACTCACCACTCTCTGTGTGAAGAAATGTTTTCTCATCTCGGTCCTAAAAGACTTCCCCCTTATGCTTAAGCTGTGACCCCTGGTTCTGCACTTCACAAAGATGATCATCTGGATGGTGGGGCGTGCTCGTCTGCAGCTGCTGATTCCCATGCTGATGGCTTCTGCAATGGGTTTCAGGTGGTCGTGACGCCAGGTGTACCGGCCCTGCCCAAGAGCCTTTGGGCAGCAGCTCAAGATGTGTTCCAACATCCCCTTGCCTGAGCATTGCGGACAATCCGGAGATTCCGCTTTGCCCCAGATGAAGAGGTTCGATGGGCTGGGCAGGACATCGTTCGCTGCCTGGACTAGGAACTTGATACGCTGTGGTTCAGCCTGCCAGAGCTCAGTCTGTGACTTTTCAGTCCATGGCCTGCTCCCACCTAGTCCAGGCCCCCTGTTGCCTCAAGCCAACCGTTCTGCTAGACCTCTTCTCCTCCACCGCTGCCCTCACTTCCTCCTGGACCAGCCTGAGCCTCTCCTTCCCCTTGGCCTTGTCAAACTGGGGAGTTGGGAAGGTTCCCAGACCAGCTCTTCCCCGAGGACTCTGTGGCGTATCCGAGACTCCGCTTGCAGCACAGCTTCACCGGCTCTCCACTTCCTCCCAGTTTTCACCTCCACCCCTGCTTGGGGTCACTGGAGTCCCTGTACAGCATCACTTCTGCCCTGAACAGCACCACCTCACCTTAAACTCCTCCAGGGACTTCAGGGGCAGCTGGAGCTTGGTGTTGTTACCGTAAAGGGCGATGCTGCTAAGGCTCCTGGGCAGTCCCAGCCACCTTCTGAAGAGGCTGCTGACTTTCCTCTCCAAGCTCTCTACGGTGGAGATTTGGACTTCGTAGACAAGCAGTGGCCAGAATATCCTTGGCAGAATACCATGCTGGTATATCCACGTCTTGAACTTGCCGGGCAGCCCTGACCGGTCCACCTCTCTCAACCAGCTCTCCAGCTCCTGACAGGTTGCCTGGACTGATGCTGTATTCTTCAGACTGCTGTTAAACACCTTGCCAAGACTCTTCACTGGCCTTTTGGAGAATGCCTGTTTTCCTTCAATTTACTGATTTGAAAGTTGAACACTTTTTGGTATTGGTATAGTTGGTTTATTATTATTATTCAGTCAATTTATACTATGGCTTATTCACAGAAGACAGAATGTTGTAGAAGTACAATATTTTAGCTGGAGGTCAGTTACCAACGGAATTCCACGGGGATCAGTGGTGGGACCTCTGCTGTTTGTGATATATAGAAATAACTTGGTCATAAAATATGGACGGGTTGGTTAGTAAGTTTGCAGATGACAACAAGATTGGGTCACAGAGTGTGAGAAGGGCTGTCAAGGTATTCAGAGGGATATAGAAATGGGCAGAGAAATGGAAGATGGAGTTTAATCTGACCAGGTGTGAGGTGGGGATTAAAGTAAGGAGAAAATATACAATTAATGGCAAGACTCTTAACAACATTGATGTATAGAGGGATCTAGGGGTCCAAGTCCATGATTCCCTAAAAGTGGTATTACTATAGTCATAAAGAAAGCCTATAGTATGCCTATAGTATGCCTGCCTTCATTGGCCAGGGCAGTCAAGATGTCATGATGGAGTTTTATAGGATGTTGATGAGGCCACATTTGGAGTATTGCATGAAGTTCTGGTTCCCTCAATACAGGATGGATGTGGGTTTTGGAAAGGGTGCAGAGGAGGTTTACCAGAGTGATACCTGGATTAGGAGGCATTAGCTGCAGGGAAAGGTTGGACAGTTTTCACTGGAACACCCCGGCACACCATCTCCACCCCACACTCTTGGGATAACTCGGTGTGCAGGATAGAACCGGTGCACCCGGAGGAAGTCCACGTGGCCACAGGGAATTCCCGAGGCCAGGATCAAACCCAGGTCCCTGGCGCTGTGAGGCAGCAGTTCCACCAGTGAGCCACAGAAGCCAACCAAATCACAAACCTGCACATCTTTGCAATGCAGGAGGAAACCCAAGCACCTGGAGGAAACTCGTGCTGCCACAGGGAGCACCTGAGGTCAGGGTCAAACTCGGGTCTCTTGCACTGTAAGGGTGCAACGCTACCGCGGTCCCACTGTGCCGTCCCAAGGTATTGTGTATTTTGTGTCCTCTACTATTCATTGTGTAGTGTATATTTATTAGTTGTTTTTCCATTAGTACTGTAGAGATTTACCTCCTTATTTAGTTATAGCAGACAATCGGTAATAAAGGACACCATCTCCCCCCGTGTGGTCCATTATTGTGAGGGTTTACTGTGTTACAACTGTCTGATTAAGAAGAATTTTACCACCTTGGCATTGTTTTTGGCTTGTGTGCTGCTGCCTGATTTAAGGAAGTTGAAATATCTGAAGACTAGATCTGGTATAATGTAAATTGCAACTTGAGCTGAATTCACCACTGTGTTCAGTAATGGATATCCTAACAATTCAATGAGTATCTTCTGTTTAATAGCACCATCCTGTCTGAAGCCCATTCAGTTTCTGTCATATATTGTAAAGGTAAGAAGACGCTAATGGGAGTTATCTACAGCCCCCCAAACAGTAGCCTGGATATAGGGTGCAAGTTGCAGCAGGAGTTAAAACTGGCATGTAACAAAGGTAATGCCACTGTGGTTATGGGGGCTTTCAATATGTCGGTAGACTGGGAAAATCAGGTTGGTTCTGGACCCCAAGATAGGGAGTTTGTGGAGTGCCTCTGAGATGCATTCTTGGAGCAGCTTGTACTGGAGCCAATTCTGGATTTAGTGTTGTCCAATGAACCAGATTTAATAAGGGAACTCAAGATAAGGGAACTGCTTGGAGGTAGTGACCATAATATGATTAGTTTTAATCTGCAATTTGAGAAGGAGAAGGTTAAATCAGAAGTGTCAATGTTGCAGTTGAACAAAGGGGACTATGAAGGCATGAGAGAGGAGCTGGCCAAGGTCGACTGGAAAAGGATCATAGCAGGAATGACGGTGGATCAGCAATGGCAGGAATTTCTGGTCATAATCCAGAAGATGCAGGATCATTTCATTCCAAAGAGGAAGAAAGATTCTAAGGGGAGTAAGAGGCAACCGTGGCTGACAAGGGAAGTTATACGTCCTGCAGAAAGGACGCAGGTGGGCAGAGGAGGTGGGGTAGCTCTGTTGGTGAGGGATGAAATTTAGTCTCTTGCAAGGGGTGACATAGGGACTGACGATGTAGAGTCGCTATGGATAGAATTGAGGAATTGTAAAGGTAAGAAGGCACTAATGGGAATTATCTACAGGCCCCCAAACAGTAACTTGGATATAGGGTGCAAGTTGCAGCAGGAGTTATAATTGGCATGTAATAAAGGTGATGCCGCTGTGACCAAAGGTTATGGGAGATTTTATTATGCAGGTAGACTGGGAAAATCAGGTTGGTTCTGAACCCCAAGAAAGGGAGTTTGTAGAGTGTCTCTGAGATGAATCCTTAGAGCAGTTTGTACTGGAGCCTACCAGAGAGAAGGCAATTCTGGATTTAGTGTTGTCTAATGAACCAGGTTTAATAAGGGAACTCGAGGTAAAGGAATTGCTAGGAGGAGTAAGAGGCAACCGTGGCTGACAAGGGAAGTTAGGGATGGAATAAAACTAAAAGAAAAGATGTATAGCATAGCAAAGAGTAGCAGGAAGCCGGAGGATTGGGAAACTTTCAAAGGACAACAGAAGGTAACAAAAAGGGCAATACAGGCTGAAAAGATGAAGTACGAGGGTAAGCTGGCCAAGAATATAAAGAAGGATAGTAGAAGCTTCTTTAGGTATGTTAAGAGAAAATGATTAGTAAAGACAAATGTGGGTCCCTTGAAGGCAGAAACGGGTGAAATTATTATGGGGAACAAGGAAATGGCAGAAGAGTTGAACAGGTACTTCGGATCTGTCTTCACTAAGGAAGACACAAACAATCTCCCAGGTGTACTAGAGGACAGAGGATCTAGGGAGACAGAGGAACTGAAAGAAATTTGCATTAAGCGAGAAATAGTATTGGGTAGACTGATGGGACTGAAGGCTGATAAATCTCCAGGGCCTGATGGTTTGCATCCCAGGGTACTCAAGGAGGTGGCTCTAGAAATCGTGGACACATTGGTGATCTTTTTCCAATGTTCTATAGATTCAAGATCAGTTCCCGTGGATTGGAGGGTAACTAAAGTTATCCCACTTTTCCAGAAAGGAGCGAGAGAGAAAACGGGGAATGATAGGCCAGTTGGCCTGACATCGGTAATGGGGAAGATGCTGGAGTCAATTATTATACAGGTAATAACGGTGCATTTGGATAGCAGTAAAATGATTGGTCCAAGTCAGGGGAAATCCTGCTTGACTAATCTTCTGGAATTTTTTGAGGATGTGACAAGTAAAATGGATGAAGGAGAGCCAGTGGATGTACTGTATCTAGACTTTCAGAAAGCCTTTGATAAGGTCCCACACGGGAGATTGGTAAGCAAAATTAGAGCACAGTATTGGGGGTAGGGTATTGACATGGATAGAGAATGGTTGGCAGACAAGAAGCAAAGAGTAGGAATAAACGGGTCCCTGTCAGAATGGCAGGCAGTAGCGAGTGGAGTGCCGCAAGGCTCGGTGCTGGGGCCGCAACTATTTACAATATATATTAATGATTTGGATGATGGAAATAGAAGTAACACTAGCAAGTTTGCAGATGGCACAAAGCTGGGTGGCAGTGTGAACTGCGAAGAGGATGTTAGGAGGTTGCAGGGTGACTTGGGCAGGTTGAGTGAGTGGGCAGATGCATGGCTGATGCAGTATAATGTAGATAAATGTGAGGTTAACCACTTTGGCGGCAAAAACTGTTAAAGTTCGTTTCTTAAAACAGACAACAACACAAACAGTTAAAGGTAAACCAAGCAAAGCTTTAATTATCGTCACACGGGAGTGGAGGGGACCAGTGCAAAGGGTGTACAACCATACTCAGCACTCCCCGTGCTTCCACTCAAAGATACAGCATTTTCGCAGCATTTTTATACAGAATTTGCTGCAAGAATGTTTAACACAACATTTCCTTCAAATCAATCACAAATTGTATCTTGCACAATATATTTGTCACTCTACCGTCATAAAATGTTTCACACAAAGTCATTAGTCAAAGGTAAGGATCCTTATTATACTACAGAAGGTTATGTTTGCACAATTCCACAAGTAGTCAGCAGTTAACCACATCCTAATCTCAGCGGTTACATTGTTCTTATCATTCCCAGACGTCCTCCCCAAGCAAAAGGGATATACTATCAGAGCCTGGTGTACAAGATTTAGGAGTTGCATCCTGCCAGGTGCAATATTGCAAACATCAGCTATTCAGAGTTCAAGCTGATCTTCTTTATTCATTCTACCATTTTATTATAGAAGCTCCAAAAGCATACAAGCAGGTTTGCAGACAATGGTCAAGTATCCCATCATGCAAAGTTAATAGCCATTAGCTCTTTCAAAACAAGGAGGCAGATTATTATCTCAATGGTGTCAGATTAGGTAAAGGGGAAGTGCAATGAGACCTGGGTGTCCTTGTACACCAGTCACTGAAAGTAAGCATGCAGGTACAGCAGGCAGTGCAGAAAGCTAATGGCATGTTGGCCTTCATAACAAGAAGATTTGAGTAGAGTAGAGAGGTCCTTCTGCAGTTGTATAGGGCCCTGGTGAGACCACATCTGGAGTATTGTGTGCAGTTTTGGTCTCCTAATTTGAGGAAGGACATCCTTGCTATTGAGGCAGTGCAGCATAGGTTCACGAGGTTAATCCCCGGAATGACGGGACTGTCATATGAGGAAAGATTGGAAAGACTGGACTTGTATTCACTGGAGTTTAGAAGAATGAGAGGGGATCTTATAGAGACGTATAAAATTATAAAAGGACTGGACAAGCTAGATGCAGGAAAAATGTTCCCAATGTTGGAGGAGTCCAGAACCAGGGCCACAGTCTAAGAATAAAGGGGAGGTCATTTAAAATTGAGGTGAGAAGAAACTTTTTCACCCAGAGAGTTGTGAATTTGTGGAATTCTCTGCCACAGAAGGCAATGGAAACAAATTCACTGGATGAATTTAAAAGAGAGTTAGATAGAGCTCTAGGGGCTAGTGGAATCAAGGGATATGGGGAAAAGGCAGGCACATGTTACTAATTGGGGAGGATCAGCCATGATCACAATGAATGGCGGTGTTGGCTCAAAGGGCCAAATGGCCTCCTCCTGCACCTATTTTCTATGTTTCTATATATCTACCATTCAGCTCTGCAGAGTTGAATGTCAAAGACATATTGGTGACTGTCATGTGAAGTTATCAAAATTTGTGTGGTGTCCTCAGTGAAATTCTAATCTCAGTGATCGATTATTTTACGGTTTAATCACACAGTGTCAATGAACATGTAGAAGATTAAATGTCTGAGTCTGTATCACTTTTAAATAGTGCGTAGACCATTCAAACCTCGCCATTTAACCCAGTCTGAAGGTGTACAGAAATAGAAGAGAGAATTAACTAAATGGCTCCTTGAACCAGCTTAACCCTCCAAATCATGGCTGATCCCATGCCTCATCTACTTGGCTGCCTGATCATGACGTCTATTTCGAGTGTCAGTGCGTTTCTTTGACGTGGCTGGCTCCTATAAAACTATATGCCAAAGATGCTGTCAGTTTTAACTGCAAGGAAGATCACTCCTACAAATAGCTGACCGACCGATGTATCCGGTTTTGCGCTCTCTTCACGATCTTGGGAAGAAGCACATCTTTCAACAAGGCTGCCTCAAAAACTGCACTTCCAGAGAAATAGATTTCAAAGGCTGGAGCGGTAATGCTATACCTGCATACAGTCTTGGCCAAGACCACACTTGCTAAAGTATGACCAATGCAGTGTCCATTGTGTAATTAGGATGTGCTGACTGTGGAGAAAGTGAAAAAACAAGGTGGATATTCACTAACTATCAGGAACAATTGAACAATCCATAGAGATGAAAGGCTGAGGAATGATCCCCAGTTCTATCATGTTATGATGTTTACACACCATAACCAAAGGGCTGTAAATATAAGGTAGACACTCATAGATTCAGAAATGATTCATCACTCAGTAATCAAACACAGGAGGGAATGACAGGAGGGTTGGAAGATAGAACAGTACAGCACGGGCTCCTTCGGGCCACAATGTCCATGCTGAGCATGATGCTCAATTAAACTAATCCCATCTGCTGGAGAAATGTTGCAGACTTCCTGTGGGTTGGGCAAGGAATTGTGAGGATGTGCAGAACTTGCAACCATTTTCCCACTGAGTAGAACAGTGGATTATTTCATAGCTTCTCTCTTTGTCTTCTCTCTAGCGCACCATGTACCATCAGGCAGCTGTGTGGAACATGTGGGAATCAGCCGGCACACACACAACAATACCAGGTAACGACTTCCTTATATGAGCAGCATATGATAGAACTGCACATCACAAACACTGCTTGACCCAACATTTGGCCAGCAATGAACTGTTGAAATCTGGATTTAATAAAATAATAATAATAATATATTCCTTTATTCGTCCCACACCGGGGAAATTTACAGTGTTACAGCAGCAAAGTGGATAGCAAGAGATCATTCATTATAAATAATAGATACATCAATTGTCATCAGTTTTCTGCGTGTTCTTAGCTGTTATTGTTGACTCGTCTGCTAGGAGCAGTGCTGGTTGTGCAGTCTCACAGCAGGATATACATAGCAATCATTTGATGGGCACATACTAGGTGCAATGTGAGTAGAACCATTTTAGTACTTTCATTGAAGCAAAGTTAGTTAAGCAATCTGTCTGAACTTTAATACAAGCATGATCACAAAATCATGAGATCTCACTTCTTTTCAATTCTCCGACTGTCTCTCTGACTCCTTCACATTCTGTTCCTTTCCACATTAGAACACTAGTGCCCCTTTAGGTTTTAATTTCTCTGCCTTACATTTAAATTCCTTTGCCACTCTATCATCAGATTGATGTTAGACGCAGGAAACATGTTCCCAATGTTGGGGAAGTACAGAACCAGGGGCCACAGTTTAAGAATAAGGGGTAGGCCATTTAGAACGGAGATGAGGAAAAACTTTTTCAGTCAGAGAGTTGTAAATCTGTGGAATTCACTGCATCAGAAGGCAGTGGAGGCCAAGTCTCTGAATACATTCAAGAGAGAGCTCGATAGAGCTCTTAAGGATAACGGAGTCAGGGGGTATGGGGAGAAGGCAGGAACGGGGTATTGATTGAGAATGATCAGCCATGATCACATTGAATGGTGGTGCTGGCTCGAAGGGCCGAATGGCCTACTCCTGCACCTATTGTCTATTGTCGATGTCTCCCCAAATCTTCTCTGGCCCATGCTTCACTGCTGGGAATCCCTCAGTCGCTTAGACACTGAGCTCTGGAATTCCCCTTGTAAACATTGCCTCTCTCAATCCACTTTAAGAAACTTTTTGAGAAGTAGTGCACAGTGGCGCAGCGGTAGAGCTGCTGCTTCACAGCGCCAGAGACCAGAGTTCGAACCTGACTTTAGGTTCTGCCTGTATGGAGTTTGTATGTTCTCCTCGTGACCGCGTTGGTTTTCTCCGGGTGCTCCGGTTTCCTCGCATGCTCCAATGACGTACAGGCCTGTAGGTTAATTGGCTTTGGTAAAAAGTGTAAATTGTTCCTAGTGTATAAAATAGTGCTAGTGAATGAGGTGAACCCTGGTCGGCATGGACTCAGTGGGTCGAAGGGCCTGTTTGCACCCTGTATTTTCACGGTCCAAAGTCAAAGTCTGAAGTATTTTTGTCCGAATTTCACCTTACCCAGTATCATTTATGTCTGCTTTCCCAGCGAGGAAGTTGCCAAGATTGGAGGGCCTTACAGTGCAGGCTAGGACAGTTTAGTCTAGTTTTTTGTCACGTGTACTGAGGTGCAAAGAAAAGCTTGTTGTTGCATGCTATCTAGTCAGTGAAAAGAATATACATGATTACAATCAAACCATCCAGTGTACAGATATAGGGAATAGGAGGTGAAGGGTGACTTTATAGAGGTTTATAAAATCATGAGGGGCATAAATAATATAGATAGTCGCAATCCTTTTCCACAATACGTTAATCTAAAACTAGAGGGCATGCCGAACCGAATGTTCCTCCTTCATTTTGTGCATTCATGGGCCAGGGTGTCCCAGTGGAGATGTCAAACAAGTTACTTAAAGCAAACATGGTGGGTGCAACAAACAATTGTGAGAGTAAATGATACACTGGCCTTGGGAACAACAGGATTTGAGTATTGCAAGAAGATGTCTTGTTGCAATTATATGGGGCCTTGGTCAGACCACATCTGGTCTATTGTGGGCAGTTTTGGTTTCCTTACCCAAGGATGGATCTGCTCATGGAGGGAGTGCCACTCATTGCTGGGATGGCAGGGCTGTTACATGTGGAGAGACTGGGTTGCTTCCGTTTGTATTCACAGGAGTATGAAAGAATGAGAAAGGACTGAAATTGAAAAAGCAGTAGTAATTAGATGTATGGGCTGTCTACGATGAGGGGTCAGTATCTTGGGTTACAGATTTAGGAATAATAGGTGAAATTATGTCACAGTGGTGAATCTGCCCACCATGTCCATGCTGACCATCGATCACCCTTTCACATTAGTCCTGTGTTATCCCACTTTTGCAGTTTAGGTGTCGAAGATTGCGAGGAACATGTGGAGAGAGTATGAGAGCAGTTGGCAGGAGAATTAGGATGTTAATGGAATATGTGAGAATAGGTTTGAAAAATATAAATGGGGGAATGGGATTGATGGTACTGCTCCGAGAACCAGCATTGACTCAATAGAAACATAGAAACATCGAAAATAGGTGCAGGAGGAGGCCATTTGGCCCTTCGAGCCAGCACCGCCATTCATTGTGATCATGGCTGATCATCCACAATCCCCATATCCTTTGATTCCACTAGCCCTTAGAGCTCGATCTAACTCTCTCTTAAATCCACAAATTCACATCTCTCTGGGTGAAAAAGTTCCTTCTCACCTCAGTTTTAAATGGCCTCCCCTTTATTCTAATAAGATAAATAAATAATAGTTATAAGTAAGATTAATACTTAATCTTACTGTTCTGTTCTCCCCCAACATTGGGAACATTTTCCCTGCATCTAGCTTGTCCATTCCTTTTATAATTTTATATGTCTCTATAAGATCCCCTCTCATCCTTCTAAACTCCAGTGAATACAAGCCGTCTTTTCAATCTTTCCGTATATGACAGTCCCACCATCCCAGGGATTAATCTCGTGAACCTACTGCCTCAATTACAAGGATGTCCTTCCTCAAATTAGGAGACCAAAACTGCACACAATACTCCAAATGTGGTCTTACCAGGGCCCTATACAACTGCACAAGAACCTCTTTACTACTATACTGAAATCCTCTCGTTATGAAGGCCAACATGCTATTTGCTTTCTTCACTGCCTGCTGTACCTGCACGCCAACTTTCAGTGACTGGTGTACAAGGACACCCAGGTCTCGCTGCACTTCCCCCTTACCTAACCTGACACCATTGAGATAATAATCTGCCGCCAAAGTGGATAACCTCACATTTATCTACATTATACTGCAACTGCCATGCATCTGCCCACTCACTCAACCTGTCCAGGTCACCCTGCAACCTCCTAACATCCTCTTCGCAGTTCACACTGCCACCCAGCTTTGGTCATCTGCAAACTTGCTAGTGTTACTTCTAATTCCTTCATCCAAATGATTAATATATATGGTGAATAGTTGCAGCCCCAACACCGAGTCTTGCGGCACTCCACTCACCACTGCCTGCCATTCTGAAAAGGACCCGTTTACTCCTATTCTTTGCTTCCTGTCTGCCAACCAATTCTCTATCCATGCCAAAAGGCCTGCTGTGACATAAGTAAATATGAAACAATAAAATAAATATCACTGTGTTTGGAAAGTAAATGGATCATTTATGCTGGAGCCAACTGTCTTTGAGTTGTGTTTTGAAAAGGGATTTATCGGACTACTGTTCTTCCTCAGCAGATAACGAATGACATTTATTTTACACAGCAAAGGGAGTCTGTGGTCATTGCACCTGGATATACCTTGTCTCGGACCAAGAGTAACATCAGTGTCTCTCTGTGTGATGAATTCTTCAACCGACCTAAGCCTGTCAAGACATTTGTTCCAAGGTAATCTATACAATAAACAGTGTAATTTGCCCAGTGAGGCAGCGTGAAGGCCAGAAACAGAACCGGGAACATATCACTCTTTTATGTGTCCCCGAGCCTTGCCCAACTGACTATATTTATCCATTTACCTTCCAGTCTTCCACCACTATCTACCTTGTGGTATCTGCTAATATTGCTGCACTGCACAGCTTGTCATTTCTTCCCAGCACCTGTATCATCCAGCTTGGTAAATCTGTACTTTTGTTAGGCTTTCTATATCAATCTCAGTCTCCCTGTACTTTATATCTTGCTAAGTATATCAGCTCCTATCCGGTATAGTCCGTGTCTCCTCATATTGAACTGTTTGGTGTCCATCTCAACTCCGGTGCTTGCTTTATTTGTCCATGTCTGCCTGCAGTGTGTTGCTTGCTCTACCTGTGTGAATCTATGGCTGCACAATTGGTACACCTGTCTCAACTCCTGGACTCGCATAGATAGAAGCACATAGAAAATAGGTGCAAGCGGAGTCCATTTGGCCCTTCGAGCCAGCACCACCATTTATTGTGATCATGGCTGATCATCCACAATCAGTAACCCATGCCTGCCTTCTCCCGATATACCTTGATTCCGCTAGCCCCGAGAGCTCTATCTAACTCTCTTTTAAATTCATCCAGTGAATTGGCCTCCACTGCCTTCTGTGGCAGAGAATTCCACAAATTCACAATGCTCTGGGTGAAATTTTCTTTCTCATAGTTTTAAATGGCCTCCCCTTTATTCTTAGACTGTGGCCCCTGGTTCTGCACTCCCCCAACATTGGGAACATTTTTCCTGCATCTAGCTCGTCCACTGCTACATGGGTGGGTTTAAACTAAATAGTGGGGGGGACAAATTTGGAATACAAGGATGGAGTTAAAGGGAAAGTTTAGGAAAAGAGGTATGTCCCCCAGGGTCTCCTGTGCTCCAAGCTTGCTTCCTTTCCTCATCGTCACCCACCTTCTCTCTTCCGATATCTTCGGTGTAACAATCTCGCTATAGGTCCTGTCCAGGAAACTCTCATTTTCCCGGATGATCCTGAGTCATCCAGTTGCCTCTCCAGTGCCCCAACGCGGTCCTTCAGGAGCTGAACCTGGACACACTTTCCACAGTTGTAGCAGTCGGAGGCACCAGCAATGTCCTTGACCTCCCACATCCTGCAAGCATCACACTGAATCAGCTTACTTGTCACTTCACTGCGTCTCACCCCCTCCAACTTTTGGCGTAGTCTCTTCCCTCGGCCTCTTCGTTGAAGACTCTCGAGCCAAAGACTCACACTTTTCTCACAAGACTCCCGAGACAAAAACTCGCACTTTTCTCACAAGACTCTCGAGCCAAAGACTCGCACTTTTCTCACAAGGCTCTTCCCTCGATTAGGCTGCTCCCCAACATGCCACTCCCCTAGATCAAACCTTGCTTGTATTAGCTGATAAATTGACTAATTCACTAATTAGCTAACTTACCGATTTGCTAATTAAATTCCTCGGCCAATCCCTGCACTCACTTCTTCACCTGCTGCTCCTCTGCCGACCTTGAAGGTATGTGTTGCAGGCTGGCCCTGACCAGTTTTTAAATCACCCGCTCCTGAATAAACTGAAAAACCCCAAGAGATGACCTTCTCAGACAATCCCCGCACTCACTCACTCCTCCTCCTGCCGACCTTGAAGGTATGTCTCCTGCAATATATACTGTGATTTGACCTGTGACTCCATCTAGGTAATTACAGATTGCACTGTCTGTTGCAGTGTACACCAAGGTCCTCTGTTATAGATTCCATAAGTACAGCTTGTTGCATCTACTCCGGTCACCTTGGGATGATTTAATTTTATTTATAGCTGCCCACATTCAGTACAGGTGCTCCCCGCCTTATGATGCTTCGACTTACGATATTTTGACTTTGCGATGGTGCAAACGGTAGCGACCCGCAATGAGCCGCAGCTCGCTTCCGGCCACGTGAACACGTGTATTCAATGCATTTCAACAAGATATTTTCGGTTCCGATGGGTTTCTCGGAACGTACCCCCATCGTAAGTTGAGGAGCACCTGTACAACTTACTGCATTGTGTCTCAGCTTCAGCATCACTATGCCACTTGCTATTTCTGTCTGTCTTCCAGTAAATATGTCCTCGTCTCCTAGAACCATGATAGTTACTATATGTATCCCCATTTAGTTTGCAGGCCATGATATAATTACAAAAAATACTTTTACCCTACTGTTGCAAGCTTTTAACTATGGGTCCTTGGGTGGAGGTATAATACCCATGTGGCATGCATTTCTATCTTTGCCATGTGCCACTTTTGCTGTAGGGCACTATCGCATGGACTGCCCACAGTGATGGCACAGTTCACCTTTGTGACATTAACATGGGGCACTAACACACAGACCACCCACAGTGATGGCACAGTTACCCTGTAGGGTACTGACACTGGGCACTAACTCAGACTACCAACAGCGATGGCACCGTTACCCTATGATACTGTTGCCATAAAGTTAGTGCACAAGTGAGTCAATATTTGCACGCGGGATTGATTGTACATCAATTCCAAATGTGAGTAGCCACAACCTACGATAAACAAACTACCGTTTTAAAAGTACGTAATTTTAGTTGTGGTATGCGTGTTGGCTAATCCAAGGGAGTGAAGGAAAGTTGTGATGTGTTTTTAAGCAGAATAATGGAGTTCATGACTCTCCTTTATGACCTAACATTTATGACTTTCCTTGCAAGTATTAATTTAGATTTTTATCAAAATTTTCAGGCCTGAATCGGAGAAGGACACGTGAGTGTTCAATGTTTTTCTACAATTAAAGTAAGGCACCTTCAGCATCAGAATAATTTATTAAGTGTTCGTGAGCATCATTAAACAACGAAATATAGGAGCCTCCAGATGGTGAAATCATGAGTGAAATCCCATTTTCTCTCCTTTCCTAAAACTGCTCTTTCTACTTCCATATTGGCCACCACGTCACCCAAGCCGATGTGTTGCTGATGATATCCAGAGGTAATTATCTCAATACTTTCTGAGGTGGATTCTGCTGAACGTAAGCTGAAGTCTCTCACAATCTGGTACCTGCTCACACAATCACGACTCTGCTTACTGACCTACATCTAGGTCTTAAAATGTAGATCCCTGCATTGAAATCCTGGCTACTCGTCATTTCGGTATCCAGCACTCCCCCAAAAAACTCCCATCTTCTGCATCACTGCTTGTACATCTAGCATGAAGCTATGGAAATACCTCCCTAAACTCTACCTGCAATCTTGTGTATAAAACCTACCTCTCTGCCGACCTTCTGTCACCTCCTCCCTCAGCTCAATATTTTTGCTTGCACTTCAACTCCCCCTCCCATTCCCAATCTGACCTTTCTGTCCTGGGCCTCCTCCATTGTCATAGTGAAGCCCAGCGCAAATTGGAGGAACAGCACCTCATATTTCGCTTGGGCAGTTTACACCCCAGCGGTATGAACATTGACCTCTAACTTCAGATAGTCTCTGCTTTCCCTCTCTATCCCCTCCCCCTTCTCTGTTCTCCCACTAGCCTTCCTGTCTCTGACTACATCCTATCTTTGTCCCGCCCACTCCCCTGACATCAGTCTGAAGAAGGGTCTCGACCCGAAACGTCACCCATTCCTTCTCGCCAGAGATGCTGCCTGACCCACTGAGTTACTCCAGCATTTTGTATCTACCCATTTATTATTGCTTGTTGGTGCTACCATGACGTGTCAGGGGATGCCATGTTAAAGGAACTCTCAAAATGTAAATTATTGTTTTTAATAGATAGTAAGTGGGAGTTCTGGCTGACCTTTTACCTCCCATCTCCCAAGCCCATGGCATTGGGGCCAATGTCAGCCAACTTGGTAGAGACCACTGGTTGGTTCTGATCTTAGGGTGAAATTAGTGCCACAGTTGGTGGAGCAGGAGTTTGGCCAACCTGTTCCTCCCCGACCTTGTTCTCTGTTCAATTTTTTCTTAAGTTTTGGATCCAAACCACCTTGAAATTCATGCTGTTAATGCAACTTGACTCCGGTAAAGTTGAGATCTTGTACTTTCCAGGGAGCAACTGATCAGAGACCTGCAACAACAAATCAGTCAGCTTGTACACTTACTGGAACAAGAGAGTCACAAGCAAATGACCATTGAGAAAAAGGTGAGTCCAAACGAAGTAGGAGAAGTTCAGGGTGAGATTCCTCTCCTGTATTAGTATATTTGTATCACAGAAGGGACAGAGTGGTACTTGGAATGTGATTACCTGCTTTGAATGCCTTCTCCTGCTGATTAAAGAGGATGCTGCTGTTTCATGACAGAATGTGGATTCATTGACAGAAGTTTTTGTTGCAGCCACAGAGTATTGGAAGAGTCACAGAGTCATAAAGCATGGAAACAGGCCCATCAACCCACCAGTCCACGCCGATCGTCAACCAACCTTTTGCACCAATCCTACATAAATCCCATTTTATATCCCCCATATTCCCATTAACCCACCACCCCACCTTGCTCCTCCCACATTTTCCCACTCACTTAAGCACTAGGAGCAATTGAGGGTGGCTAGAAACTGCAGCACCCAGAGGAAGCTCCCACAGCCACAGGAATAATGTGCAAACCACACATTGTATTGGACGTCTAGCTGAAGTGGGGAGAAGAAGGTTCCAACCTAGTTCCAGGAGGTCCTGTTAGTGGAGACTAGATCTGGCTCTCGGTCCTGTTCATGAGATACTGGTATCTGACAGAGATCCACCTCTCGTTATATTAGTTGTGCACTCTCATGTTATCACATAGGTTTAACTACCCTTTCTGTCTGGCCGTTGCCATGGAAGGTGCATGCACATCATGGTTGACATCTGATGCAGTTTCTCTAGGGTGTAAGATCAGAAGAATCCTCTTTATACAGATGTCAAAGTCTTTCTGCCCCAGGTTGAGGTGAACAGTATGAGACCCTTTTTACAGGGAGGCCACACACTGCCAAAGAGATTATGATTATGGGCAGCATGAATGGCACGCTGAGTAAAACCGCTGTCTCCCAGCTCCAGAGATCGAGGTTTGATCCTGCTCTTGGGTGCAGTCTGTATGGAGCTTGCACATTACCCCTAATACCACATGAGCTTCCCTGGGTGCTCCCATTTCCTCACACGCCCCAAAGAGATGCAAGCTGGTAAGTTAATTGGCTGCTGCAAATGAGTGGTAGAATCTCATCAACGTGGGGAATAAAATGAGATTGTTGTAAGTGGACATGGCATGGTTGGCATGGGCTGTTGGGTCTTTTTCCCTGTTGTATGGCTCTCCGGCTCTAAATTAGGAGCAGGGAGAAGGCCACTTGCCCCCCCTCCCCCCCCCCAAGCAAGCCCTGTCAATCAATATGATCACAACTGAGCTGATCCAGGCCTCGTCTGTCTTCTGTGCAAGATTCCCTTCGACGCAATTTATCTCCATCCTCTTTAAACACCCCAACTGGTGTGGCTTCCACAATACGATACGATAAAACTTTATTTACCCCCAGAGGGAAATTGGTCTGCCGACAGTCACAACACACAAGGTACACAATAACTCGAAATTAAAAGTGAAAACAAAAAGAAAAAGACAAGCGACTGTTGGCTGGCTGCCGTGTGCACAGCGTCTTCACCGGAACAAATGAACAAACAAACAAACAAACAAACGAACAGCGACTTATCCCCTGGGCAGAGGATTCTAAACTGGAGTCCCCCCTCCCCCACACCGGGTCCCCCTGGAGGAGAGAATTCCAGAGATTCATCCCCCTTTGTGGGAACAGGTCCCCACACGACGATTTTAAATGCCCACTCCCTAATCTGTGCCAGATTGCTGCCAGGATTAGAGGGTCTTACTTTCAAGGAGGCTGGACAAACTTGGATTGTTTTCTTTGGAATGCCAGAGATTGAAGGGAGGCCTGATAGATGTATCTAAAATTATGATGGGCTTAGTTAGGGACATTCAGAACTATATTCCCAGGGTGGAAATGTCAAAAAGTAGAGTGCATAGCTTTAAGATGAGGCAGGAGGGGCAAAGTTTAAAGGAGATGTGTGGGGCAAGTCGCAAGAACATAGTTTCTCATTGGATATTATTGGTTCCAGTTTCAGAATGAGAACAAGGAGACAAGGTTGTTGTTGCAAAAGAAGCATGAAGCCGACATGAGGTAGGACAGATGTTCCTCAAAAATACGTGGTACAGATCTACAGTGCCCTCCATAATGTTTGGACCAAAGGCTCATCATTTATTTATTTGCCTCTGTTCTCCACAATTTGAGATTTGTAATAGAAAAAAATCACATGTGATTAAAGTGCACATTGTCAGATTTTAATAAAGGCAATTTTTATACATTTTGATTTCACCATGTAGAAATTACAGTAGTGTTTATACATAGTCCCCCCATTTCAGGGCACCATGATGTTTGGGACACAGCAATGTCATGTAAATGAAAGTAATCATGTTTAGTATTTTGTTGCATATCATTTGCATGCAATGACTGCTTGAAGTCTGCGATTCATGGACATCACCAGTTGCTGGGTGTCTTCTCTGGTGATGCTCTGCCAGGCCTGTATTGCAGCCATCTTTAGCTTATGCTTGTTTTGGGGGCCTGTCCCCTTCAGTATTCTCTTCAGCATATTAAAGGTATCTTCAATTGGGTTCAGATTGGGTGATTGACTTGGCCACTCAAGAATTGACCATTTTTTAGCTTTGAGAAACTCCTTTGTTGTTTTAGTAGTAAGTTTGGGATCATTGTCTTGCTGTAGAATGCACTGCCGGCCAAAGAATTTTGAGGCATTTGTTTGAATTTGAGCAGATAGGATGTGTCTATACACCAGAATTCATTGTGCTACTATCATCAGCAGTTGTATCATCAATGAAGATAAGTGAGCCAGTACCTTCAGCAGTCATACATGCCCAGGCCATAACACCCCCACCACCGTGTTTCACAGATGAGGTGGTATGCTTTGGATCTTGGGCAGTTCCTTCTGTCCTCCATACTTTGCTCTTGCTATCACTCTGATATAAGTTAGTCTTCGTCTCATCTGTCCACAAGACCTTTTTCTAGAACTGTGGTTGCTCTTTTAAGTACTTCTTGGCAAACTGTAACATGGCCATCCTATTTTTGCGGCTAACCAGTGGTTTGCATCTTGCAGTGTAGCCTTTGTATTCGTGTACATTAAGTTTTCTGCGGACAGTGGTCATTGACAAATCCACACCTGCCTCCCGAAGAGTGTTTCTGATCTGTCGGACAGGTGTCTGGGGATTTTTCTTTATTATAGAGAGAATTCTGTAATCAGCTGTGGAGGTCTTCCTTGGCCTGCGAGTCCCTTTGTGATTAGTAAGCTCACTCTTTCTTCTTAATGATGTTCCAAACAGTTGATTTTGGTAAGCCTAAGGTTTGGCTGATGTCTCTAACAGTTTTATTCTCGTTTCTCAGTCTCATAGTGGCTTCTTTGACTTCCATTGGCACAATTTTGGTCCTCATGTTGATAAACAGCAATAAAAGTTTCAAAAGATGATGGAAAGACTGCAGGAAAGGCCAAGTGCTGAGAGCTCTCTTATACCTACATTAAGGAGGCATTTAAACACACCTGAGCAATTACAAACACCTGTGAAGCCATGTGTCCCAAACATTATGCTGCCCTGAAATGGGGGGGGACTATGTATAAACACAGCTGTAATTTCTACATGGTGAAACCAAAATGTATAAAAATACCTTTTAATAAAATCTGACAATGTGCACTTTAACCACATGTAATTTTTTTCTATTGCAAATTTTAAATTGTGGAGTACAGAGGTAAATAAATAAATGATGGGTCTTTGTCCCAAACATTATGGAGGGCACTATATGTTTGGTGCAGACTGTGCTCTGGTAAACATCCTGAGCAATGAGGAGGATGGAGGAAAAAAACTAAATTGTTAAGGTGAGTTTATCTGTTTCAGTGCAATCGCGGCCATCCATGCTCTGGAAATCAAGGTTTTGAGGGAGAACTATGAAGAAGCGATGGTGGAGTTCAAAATGGAAGCAGAGATGCAGTACGGTATGCAGGAACAGTCTGTTCACACTGCTCGGAAGCACTTGGCTTGTGAAGACGATTTGCTGTCTTTTTTGCTGGTTTCCAAACATTTTTTTTGTTTAAAAGAGAGTCAATTAATTATCTCAAAATGGCTGTCATCCCCTCCCCAAGGTAGTTCCGGTTCTAGTAATTTGTCACTCAATGAATTATCGGAAGATGAGGTTTTGTGCCCGTTCTAGGTAAGATTTGAGACCACGGTATACCAAAATGAAGACCCCCATGCACATTGCCATGTATTCCTCACCAATGGCCCTGGTACTATCAGTCAGACTCTGTGCATTGACTAATTAATGTCACAATTAGAAAGAGTTTGTTCACGTCGCTGTGAGAAGTTTAATGTCCTCACAAATCTGTTCCTTGTACAGTGCAGTGAAGCATTGCCTTCCAACAAGGTTGTTCCATTGCCATCCAACAAGGTTGGCCTAATGCTTGGATCTACTGAATCTGCTTGCTGCTCATGCCTCAAGTTTCTGCTTCCTGTATCTGGATGGTTTTAGTTTGGTGCATGGGGTATTAGTTTGGTCTGATGAAGTGCAAGGGAACTACACTGCTGTTATGCAGGACACATGAGATGCCAGGTTATCAATTGCAAGGGAAAGTTACTGGACTAGTCTGATAAATGATGAATGAGGAAATAGACCAGCCCAAGTTGTGGCGCAGTCTTGTAGACACTGAGCATGTTTTCATAAATGATGATTGTGGTTCCAGTTCTGTCTGATGTACAGACTTGGGGTTTTGATCCATTCTCATATACAGGATTTGGGCTTCTGGTACATTCTCAATTACAGGGTCTGGGGTTCTGGTCCATTCTCATATACAAGATTCTGGTCTATTTTCATATACAGGGCTCAGGGTTGTGGCCCATTCTGATATACAGGGCTCGTGGTTCTGATCCACTCTGATATACAGGGCTCGGGGTTCTAGCTCGGTCTGAGTTATTAGGTTAGGGGTTCTGATCTCGGAGTCATTATTAAATAAAACTAGACCAAGTGGACACTTTGGGCCCAAACCTCTCCTGCATTTAATTTTTTTATTTTTTTATTTATTTAGAGATACAGCGCGGAAGCAGGCCCTTCGGCCCACCGAGTCCGCGCCGCCCAGCGATCCCCGCACATTAACACTATCCTACACACTAGGGACAATTTTTACATTTACCCAGTCAATTAACCTACATACCTGTACGTCTTTGGAGTGTGGGAGGAAACCGAAGATCTCGGAGAAAACCCATGCAGGTCACGGGGAGAACGTACAAACTCCGTACAGACGGCGCCCGTAGTCAGGATCGAACCTAAGTGTCCGGCGCTGCATTCGCTGTAAGGCAGCAACTCTACCGCTGCGCCACCGTGCCACCCTTGGTGCCACATTGGTGCAGCACCTCCTCCCCTCCCCCCTCCTCACCTCCCTCTCCCCCTCCTCACCTCCCCCCTTCTCCCCTCCCCCCTCTCCCCTCCCCCCCTCTCCCCCCCCCCCCCCCACCCTACCTCCCTCCCTTTGCCCTCCTTATCTGGACCTATTTGCAGTGTTGGAGCAACACTTGGATGAGTCTTTTGCATACTGTATAACTTGGGATATACGGACTGGATTGGTGTATGTCGGTCTTATATGAAATGGGTAGGATCTGATATGCTGTTTACTTATCACCTGGATCAAAACGTCTCTGACCTCGAATGACTGTTTTAGATTAAACAAAAAAAATCTTCTCTCCTTTTGTTCCACA
This sequence comes from Rhinoraja longicauda, assembly GCF_053455715.1. NCBI lineage: Eukaryota > Metazoa > Chordata > Chondrichthyes > Rajiformes > Arhynchobatidae > Rhinoraja > Rhinoraja longicauda. Next base: position 35,549,907 of record NC_135960.1, read on the forward strand.
GCTGAGTTAAAAGGACAATTTGATGATGCACAAGCTGCATTTATGTCCTATAAGGTAAGGAACAAATAAATCTTGAAACTTGAGAGCAATTGTCTAGGGCAGCAATTAGTCTTGGAGTGCTGCAAAGTTACTATTTTGATGTATTCTACACCAGTGATGTTCTATTAGTAGTTTGGGAGGGGTGAGGCTGGTATTTAATCAGTTTCTAGAGGAACGGAGTGGGAAGGGTAGAACTAGTGAAGTTGGAAACAAAGAAACAGAAAGACAAATTTGCTCTGCCAGTTTGTTCAATCAAAGTTACCCTTTATCTCAATACTGCATTGTACTGTCTCCCAACTCGATTTCCCCATCCAATATCCCTTGATGCCTTTTGTGGCTAGAAATATATTTGTCAATGTCACCTTCACCACCCTCTGAGGAAAAGTGTCCCCTTATCTTAGTACTGTTTGTCTTATCTCAGATTAGGAAGACACTACTTAGCCAAGGAAGGGGTTGGGGAGGGTCATGGGGAAAATTGTGTAAACATGTTTGATGTTTATATTTAATACCTGTCTTGAGCAAATAGATGAGGCCTCGGTCAAATAAGGTGAGAATGTCAGCATTCAATGGGTCTTTTTGGTTAAAGCAAAATACAGATGCTTCTGGACTTACAATGGGGTTATGTTCCGATAAATCGAAAATATCGTAAGTCGAAAATGCATTTAATACACCTAACCTACCAAACATCATAGCCATTTCAGTCCACCGGGTCCGCACTGACTCCCACACATTAACACTATTCTATACCCACTAGGGACGATTTTTACATTTACCAAGTCAATTAACCTACATACCTGTGTGTCTTTGGAGTGTGGGAGGAACCCGAAGATCTCTGAGAAAACCCATGCAGGTCACGGGAAGAACGTACAAACTCCGTACAGACAGTACCCGTAGTCAGGATCAAACCCGGGTCTCTGGCGCTGCATTCGCTATAAGGTAGCAACTCTACTGCTGCGCCGCCACTTAACCATGCTCAGAACACTTGCATTAACCCGGGAAAAGATCAAAATTCAAAATTTGAAATACGGTTTCTACTGAATGTGTATCGCTTCTGCACCATTGTAAAGTTGAAATATCGTAAGTCGAAGCATCGTATGTCGAGGAGCATCTGTATTTAGTTTTAATCAGCAATGTCTGAAGAAGGGTCTCTACCCGAAAAGTCGCCCATTCCTTCTCTCGAGATGCTGCCTGTTCCGCTGAGTTACTTCAGCTTTTTGTGTCTATCTAATGTCCATCATAATGTGTCTTCAGCTAAAGTGAGATATTGTGTTTAAACCAAACTGCAGCTTTTACAAGGGAGGTGGATTTTGACTTCACAAGCTGCTAGCAGTGAACCTGAATGATTCTTCCGACCCTTGGATAATGTCCATCAATCAGAACTTGAGCTGACCATCCTCAGCTTTCTCACACAGCCTCACGCACTCAGCTCACAGTTTGCGCACACTGCAGCATGATAAACAATCTCCCAGTATGATCAGAGCAGAGCGAGATTCTACAAAACCAGAGCAGTCTGGGACCATGGAAGATGCAGCTAGAATTGTACCAGATTCTCACCATCCCATCAAACTGGATAATGAAACACTTCCTCTTGTCCAGCTGCTCAGGTCTGAGATTGAATCCTGTCCTTTCATCTGATGCTGTAGATAGTTGCACAGAGCTGGCGTGTAGGTGTGGTGGGACTGGTGCAGTGCTAGTCCTAGCTCATCACATACATACTCGTGCAAATTAATTGAGTCAAGCATACACTTGGATAGAACAAGTTAATACACATGTTGCACTGTTACCTTTTATTAATATAATTGCACTATTTTGTCTTTAGCACATTATATGTCCACACTACATGATATGTCCACCACTTTATCAAGTCTTTGACATGATTTGTCATGGATTTGACCAGATTCTGACTCTTTCCAAGGATATGTTTCATCACGATACTGCCACTGGATTATGACCTTGATGAGCTTCTCTCTCATGGTACAGTCCTTTCCTTTCAGTCTCTCATTGATAATTGGCCACAAATTCTCAATCTGATTAAGATCAGGTGAGTTTCCAGACATGTATCTCCTTCTACGGAAAAATTAGGTGACCATCTATGATGTGTGGTACGGGGCAAGGCCTTGGTGGTATATCCCAGAACCATCTGGGAAAGTCTTCACCATCTCCAGCACCACTCTTCTTGGCAATACATCAATACATTCACTGGAATTTAGAAGGATGAGAGGGGATCTTATAAAAGCATATTACATCGACTTCTCCAACTTTAGATAGTTCCTCTGTCCCTCCCTTCCCCTCCTCCTTCCCAGATCTCCCTCTATCTTCCTGTCTCCACCTATATCCTTCTTTGTCCCGCCCCCCTGACATCAGTCTGAAGAAGGGTCTCGACCCGAAACGTCACCCATTCCTTCTCTCCCGAGATGCTGCCTGACCTGCTGAGTTACTCCAGCATTTTGTGAATAAATCGATTTGTACCAGCATCTGCAGTTATTTTCTTATATATCTTAAATTATTAAGGGATTGGACACGCTAGATGCAGGAAACATGTTCCTGATGTCGGGGGAGTCCCGAACCAGTGGCCACAGTTTAAGAATAAAGGGTAGGCCATTTAGAACTGAGATGAGAAAAAGCTTTTTCACTCAGAGTTGTGAATTTGTGGAATTCTCTGCCTCAGAAGACAGTGGAGGCCGATTCGTTGGATGCATTCAAAAGAGAGTTAGAGCTCTTAGGGCTAGCGGAATCAAGGATGTGGGGAGAAGGCGGAAAAGGGGTACTGATTGTGGACGATCAGCCATGATCAAATTGAATAGCGGTGTGGCTTGAAGGGCTGAATGGCCTACTGCACCTATTTTCTATGTATTTATGTATATTGCGGTGATATTAGTCCGTCCGCTGGGTGCAGTGGACCAACACCGTAGTAGCTGGAACAGCCCCAGAACATCCTCTCTACAGGATCTTTGATGAACTGGTTGATGTGGGATTTTAACACCGGTTCTCCTAATTCCCCACACATGTTGGCTCCGTTGGTCCTGAACCAGGAAATAGCTTTTGTCACTTTTCTCCAATCTGCACATCTTCAACCATTATATTGTTAAAGTGGACTTTAATATCACCAAATCCCTAATAGCCTGGAGGTCACCATCAAAAGTAGATAGATAGGGTTTTTATTTTAATGGTGACAGGTTGTTGGTGTTCAGAGGGAAACAGATGTCTCTGTCGTGAACCACTGAAAGTTAATTTACAGGTTCAGCAAACAATTTGGAAGTCAGTTGGTACAAGAGGATTTGAGTGCAATTCTAGAAATATTTTGCTTCGATTGTATAGTATCCTGGTGAATCTGTACCCAGATATTGTGTGCGAATCTGGTCTCCCAACCCAGGGAAACATATACTTGGAAAAGGTGTGTAACAACAGTTACTTCCTTGAGTTTGGAAAATTGAATGGTGACCTACAGAATTCTTACGGGACTCGGCAGGGTAGATGCAGACCTCGTGTTCGGCTGACTGGGACGTCCAGAGCCAGCGATCACAGGCCCAAAGTAAGAACACCTCCATTCAGGTTCAAGAAGAGATTTCTTCAGCCACATGATGGTGAATCTTTGGAATTCTCCACACAAGGTCTCGACCCGAAACGTCACCCATTCCTTCTCTCCCGAGATGCTGCCTGACCTGCTGAGTTACTCCAGCATTTTGTGAATAAATCGATTTGTACCAGCATCTGCAGTTATTTTCTTATATTACAGGGACCTATGCAGTTTTGTTTGCTAAACCTGTTCAAGTCAGGGATCAAAATATTATTTCTACTTTTAGTTGTTGTGCTCATGAACCAGAAACTTAACAGGATCAGCCATGTAAATGGGTTGGGAGTGATATGCTTGCTGACTCTCCAACCCTCTTCCACCACCTACAAGGATTGTGATGTTCTCCACTTGCCTTAAGTGCAGATCTGACGACTCTCTAGAAACCTGACGCGGTCTAGGATAAAGCAGCCCAATTTATTAAGCATGCAGCCCAAAGTTAGCATGCAGGTACAGCAGGCAGTGAAGAAAGCTAATGGCATATTGGCCTTCATAAGAGGATTTGAGTATAGGAGCAAAGAGGTCCTTCTTCAGTTGTACACGGCCCTAGTGAGACCGCACCTGGAGTATTGTGTGCAGTTTTCGTCTAATTTGAGGAAGGACATTCATGCTATTGAGGGAATGCAGCGTAGGTTCACGAGGTTAATTCCAGGGATGGCGGGACTGGCATATGATGAAAGAATGGAACGACTGGGCTTGTATTCACTGGAATTTAGAAGGATGAGAGGGAATCTTATGGAAACATATAAAATTATTAAGGGATTGGACACGCTAGATGCAGGAAACATGTTCCTGGTGTTGGGGGAATCCAGAACCGGGGGCCACAGTTAAGAATAAAGGATAGGCCATTTAGAACTGAGATGAGAAAAAACTTTTTCACAGAGTGTTGTGAATTTGTGGAACTCTCTGCCTCAGAAGGCAGTGGAGGCCAATTCGCTGGATGTATTCAAAAGAGAGTTAGATAGAGCTTGTAGGGCTAGCGGAATCAAGGGATATGGGGGGAAGACAGGAACGGGGTACTGAATGTGGATGATCAGCCATGATCACATGGAATGGCGGTGCTGGTTCGATGGGCTGAATAGCCTACTCCTGCAACTATTTTCTATGTATTTCAAACTATCTATCTCTGAACCGTTCATTCCATCCTTCACTGGTACTGCAGCAGACACCCTTTACAAGATGTGCTGCAGATCTTTGACTGCACATCATAGTGACGGAGTGCCCATTGTCTGAGTTACAGCTCATTCTTAAAATATAAGCTGCTTGTGAACCAGAAACCTAGTGTTGGTGCATTCATTTAAGTATGTAAGAGTCAGGGCTTTTAGAATTCTTTCATCCCGAGAGGTAAATCGAGTCATAGAGTGATCTCGCAGGGAACAGACATTTTGGCATTGTGATGGCTGTCGACCACCACTCCTCCACTAGTCTCATTTAATTGTCCCTCCAGATTCCTCCACTCACACATGCATGTGATCAATCAATCCTGATACCGTTGGGAACAGTGATGGAAATGGGTTTTAGGAACTAGGGGTACTCTAAGGTCCGTGAGGCTGAGGTTGGGAAGGAAGGGGGGGGATTTTTTTAATGTGCGGTCATACCCTTGTAAGAGTACAAGAATGCATAACTTGTTTATTGTGTATTTATAATATAGTTTATTGTGCATTATATGTCATAGCTGCTTGCTGGCATCTCTCTCTCTGTTTACATTACAAAATGTTCCATAATGGTATATAATCTCCATTTTTTTCTGTCACCACCTCTTTCTTTCTGCATGCTGTTTCTTCAGCACGCCTTCTGCCACTAAGAAGCCGTGTCCTCGCATATTCTTCGGGGTTGAATTTTGACAGAGGAGGTCTCACCAACTTAATAAATACCAGAGTTGAGAGATGATCAGTTTGAAGTCTTGCACGTTGTGGTGACATGCAGAATTTCATGCCACTGAAGATTCTTTCACATTCTGCTGTTGATACCGGAATTGTATTTACAGCCGTTACCAGCTGCTGAAAATCTGCAGAAACTATCTTCCCTTTAGATTCCTTGAATTCTCTGAAGGTTCTGACACAAAGCCGACCATTAAGCCAAATTGTTCTGCCATTTCTTCTACATCATTATCCCCAAAGGTAAAAAGTGAATCTTCTGGAATATTGTTAATATCTAAATATTTCGACTTGTTAATTAACTTTTTACATTTATCATTCAAGCAGCCTGGATTTCATATTATTGACCAAACTCCTCAAAAACTGTTGTCTATGTATAGTAGGTACTTTACCAGCTCTCAAATTTATTCCATTAAATATCATCTGGCTTGTTGCTTTGTCCACTTGAGTATAAAATTTTCCTGGCTTCTCTATTTAACATTCAAGAACCTTGATAGTTCGTTTAATTTCCTCATGTGCTTTACTAAGTGTACAATTTCGGTTCTGCAGTTCAAGTGACAGTTCAGGCACTCTAGCAAACTGTCCATCAACAAGCCCAAATTATTTACGAAAGCTGATGACTCTAATACTTTTCTCAGCCCCTCGTACTTTGCTCTCTCTGCACTAGATCTTGAAGCATCACAGCGTGCTTTTCCAAAATGCTCCCAAATAGCTTTATAAGACTACCTTTTAAGATTGCCTTTACCGTTCGGTAAGACGAAGCAACCCATCTCACACTGAAAACACGACCAATTTTCAACAGTTGACAGTGAAGAGCCTCAGCACATGCAGTTAACTCATCCTGATTCTTAGGAGACCTATGATATAAGGAATACAATTTATCACAAAATATCTGAAAATGGTTCAAACCTGCAACTTCATTTATAGCATCACCTACACTGAGTTCAAGCCTGTGACTGGCACAGTGCCAAACAGTTGCATTAGGGAAATCATCAAGAAATAGTTTTGGAACCCCTGCATTTCATCCTAACATTACTGATGCACCATCAGTTACAAGTGATATCACATTTTCTTTTAGGTACTGTATTGAAAAACCACCTCTTTGTAAGCAACTTAGAAGCCCATCATATATAGATTTTGCATTTGCACCAAGTTTCATATGTTCTAAGTCAAAATAGAATGATATAGGTTGGGAAGATTCACCAACTGCTGCTCTCAAGCAGACTACTAGAACAGTTTCCCCATTAATAGTAGTAGATTCATCAATCATAATAGACATTTTAGATTGTTTTGAAATTATATTTTCCACCACTGTCTTTCGCATCTGGTTCCCTATGTGGTGAGAAACATCTGCACATGACTTACGAGAGTGTAGAATGTACCCTAAGTCGAAGCCGTTTCTTTCTTGCAGTTCAATATCAGAAGACATATCTGTGTAGGGCCTACCTTTGTGTACAATATTATATACAGTTCTAAAAACTCGACCTGTTTTTGCTTCGTTCTTTTTCAGTGACATATACACTACATTTTCGATTGCTTTTTCAGCTGTTTCATTGATTTTTTGGCATCTGATATGGGCTTCACTATTTTTGTGCTTAAAAATCTTTTTTTCTTAAACTCATTAACTGTTTTGCTTTGTCATCTCTCACTCCTACTACATTAACACTGCACCACTCACGAGACAAATGAATTCCTTGTGTTCATTCAAGTCCAAGATTACACTTGCTGCATACACTACATCCTAGTTTTCTTTTTTTTAACAATTAGCCAGGGATATTCTTTCTTTTTGTTTAAGTACATTTCTTGTGTCCAACAGTCTGGAAGATCACATTTTTCAATATCTTTTGAAATGTCTTCACTTGCAGCAGCATCAGGCAAAACAGCTGCATCAGTTACATTATCATTTTCAAGTAATTTTGCCTTCTTTTCTGGCTGAGTGTTTTCATTATCATTTATTTCTTCATCGATCTGAAAATGCTGTCTTTCAAAGTATCTCAGTATGCTCATTTTCACAGGGGTACACAAATCTGAAATTTATAGTGATTTGATAGTGATATATAATAAAATTTGATAGTGATATATAATAAAATATTTCCGCTTGCACTATTGTTTTGCTAAATAAAACCACCCACAATAAAATATTCACCACCCACAATTTAGGTTGGAAAAAACTATTGGTACTACTTATTTAATTTTCTCCCCATCCATTCTAATTTCACTGAAACAACTGAGGCACAGTGGCAGATAAAATAATGTGGAATAATGAAATACCGTGACTTTACCTGAGCCCGTGCTCGCGGTCCGGTAGCCCTGACAGTGAGTTTAAGAAATTCTCCCTTGAATTTTATTCAAAGGAACGCAGTGTCATTAATACATGGTCAAAACACGATTACATTTACTGAGGAATGTGGATCGATGTATTGATGACACATTGTATAACTACTGGCTGTTAACAAGTACTAACAATGGCAGTTAACAAATCGTTTTCGTCTGAGTTGAATAAAGTGATAAAGGACTGGAATCTTTCTGCAGTACTCATTAAACCCAAGCTGGAAATTGAAAACTACGGGAACGCCATCCCCTTGCATCCCCCCCCATTTCCATCACTGGTTGGGAAATCAAAACACCCAAAGGAAGAAGTCACAGCATGTGCAAACTCTGCACAGTCAGCACTGATGAAGTCAGAATTGAACCTGGGTCACTGGAACTATGAGGCAGAAGCTCTATTAGCTGTGCCACGGTGCTTTCACCAATTACATCCTAGACAGAGTAAAGTTTGCAGTATGAATGTGCATTTCACTGTACCCTTGAATTTGTTTCATGAAGATTATAATGGAAGTGAGTAATTACCAAGAGATCCATGGAGTTATGATATTAATTTTCCTATTAAGAACAGAAAGTAAACACATGCTATTGGGAGTTGTTTTGAAATTTAAACCTAGCAATATTGATTCTAAATGGATGTTTTCTAACCCAGGAATCCCTCATTGAAGAAATGAATGAAAACTGGGCACAGAGAGAAGCTGAAATGAACAAGAAAAATGAACTGGATAAGAAAAAGGAGCTGACCTTGCAGGGTAATTGACTGTTGTGGTCGAAAAAAACACTGCGTTTGTTATGGTGGGAATTGGAGGAGGGAGAGAGCATTTTGCTGGGCATGTTGTGCATGATAAAAGCAATATTGAGAGTCCATAATGTGTGTAAAGTGTAATCATAATGGAAGACTGTAAATGTGCTGATAATAGAACTACTATGATCATGTTTTGTACTGCAGTGGTAGCCATTGGCTACCAATGGGGTTGGATGATGAAATCATTTTTGTTCCCTGTTTTAAAGAGGGTTAGGGTTATCAGAGGTAACCAATACTGAATGGCTGAAGTGCTGCAAATAGCATTTGCTGTTCATTTATCTGTACCGGAATGTCTGGTTAAATTTCTAGAACTTCTATTTTTATGGAGAAGTTGATTGTAAATGCACAAAACTTAACAGTTTATGTGGAACAACTCATACTCTCTGGAAAACACTTGAGGAGCTATACAATTATGCAGTCATTGGGATTAGAGAAAGACATGCAATGTGGCAAACAGAAAATGTCCGGTTATGCTTTTAGTGGATTTATTTCAGAATAGATGTTGAACCAAGGGGAAAAGAACCCGATCTTTTTTAAAACAGTGTTATAGCATCTTGCACGTTCTATTGAACAGGCAAAGCTTCCATCTTATTTGAAATGCAACTCTTTCTCTATATTATTAGACTACAGTGCATTCAGAAAGTATTCCGAAACCTTCACCACATTTTGTTACATTACAGCCTTATTTTAAAATGGATTAAATTCTTTTTTTTTAATCATCAATCTACAAACTATACCCCAGAATGAAGAAGCGGAAACAGGTGTTGAGAAATTTTTGCAAAGTAATTAAAAAAACAAAACTGAAATATCACATTTACATAAGTATTCAGACCCTTTGCTATGACACTCAAAATTGAGCTTAGGTTCATCCTGTTTCCATTGATTATCTTTGATGTTTCCACAACTTGATTAGTCCACCAGTGGTAAATTAAATTGATTGGACATGATTTGGAAAGGTACACACCTATCTATATAAGGTCCCACAGTTGACAGTGCATGTCAGAGCAAAAACCAAGCCATGAAGACGAAAGAATTGTCCGTAGACCGCCGAGACAGGATTGTGTGGAGATACAGATCTGGGGAAGGGTATAAAACAATTTCTGCAGCATTGCAGGTCCTGAAGAGCACAGTGGCCTCCGTCATTCTTAAATGGAAGAACTTTGGAACCACCAGGACTCTTCATAGAGCTGGCCGTCCGGCCAAACTGAGCAATCGGGGGAGAAGGGCCTTGGTCAGGGAGGTGACCAAGAACCCGATGGTCACTCTGTCAGAGCTCCAGAGTTCCTCTGTGAAGATGGGAGAACCTTCCAGAAGGACAACTATATCTGCAGCACTCCACCAATCAGCCTTTTATGGTAGAGTGCCCAGACGGAAGCCACTCAGTAAAAGGCACATGACAGCCCGCTTGGAGTTTGCCAAAAGGCACCTAAAGGACATTCAGACCATGAGAAATAAGATTCTCTGGTCTGATGAAACCAAGATGGAACTCTTTGGCCTGAATGCCAAGCGTCACGTCAGGAGGGAACCAGGCACTGCTCATCACCTGGCCAATACCATACCTACGGTGAAGCATGGTGGTGGCAGCATCATGCTGTGGGGATGTTTTTCAGCAGCAGGAACTGGGAGACTAGTCAGGATTGAGGGAAAGATGAATGGAGCAAAGTACAGAGAGATCCTTGATGAAAACCTGCTCCGGAGCGTTCTGGACCTGTCTGGGGCGGAGGTTCACTTTCCAACAGGACAACCACCCTAAGCACACAGCCAAGACAACGCAGGAGTGGCTTCGTGACAAGTCTGCGAATGTCCTTGAGTGGCCCAGCCAGAGCCCAGACTTGAACCCGATCGAACATCCCTGGAGGGACCTGACAATAGTTGTACATTGATGTTCCCCATCCAACTTGACAGCGCTTGAGAGGATCTGCAGAGAATGGGAGAAATTCCCCAAATACAGGTGTGCCAAGCTTGTAGCGTCATACCCAAGAAGACATGAGGCTGTAATTGCTGCCAAAGGTGCCTCAACAAAGTACTGAGTAAAGGGTCTGAGTACTTGTGTAAATGTGATATTTCAGTTATTTATTTTTAATTACTTTGCAAAAATTTCTAAACACCTGTTTTTGCTTTTTTATTATGAGGTATTGTGTGCAGATTGATGATTTAAAAAAAAAAGAATTTAATCCATTATAAAATAAGGCTGTAACGTAACAAAATGTGAAAAAAGCGAAGGGGTCTGAATACTTTCTGAATGCACTGTACATTGTGTTCAGGCCCACTGTAGTGTCGGTCTAGAGTGCACTACCATTGAAGGCAGGCATATGTTAGTAGTATCTTTTATTGCAAAAATGTGAAAGATTGGGGGATTGCCTCCACGCAGAGCTGTGTTGTGGCGCAGCAACCAATGCGTGTTTTAATGAAGGGTTGCTTTTATCCATCAGCGAACGAATTAAAAAATAAGTGTGAGAAAGAAAAAAAAATAATGGAAGAACAGTTTCAAAAACAGATTACTGCCATACTTGACGAATACAAATCCAAGATGGATGTGAGTAGAATGTTCTTATTCTACTGTGAGAAATTAACAGAAGATATTTAAACTATTTTTTACAAAGGATATTTTTTTCTTAAATATGAGAACTATTAGGTTCCCACCTAGCCATCATTTTGCATATGCAGTATCATAACTGCTGAGGAAAAGTTAATGGAGTTTCATACAGATAATTGTGAGGTGTTGGATTTTGGAAATATGAGGCAGGGTTCTGAAGAATGTTGTAGCACAGAGGGATCTAGGAATACAGGTACATTTTTCATTGGAAATGGCATTACAAGTAGATAAGGTGGTCAAGAAGGTTTTCAGCACATTGGCCTTCATTAGTCAGAGTATTGAGTATAGAGGTTGGGAGATGGGAAGTTGGGATAAACGCTGGCAGGTGGGACTAGTGTAGATGGGCAAGTTGGTTGGCATGCGCAAGTTGGGCCTGTTTTCATGCTGTACGACTATCACATTAGAATTAAGCCTAGATGAAATAGGAACCAATGGCAATGACACTACACAGGAGTGATACATGAAAGCAGCTTGATGCTAGTTAACGTTCATGGAGTCAGGGCAGACGTTAGTGGATATGTTGTTACTAAAGAGCAGTATGCTTGGGAAGCTGAATGCTCTCCAGGTGGATAAGTCACCTGTACCAGATGGGCTACACCTCAGACTTCTGAACAAGGTAGTTTTAGAGATTGTGGAGGCATTAGTAATGATCTTTCACGAATCACTAAAGTCAGGAGTGATCCCAGAGGACTGGAAAATTGCAAATGTTACTCATTGTTCAAGAAGGGAGCAAGGCGAAAGGGGGGAAACGATAGGCTGGTTAGCCTTACTTCAGTGGTTGGTAATATTTTAAGAGTTCATTATTTAAATGAGGTTTCAGAGTACCTAGAAGCACATGATAAAATAGGCCGAGTCAGTATGGGTTTGTGAAGAGGAGATCTTGCCGGACAAATCTGTTGGAATTCTTTGAGGAAGTAAATGACAGGATATACAAAGGACAATCAGTGGATGTTGTGTGCTTGGATTTTCAGAAAGCCTTTAATAAAGTGCCGCATGTGAGGCTGCTAAACAAGCTAAGAGAGCCAATGGAATTAAGAGAGAAGATACCAACGTGTATACAAGACAATAGGTGCAGGACTAGGCCATTCGGCCCTTCGAGCCAGCACAACCATTCAATGTGATCATGGCTGATCATTCTCAAACAGTACCCCGTTCCTGCCTTCTCCCCTGACTCCGCTATCCTTAAGAGCTCTATCTAGATCTCTCTTAAAAGCATTCAGAGAACTGGCCTCCACTGCCTTCTGAGGCAGAGAATTACACAGGATTTACAACTCTCTGACTGAAAATGTTTTTCCTCATCTCCATTCTAAATGGCCTACCGCTTATTCTTAAACTGTGGCCCCTGGTTCTGGACTCCCCCAACATTGGGAACGTTTCCTGCCTCTAACGTGTCCAACCCCTTAATAATCTTATATGTTTCGATAAGATTCCCTATCATCCTTCTAAATTCCAGGCTATACAAGCCAAGTCGCTCCATTCTTTCAACATATGACAGTCCCGCCATTCCGGGAATTAACCTAGTAAACCTACGCTGCACGCCCTCAATAGCAAGAATATCCTTCCTCAAATTTGGAGATCAAAACGGCACACAGTACTCCAGGTGCAGTCTCACTAGGGCCCTGTACAATTGCAGAAGGACCTCTTTGCTCCTATGCTCAACTCCTCTTGTTACGAAGGCCAACATTCCATTGGCTTTCTTCACTGCCTGCTGTACCTGCATGCTTCCTTTCAGTGACTGATGCACTAGGACACCCAGATCACGTTGTACGTCCCCTTTTCCTAACTTGACACCATTCAGATAATAATCTGCCTTCCTATTCTTACCACCAAAGTGGATAACCTCACACTTATCCACATTAAACTGCATCTGCCATGCATCCGCCCACTCACGCAACCTGTCCAAGTTACCCTGCAACCTCATAGCATCTTCCTCACAGTTCACACTACCACCCAGCTTTGTATCATCTGCAAATTTGCTAATGGTACTTTTAATCCCTTCATCCAAGTCATTAATGTATATTGTAAATAGCTGCAGTCCCAGCACCGAGCCTTGCGGTACCCCACTAGTCACTGCCTGCCATTCTGAAAGGAACCCATTTATCCCCACTCTTTGCTTTCTGTCCATGTCAGTACCCTACCCCTAATACCATGTGCTCTAATTCTGCCCACTAATCTCCTATGTGGGACCTTGTTGAAGGCTTTCTGAAAGTTGAGGTACACCACATCCATTGGCTCTCCCCTGTCAATTTTCCTAGTTACATCCTCAAAAAAGTCCAGATTAGTCAAGCATGATTTCCCCTTCGTAAATCCATGCTGACTCGGAACGATCCTGTTACTGCTATCCAAATGCTCCGCAATTTCATCTTTTATAATTGACTCCAGCATCTTCCCCACCACTGATGTCAGACTAACTGGTCTATAATTTCCAGTTTTCTCTCTCCCTCCTTTCTTAAAAAGTGGGATAACATTAGATACCTTCCAATCCACAGGAACTGATCCTGAATCTATAGAACATTGGAAAATGATTACCAATGCGTCCACAATTTCTAGAGCCAGCTCCTTAAGTACCCTGGGATGCAGACCATCAGGCCCTGGGGATTTATCAGCCTTCAAGTCCCTTCAGTCTACCCAACACCATTTCCTGCCTAATGTGGATTTTCTTCAGTTCCTCCGTCACCCTAGGATCTCTGGCCACTAGAACATCTGGGAGATTGTTTGTATCTTCCTTAGTGAAGACAGATCCAAAGTACCGGTTCAACTCGTCTGCCATTTCCTTGTTCCCCATAATAAGTTCCCCTGCTTCTGTCTTCAAGGGACCCACATTTGCCTTGACTATTTTTTTCCTCTTCACATACCTAAAAAAGCTTTTACTATCCTCCTTTATATTATTGGCTAGCTTACCCTCGTACCTCATCTTTTCTCCCCGTAATGCCTTTTTAGTTATCTTCTGTTGGTCTTTAAAAGTCCCAATCCTCTGGCTTCCCACTCTTCTTTGCTATGTTGTACTTCTTCTCGTTTATTTTTATGCTGTCCTTGACTTCCCTTGTCAGTCACGGGTGCCTCTTACTCCTGCAACTTCTGCATTATTCCCAGGAATACCTGCCATTGCTGTTCCACCGTCTTCCCTGCTAGGGCCTCCTTCCAGTCAAATCTGGCCAGCTCCTGCCTCATGCCTCTGTAATCCCCTTTGCTATACTGTAATACTGACACTTCTGATTTTCCCTTCTCCCTCTCAATTTGTAGAGTAAAACTTATCATATTGTGATCACTGCCTCCTAATGGCGCTTTTACCTTGAGTCCCCTTATCAGATCAGGTTCATGACACAACACTAAATCCAGAATTGCCTTCTCCCTGGTAGGCTCCAGTACAAGCTGTTCTAAGAATCCATCTCGGAGGCACTCCACAAACTCTCTTTCCTGGGGTCCATTACCAACCTGATTTTCCCAGTCTACCTGCATGTTGAAATCTCCCATAACCACCGTAGCATTACATTTGCGACATGCCAATTTTAGCTCTTGATTCAACTTGCACCCTATGTCGAGGCCATTGTTTGGGGGCCTGTAGATAACTCCCATTAGGGTCTTTTTACCCTTACAATTCCTCATTTCTATCCATACTGATTCTACATCTCCTGATTCTATATCACCCCTTGCAAGGGAGTGAATATTATTCCTTACGAACAGAGCGACCCCACCCCCTCTGCCCACCTGTCTGTCTTTTCTATACGTTGTGTACCCCTGAATATTCAGTTCCCAACCCTGGTCCTCTTGTAGTCATGTCTCTGTGATTTCCACAACATCATACTTGCCAATGTCTAACTGAGCCTCAAGCTCATCCACTTTATTTTGTATACCGCGCATTTAAATACAACACTTTAACTTCGATATTCACCTCCCCTTTCACACCGGTCACAATTGGCCCTGACCGTACTCTCTTATCCCATCTAGAACTTCCCTTCCCATTTATTCGAGAGTCCTTTGCAATTTGTCCTGTATTTGCTTCCCCTTTAACTCCATGTTTATACTCGCAATTTGTCAACCCCTCCCATCCACTACTTAGTTTAAACCCACACGTGTAACAAAACCAGCCCGCCAGAATGTTGGTCCCCCTGCAGTTAAGGTGTAACCCGGCCCTTTTGTACAGGTCATCCCTACCCCAGAAGAGATCCCAGTGGTCTAGAAATCTAAATCCCTGCTCCCTGCACCAGCCCCTCAGCCATAAGGTTGGCTGAATGGCAGAAGGAAAAGAGTGGGAATAAAGGGGGCTTTTTCTGGTTGGCTGCTGGTGACTATTTGTGTTCCAAAGGGCTCAGTAGTAGATCCATTACTTTTCAAGTTTTACATTAATGATTTGGATGGCTTTGTGGCCAAGTTTGCAGGTGATGCGAAGATAGGTAGAGGAAGCAGGGAGTCTGCAGAAGATCTTGGATAGGTTCGGAGAGTGGGCAGAGAAGTGGCAGATGGAATACAGCGTAGCATAATGTGCTTGGGTATTTTTAAAGTGGAGATTGGCAGGTTCTTGATTAGTAAGGGTGTCAAAGGTTACAAGGAGAATGGGGTTGAGAGAGAAAGGGAGACCAAACATGATTGAATGGTGGAGTAAACCTGATGGGCCAAAAAGCCTATTTCTACTCCTAAGACTTGTGAACATGTTCCCACAAAATGTTCCAAGATATTCAGACTACATTAAAAATTGATCTTGTCAACTATGGTGACCTTAGGACCTTTCCACTAAAGGCTTGTTTTTAATTTCTTCATGGGAGATTGACTTGAATAGGATTCCAATATCTACTGGACACGTTCAAAATACAACTAGATGTTCAGTTGGTAGAATTGAAATTTTACACACGAGTTTTGATAGGCTTTGGGGAAAACCCATTTTTAGGTAATCCTCAAAGTAAAAATTTGTTTTGAGGTTTATGCGAGTTTAGAGATACAGCATGGAAACAAGCCCTAGGATTCACCAAGTCCATGGCGACCATTGATCACCCATTTCACATTAGTTCTATGTTATTCCATTTTCTCATCCACACCCTACACGCAAGGGGCATTTTACAGCATCCAATTAACCTACAAACCCACACGTTTGCGATCACAGGGAGAACATGCAAACCTAACACAGACAGCACCCATGGTCAAGATGGAACCCAGGTCTCTGGCTGTGCGAGGCAGCTGCTCCACTATGCCCCCACCAGAGGCAGAATATTTTTCATTTTTGGTATAAAATCCAGCTTTTGACACAAGCATATCCAAACCAAGGCATTGAAGAGGCATTGAAACTATTTGCCATATTCATCCCTAATTCAGAGAGTACATAAAAACAAATATTTATTGCATATTTGTGTCAAATTAATGCAAGCAAAAGGAAGTGAATTTAGGATAGATGTCTTTAATTTGTCACTTTCACCCCATTAAGCCTGGCACCATTTTGGAATTAATTGAGCAAAGATAATTGTACCTAGATGTATTATTGGCATTTTATAATAATTTTATAATATGCCATTATTCACAATAATCTTGGATGTTTTGTAAATGCAACTGGGTGTAAATGAAAAACAAAAGATTTCTACAATAGAAAAGCTTGATTTTATATTAAGTTAGCTGCACTTTTAAAATTTGGTGGACTAGAGTCTGCAGAAATAAGAAACAAACTCTTTCTTAGTAATTGACTTGCGCTTTGACTTTGCTTTCTCAGGTGGCTGCTGGCAAATATAATGATATGACTGGCGCACTTGATGAGCTGTCCAAATCTAAGCAACAGGTTGAGGTATAGACAAGCATAGATGACCCCTATTCAGTGTTATTTGGAATTGTGTTTATGAAGGTAAAACAACCATTCGACTGAAGGACCTATTGACTACTTCAGTGCCTAGATCTTGCTGTGTGTTTTAACTGAGGTAAGGGTGTTTTGCTTAATAGTACAGGGTTTGATTTAGACCCTGCCAGGAGTAACGGTGTGTAGTTTTGGTCACCATGACAAAGGATGTAGCTGCCTTAGAGATGGCTCACTGGATGGCTTTCTTGGGTGAACATTTTGTGTAAGGAGGGGCTGAGCAAAATTTGCATTTCCTGTAAAAAAGACTTGACTGAAAAAGGGTCCCAAACTGAAACGTCATCTATCCCTGTTCACCAGAGATGCTGACTGACCTGCTGTGTTATTCTAGCACTTTGTGTCTTTTTTTTGGCCTTTCCTGAATGGAGTTTAGAGGAATAAGAAGCAATTGCAATGATGCATAAGATTCTGAGGTTATCTGACAATATTGGCACTGAGAGGCTATTTCCTTACTGGAGATGTAGAACCAGGGACATGGAGGTGAACTTGAGAGTATTGCTTTGCTCTATCCCAGAAAGTTTCCCCCACCCCTCCCCTACATAATACAAAACTAGAGATAAACTAAAACATACATTTTACAACAAACTAAAAACAAAGGAAAAAGACAAGACACATCGTTGGCGAGGCAACCATCGTACATAATTCATAGTCATATAGCATGGAAACAGGAAACGTGGGCCACCATATCCACTCCGACCCCCCACCCATATCATTCCCATCTCCCAGCACTTGGCCTGTAATGTGCTTTGCTGAGGTGATCCAAGTGCTCATCTAAACACTTAGTCAGCAACTCTGTTTCCACCACTCTCTCTCTTGGTGAAAAAATACCCCATCTGATTTCCCCCTCAATCTCTTATTCTAAACCTAAAGGTTTTATAGTTTTATTAACCTGTTTCAAGGGGAGATGTCTCTTGCAGTCTACCCTATCTATACCCCTCAACCATATTTGCTTTTAATGTCCTTTGCTCCAAGGAAAACAGACCAAACCCCTCATGACAAACCCTTCATTCGAGGCAATATCCATTATCTCTGTATTGCCCATTCCCCTGACATCAGTCTGAAGAAGGGTCTCGACCTGAAACGTCACCCATTCCTTCTCTCCAGAGATGCTGACTGTCCCGCTGAGTTACTCCAGCATTTTGTGTCTATCTTCAATTTAAATCAGCATCTGCAGTTCTTTCCTACACACACAATATCCTGGTGAATCTCCTTTGACACCTCTCCAGCACTATTGCATCTGTCCGTGTGGTGACCAGAACTGCTCACAGTAGTCCAGTTGCCTCTCAGCACATTTCATAAACACATCAATATCACCCTGCTACTTAAGATCATCCTCACATGATCAACCCCACCAATCCTTGGATCATATACAAATTTATATTCATGCCTCCGACGTCCACATTCAAATCTTTGAAATAAATTACAAATAGCAAGAGTCACAATACTGATCCCTGTGGAACACCACTTGTCATCGGCATCCAATCACAAAGACATCTTCCACCACCACCCTGTCTCCTAATGCCAATTCAAGTTGCCCTAGATCCCCTCGGCCCTTTCAATTGCAAAAGCATCAATATGGATGCAAAGCAGGGAAACTGAGCAATTATGCAAGTCTGAATGAACTCAAATTAAATTATTTTAACTAGTCCTTTTGGGTATAAAAGTAATTCTTATCAAGAGGAAGGTTTAAAGGGATCTGAATGGGTAAATGTTTCACAGAGTAGTCAGTATCCAAAATGAGTTGGCCGAGGTGGTGGAGGCAGGAACAACATTTAAGAGGTATCTGGACATGTATTTGAACAAACAGGCCATAGAGGGATATGAAATTAATGCGAGCAAGTGGGATTAGTAAAGACAAGCATGATGTAAGCCGAAGGGCCTATTTCTGTTCTGTACAATTGCAGAACCCAAAATAAAAACTGAAAGAACATTTTAAAGGTTCTAAGGATATAAATAGTAACTATCAAGTGTCCAAAGGATTTGATAGTCACTAGGCTGCTAAGACCATGCAACAATGAATGCAATTTTATTGGGAGGGCATATAGTGGATTTGAAATTTTGGATAAACGTGACTCAGTCTTCAATGGGGAGATTGTTCTATGACTTAAGAAAATAACTGCAGATGCTGGTACAAATCGATTTATTCACAAAATGCTGGAGTAACTCAGCAGGTCAGGCAGCATCTCGGGAGAGAAGGAATGGGTGACGTTTCGGGTCGAGACCCTTCTTCAGACTGACTTGATAGGCCAAATTATCTTTTCTCATTCAGATTTATTTTTATTTTCAAAATCAACAAAAGTGAAATAGTTATTTACCTATTGCTTGAGTGAGAAGTAATGTGAGAAAAAGCAAGTGGCAGTAACTCCAAAACAGGGCACATAACTGCTGGTCATTTCGAAGCAGTGGACCGATTGTTATTTTCACTGTTAACCTTGCACCTATGGTCTTCTAATAAATAATGTTGTTAGGAACTCAGTTTCAACGTAAGGGAGGTTTTATCTCACAGCCTGTAAAATAACCAGGCTTTTGGGTAAAAAATATCTGTCCCAATGTTAGTAAAAAAAACAATTTTATTCTCCAAGATTCGTGTCTCATCTAAGCATTCTATGCAAAAAAAACATTCATTTTACAGCTTTTCAAAATCTCTACAGCTACTGCTGTGGACACTGTTAATCAAAGCATCTTTTATGACATCCCCGATATCATTTAAAAAAAAATCTGTTCCCACAACGTGAATTCCATGAACCTTTGTACAGTAAACCCTCGTTATTATGGACCTCTTTATAATGGATTTTGGTTCTAGTGGACGGAGCGACCCCACAATAATAAGACATCAACATCTCTAATAACACAGGCTGCTAGTTACACTGCATAATTAGACATCACTGTCTCTTTAAGAACACAGGCTGCTCGTTACATTGGAGGTTATTGAAATTAACTAACTGAATTTGACAATCGTTGGAGTAACGCAGCAGGTCAAGCAGCTTCTCTGGAGAGCATGAATAGGTGACGGTTTGGGTTGAGATCCACTGCTGGATTATGTCACACACCCAACCACCATCAGGCTAGGACTTGCAACGCCAACGTTCATCACCCCTCCAAACCACGGCTATCAACTCACCTGGATTCCAGGTCCTGTTCCACCCCGAGTCTGAAGAAGGATCTCGACCCAAAGCATCACCTATCCATGTTTTCCAGATGCTGCCTAACCTACTGAGTTACTCCTCACTGTGTCCTTTTGTGTATGCATCTGCAGTTCTTTGTTTCTACTACTTAAAACACATTGGTACTCTATTACTTGGCATAATAGACACCATTTCTCCCATATGGTCGATTATACCAAGGGTTCACTGTACTCATAAACTGCCTGTGACAGGTATAAGAATAGTTTGTCAGAGAATTCTGAGACAGGAATTGCTATGTGGCAGGGTGGAAAAATTGAGGATAATTTACATTGCCAAATGTGGTGACATTTAACCTGTATTCAATTTTAGAATTTGCAGGAACAACTGGACAAGGTGACAAAAGAGCTACAGTATCAGACTGAAACCCTATATAACATCACAAAACAACTACACATGACGGTAATCAGGAGATTATTCATTTTTATGTGAACGTTTCTAGTCTTGGGAACCAAGCTGTGTGGAGAGGGGCCAGTGGGAGGGAGGAGTGAGAAAGAGGTGAGAGTGTCCTCTTTTATTGCAGCACTGATTCTCTCTCTGGCCTCGAAGAAGCCAGCCTTTACTTGCACACTGGGTGTGGCTCAGATCTGGAACTGTGTCCACCCATTGTAACTTGTTTTAAATATGATTCTTGCATGTTGAAGATGACGATCGATAATTGTGACTTACAGAATCATACTTATTATTTCAGGAAGCAAAGCTGAACGAATATGAAGGATTATACAGGACAAACATGGGCAGTTTGCAGAGGAAATATGTGGCTTCCATTGATGCTTTAGAGAATCAAAACATTGATCTGAAGTAAGAATACAATCTGGGTTCTTTCTCTACCAAGATACCTTAATTAGAATAAAAGCCACCTTAGTTTACTTTTCCAGAAAAACCTAGTTATATGTACATGTTGCAACTTTGTAGATTTGCTTTCTGTTATATTCCTGAAATCATTTCATAGAATTTGTAATACAGAAATAAGCCATTCTGCCCAACCAATTTACTTTCCAATGTCCCCAATTGAATTCTGGCCACTGACAACAAATAAAGGAAAATCCGAGTTTAAGTCCTTCACAAATGGAAACATTCAACTTCTTCATATATTAATTCTTCTAACTTGTCAATAGAAAAACGTCCAACAAGTTGGATCTTCCCACAATTTACCATTCAACTCAGGCAAAATAGCATGGACTCTCTCCATTAACTCACAGCTAAGGTTTACTCAATAGGGTTCAATCCAAATCTCCTCTTTTAATATGCACCATATCCAGCAGAAGGGGGCAGTGGATAGAAACATAGAAAATAGGTGCAGGAGGCCATTCGGCCCCTTGAGCCAGCACCGCCATTCGTTGTGATCATGGCTGATCGTCCCCAATCAATAACCCGTGCCTGCCTTCTCCCCATATCCCTTGATTCCACTAGCCCCATGAATTATATCTAACTCTCTCTTAAATGCATCCAGTGATTTGGATTCCACTGCCCTCTGTGGCAGAGAATTCCACAAATTCACAACTCTCTGGGTGAAAAAGTTCCTTCTCACCTCAGTTTTAAATGGCCTCCCCCAACATTGGGAACATTTTTCCAGCATCTAGCTTCTCCAGTCCTTTTATAATTTTATGTTTCTATAAGATCCCCTCTCATCCTTCTGAACTCCAGTGAATACAAGCCGAGTCTTTTCAATCTTTCCTCATGTGACAGTCCCGCCATCCCAGGGATCAATCTCGTGAGCTGCACTGCCTCAATTACAAGGATGTCCTTCCTCAAGTTAGGAGACCAAAATTGTACACAATACTCCAGATGTGGTCTTACCAGGGCCCTAAACAACTGCAGAAGAACCTCCTTACTCCTATACTGAAATCCTCTCGTTATGAAGGCCAACATGCCGTTAGCTTTCTTCACTGCCTGCTGTACCTGCATGCCAACTTTCAATGACAGGTGTACAAGGACACTCAGGTCTCGCTGCACCTCCCCCTTATCTAACCTAACACCATTGAGATAATAATCTGCCTCCTTGTTTTTGCTACCAAAGTGGATAACCTCACATTTATCTATATTATACTGCATCTGCCACGCATCTGCCCACTCACTTAACCTGTCCAGGGCACCCTGCAACCTCCTAACATCCTCTTCACAGTTCACACTGCCACCCAGCTTTGTGTCATCCGCAAACTTGCTAGTGTTGCTTCTAATTCCCTCTTCCAAATCATTAATATATATGGTAAACAGTTGAGGCCCCAACACCGAGCCTTGCGGCACTCCACTCACCACTGCCTGCCAGTGATCCCTTTCCAGTCTACCTTGGCCGGTTCCTCTCTCATGCCTTCATAGTCCCCTTTGTTCAA
This sequence comes from Rhinoraja longicauda, assembly GCF_053455715.1. NCBI lineage: Eukaryota > Metazoa > Chordata > Chondrichthyes > Rajiformes > Arhynchobatidae > Rhinoraja > Rhinoraja longicauda. The sequence continues at coordinate 35,572,468 of NC_135960.1, forward strand.
CTGCAAACACTGACACTTCCGATTTAACGTTCTCCTTCTCAAATTGCAGATTAAAACTAATCGTATTATGATCACTACCTCCAAGCAGTTCCTTTACCTCGAGTTCTCTTATCAAATCTGGTTCATTGGACAACACTAAATCCAGAATTGTCTTTTCTCTGGTAGGCTCCATTACAAGCTGCTCTAAGAATCCATCTCGGAGGCACTATACAAACTCTCTTTCTTGGGGTTCAGAACCAACCTGATTTTCCCAGTCTACATGCATATTGCAATCCCACATTGGCATTACCTTTCTTACATGCCAGTTTTAACTCCTGCTGCAACTTACACGCTATATCCGGGCTACTATTTGGGTCTGTAGATAACACCAATTAGTGTCTTCTTGCCTTTACAATTCCTCAATTCAATCCACAGTAACTCTACCTCGTCAGTCCCTATGTCGCCCCTCGCAAGGGACTGAATTTCATCCCTCACCAGCAGCTATCCTACCGCCTCTGCCCACCTGCCTGTCCTTTCTATAGGATGTATAACCCTGAATATTAAGTTCCCAGGCCCAATCCTCCTGCAGCCACGTCTCTGTAATCCCCACAATGTCATATCTACCAACCTCTAACTGAGCCTCAAGCTCATCTACTTTACTTCTTATACTTTGCGCATTCATATAATACTTTAAATTCTTTACTCATCTCACCCTTCTCATCGATCCCTATTACACTTGGCCATACTCTCCTATCCCTTTGTGAGCTTTCTTTCCCGTTAATTGTGGGGTCATTAACTATCCCTTTACTCTCTTTCCCTTTAACTCCATCCTTGACACCCACCCCCCCCACTATTTAGTTTAAAACCACCTGTGTAGCAGTGGCAAACCTGCCTGCCAGAATGCTGGTCCCCACCTGTTAAGGTGCAATCCGTCCCTTTTGTACAATTCCCCCTTACCCCAAGACAGATCCCAGTAATCTAAGAATCTAAATCCCTGCCCCCTGCACCAGTTCCTCAGCCACACATTCAGGTCCTGTATCTCCCTGTTCCTGCTCTCGCCAGCACGAGGAACGTGAAACAAACCCGATAATGATGAAGACAGTTCTGATGACTAAACTGTGTGCCCCATTTCTCAGATCATCCACAGTGACTCTACCTCATCAGTTCCTATGTCGCCCCTCGCAAGGGACTGAATTTCATCCCTCACCAGCAGCTACCCCACCGCCTCTGCCCACCTGCCTGTCCTTTCTATAGGATGTATAACCCTGAATATTAAGTTCCCAGGCCCGATCCTGTCCCAATGTCTTGAGTTAATGGTAAAATCTGAATACTAAAGTGGTTTCCAAAACTAGAATGAAGAAGTCTAGAACGGGGATGAAGCCATTCCAATTATTGTTGATTGATAGTCCAGCACGATTTGAATAGAGGGAGAGTCAAAGGTACTGCACAGAAACTAAGTATGTGCCATTCAGGCACCCATTTTTACACTAATTCATTTCATTCACACAGATTTTATCGTTCATACAAAGGTTAAATTACCACAGACAGCACCGAAGGGTAAGATTGAGCCCTGGCTGTGGTGGACAATGGCTCTACCAGTTATGCCACCCAAAATTATGTCCCTTTCTTTTGTACACGCTTACACAAACTGCAGTGAGATATTTTATTTTCCCCTCGCAATAAGACTTCTCAGTATTTTAAAGTACAGAGCTCGAGAAACAAAAATAAAAAGTTAAATTGAATGATTACAAAACTCAACAGGAGAGTCCTTATCTCAGTTCAGAAGATCTGTATGTGACAGAAAATCTGCCCCATTGAAAGAATGAGACATTGATCTGTCACTGCATGTCATAGTGCATTACTAATTTATGCCGGATGCTAAATTTCCATTACTAATGCCAGTGGAACTTCCAGTGTAATAGGCAAAATTAACCACCATTTTCCTTTCTTCAGGCAACTATTTGCTCTCAAAGCTGAAGAGTTATGTGCCCTTAAGGCCAAAATGGATGACATAGAGAGAAAAAAACATCTTAAAATGAAAGAAAAGCTCCTGTCTAGTTTCGAAGATGAAATCAAGGTCAGTGCAAGTAATACAGAAGGTGCATTTCGGCCAGAATCTCCTCCAGCTCCTCAAACAGATGGCAGCAAACCACAAGGCTAGAACTTGTCCATGTGCATCATGGACCAAGGGACTGGGTAAAAGATCAGCAGTGACACTCCATGGTACATTTTATTTGGTTCAAATGTACAATTGGCGAATGGCAACATTTTTTTTGTAAACAAAATAAATTTAGACTTCAAAGCTAATTAGAACTAATTAGTTATAACTAGTTTATTTGCAAAACATTACCCAGTGCACCATTTTTCAGATTTTAACATTAACATAATCTGCTGTCTTATCTCAAAATTAAGAATCAAGAAAATACTTCCCTTCTATGCATTTTTAAAAAGTGGGGCCCTGTACTAATAAACATACAGCACTTCGACCAATTGTGAAATGTATTGAATAAGCAATGTTGGCACTTTTTTGGTAGAACATCAGCAAGCTCAAGAAACAACAATTTGATGATGACCAAAAATATGCTTTGAATCTGATGGTCTAAGGATTAAATATGATCCAGATTACCCAGAGAACTTCTTCAAATAACATTTTGGGAATCAAGCAATTGAGCTTCAAGTGTTCTATCAAATTGAGTTCATTCATCCATATCCACTTTCCAATCACTCTAGCACAGGCCATCAAGGAATATTGGCCAGAAAATGGATTTGACGTTCTGTATCAGCACTGTTCTTGAAGGAATCACATGATACTCAAGTTTTTAAACTTGCATTTCTGGAATTCCCTCTGCCTCATTCATCTCATTATGGGATATTTTTAAACCTGACTCTGACCCTGCTTTCAGTCACATTGTCTAACATTGCATGTGGCTCAAAAACAAACCTCATTTGAAAATCCCATGGAACATTTTGTGCCTTTACTGTTAAAGGTTGAGACAAAATGACAATTCCATAAACCACATTCATCAAACTAAAATGAATTAGTGAGGTTTTGCAGGAGTCTAATGTAGAGGTCGCATTTTTACATATTTAAATCAGAGCCTGAAGAATACACTTCTAATGACTCACTGGAAAAACCAGCATTAACCAAGATCTTGATTAGTGATGTACTGGCAGAAAAAAAAGTCAACTCATCCAAAACATGGATAAAAATAACTGATCACAGAAGAATATTTTTGTATAAATCCTTTAATCAATTTATAGAGTTTTACAAACAAAATTATTGCATTGTGCCTATCCTTGATAAAAAATAAACCAATTCCTTAGGAAAATGCAAATAAGGATCTTCCTTCTTTTCCATGTAGAATAATTGTTCAGTTTAGAAGGGGTTATCCTCGATCAGCTTCTGCAAGATCTTTCTTTCAATAGATGCCAAAACATCTCTGAATGCTAAACTTGCATCTTTACTGGACTTGAGTGTTAGCCTGTTTTTAGGTAACAACCCAGTGGAACTTGAATTCCTTAATCCAAAATTTCTTGTTTTCTTTTCCATGCATGATCTAGTCATCTGTTGTAATGCTGTCAAAATCGCCACCATTCTCCACATTCCTTGACCTAATTACCTGTGGTCAGGGACAATGGAATTGATTGCATTGGAGCAGGAAATTTCAATCCCACTCTCAACCAACACCCAATAGGAAATTGTATTGTCCATGCATTATGGCAGTGCAAAATAGACAGGAAACCAAAACAGCTATGCCAACAAATGGGCCAAACCAAATCACCCACAAGCATAATCACTTCCTGAAGTAATTAAGCACTTAGTACAGTGGTCTATATTTTTTGCCATATAATCTAGTAATTAATAGATTTGTGCCTCCTGTTCCATTAACAGAATTTCACATATTTAAACTGACAAAAAAGCCTTGGTTTTGTAAACAAAACATTTCATGCACTTGCCTACCCACCTCTGTCTGGAAGGATGCAAGAAATGCCTCGTGTTGAATCAGTGCCTGCAAGGAATTACATTTTCTAGCCTTTGTTTTAAATATTGCCATTGACTTAAACAGGCAATGCATGTAATATACAAGCTGATATGAACTATTGTCATGTTTCATTGAGCTCACCGAAGAAGAAACTCAAATAATCACCATCACTCCTGAAGAGAAAGGATAATGGAAGATCATCTTTAAGGATAATATGGTATGCCAAACTGAAGATAAATCTCTAACCAATCACATCCTAAAATATCAGTTGTAAGTAGAAAAGTGTTCTACAACATTCACTGATGCTCTACAGGGACAAAATAAATAGAATTGAATGTACTAATTTTGGGCATTAATTCAATAAAGTAAAAAACAGATTCTGGAAATCAGAAATGAAAACCAAAAATGTTGGAAATACCAAAGAGGCAAGGAAGTACTTGTGCATATTGAAACAGAGATGTTACAGATCAAATACTTTTAAAATCAAAACTGTACTTACGAAAGGTATTCAACCCAAAACATTAATTCTGTTTCATTGTGCACAGATGCTGTCTTGCCTTCTCAATAGTTCCAATATTTTCTGTTTTTATTGCTAATTCTGGGCAAATATTTTGGATTGAAACAAATTAGGGCTATAATAGTTACTGACTAAAGAAAAGCTCTAAACCTGTTGTTAAAAGTACAAATGTTTTGCTTCTATTTGGTTTGCTGTAACTGAAATGCAAATGAAGTGAAAGGTTATCAATCCTATCATCTGCTTTCTCACCAAATCACATAAAAATTAATTTAAATATTTCCTTGTTCAAGAAAGAAAGTTCTATCTAAAGTATTGCATGAAAATATTTTTCATATTGGCCTATTCTCCCACCTCCTCAACGAGGCCAACTGCTTCCTTGCATTTTAACACAGGTGTGTTAAAGATTTTCAGTTCAAATTGACAGTAATCAGCTCTTTGAAATGACAGTAACAACAATCAAATTATAGTGCAACATATGAACAACATGTAATGTCACGAAATAATAAATCACCATTCAGAGCGATATAGTAGATCACTCAAACTAATATTCCACAATTGATATAATAAAGTTTGACTGCAGCTATGAAACATCATTTTGTGAAGAAATCTTTCACCTAGTCAGATATCTGAAGCCTGAACTCTATTTTCAAGGAAATATTTTGCACCCTACTCTTCTGGAAGGTGAAAAGTAATTTAGAAATCTTTTCTAATTTGAAAAAAAACACGATATCAAGGTGAATCCCACCATGTCAGCAAATAAAGGACAATTGTAGCATTTCTCTTTGATTCTCCAATTTCTCTGTTGACTATTATTCTTAATTTGTAGTCTTCTTGTAACATGCGATTTGCAGTAAATGGCAATGGCACAAATGTAATCTTGGCAGGAGCAAATCACCTTTTTTGTGTGTAATGTCTGAAGCTACAGAAATAGTGTTTATAAGGCCAATGCAGATAACTTATTGTAACATTTCATCCTTCAATGAAAGTGCATTCTTGACTTTTCATTGCAACCCTCCCATACATCACACATAATTTAATAGTGAAATTCTGTTCAGTGAAATCAGTAGACAACAACTCTTTAAGAACACGGAATGTATATGATCAGATTAACAAAACAGATTCTGCACTCCTGCGCTACTCAGCTTAGGACCAAATACGGGCCTAGTAAGGATTTTGTTCTATCCATTTAGCACTTGGTTGCACTTATTAGCAGCAGATTCCAATAGGAGGAAAGTTAATTTGATAGTTGGAAGGAAATAGCATACCTTACTAGCACGCAGATAACGTTTTTAGTGTCCTGCGGCCAGTCTATCCTATACAAGAGATTAGGTCTCTTAAGGCATATGTAAACCAGGCAGCAAAATGAATAGTCGGGAAAAAGATGAGGTTTCTTGTCATAGGAAAACAGTGGCCCTATTGAGAGGTTACTCCAATGGCATCATAAGGCCATACATAAATATTTTTATTTCTTCCCAATACATTATATACTTTGCATCTACCTAAAATCATCAAATTGGGTATTATTATTATTAAACAGATTTTTCTCTGAAATGGAAACTCCTGAGGTTGCGTGTCCACGTGAGGCACACAGTCCTTGCCAGCAAGTCAGGTTCTCACCAAAAATGAGACCATAAAATCCACTTAAATAAGTTTTTGTTTTACACAATCATCCTGCTTTTAAACAAAAACACATTTCAAAATTACGTCTTGTGCATGATGTGATTCTGCACTGGATTTTATGGTCCCACAAATATTAAGTCAATGCATTAATCAGATCAGAACAAGTGCAAGAGCAATTTTCACTTGAACACATTACCAAAACACGACTGCAATACCGAGCGCTTCACAACATAAATGAACAGCGGTTGTTGGTGCTAGAAGCGCTAAATTTCTTGGGAGTGGAATCCCATTTATTGCATAGGTAGTTTCGTTTTTTAAAAATTGGAACATTTACATGAAATAAAAATCTTTTAAATGTTCATTCTGGCAGTTATTGACCAAAAGAGCCTTCTACAGATGGTTCTTCATTCTGTCGTGCTGAATCTCTTTTTCCAGTTTGAGAAGGTGACAGTGAATATCCATGGGGCACAAACCAAATTGGAGTGAACAATGTCAGATTTTGTCCACTTATTTTGAACCCTCACTTTATAATTGATATGAATGGCTCCTTTACTTCTTGGTATTTCACTGGAGATGAGTCACTATGAGAGCAATTCGGTGCCCTTGCAATCATGACAAAAGCTCACCACTTCTTCCAGCCACCCATTTTCAGTTTCCACGGCCATTATCTGAAGTCTGCTACACTGATGGATAAGGCCACTTCAGGTCTGCGAGTCTGACCACGAACTATCTGTCGTTCACTATTTTCTGTAGCATCACCACTCTGATGTGTAGTACTTTGCTGACTGTAAGAAGAGCTAAATTATTCTGTATATTCATAAATTTAAGGTTTGTATGCAAGAATAAAATATTCTTTAATGCTTGTTCACACTCCCCTGAAAGGCATTGCAATAATTTACTCTGTTTAAGCCATTAAGTTCTTAAGGACATAGATATAGTTTAACACAAAGCTTTAATTATACAGTTCCCTTCTACCATATTATATTTCAATACTTCAAATGTATAACGTATACTCTTGATGTATCAAATGCTAAATTGTAATTACTGCACTATTAAGTGACATATTAAAGCATTGGAGAACTTTTAAAAATCAAGGTATATATACATATATGTACAAGACAATAATCTATTTTCCTACTTCGATTCTTGGGTTAAGTAAATAATATGTTTTTTATTCATTATTTAAACTGTAACTGCAAAGTAACTATTGTAAACCATGTATTAATGGGAAGGTCAGATAGAAGCAAGTCAAGTCAAGGTGCTGATCAAGACTAAAAGACCATCCTATCACACACCTATAATTACACACCTATTAACGTACATGGAGTTGGTACATGTTGATTCATCATTTAGACTCCTCGTGCTGGACGTTAACTGCTGCTCTTATTTTCAGATAAACTGCCCCTGTAAATGGTCCCTCATGAGAACATGAGAATGTGGAGAAAATATTAAAGGGAATTAATGTAGGATGAGTATAAATGGGTGGTCAATGGTGACACAGACTCAGTGGGTCAAAGAGCCTGTTACTGTGTTGTATCTCTGACCAATGAAGGGAACTGTGACTTTATGACTGGACTATTTAGAAGGCACATTTTATTACTTTTGTCCCACAAGAGAAATCCCCCTCAGATTTGGGGAAGGGTGTGCTGAAGTTGGAGAGGGTCCAGAGGAGGATTACAAGAATGATCCCGGGGATGATTGGGTTAACAATTGATGAACATTTGTTGGCCCTGGGTCTGTACTTGCAGGAATTTAGAAGGGTAAGGAGGGAATCTCACTGAAACTTACCGAATAGTGAAAGGCCTGGATAGAGTGGATGTGGAGAGGATGTTTCCACTGGTGGGAGAGTCAAGGACCAGAGGGCATTGCCTCAGAATAAAAGGGCATACCTTTAGAAAGATGAGGAGGAATTTCTTTAGTCAGAAGGTGGTGAATCTTTGGAATTAATTGACACACAGACGGCCGTGAGGGGCCAAATGATTGGGTATTTTTAAGGTGGAGAATGACAGATTCTTGATTAGTAAGGGTGTCAAAGGTTATGGTGAGAGGCAGGAGAAAGGGGTTGAAAAGGAATGATAGACCAGCCATGATTGAATGGGAGAGAAAACTCAATGGGCCGAATTGCCTGTTTCTGCTCCTATAACCTATGAACACATTTAATCTCTCTTGGCATGGCCTTCTGATTCTGTTGTTTTCCGTGACACACCATCTATATATATATATATAATATATATATATAATATATATATATATATATATATATACTAGACCAAGTGGACCCGTTGGGCCCAAACCTCTCCTGCATTGGTGCAGCACCCTCTCCTCCCCCTCCACCCCCCTTTCCCTTCCCTCCACTTCATCCCCCTCAACCCCCCTCTCCCTCCCCTCTCCCCACCCCCCTACCCCCCCCCCCACTCCATCCCCCTCACCCCCCCCTCCCTAGGAGATAAATTTAAACTTTTAAATGTGAATAACAAAAAATATAACAGCAATTTCAATGAAACTTCTTCCATTAGCACCAAAGGGACGACAGTGAGCAAGGTGGGCCTAAAATTGTCGCACTATCATGTACCATTTTGGCTGTAGTTTAGGAACAAACAAACAAACAAACGTCTTAGTATATAGCAGATATAACTAAAACTCTCATCTTGTATGTATGTATGCGTGTTCCCGAAATTCAGCCAAAACGGTACACGATAGCGCAACAATTTTAGACCCACCTTACTCACCCCATTGGCCTGCGGTGTGCAGTAGCAAGCTTTGTTCAAATTGTTGTTATATTTTAAATGTTATTCACTTTATAAACTTTATACTGTGAATGGGCCCGGCAGCCGCCGCGCCTGCGCAATTGGGGCCCATTGATCTAATACTTACGTGTTCATCTAGTGTCACAACAGTAAGATGGCTGCCGGATCCGCACATGCACAGTTGTGGGAGGGTTGCCAGGGAGGACCAGTGCCCGTCCGGGCGTGCCCTGTGCCTGACCTTCCTCCCGTGGTGCAGAGCGGTGGCTGAGGGTCAAAGAAGATGGCCACCGGCGGAACGCGCATGCGTAAGCGCCTTGCGGCCGCTCTCTTACTACTAGCCGCCCGGGACCGGAGTGAGTGGCTCCCTCTCCCCTTTCCTCTCCTGCCCCCGGGGGAGACTCCCCGGCCGGCCACGGGTCGTCAGTTGGGGGAGGGCTGCCGGGCCCTGTATCCCCGCACGTGCAGTTGGGGGAGGCTTAGACAATAGGTGCTACCACCCAGCTTTGTATCATCTGCAAATTTGCTAATGTTACTTTTAATCCCTTCATTCAAGTCATTAATGTATATTGTAAATAGCTGCGGTCCCAGCACCGAGCCTTGCGGCACCCTACTAGTCACTGCCTGCCATTCTGAAAGGAACCCATTTATCCCCACTCTTTGCTTTCTGTCTGTCAACCAATTTTCTATCCATGTCAGTACCCTACCCCCAATACCATGTGCTCTAATTTTGCCCACTAATCTCCTATGTGGGACCTTGTCGAAGGCTTTGTGAAAGTCGAGGTACACTACATCCACTGGCTCTCCCCTGTCAATTTTCCTAGTTACATCCTCAAAAAATTCCAGAAGATTAGTCAAGCATGATTTCCCCTTCATAAATCCATGCTGGCTCGGAACGATCCTGTTACTGCTATCCAAATGCTCTGCAATTTCGTCTTTTATAATTGACTCCAGCATCTTCCCCACCACTGATGTAAGACTAACTGGTCTATAATTTCCCGTTTTCTCTCTCCCTCCTTTCTTAAAAAGTGGGATAACATTAGCTACCCTCCAATCCACAGGAACTGATCCTGAATCTATAGAACATTGGAAAATGATCACCAAGGCTTGCCGTACCTGGCGGCAGCCCTCGACCCTGGGATCTTGCCGAGCGCTTTTGGGGTAAATAAAATTGTGTTTAGAAGTTAATCAATGCAGGAGAGGTTTTAACCCAACGGGTCCATGGGTCGTCTAGTTTAATTTAAAAATGGAATGCTTAGTTTATATTCTATCTGTACATGATCGAATGCACAGAAAACATAATTGATTCTGGCAGAAATATCCAATTCTTGGTAGTACGAAACATTGTAAATGTCTAACTGCATTGAGCCATGAGGAAGGACATTACTCCTGGGCAAAAGATGGCTAAGAGATGATCTTATGGGGTATTTCATGGAACATGTACTCAAGAACACCGGCACCCAGTACACCACCTGCATAAGTAAATGAGATTTGTTTATATTGGCATCATGTTTGGCACATGTTGGGGTGAAAGGCCTGTTCCTGTGCTGTGTACTTTTCTATATTCTATGGCTACCATGTCTGGCAAAACCATGTACAGCAGTATTTTGATATCGTTTTTACAGTGTGATAATAAATAGTTTTGAGCAAATAAGTTACCTTTTGTTCTTACTATTGTCTTCAAGTCTGAGTTTCTCCTTCCCAATGTCATCTGTCATAGTGCTGAAGTCTTTATTGTTGTCAATTAACAGATTCTATGTGAATCAAATGATTACAATTATCTACTTAAGTATAAACTGGTAAACTTCTGTATGGCGTTTGATCATTTGATCATTCAGTGTATGCACAAAATATGGTGAGTAGAAGTCACACAAAAGGTAGCCAAGAATAAACTTTAAGGGAAGAGATTTCAAAAAGAGAGAAATAATGTGAAACTTGGAGAGAAATATGGATAGACTAGAATTCTGATCTTTGCATTGCGAAAAGAACATAAAATGATTGTAGAGAGTACAAATGGATTTACAATGATGACAACACAACTTATCCGGAAGGAGTGAATACTTTAGATCTATTTCCAGTGTGGAAACAACATCGTGATAAATCTATCACTGTGCTACACATCCTCATGTAAAGCAAACACTTTGAATAATGAAATACACTCCAGTTAATATCAAACTGACCTTAACTCCAATGACATCTCCATCTTTCAGATAATAGGGCGCTCCCTGCAGGCTCTGCAGTTTCTTTTTCTTCTTCTTCTTTGAAACTTGTTGGCTCTAAAAAGAGAAAGTTGAAAATACTGTTGGTTATAGTACCAGGCGAAATAGTGGTTAAAAATCATGAGGTACAAGGGCACCTCCCTCAGAGTCGTTGCTAATACACATACCTTCCCCAATCTATATACTAAAACTCTCGTTTGTTCGCTTGTTCCTGAACTACAGCCAAAACGGTACACGACAGCGCGACAATTGTAGGCCCACCTTACTCACCGTCATCCTGTGGTCCTATGGCAGAAGTTTCATTGAAATCGAGAGACGGTGGGTGACTGGGAGAAAAGGGAGTAAACGTGGAGAGCAGGAGACCCCGGTGGCTGTGCCTAATGAAAACAGGTACGCCCTCTTGGGAGCTGTCGGGGCAGAAGACGCTTCCAGTCCGAGCAGCGGACAGGTCGGTGGCTCCAATCCTGGCAATGAGACTCGACCGGGGAGACCGACGTCGGGCAGAGCCATAGTAGTGGGTGACTCCATTGTCCGAGGTACGGGCAGGAGATTCTGTGGTGGCAGGCGAGACTTGAGGATGGTCTGTTGCCTCCCTGGTGCCAGGGTTAAAGATGTCACGGACCGACTTTAGAACATCCTCGACAGGGAAGGTGAACAGCCAGAAGTAGTTGTGCACGTGGGCACGAACGACGTCGGGAAGAAGAGGTAGGAGATTCTGCAAAGTGAGTTTAGAGAGTTAGGAAGAAGACTAAACAACAGGACTTCTTGGGTGGTTATCTCTGGATTGCTTCCTGTACCTCGTGCTAGTGAGGGCAGGAACAGGGAGATAGGGGATATGAATGTATGGCAGTGGGGCTGGTGTAGGGAGCAGGGATTTAGATTTATAGACCACTGATACCTCTTCTGGGGTAGGGGTGACCTGTACAAAAGGGATGGGTTACACCTTAACTGGAGGGGGACCAACGTTCTGGCAGGCAGATTTGCTAGTGCTACACGTGTGGGTTTAAACGAAGTAGTGGAGGGGGGGGGGGGGGAGGGGTTGACAATTTGGGAGTATAAAGATGGAGTTAAAGGGGAAGCGAATAGAGGAAAAATTGCAAGACTCCCAAATTAATGGGAAGGAAAGCTCGAGAAGGGATATGAGGGTAAGGTCAGGGCCAATAGTGTGAGAAGGGAGGTGAATACCGAAGTTAAAGTGTTGTATCTGAATGTGCGAAGTATAAAAAACAGTGGATGAGCTTGAGGCTCAGTTACATATTGGAAAGTATGATGTTGTTGGAATTACAGAAACATGGCTACAAGAGGACCAGGGCTGGCAGCTGAATATTCAGGGGTATACGACCTATCGAAAAGACAGACAGCTGGGCAGAGGGGGTGGGGTCGCTCTGTTGGTAAGGAATGATATTCAGTCCCTTGCAAGGGGTGACATAGAATCAGGAGATGTAGAATCAGTATGGACAGAACTGAGGAATTGTAAGGGTAAAAAGATCCTAATGGGAGTTATCTATAGGCGCCCAAACAGTAGCCTGGATATAGGGTGCAAGTTGAATCAAGAGTTAAAATTGGCATGTCGCAAAGGTAATGTAAAATTGGTTATGGGAGATTTCAACATGCGGGTAGACTGGGAAAATCAGCTTGGTAATGGACCCCAAGAAAGGGAGTTTGTGGAGTGACTCCAAGAAGGATTCTTAGAAAAGCTTGTACTGGAGCCTACCAGGGAGAAGGCATTTCTGGATTTAGTGTTATGTAATGAACTGGATTTGATAAGGGAATTCAAGGTTAAAGAGCCATTAGGAGGTAGTGATCATAATATGATAAGTTAAAATCTACAATTTGAGAGGGAGAAGGGAAAATCAGAAGTGTCAGTATTGCAGTTGAGCAAGGGGACTATGGAGGCATGAGGGAGGAGCTGGCCAGAGTTGACTGGAAAGAAACCCTAGCAGGGAAGACAGTGGAACAACAATGGCAGGTATTTCTGGGAATAATACAGAAGGTGCAGGATCATTTCATTCAAAAGAGGAAGAAAGATTCTAAGGGGAGTAAGAGGCGACCGTTTCTGACAAGGGAAGTCAAGGACAGTATAAAAATAAAAGAGAAGTATAACATAGTAAAGATGAGCGGGGAGCCAGAGGATTGGGACTCTTTTAAAGAGCAACAGAAGATAACTAAAAAGGCAATAAGGGGAGAAAAGATGAGATACGAAGGTAAGCTAGCCATAAATATAAAGGAGGATAGTAAAAGCTTTTTTAGGTATGTGAAGTGAAAAAAAATAGTTAAGACAAATGAGGGTCCCTTGTAGACAGAAGCAGGTGAATTTATTATGGGGAACAAGGAAATGGCAGACGAGTTGAACAGGTACTTTGGATCTGTCTTCACTAAGGAAGACACAAACAATCTCCCAGATGTACTAGTGGACAGAGGTCCTAGGGTGACGGAGGAACTGAAGGAAATTCACTTTAGGCAGGAAATGGTGTTGGGTAGACTGATGGGACTGAAGGCTGATAAAGCCCCAGGGCCTGATGGTCTGCATCCCAGGGTACTTAAGGAAGTGGCTCTAGAAATAGTGGACACATTGGTGATCATTTTCCAATGTTCTATAGATTCAGGATCAGTTCCCGTGGATTGGAGGGTAGCTAATGTTATCCCACTTTTTAAGAAAGGAGGGAAGAGAGAAAACAGGAAATTATAGACCAGTTAGCCTGACATCAGTGGTGGGGAAGATGTTGGAGTCAATTATAAAAGAAGAAATTGTGGAACATTTGGATAGTAGTAACAGGATCGTTCCGAGTCAGCATGGATTTACGAAGGGGAAATCATGCTTGACTAATCTTCTGGAATTTTTTGAGGATGTAACTAGGAAAATGGACAAGGGAGAGCCAGTGGATGTAGTGTACCTGGATTTTCAGAAAGCCTTTGATAACGTCCCACATAGGAGATTAGTGGGCAAAATTAGATCACATGGTATTGGGGTAGGGTACTGACATGGATAGAAAATTGGTTGGCAAACAGGAAACAAAAAGGAATGGGATTAACGGGTCCCTTTCAGAATGGCAGGCAGTGACTAGTGGGGTACCACAAGGTGCGGTGCTGGGACCGCAGCTATTTACAATATACATTCATGACTTAGATGAGGGGATTAAAAGTAACATTAGCAAATTTGCAGATGACACAAAGCTGGGTGGCAGTGTGAACTGTGAGGAGGATGCTATGAGGATGCAGGGTGACTTGGACAGGTTGTGTGAATGGGCAGATGTATGGCAGTTGCAGTTTAATGTGGATAAATGTGAGGTTATCCACTTTGATGGTAAGAACAGGAAGGCAGATTATTATCTGGAGTACTGTGTGCAGTTTTGGTCTCCAAATTTGAGGAAGGACATTCTTGCTATTGAGGGAGTCCAGTGTAGGTTCACTAGGTTAATTCCCGGAATGGCGGGACTGTCATATGTTGAAAAACTGGAGCGACTAGGCTTGTATACACTGCAATTTAGACGGATGAGAGGGAATCTTATTGAAACATATAAGATTAAGGGATTGGACATGTTAGAGGCAGGCAACATGTTCCCAATGTTGGGAGAGTCCAGAACCAGGGGCCACAGTTTAAGAATAAGGGGTAGGCCTTTAGAACGGCGATGAGGAAAAACTTTTTCATTCAGAGTTGTAAATCTGTGGAATTCTCACCCTCAGAAGGCAGTGGAGGCCAATTCTCTGGATGCTTTCAAGAGAGAGTAAGATAGAGCTCTTAATGATAGCGGAGTCAGGGGGTATGGGGAGAAGGCAGAAAAGGGGTACTGATTGTGAACAATCAGCCATGATCACATTGAATGGCGGTGCTGGCTCGAAGGGCCAAATGGCCTACTCCTGCACCTATTGTCTATCGGTGTTATATTTTTAAAGTTATTCACATTTTAAAGTTTAAAAAAAGTGCATGCGCAGTTGGGGCTCCATTGATCTGGTAATTTACGTAACATGGCCGCCGCATCCGCGCGTGCGCAGAACAAACACGTCCGCGCAGTTGGGGCCCATTGAGCAGGGCTCAGCCGCCTGTCTCTTGGGGCGGGTGCGCCGGCTTCATACCGGTGGGAGAGCCAGGCCTGGTGCCAGGGGAAGCAGCTGGAGCCTGGGCGTGACCGGGTAACCGCAAGCCTGATGTGGGCCAAGGGGAAAGACAGCTGCAGCAGCAGTGGTGGTGAGGCTACGGTCAGGCAAATGCCTCCGCTGTCACGCCGTGAAAACGGAGAGGATGAGATGGAGTTTCTTCCCACAGGCCATCAGGACTGTTAACTTTTATAACTCTAGGGACTAAATTTTGTCTTCTCTGTATTAACTTTATTTATATGCTGTAACTGTAATTCTTTTTTTGTGTACAATCCGCAGGCATTGCCACTTTCATTTCACTGCACATCGTGTATGTGCATGTGACAAATAAACTTGACTTGACTTGACTTACATTCACTGAAATTTGGAAGAATGAAAAGTTATCTTATTGAGATACACAAGATTCTTTTAGAGAGTGATAGGGTTGATGCTGAGAAAATGTTCCCTGTAGATAAGAATCTAAAAAAATGAGGCACAATGTCAGACTAAAGGGTCACCCATTTCAGATAGCAATGAGCTTTTCTCTCAGAAGATCATGACTCCTTGGAATTCTCTACCCTAGAGAACTATGGAGACAAAGTGTCACTGAAGATAGAGTCACTGAAGATATTCAGCGATTAAAGAACATTTGAACAACAACCAAATTGAGGAATGTGGGAGAATGGTGTTGACCCACTACTGAATCAGTCATGATCTCACCAAATGGCTTGACAAGCTGCTTGGCCGATTCCTGCCGCTGTTTCCTACGTTCTTACAATAAAGATAAATGGATGAAAGTTCAACAATATTGCTTCACGGTTTCTGATGATGGGACAATAGATAAAACATGAATAAAGGACCGATAAGGAAGAAAATCGTTGGTTTCTACCACTGTCAACCAACCTATGTGCTGGAGTGTCATTGGGAGGTCCAGAATACAATTATATCTGGAACATCATTGGATGTAAACTAGAAACACAAGCCAGGTGAAGTTGGTGAGGGTGGGTATAACAGGAAGAGAAGCAGAAACCAGTGTTGAAAGAAATGAACTGGAGAGAAATCTTCCCCTGATCCCTTATTTTTAGTTTAATGAGCTGAGATAAGGTTTGGGCCTCATCTCTGATCAGGGCATCTGTTGATTCAATCTCAGAGCAGACAAACAATTGGAATAATTTTCTCAGACCAACTCAAGCAAGACCAAGTGTAATGTTCCTCGAGTTAAAGAAACTGTTGGAAGAATTCAGAGGTTTGCAGCATTTGTGGAGCAAAAGGATAATTGATGTTCCAGGTCAAGACTGCATCAGGACTGTGAATGTGGAGGTTAGGAAGCCAACATTTAGAAGTGAGAGCTGAGGCTGGAAGATGATAGGTGGAACCTGAAGAGGGGTAGAGAGAAACGATGGGCAGATGGCCAGGTGCAGGGGTGGAGGGGGCAAAAAAAGAAAAAAATAGGCAAGTGGAGCCAGGTGGGATAGGAGAGGGGGGGAATTTAGAGAAGAAGGCTGGCAGGTGATGTGGAACCAGATAAAGGAACAATGATGGACAGGAAAGATGAACTGTGGAGAAGAAACATAGATAGGTATGTGGGTGATGGGCAGATTTAAAAGGGAGAGAAGGATGATCGCTAGTTAATGAGAGGTGTTGGGGGAAGGGGGTGAATGGAAAAGGTGAACAAAAAGAAAGGAACACGGAGGCACTTATCCTCTGTTATGGTCAACAATAGACAATAGGTGCAGGAGGAGGCCATTCGGCCCTTCGAGCCAGCACCGCCATTCAATGTGATCATGGCTGATCATTCTCAATCAGTACCCCGTTGTCAATCTGACATTTAAACCCACTGTTCAAAAATCACATTTGAGAATGAAAACTGAAAGATAAAGATAATTAACAATGACGCACATATCAATCTTAACGCTGCGGTTAAAGACCTTAACAAGGTAGTAGAAATGTATTGAGAATGGAGCCTTGGAGGATTGAATGGATACTGTAGAAATTGTATGTACTCAATAGAATATGGCACAAATGGACCATTATTAATTATTTACAATGTAGGTACATTCCTTTCTAGATTAAAAATATGTAAATTAATTTTGACATACTTTCTTCCCTCAAGCCAGAGCAGAAGTATGGCTTCTTACCCAGGTGGTTATTGGCATCCATTCAAACCGATCTGTAAACTGTTTGGCAATTTCAATCTGTTCTGGTCGCAATGAGTAGTGTTGTGAGATTCTCTGTCTAAGGGCCCGAGCTGTGAATTCCTTGGGCACATCCCAAACAACCTCCACTGCTGGATAATAAGTTCTTTCGTCAGGCACTGCCATCCGCAGCCGTAGCAATAACTCTGTGGAACTAAACAAAACATAATTGCAAGCCTATTTACAAAAATAGATTTTAGGCTTGTATACACTGGAATTTAGAAGGATAAGAGGGGATCATATTAAAACATAAGATTATTAAGGGGTTGGACACGTTAGAGGCAGGAAACATGTTCCCAATGTTGGGGGAGTCCAGAACCAGGGGCCACAGTTTAAGAATAAGGGGTAGGCCATTTAGAACAGAGATGAGGAAAAACTTTTTCAGTCAGAGAGTTGTAAATCTGTGGAATTCTGCCTCAGAAGGCAGTGGAGGCCAGTTCTCTGAATGCTTTTAAGAGAGAGCTAGATGGAGCTCAAGGATAGCGGAGTCAGGGGGTATGGGGAGAAGGCAGGAATGGGGTACTGATTGAGAATGATCAGCCATGATCACATTGCTGGCTCGAAGGGCCGAATGGCCTACTCCTTGTCTATTGTCTATTGTCATAGATCACCACTATGGTGGTGATAGTGAGCCACATTCTTGTCCTGCAGTTCATGTGATAAAAGGCTGATACACATTAAATTCCAGGATTTCGACACATAGATGAAGATGGCATTGCAACATTTAATCAAGGCAAATATGTCCTATTGGTTATCACAATTCCGTAAAGAGTTCTAAAAGAAGAACTTGATTCACATCTCCAAGAGCAAACATGCCTTTCTGGTAAAAAAACATTGGTAAAACATACAGAAGATATGTACCACTGCCCAGGGGTATAGCTAAGAATTATTGCCTTCTCCTTATCTGAACTGGGTATGGATACACCACTACATTTTTTGGAACTCGTTAAACTATATATGTAGTTATACTATATGCATCTCTTTCCAAACTACAATCGGTCTCACACATGCAACAACCTTTTGGCAGAACAAGCCCAGGCAATTAAAATCTTAATTCTCATTACTCACAATATATGAATTTTGCAGATTGAGAAATTATACTTTTTATTGGTGCAAACATATCGTTGCTGGTTTAAAAAGGGATAATTTATTATATTACCAACGGTATTTCATGAAATGCCTCACATAACGAATAACAATACATTAACGTCACTCAAAAGAAACAGTAAATAGCAGTTCATTTTGTTTCCTACATATGGAAACTGGCTCTTCAGAGAGTGAATGCTTATTATCTCAAATAATCTAGTACAGGAGGTAATACGTCTCTGCAATCATCTCTCCAACAGCATCAATGGCATTCACTGAAGGACGATGCAACAAATACGATCTGTACTTACCCAAGATGTTCTTCCGCCTGAAGCAGCTGAATCCCAATCCCCACAGAACTCCCAAACTTAAATTTGCTGTGCAGAGAGAGAGGGAGAGAGAAAAAGAAAAACATGCCTAAAATGAAAGCTGCATTCTCTTCTCAATCTGCCTTTTAAATTAGCATCATGCTCAGTACAGACATCGTGGCCGTTGGGTCGATTCCAGTACTACAATGCTCAATATTTTATGTTCTAAAACAAAAATAACACCATATTAGAAAGAGTGGAAACAGGCTCTTTGGCCCAAGTTGCCCACACCGACCAACATACCTCATCTAATCTCACCTGCCTGCCCATATCCGTCTAAACCTATCCTATCCATGTGCCTGCCTAAATGTTTCTTACACTTTGCAATTGCAGACTGAAGCAGTCTGAAGAAGGGTCTTGACCCGAAACGTCACCCATTCCTTCTCTCCAGAGATGCTGCCTGTCCCACTGAGTTACTCCAGCATTTTGTGTCTACCATCCAAAATCAGTAACCCATTCCTGCTTTTTCCCCATATCCCTTGATTCCATTAGCGCTAAGAGCTAAATCTGACTCTCTTGAAAACGTCCATTGAATTGGCCTCCACTGCCCTCTGCGGCAGAGAATTCCACAGATTGACAACTCTCTGGTTGGAAAGGATTTAAACCAGCATCTGCAGTTCTTTCCTACTGATTTTGGATGATCAGCCATGATCATATTGAATGGCGGCGCTGGCTTGAAGGGCCAAATGGCCCTCTCCTGCACCTATTTTCTATGTTTCTAAGATCACCCCTCATCCTCCTGCACTACAAGGAATAAAGTCCTACCTAGCCTGCTCAATGCCTCCCCACAGCTCAGGCACTTGAGTCCTAGCAACATCCTTATAAATCTTCTCTGCATCTTTTCCAACTTGACATCATTCCTATAACATGGTGACCAAAACTGAACACAATGCTCTAAATGTGGGCTCACCAACGTCTTATATAACTGCAACATGACCTCCCAAGTTCTATATATACTTAATACTCTGACTGATGAAGGCCAATGTGCTGAATGCCTTTTTGACCACCCTATCTACCTGTGACACCTCTTTCAGGGAATTATGTACCTGCACTCCTAGAGCCCTCTGCTCTACAACACTCCCCAGAGCCCTACCATTCACTTGCCCATGTTAGACTTCCCAAAATGCAACACCTCACATTTCTCTGTATTAAATTCCATCAATCATTCCTCAGCCCACCTGGCCAACCGATCAAAATGTTGCTGCAATTTTTGACAACCATCTTCACTATCTATCCACCCACTTTAATGTCATCTGAAAATGTTTTAATCATGCGATGTACATTCTCATTCAAATCATTGATGTAGTTGACAATCCAGCACTGAACCCTAAGGCACACCACTAGTCACAGGTCTCCAGTCTGAAAAAAAACCTTCTTCCATCACCCTTCCATGAAGCCAATTTTCTAACCATTCAGCTATTTCTCCTTGGATCCCATGCTATCTAGCCTTCCAGAGCAGCCTAACATGTGGATCCATGTCAAATCCCTTGTTGAAATCCATATATATATATATATATATATATATATATATGTGTGTGTGTGTGCAGCTCTGCCTTCATTAACCTTTTTGGTCACAGCTTATTAATTTATATATTGTACAAGTACAGAATTTGGGAGTAAAGTGTTGCAATCAGCAGACTGAAGCAAAAGCAGAAACATCTTTTAAGCAGTAACACAAAACAGTTCTGGCAGTGTTCAAGGAATTGAAATGACCTCCAGTGATGGAGCTGAGTAATCCTGAAACCACAGGTCTAACGTCATAAGCGACCTCTAGAGACAATGCAAAATTAAAGTTTGAAGCAGAAATATCTTTTATGTATTTACCTAATATCCTTAGAGTAATAAAATCAGAGCACAGAAACAGGCCCGTTGGCCCATCGTGTCTGTGCTGATCTGTTTAAATCCCATTTATAAGCACCTGGTCGGTCGCTTATTTGGATACTTCTCAAATCTTGTGAGAGTAACTGTCCTGCCAACCCTCTATTTTAGATATCTCTGCTATGGGGAAAAGTTTTCAACTATTTGAAGTCCTCATAATTTGAGAGAGAAGGAATAGGTGAGGTTTTGGGTCGAGACCATTCTTCAGACATGAAGAAGGGTTTCAACCTGAAAGGTCACCTATTCCATTTTTCCAAAGATGCTGCCTGACCTGCTGTTACTTCAGCATTTTGTGTCTATCTTCGGTGTAAACCAGCATCTGCAATTCCTTCCGATACATCCTCATAATTTTCCACAGCTTTTATTCCCATTCAAAGTAATTCAGAACCTTCAAAGCAGATCGATGTGGAGTGTACAATTTAACCGTCGCACCACTGTAAATGAAATATTAAAGCCAAAGAACTACCAGCTAGTCTCAGCTCCAGGGAAATTCTGTTTTTTGGACAAACAGATTTTGGACTGAATTTACAGAAACTATGTTTGATAAGCTGTAATAAGACCACATTTTTCTAAACAAGGCAGGATCTTGAAGTCGAGACACAAGAAACTGCAGATGCTGGAACCTCAAACAAAAAAAACTGCTGGAGGAACAGCAGGTCAGACAATAGCTGGGGAGGGAAATGGGTCATCAACATTTCAGGTCAAGATCTTTCCTCTGGACTGCCAGTCAACAAACTTTTTTTTTGGATTTACCACCAAGTTCAAGTACTTGCCAAAACCATGTTCTTTCATCTTCCGATATTACCTCTTTGTCATCTCATCTTGCCTACTGTCCAGCTGGCATAGGCCTTCTTTCCTTTAATTCTCTCCTTCCTTACCAACCTTCTCTGCAGCTTGAAGCTGTTTCCCTCTGAACTTTTCCCAGTTTTTATGAAAGGTCACTTTTTTCCTCCATCTGAACTGCCAAATATTTCTAGTATTTTTAATTTTATTTCAGATTTACAGCATGCACAGTGCTTTCATTTTAAACAGCAGTCAGCCTACATATTATTGCATGGATGCAGTTTACCACTAAGCAGCCTCCCCTTCCTTCCAATTAGTGGGTAAATGAGCTGGCAGGTAACGCAAAATGCAAGCCCGAGTTTGCATGTTTTGAACAAGGTCAATGCAAGCTCCATGGCTGGTGTTTGCTCAAGGGATCATGGAATCATCCCCACTAGCCAATAGGCTCCTTTCTGTGTTAACTCTATTACCCAGCACTTAGGTCCATAGCCCTGCATGCCTAAACAATTCAAGTGTAGAATTACTCAAGCTGCTGCTGCTGATTGCGCAGGATCTTAACAGGACTTTTGTTCTCGAGCAGCCAGACCCTGAGGAACTTCACTGAAGGAACAGAGAAACCTTGCAGCAGAGGCAAAGTCAAAACCTGCGAAAATAAATTAGTATAGTTAAAAAATGGTCTTAGAAAGACACATAATGTTATGTACATACAACTGTATCTATAAACATGACATGCTATACAGATATCGTTACTCATTCCTTCACATGTGCAGGTTTGCATGCTGCCTACTTTTTGGTTAAGTATTGAACATGACTCAAACATATTTCTATGTGCAAAGCGTTCATTTATTCCAGTGTTAGTCTCAGATTTTCTAGATGAATGCAGATGTAAAATAGCTGCAGTGACTAGCTTCAGAAAATGTGGTTCAAGAACACAAGTTTTGACCTCAACATGTAACCTCCATCTGGAACCATGGTAACTGATATTCTAAAACTCATAATTCAGAAGAGTACTGGTAATGAGCAACAGAGAAAGCACAATGATATGGCCCAAGAGGCCATAACTTCAGACAGTTCCTCTGACCCTCTCCCCTCCCCCTTCCCAGTTCTGCCACTGTCTTCCTGTCTCCTACTACATCCTATCTTTGTCCCGCCCCCTCCCCATACATCAGTCTGAAGAAGGGTCTTGACCCGAAACGTCACCCATTCCTTCTCTCCTGAGATGCTGCCTGACCCGCTGAGTTACTCCAGCATTTTGTGTCTACCTTCTGGCCAAGGAGGATTCTTGATTAAATGAGGGCTTTCCAGGAATGAGGAAATGTTCATGTGGCCCTCTCTTTACCCTGCTTTGAAACATGAGGAATGCAGAAAATTACTGGAACAATGAATATTTTTTTAATACTTGAAACAGTGGAAGATTTTGGCTGAATGATTAATGTTTATTGTAAGGATCTGGGGCTGTGGGAATTAGGGCTTGAAGCTTGCCCGTTAAAATACTTTCAAGATAAGGAGGCAGATTATTATTTCAATGGTGTTAGGTTAGGTAAGGGGGAGGTGCAGTGAGACCTGGGTGTCCTTGTGCACCAGTCACTGAAAGTTGGCGTGCAGGTACAGCAGGCAGTGAAGAAAGCTAATGAATGTTGGCCTTTATAACAAGAGGATTTCAGTATAGTAGTAAAGAGGTTCTTCTGCAGTTGTATAGGGCCCTGGTAAGACCACATCTGGAGTATTGTGTAAAGTTTTGGTCTCCTAATTTGAGGAAGGACATCCTTGTAATTGAGGCAGTGCAGCGTAGGTTCACGAGATTGATCCCTGGGATTGCGGGACTGTCATATGAGGAAAGATTGAAAAGACTAGGCTTGTATTCACTGAAGTTTAGAAGGATGAGAGGGGATATAGAAACATATAAAATTATAAATGGACTGGACAAGCTAGATGCAGGAAAAATGTTCCCAATGTTGGGCGAGTCCAGAGCCAGGGGCCACAGTCTTAGAATAAAGGGGAGGCCATTTAAAACTGAGGTGAGAAAAAACTTTTCCACCTAGAGAGTTGTGAATTTGTGGAATTCTCTGCCACAGAGGGCAGTGGAAGCCAAATCACTGGATGGATTTAAGAGAGAGTTAGATAGAGCTCTAGGGGCTAGTGGAATCAAGGGATATGGGGAGAAGGCAGGCACAGGTTACTAATTGGGGAGGATCAGCCATGATCACAATGAATGGCGGTGCTGGCTCAAAGGGCCGAATGGCCTCCTCCTGCACCTATTTTCTACATTAAAAAAAGTGATCCAAATATGGACTGAAGTGCATTAGCACTGATTTTAGGTTGTCCAGTTATACCATCTCTGAAAAGTGGTGTTGAGAGGAAAGTGCCAGTGGAACAGCAATGCACTAGGTCAATTCTGACCTCTCTTGTAGACAGGAAAAGCTAAAGGTTGTCCAGTTCTTTTAGCGCTTTCCATGGACTGCTACATGAGCTAACTACTTTGTGTATGTTTTTAAACATAGCAATCATCTGTGAACATCTCAATTGTCTAAGTTGACAAACCAGTTGAAAATGGCAAGCCGTACAAACCTGTCCTGAGGAACTCCTGCACCAATGTCCTAGGGCTGGCATGACTAATCTTCAAACAACCATATTCCTTTGTCAAGGTATAGCTCCAGCCAATGGAGAATATCCCTTCCCCCCAATTCCCATTTACATCAGTTTACCAGGATTCCTTAACATCACAATTCATTAAAAAAAAAACATAGTTATCAAGATAACAATAACAAAGCAAGTAATGCTCACGATATTTCTGGTTCAATTCTTCAACTATGATTGTGATTTTTAAATAATATTCAATCTAAGCATAGGAGGGAAAACCAACATTTATTGTCCATCCCAAATTATTTTGGAAGGACGATGGTGAGCTTATGGCTTAAACCACAGTACCATGGCATTAAAAGTTCTGAAATTCTGACTCAGCAATAATGACAAGAACGCATTTATTCCAAATTCAATATAGTCCATCACTTGTACAGAGGTTTGGAGGTGATTGCCTTCTCATGTATTTCCGACAATTTGCCTTTCTGGGTTGTATGAAGTTATTAGTTTGAGAGACATTATCATCGAGGCCTTGACATGTTGCTGTTGTGCATCATATAAGGAGTTAAATCACTAAGGTACTATGGCAGAGCAAAGGTTTAATGTAGGCAGCCGAATTAGTGATGTCATGTGCTTCTTTACAGGACAGAGCTGATAAACAGCACAAAAACCATGAGTTAGGATGCACATGGTGACTATCACCTAATTAGTTTTCTTCAATATGCGAAGTGGTGCACTTGAGCACAATGTATTCCAGCCTTTGGTGTTGAGGACCACAATCCCCTCAGAAACCATGCAATATTCTGTCTAGTCTTTTTCTGATATTCCTTCTTTGTTGTAAAGAAATTCCTGGAACATCCTCCCTAGTGGCATTGTGCAAACATCTTGACCACATGGATAGCAGCAGTTCAAAGGTTGCACGACACCACCATCACATGGGCAAGTTAGGGCAACATTGAATGCTAGCATTGTCAGCAATGCCATTAACCAAGAGTGAATTAAAAAAGAATAGCATCTGTGCTATCATAATAGACCATCTGCTGAAGGGCTCTAAACTCTACAACCTGAATAGAAAATAATGCTGGTCAAACATGCACTGGAAAATAAAAAATAAATTACAATCACTTCTTAATTATTCCATGGCTGATTTATCTCTTTGTCGATCAACTGCCTGAGGAATAAGCTAATCCTTGCAGAGAAAATCTATGTTTGAAAATACCTCAAGAATTCACTCAGAGTTTTGATATGATTGAACCTTCTTATTTTATTTAACTGGGTTTGGAATTTAAAAGTGATCTAGAGAATTTATTGAAGGAAACAACAATATCATTTTGTAAGATTCTGTTTGAAGTTTATGAACTGGCTAGAGTAAGGAAGGCCATGAAATCAATCATAGAGATCACATCATGGAATAACATCTTGACAGAAATCAGCAATAGTAAGAACGTTGACAAGAAAGAAATGTCTGCAGTAAGCCAAGTAAAAATTCTGCAGCAAATAGCTAAGAGGTAAATATGTTGATGCTGAAGATATTGGACAATGAATTCCAAAGAATCTAGATGCATATTCCTTTCTGAGAAACGTGGTGTACAACATGTTTGCTGAAAAGACCTGGTGAGTGAAAGTGGAGGAGAGGGGGGACGATTCATCCTGCAGCCTAGCAGTTCCCAGTGCAATCCTCACCCGTGCTGACTGTCATGCTTGGTTACATAGTACAGCAAGTAACATGTAATCAAACCTCATCTACGAATGCCACAAATATCAAAAGGAAAGTCATTCAAATGGGGCACAAAAACACAAAAGTATTTTAATAAACAATAAAGTAAATGCAGCACTTCTGATGTTATTTTAACGTGTTTTACAGTACTGCAAGTCAACTGTGATGAAATAGTTTACCTGAACTTTTAAATCCTCAAGACTCGCATCACCAGATATCTCAATATTGCCCATGAAATCCAACTCAGTGTCTGTATACTGTTGTGGCATAAAATCTGCAAATGAAGATGATTTATCAACAAAAACTGTCCACTGTACCAGCTTCTGTTGTATCAAAAGTATCAAAAATATAAGCACCATAGAAAAAAGAAAATAATTTAAGGAATTAAGTAATCTGTATAAAACTCAATGCACAGTGTGACAGCACCCCCTCCCACCGATGCCGCTCTGATCCCTATCACAGGCTGACAGGCCAGGAGAAGCCAATCCTCAGAATCATTGGGAACTGCAGGGTCCAATTACCTGACATCGGATTGGCCCAGCTGAACCTCGTCTGCCTACTCCTAATAAAACCCAGGCATTCCAGCCTGAAGGGGAAGAAGGAAAGTGGGGCCTTTTCCTTGCTAGCTGTGTTCCTGTTGCAGGTTTGAGGAAGACAGGGACAAACTCGAGACCACCAGCACCAGTATGGTCAAGACTGGGCAACCAGGAAGAAACCCTAGACAGCCAGCACCTCTACTGAGGCTAAGACTGGGTTGCTGAGGTGCCAGTGCCTTTTCCTGCCCGTGGATAATGAGGGATTACACCCACATGCACAGGCAAAGACTGAGCTGCCAGGATAAGCCAGAGACCACCAGAGATAGCCATAGCATCTGTGCCCTCACGATGAAGTACAACGTCCCATATGGTCCTGGACTTTCTTATCACGTGAGTTTACCCTACTGTGAGTGTCGGTGTCATCGCAGCCAAACCCAGCGTCTTCCCCAACGCCACAGCAGACAATTAATTCAAAGATCAGCGGAAATATGTATTGAATGCCTGACATCATTTAAAAAAACTCAATTCTTATTAATTACGATAAAGAAGACATATCAAATCTTTTGCAAGTTATAGATAATTGGAAAGAGCTGCTGAATTTAGGACCACATCAGAGAGTAATTTAAATGGTTTTACAATACATAAATCATGCTGTTTTTGCAAGAATGAGCGTTAATGCCATCTGCAACTTGGTATTCCGAATGAATGCAAGTGATTTAGCTAACAAAGCATCACCACCAGGCTTGTCTTGTCTTTAAAATGACTTATGTAGAGTGCTGATACTGAACATATTTGTGTCTGGGGTGTTGAATACAAATGGAAACGAAATATACTTGCTGAGTGACCCTAAATTGCAACATGTTCAGGAAAATCTGTTTTAACCCATTGCAATATTTGTTTGCCAGTCTTCTGATCCCTTGGTAACTACAAAGGCTGGAATTGTGAAGTAACTATCTTCCATGGAGGCAATTTGTGATGCAACTGATCATAGTAATGAATTATCAAAAAGCAAGAAATTAGGAAAGCTAATGGACTGTTATGGTTTATTGCCAGGGGAACCGAATATAAAAATGAGGCTATGCTCCAGTTATATAAAGTGCTGGTGAGCAAACATCTGGAGGACAGTGTACAGTATTTTTCTCTTAACTTAAGGATGTTAAAACATTGGAAACACAGAACATAGAAGGGTACAGTATGGGCTCTTAGGCCCACAATATCTGGGCCAAACATTATGCCAAGATCAACTCTTATCTGCCTGCACATAATCCATATCCCTCCATTCCCTGCATATCCTCCTGGCTATCCGAAAGTCTCTTAAATGCCATTATTGCACATGCCTTAACCACCACTATCCCTGGCAGTGCGCTCCAGGCACTCTTCACTCTGTGTGGAAAAAGAAACTTGCTACGCACATCGCCTTTAAACTTTGCCCATCTCACCGTAAACCTCTGGCCTCTAGTATTTGATTTTTCCATCCAGGGAAGAAGGTTCCAACCGTTTACCCTAATTATGCTATGTACTGCTATCAGGTTTCCCTGCAATCTCTGCCATTCCAGATAAAACAATCCAAATCTGTTCAAATCTTCCCTGTTGCTAATACCCACAAGTATCATTCTGGTAAATCACCTCTGCACACTTTCCAATGCCTCCACATCCTTCCTGTAGTGGAGGGACCAGAACTGCACGCAATACTATTAATGCAGCCTAGCCAAGGTCCTATAAAGTTTTATCACGAGTTCCTGACTCTTGCACTCAATATCTCAAACAATAAAGACAAACATCCTATATAAGCACAACTCTATCTTTTTTTTTGCCTATTTCAGAGAGTTATCGTCTAGGACCCCAAAATCCCTCTGTATATCATTGGGGATCATGCCATAAATTGCACATTTTCCCCTTGCATTCAACCTCCCAAACTGCAACACTTCACACCTGCCATTTCTGTGGCTGATCTATATCCCACTGTAGGCTTTGACACCTTCCTCATAGTCTGTGACCCCAGCAATCTTGGTGTCATGTGCAAACTTAGTAACCAACCCATCTACTTTCACATACAAGTCATTTACATATATCACAAACAGCAGAGGTGCCAGCAAAGATCCCAGCGGATCTCCATTGGTCATAGACCTCCAGCCTGAATATTGTCCTTCCACCACAACCCTCTGTTTTTTATCAGTAGGCCAGCCTTGAATTCATGTGACTGAATTGAAGTCACTGTTAATCTCATGCATCTTAATCTTCTGTATCAGTCAACCATGGGGACTTTATCAAATGCCTTCCTAAAATCTGTGTAGACAACATCCACCATTCTACCCTCATTGATTACTTTCCTCATCTCAGCAAAAACTCGATCAAGTTAGTAAGATATGATCTGCTATGTATAAAGCCCCAAATTAACTTTTTTTTCCCAAATAGGTTTAAGTCTTATCCCGAAGAATCTTGTCCAATAGCCTTCCTACCACAGACTTGAGGCTCATTGGTCTATAATTCCCTGGATTCTTTCTATTTTCCTTCTTAAATAAAGGAACAATATTGGCAACTCACCAATTCTCATGGACCTGCCCTGTGGCTAGAGAAGATGCAAAGATCTTCGTCAAAACTCCCCAAATCTCCTCTCTTGCATCTCTCAATAATTTGCAAACAATTCAGAGACGTTTACTGATTAATATCTTGAATAGGCAGATTGCCTTATGAGGAAATATTAGAAAGCAAAGGGTTGCATCTGCTGGGATTTAGAAATGTGACAGGGGATGACTGAAACAAGGTGGATGTGGATGGGATGTTTCCTTTTACAGGTAACTCAAAAACCCAGCATCCACGCATCATTCTGACATTTCCACCACCTTCAATGTAATCCCACGCTCAGTCACATCCCATCCTTACCTCTTCATGTTTTTTACTGAGGCTACTCCCTCCACAACTCCTTGGTTCACTCATTCCTTCCCACCCAAATCACCCCCTCCCCAGGTATTTTCCCCTGCAACCGCAGGAGATGTAATTTCTGTCCCTACACCTCTTCCCTCACCTCCATCAGGGAACCTCAGCAGCCCTTCTAGGTGAGATAGAGGTTCAAGTGCACCTCCTCTAATCTCATCTGCTGCATTTCGTCCTCCTGATGTGGCCTGTTTTACACATGCGAGACAAAGTGTAGACAAGGTGATCATTTTGGCCAAGGCGTGCTGGATCTCAAGCCGCACCTCATTTTTTTTGGGGTAGCTTACAACTACCAATGGTATGAACATTGAATTCTCCAATTTTAAGGAACATCCCACCCTTCTCCATCCTCTCCCTTTCCTCTGCCCTCACCAATTTCTCACACAATCCTGCCCCTCATTGCCTCCCCTCCCCCATTCCACCTATATTTCTCTCTTGGAGCATTGCATTTCACTCCTCTTCTCTCTTTATCTTACCCCCTTTTGTCTCCTTTTTATCTCTAGCTTTCGTCAATTATTCCACCCATGTATTAAACCGCCCTCACCTCAATCCAGCCATCACTTACCAGATTTTGTCCCGCCCCAACCTCTTTTTCAACTTTCTCCCTCCTACTCCAATCAGCCTGAAGAAACATCCTGATCTGAAAAGTCACCTATCCATTTTCTCCATAGATGCCTGACTAGATGCCTGACCCGCTGAGTTACTGCAGCACTTTGTGTTTTGTTGCAGAGTTCAGTAGTTTGATTATGAATCTTTAACAGCAGAAGATTTATAGTTGCCTCATTCCCACAGCCCTGCCTAGGCAGAGCACTTGTATGCAAACTCAGAAAAATAAACTAAATTAACATAACAGTTAAAGAGACTGTTTTATCATGCATCAGACAGAGAGAAAGGAACAGAAACATGCAATTTAACTGCTCAAAATAATCCAACAAATCTTTTGGAATAATCAATTAACAGGCCATTTTATCCCCAAATCACCTGCAACAAAGATTTTCATTAACTGAACACGCAAGGGCATTAATAATGTTCCATGAATCAAAAAAAAAATCATTTTCAAACCGAGTATCTCCTATAATGCAGAAGTTACAGGAGAGGGAAGAAAACACGATTTTGTCTTATAACTTAACACAATGGAAAGATCTAACTCCGGTTGTGCTTATTATATCTGCATGCCCAGAATTAATCTGAAAGAGTCCAGAAATTAGTCATATCAAGATAGCACATAACCACAGGACATTCTAACCCAAATCCATCACTAAACTCAGTCTCCTCAGCTTAATTGACCTACCTCTTGCAGTAGGCAAGGTACTTAAAGAACAAAGTTCTTCATCAATGCTTTTCTTCTCCTGAAAGTACTCTGTGTTTACCGGGTTCAGTGCAGGCTGGTAGAACCAGATGGGTAACATCAGGAATCCCTGAGAGATATAGTAAAAAAAAGTGAACAACACAGTTAAGAACTTTTAGTTATATTTAGTAATATCTTCAGATAAAATAGACCCATATCATTAAACATAAAGAGGCCACCATGAAAAATAAAATCACTTGTTTCACTGATGGTGTTGGCCTATTTTGAAATTGAGATATGACATTGCGATTGAAGAAGAGACCTAATAGAGATTTAATAAATATTCACACTTATGGAGACATACGGCATGGAAACAGGCTCTTTGACCTATCATCCATAATAATAATAATAATACATTACATTTATATAGCGCTTTTCATATACTCAAAGACGCTTTACAGGGATTTAGAGAACATAGGGAAGTGAATAAATAGATAAATAAGTAAACGAACAGAGAAAGGAGACAGAAGGTGGGGTGACCTTCAGTGGTTGAAGGCAGTACTGAATAGGTGAGACTTCAGTGATGTTTTGAATGTGGTGAGTGTGGAGGAGTCTCTGACGGTTTGAGGTAGTGAGTTCCATAGGGTGGGAGCAGCGATGGAGAAAGCCCTGTCCCCCCAGGATCTGAGTTTGGTCCGGATGTGGGGGGACAGGAGATTGGCAGCAGCAGAGCGGAGGGTGCAGGTGGGAGTGTGCCTGTGGAGGAGGTCGGTCAGGTTGGATGGGGCCAGGTTATGGAGGGCTTTGTAGGTCATGAGGAGGATTTTGTACTGGATTCTCTGGGGGATGGGGAGCCAGTGGAGTTTGTAAAGGACGGGGGTGATATGGTCACGGATCGGGGTGTGGGTGAGTAGACGGGCAGCAGAGTTTTGAATGTATTGAAGTTTACTGATGATTTTTGAGGGTGCGCCATAGAGGAGGCTGTTGCAGTAGTCCAGACGGGAGGTGATGAAGGCGTGGTTGAGGGTTTCTGCAGCTGTGGAGGAGAGGCATGGACGGAGACGGGCAATGTTTTTGAGGTGGAAGAAGGCTGTCTTTGTGATGTGTTTGATGTGTTTGTCGAAGGAGAGGGTTTGATCAAAGATGATTCCAAGATGATTCCATGGCAGCCATTAGATATTTGATCCTAATTCATAGCACTCAGCCTATAGCCTATTATGCATGGCATTTCAATTTCTTATTTAAATACTTACAATATATGAAAAATCTGGATAACATACACAAGAAGCCAAAAGAGACTGCAAATGCTAGAATCTTGATCAATAAACAATGTGCTGGAGCAAGCCAGACAGCGGCAACTTCAGTCTGAAGAAAGGCTCTGACCCAGAAAGTCATGTAAGATAGACAAAAAAATGCTTGTGTAACTTAGCAGGACAGGCAGCACCTCTGGAGAGAAGGAATGGGTGACGTTCCGGGTCCAAATCCTTTTTCAGACCAGCTAGCTAGTAACCCGCTGAGTAACTCCAGCATTTTGTGTCTCTTCTAGCTAGCTAGTCTGAAGAAGGGTCTTGACCCGAAACGTCACCCATTCCTTCTCGCCAGAGATATTGCCTGTCCCACTGAGTTACTCCAGCATTTTGTGACTATCTTTGGCTTAAACCAGCATCTGCAGTTCCTTTCTATACCAAACAGTCATCTGTCTATTTCCCTCCACAGATACTGTCTAACCTGCCAAATTCCTCCAGCATTTTGTTTTTGCTGGAGTACATAACGATATTGTTTCAGCAACACTAAACATTTAGGATAATTCGCAAAGGAACCAAAGAGGCGGGACATTTTTAATGTAAGAAAGTATTATGATAATACTTTCAGGCTCTGCCTTCAACATGGTCATCCCCACCAAGCTCATCACCAAACTCCACCAGCTAGGCCTCAGCTCGTCGTTATGCGACTGGATCCTGGACTTCCTGCTGGAGCGACCGCAGGCAGTGAGAATGAGCCCGCATCTGTCCTCCACTATCGCCCTGAATACCGGGACACCACAGGGCTGTGTTCTGAGCCCCATGCTCTACACCCTATTCACACACGACTGTGTTCCTGCATTCGACACCAACACCATTGTCAAGTTTGCAGACGACACAACGGTGATTGGGCTGATCACCAACGGTGATGAAACAAAATACAGAGCGGAGGTGCAGAACCTGGCGGACTGGTGCTCTGATAACAACCTATCCCTAAATACCACTAAGACCAATGAGCTGATCATCAACTTCCGTAGGTCACACAACGGGGAATTCGCCCCGATCTTTATCAACGGGGACAGTGTGGAGAGAGTGTCCAGCTTCAAGTTTCTGGGCACTCACATTTCGGAGGACCTAACATGGTCCAATAACACTGCTGCGCTGGTCAAGAAGGCACAGCAACGACTGTTCTACCTAAGAACACTGAAAAAGTCTGGTCTACCCCAACAGCTGCTGACGACCTTCTACCGCTGCACCATAGAGAGCATCCTAACGCATGGCATCCCTGTGTGGTATCTCAGCTGCACGGAGGCAGAGAGGAAAGCTCTTCAGCGGGTAGTCCATAGAGCTCAGAGGACTATCGAAACACAGCTACCAGTCTTGGAGGGCATCTACAACGCACGATGTCTCAGAAAAGCCACCAGCATTCACAAAGACTCCTCACACCCCGGCAACAGTCTGTTCGAACTTCTACCATCGGGCAGACGCTACAAGGCCCTCTATGCCCGCACCCCCAGACTCAGGAACAGCTTCATCCCCAGGGCCATAGCTGCTATGAACCGGTCCTGCTGAGCCGGATGGTCACATCGCACAGTGAACCGGCACAGATCTACTTGCACTTTATTCTGTTTTAAAACTGTTCACATTTTTTCATTGGGTTGTTTAAATTAATACTGACTAGCTAATTAATTTATTGCATCGTTTGGGAGGCGCATTCCCAATCTCGTTGTACCCCTGTACAATGACAATAAAGATATATTGTATTGTATTGTATGATGTGAAATGGACTCTCTGAAGAAGTAGTGAAAGCAAATTGATTAGCAACTTTCAAAGGATGTTGCTATGGGGAGCCAGCAGGAGAATTTGAGAAATCTATAGCATAGGGAGGACAGGCTGAATCCTTTTGTTTTGTATAACCTGATGCTTAGCAACAAAAAAGCAGAGTGCAAAATGTTCTGCATGTATGCAGAAGGTGGATCACTTTTGTTAGAGCCTCCTGCTGAGTGAGATGTATTACTACTCCAACGCAAAAATTGTAAATCAAAACATACAAATCAATAACATAGAAAGTGAAAAGCATTAGGACAATGAGTATCAATGCACTGATTTAGAACCATTTAAATATTTAGGCTATTTTGCATATTATATGCAAATAAACAGAAAATAAATGTTTTGGCTCTCGTAGTTTTCTACTATAAAAGCTAAAAGAGTAGAATTTGTGATGTGTTCTTCACAAATTTAGGCAAGAGATTTACCTTTGGTGGAAGTCGCCCTTCCATGATAACAAGCGTCTCTCCATTGGTTATCTTCATGTCTGCCAATGTAGCTTCCTGCCAACAAGGAAAAAAGTTACTGCACAAAATCTCTTTTTTTCTTTGTCAATTTTCTACAATTTTTGTTCCTCTTGAAAGCACAGATTCTTGTTTCAAAACCTAACAGGTCTCAGTTGCCATCCAGTATTTCATCTGAGAAGGCATTCTCTGTGTGCAACACAGAGAAGGCATTCTCTGTGTGTCTTAAAAACCCCACAAACACACTACTTCAGATCTCACACGATCTGTTATTTTTGCATACGATCTCTTTAAAAGAAGCAGCAACTGCAAAATCAAGCATGTAAAAGTGCCTGGGACGAACAGGAAATTAGCAAATTGGATCCATAATTGGATTGGCTTCAGAAGCAAAGTTTAATGATTGATAGAAGTTTCAACATGCAGTGGCATTAAGCTGGCCTCAACACCAGGCTTATTTTTCATTGAATGTAGGAGATAGAACAAACAAGTTTTCAGACGAAAACAAAGTTGGAAGTTTGATTGAGAGGAAGAAAATTAATGGCTTTATGCACTCTACTCATTTGTTGCTAAGCTTAACACTTAATTAGGGAGCAGTTAGGTTGACTATAGAGAGGTGTAGAGAACCTGCATCTGGGACTAGAACACACCAAAATCTTGTAATAGTAATTAATTTATCTGTAAGAAAGAGGAAAGGATGGATCTACAAAAGCAAATCCTGATGACAAGTCATAGTTTTATATGGTGCCATTTAGCTGACGGGATTTAAATGGCTCCCACATGACAGATTCGAACTTGCCCAATAACAACTCTATATCTAATCTCCCGAGCTCTTGCTTCATAACATTGAATCTATCTTACTGCAATTTAGTACGTTTCCTCAAGGTCCAGACTTATCCCTATTCAAAACAATCTTAAAACTTATGGAGTTGTACCCGCAGTCGGAGTCCAGAGGTCGATTCCTGGCAAAGGGATCGCAGGCTCCACGATGTTAAAGTCCCGTAGGCTCCCTGCGGTGGAGCTCTCGAAATCAGTCTCCAGCAAAGGCGGCCAATTCCTCGATGTTAGGCCGCAGTGTGGATGGAGATACGATACGGAAAAAAAAATCGCATCTCTGTCGAGGTAAGAGATTGGAAAAAGTTTCCCCCAACTCCCTCCCCCACATAAAACAAGCTAAAGAAAACCAAAAACATACTAAAAAACAACGATGAAGAAAGGGACAGACAGACTGTTGACGAGGCAGCCATTGCTGGCGCCACCCGATGGATTAAGATATTAGATTGCTAAGCAGGCAAAAAGGCAACTAAATCACCAAATCCTAAGATGTATCCATGGCGAGTAAGCAAGGCTTAGGAAGAGACTTCTGGGCCTATGATAGAGATTTTTAAATGTTCGCTCAGTACAGATGAGATGCCAAATGACTGGAGAACATTAAATGTGGCCCCAATATTCAGAAGGACAGCAGGGATATGGAAGTTATTGGGGAAAAAAGAGCAGAATTGATCTACATATGGAAAGGCAGGGATTAATCAAAGCTAGTCAGCATCGTTTTGTGAGAGGGTGTCCTAGCTGACCAACTTAATTAAATTGTTCAATGATGTAAGAAAATGCATTGATGTGGGCATTGCAGTTGAAAAAAGTGAGATCAAGTTGACAATTTTGAATGCCAATAGGAGACAGAGGGTGATGGTGGAGAGTTGCACATTAATGATATGAATGTAGGAAGTATGATTAGCAAGTTTGCAGATGACACGAAAAGTGTTGTTGATGAAGAGGAAGAAATTTGTTGACTGAAGGATGATATTAAGGACAGGTACAGCAGGCAGTCAAGAAAGCCAATGGAATGTTGGCCTTCATAACAAGAGGAGTTGAGTATAGGAGCAAAGAGGTCCTTCTGCAGTTGTACAGGGCCCTAGTGAGACCGCACCTGGAGTACTGTGTGCAGTTTTGGTCTCCAAATTTGAGGAAGGATATTCTTGCAATTGAGGTCGTGCAGCGTAGGTTTACTAGGTTAATTCCCGGAATGGCGGGACTGTCATATGTTGAAAGACTGGAGTGACTAGGCTTGTATAGACTGGAATTTAGAAGGATGAGAGGGAATCTTATCGAAACGTATAAGATTATTAAGGGGTTGGACACGTTAGAGGCAGGAAACATGTTCCCAATGTTGGGGGAGTCCAGAACCAGGGGCCACAGTTTAAGAATAAGGGGTAAGCCATTTAGAACAGAGATGAGGAAAAACGTTTTCAGTCAGAGTTGTGAATCTGTGGAATTCTCTGCCTCAGAGGGCACTGGAGGCCAATTCTCTGAATACATTCAAGAGAGAGCTAGATAGAGCTCTTAAGGATAGCAGTCAGGGGGTATGGGGAGAAAGCAGGAACGGGGTACTGATTGAGAATGATCAGCCATGATCACATTGAATGGCGGTGTTGGCTCGAAGGGCCGAATGGCCTACTCCTGCACCTATTGTCTATTGTCTATAAGCAGTTGGTAAAATGGAGAGAAAAATTACAAATTGAATTTAATCCAGATAAAGCTGAAGTGAGGCAATTTGGGAGGACCAACAAGGGCTGAACATAGTGGACCCTAAAGATATTGAAGAACAGAGGGACTTTGGTGTACAAGTTGAAGGATCACTAAAGATGGCAGCATGTGGGGGATAAGGTGATGAAAACAGCAAATATGATATTTACCTTAATAAGCTGGAGAATAGAATACAACACCAGGGAAGTTATCAAACAAGTTTATGAAAGAATGGTTAGGCTACAGCTTGAGTACTGTGTACAGTTTGGTTATTGCACTAAAGGAAAGATAGAGGAAAATTATCTAGATGGAGCCTGGGATAGCGCATTTCATTTTGAGGAGTGACTACATTGGCTCAGTTTGTTTCCCTTTGACTCAAGGATGCCAAGGGAGGGATCTGATAGAAGTATACAAAATTACAAGAGGGACAGGTAGGATTCATAGTAGTGAAATTCATAGTTTTTCCCATAGCAGTGGTATCAAAAGTTAGATGGCATAGAATTATCGTAAAGGACAAGCAGTTGAGGGGAAATGAGTAAGATATTTTCCCACAAAGAAGGCGATTAGATTCTGGTAATTACTGGCTGAGTAGATGATGGAGGCAGGTATTTTCACTACATTTAAGTATCTCAAGGAGCATTTGAAAGCTACAGAGTATGTGCTGGTAAATAGGATTAGTTATAGAGAGGTATTCGATGGGCTAAAACGATACAATAGAAATGTATTTATCCTAGGAGGGAAATTGATCTGCCATCAGTCATTAAAGCACAAGATACGTGAAATTAAAGTGTTGAGAGGAAAGGATTGGGGATGTGCAAAGATTGGGGAGGGGTGGGGGAGTGGGAGTCAGTCTACCCCACGACAGAAGGGGGAGACTCTACACTACTCTGCTCTACTCCCTATTCACACACGACTGTGTTCCTGCATTCGACACCAACACCATTTCAAGTTTGCAGACGACACAACGGTGATCGGGCTGATCACCAACGGTGATGAAACAAACTACAGAGAGGTGCAGAACCTGGCGGACTAGTGCTAGGTTAACAACCCGTCCCTAAACACCTCCAAGACCAAGGAGCTGATCATCAACTTCCGTAGATCACACAACGGGGAATACGCTCCGATCTTTATCAATGGGGACAATGTGGAGAGTGTCCAGCTTCAAGTTTCTGGGCACTCACATTTTGTTGGACCTAACATGGTCCAATAACACTGCTGCGCTGGTCAAGAAGGCGCAGCAACGACTGTTCTACCTGAGAACACTGAAAAAGTCCGGTCTGCCCCAACAGCTGCTGACGACCTTCTACCGCTGCACCATAGAGAGCATCCTAACGCATGGCATCCCTGTGCGGTACCTCAGCTGCACGGAGGCAGAGAGCTCTTCAGCGGGTAATCCATACAGCTCAGAAGACTATCGGAACACAGCTACCAGCCTTGGAGGACATCTACAACACACGATGCCTCAGAAAAGCCACCAGCATTCACAAAGACTCCTCACACTCCTGCAACAGTCTGTTCGAACTTCTACCATCGGGCAGACGATACAAGGCCTTCTATGTCCGCACCCCCAGACTCAGGAACAGCTTCATCCCCAGGGCCATAGCTGCTATGAACCGGTACTGCTGAGCCGGATGGTCACATCGCACAGTGAACCGGCACAGATCTACTTGCACTTTATTCTGTTTTAAAACTGTTCACATTTTTTCATTGGGTTGTTTAAATTAATACTGACTAGCTAATTAATTTATTGCATCGTTTGGGAGGCGCATTCCCAATCTCGTTGTACCCCTGTACAATGACAATAAAGATATGGGGTTACGTTCCGATAAACCCATCGTAAACCGAAAATAGCCACCAGCATTCACAAAGACTCCTCACACCCCTACAATAGTCTGTTCGAAATTCTACCATCGGGCAGACGCTACAAGGCCTTCTACGCCCGCACCTCCAGACTCAGGAACAGCTTCATCCCCAGGGCCATAGCTACTATGAACCAGTCCTGCTGAGCCGGATGGTCACATCGCACAGTGAACCGGCACAGACCTACTTGAACTTTACACTGTTTTAAAACTGTTTCTAATTTTGTTTCACTGGGTTGTATAAATTTATACTGATTAGCTAATTAAATTATTGCATCGTATGGAAGGCGCATTCCCAATCTCGTTGTACCCCTGTACAATGACAATAAAGATATATTGTATTATATTGTATTGTGTTGTACAGTTTGATAGCCACAGGGAAGAAAGATCTCCTGTGGAATTCTGTACTGCACCTTGGTGGAGCCAAGGGTCTGTTTCTGCACTGAATAGATATATCGATAACTTTGAAATCTATCAAATTACTGCAATACATTAATGTATTAAGTATTAATGTAGTAATACATTACTATCACAACACTTTTTGTAAATAAGTTAGTATCTATTATATCTATTGTATATGAGCAATCTGGTCCTGAATGTCGCCAAAACAAAGGAGATCATCATTGACTTCAGGAGAAACCGGCGCAGGCACACACCACTCCACATCAGTGACACCGCGTTGGAGGTAGTCAGTAGCACTAGGTTCCTGGGGGTGCAGATCAGACAGTCTGACCTGGTCCCTACACACTGCATCTCTAGTCAAGCGAGCCCAGCAGCGTTTGCACTTTCTGCACCGGATGAGAAGAGTACACCTTCCCCATCCCATCCTCACCACTTTCTACAGAGGCACCATAGAGAGCGTACTGACCAACTGCATCTCTGTCTGGTCTGGGGACTGCAAAGCCTCAGACTGGAAGTCCGTGCAGAGAGTGGTGAGGACGGCTGAGAAAACCATTGGGACTTCACTTTCTTCCATCCAGGATATTGCACACAAACGCTGCTTGTCCAAGGCCAAAAATATCATTAAAGATCCCACCCATCTCCATCATGGACTGTTCACCCTGCTGCCCTCTGGTCAAAGGTACTGCAGCATACGGAGCAGAACAGCCAGGTTCTGCAATAGCTTCTTCCCCCAAGCCATCAGACTTGAATTCACAATGATCTGCCGCCATTATTTTATGTGCGAGTTACTTTTTTTTTTCCTTTAATCAATTTTTATTATTTGGTGTTACATTGTGAGCCAGTTTGCAACGGAATTTCGTTCAAATATGCACTCGTCTGGTGTATAGTTTTGAATGACAATAAAGTTATATTCATTCATTCATCTATGTGGTTGGATTCAATCTCTACTTCAACTCATCAGCTTACCTCATCTTTCAAAACTTCTCCAGCATCACAGCACCAATCAGTTTTCCGTAAGTGCCAATGTTCTCCTATAAGAAAAATACAGACACCCATTAATAATACAGACACCCATGTAAACTCTTAATAATTTTCTGACACCAATGTCATAAACATGAATCATTTTCTTAACTTATGTATGCTGAGGTGTCCTTACAAACCTAGTTTCAGTGCTGATTAGATTTTGTCTGGTGATAATGCAATAATTTTGCTAATTTATTTGTTGAATTCTATTAATTCAAGAAGAATATAGCAGATAAATTGTTGATTGTTTTATAATTAAGCTGATAAAGGTTTTGTAAATAAATTTATCAATATTTGTACCCATTTATCCAAAGCAAGTCAAAGAAGTAATTTTACAATAATTACATTACAATTATAATTTTTCAGTGTGAATATTAAACTAAATCAACTGAATGGAATAGACTTAAACAATGACACCCCAGGCCGCTTGCCTGTGGAATACACGCATTCGTAGATCAGCCAAACTTGTCAGATTTTAATAAAAGCCATTTTTATACATTTTGATTTCACCATGTAGAAATTACAGCTGTGTTTATACATCGTCCCCCCGTTTCAGGGCACCATAATGTTTGGGACACAGCAATGTCATGTAAATGAAAGTAGTCATGTTTAATAGTTTGTTACATATCCTTTGCATGCAATGGCTGCTTGAAGTCTGCGATTCATGGACATCACCAGTTGCTGGGTGTCTTCTCCGGTGATGCTCTGCCAGGCCTGTATTGCAGCCATCTTTAGTTTATGCTTGTTTTGGGGGCTAGTCCCCTTCAGTTTTCTCTTCAGCATTTAAAAGGCATGCTCATTTGGGATCAGATGGTGTGATTGACATTTGATCACTCAAGAATTTACCATTTTTTAGCTTTGAAAAACTCCTTTGTTGCTTGGAGACAGGTAATCTTTGTCTCATCTGTCCACAAGACCTTTTTCCGGAAACTGTGGTTGCTCTTTTAAGTACCTCTTGGCAAACTGTAACCTGGCCATCCTACTTTTGCGGCTAACCAGTGATTTGCATCTTGCAGTGTAGCCTCTGTATTTCTGTTCATGAGGTCTTCTGCGGACAGTGGTTATTGACAAATCCACACTTGACTCCTGAAGAGTCTTTCTGATCTGTCGGACAGGTGTTTGGGGATTTTTCTTTATTATAGAGGGAATTCTTCTGTCATCAGCTGTGGAGGTTTTCCTTGGCCTGCGAGTCCCTTTGCGATTGGTAAGCTCACCAGTCCTCTCTTCTTAATGATGCTCCGAATAGATGATTTTGGTAAGCCTAAGGTTTGGCTGATGTCTCTAACAGTTTTATTCTTGTTTCTCCGTCTCATAATGGCTTCTTTGACTTTCATTGGCATAACTTTGGTCCTCATGTTGATAAACAGCAATAACATTTTCCAAAGGTGATGGAAAAACTGGAGGAAAGACTAGGTGCTGAGAGCTCTCTTATACCTGCATTAAGGAGGCATTTAAACACACCTGAGCAATTACAAACACCTGTGAAGCCATGTGTCCCAAATATTATGATGCCTTGAAATGGGGGGGGGATGATGTATAAACATAGCTGTAATTTCTACATGGTGAAACCAAAATGTAAAAAAATGGCTTTTATTAAAATCTGACAATGTTCACATTAACCACATGTGAT
This sequence comes from Rhinoraja longicauda, assembly GCF_053455715.1. Taxonomy (NCBI): domain Eukaryota; kingdom Metazoa; phylum Chordata; class Chondrichthyes; order Rajiformes; family Arhynchobatidae; genus Rhinoraja; species Rhinoraja longicauda. The sequence continues at coordinate 35,613,935 of NC_135960.1, forward strand.
TTTTTTTCTATTATAAATCTAAAATTGTGGAGTACCGAGTCAAATAAATAAATGATGGGTCTTTGTCCCAAACACTATGGAGGGCACTGTGTGTGTTTTCAAACACACTTGCCTGATGGGAGAGGGGAGAAGAGGGAATGACCGGGGTGAGACTGGTCCTTGATTATGCTGGTGGTCTTGCTAAGGCAGCATGAAGTATAGATGGGGTTCAATGGAAGGGATTAATTAAAAATTACTGTATTTAAGATGTAGAAATGAGTTTGTGAAATTGTGAAACATGGGCATCTACTGAATGTGACATTAAAACCTGTTGGATCAAGTTAATTCCTCATCCCTGCATTTTCATTACAAAATATTTTTACTTTCCATTTTCAGTTCTTTATGAAAAATGAAAATAATTATTAGGCAATGAAATTTTGTTGAATGGGATATTGGAGCACTTAAATACCTGACAATCCAGCTTTCTCTAACATCAGCTGCAAGCACTGGAATAAGAGAGATAAGAGTCTTTATTGGAATAAAAGGTCATTTGAAACAATAACAACATTTGTTAATAGTAAACATATAGAACTATTCAAAGGTATGTCACAGAACTGTAATTAAAAAGAATATAGCAGCCAAGAAGATGTTATAAGGACTGACCACAGATACAAGTGACAAGAAAGCACCTGATAGGAGCAACATTTTTAAAAGGTGAGATTCCTTGAAATGGGCAGGCAGAAGTCAGATGCCAGCCATGAATGGTTGAATGTAAGGAAAGCAAGATGCATTTCAAGACAGTAGAAAGACAAGGAGTTTTTGCACTGCACATGTGGGCAGTGCAACTGCAATGTGCAACTGCACATGTGGGCAGTTTTAAAGTCAGAGCAGTTCATAATGAAAAGAAAGATAACATCCTGAAGTCATTTGATACAAACGAGTGAGATTATAAATGAGTCTTTAGGGCAGCAGGGCCATATGAAAGACCCGTGGGGGTGGGGGTCCTGAAACACTAACTGAAGGAATTTCACAAAACTAACAGGCTGCTTTACATTCAAGAAAACAATTTCTGTTTGATTGCAACCCTGATCTGTTGTGCATTTGTTTTTATTGATGCCAAAAAATGGGTGGTTAAGCAAAATGCTTAAATCACGTCATGGGGCTCATCCCAGACCAGTGGAATGAAAATCCCCTCCTGCTTGGTGGCTGCACAGGGTGAATGGGTATGCTCTATTCATTGTTGCTATCTTGTAACTGCAACAATTGGCCATCAAGCCTGGAAATGGAAACCATCACAATAATCTGAGGATGTAACTAGGAAAATGGACAAGGGAGAGCCAGTGGATGTAGTGTACCTGGACTTTCAGAAAGCCTTTAATAAGGTCCCACATAGGAGATTAATGGTATATTTTTCTAGCTATTATTCTCCATGGCACAGATATTTAATTATGTAATTGATGCAGCTTTCCAATGACATGCCATGTGGAGGGGTATCATGACTAGAGCCAGGATGTTTAAGCACTAAAAAAATCTGAAATAGGCAGACAAATAGGCATAATAAAATTACAAAAAGGGCATGAAAAAGACATTTATTGACATAAAAAGGCAAGTATTTCCACCACCAAAATATGGTTAAAAATGATAATATAAAGGTATATTACATTAAATGACCAAAGTTGCCTAGTTGCACATAATTACTAGCATTTTTTTCAAATTATCTGGTGTTAAACTATGCCGTCTGTCAGACAGAATATGCTTCAGTTGTGAAAAACTTCTTTCTACCCCAGCTGAGGGATATGGAACCACGGTGGGTAAATAGAATTAATATACAGATAGGTTTGGTCTAACTGAAAAGTGATTGTTCACATGGAATAATGACCTACTTCACCTGCTGGGATCTGCTTTGGACGTGACCTTTCACCAAATGCTTGGACACTACACTAATTAAAGATTTTATTTAATTCCAGTATATGTCAATAATTTAAAGTCATTTAATAGAGGTTTGACATAAACAAGTTTACATACATGATTTACTACTCGGGTCGAATTTACCTTTCATAGAACTATATGATTGCACCAAAGGTCATCAAGAAAACTGCGATAAAAGGTGTTGAAAAATATCTGGTGTACTCTGGCTGTTTACCTCTCGCACTGAGATCCTCTGTTCTGCCACAATCTCCATCTCAGGGCTTAAGTGAAGTCGGTCCCCAATAGTGAAATACAAGAACAGCTAAACAAGGGGGTGGAGGTGGGAAAGAAGGAGAAATAATCAATCAAAATGAATGATTCAAAGAATCCTTGCAGGAATTATCAGAATTTGAAAAAGATTAGGAAAATCTGAATAATCTAGCAGAACAAACTAATATGCAAAGCCACAAAATGCCTGGAATTGGCTATACCTTTCACCAAAAAGCAATGTAGTATTTTGAATCAATTTTGCATTTCATCACAGACTATCTAACTGGTGCAAGTAATACTGCATTGGGTTAAGAAGAAATTCCATGAATAATTTGAACAATAATTATTTCAATTAGACTAATTGAAACAATAAAATCAGACAGCCTAAATCAATGGACTAAAACTGCTAACATTCCTCAGCATAAACATCAGCTAAGTTTCTCAGGCCAATGCAGGAGCACCAAACCTATCTGCCAAGTTTTGCTGATTTAGACATTTTTAAACTGTTTGGGGTTAGTTATATTTTTAAATTCTTAAAATTTTTGTTGTTAATAAATTTAAATGTTTCTGAATGATAGATGGCAACTTTTTTAGGGTGTATGAGAAGAGCAGTTGGGTATTGCTGTCAGTGGTTTCCAGAGGAGCTTCACGGGCACTGCATCACCTATTACATCACTTGAGGCTGTTAGGAGCCAAATTACTCAGCTGTTGGGCATCCAAGCCCAAGATATCACCCATCCTGGATCCTAACTTCAGGGGAAATGGGAACATGGACAGTGAGTGCAGGTAGCAGGTTCCTTCAGGAAGATGCTTGGACACACCACAATGAAAGGCCTAGAGTGGATCTGGACAGGATGTTTCCACTGGTAGCAGAGTCTAAAACCAGAGGTCTTAGCCTCAGAATTAAAGCGTGCTCTTTTAGAAAGGAGGTAAGGAAGAACTTCTTTAGTCAAAGGGTGGTTAATCTGTGGAAGTCATTGTCACAGAGGGCTGTGGAGGACGTCAATGGCAGAGATAGACAAATTCTTGATTTGAACAGGTGTCAAGGGTTATGGGGAGAAGGCAGGAAAATGGGATTAGGAGGCAGAGATCAGCCATGATTGAATGGCAGAGTAGACTCAATGGACTGAATGGTCCACTTCTACTATAACTTGTGAAGTTGTGTGAACACTATCCTCGAAGCAGTGACGAAGCAAACTAGTTAATGTTTCCATGGGGGTGTGATCCAATCTGATAAAAGTAAATCTCCTGCTTGTTGCAAAAATCTTGCTGAACTGAGTTGGCATTCTCAATTCATTATACTGAACTTGTAACTATGGGAAACAGCAATCTCCTCCAGAAATGGAAACCATCATACACATGTTTCCGAGTTTAGGCATTAAAGAACAACTTATTTTACTTTCGTCCAACAGCTGAGTTTACAGATCTTATCTGACAAAAAAGATGTTACTGATGTTTTAGTGATTTTTTTCAGCTTATGTCTTCTTCAAACCTCAATGCCAATGTTTCTTTCAACAAAGCTCAAAGCTCTCAACACCATAGCTTAACGTCATTATCTTGGAGAAAGCCTGGGCACAGCATTAATAAATTGTATTTAAGAACTAGAGCCAGCTAATGTACAAATAAGAATATTTGTTTAGCACTTTAAGTTTTAAAGCTTCTGCCATTAAATTTTGGAAACAGTCCGAACCTTGCTTACCTGTGTCTCTGTAGGAGTTGTGCCAGAAAAAAGTGCCAGCGTGCTTCCTGTTTTAAACCCAGCGTCCTTCACAGTCAAATTTTCATACACTAGAGGTTAGATGTACAGCGAGATCAAGGAGGAACAAGTGGGTCAAGGAACAAAAAAATCAGTACAACTTCATCCAGAACAAGAGAGAATCAAATTAAGCAGTAAGGCTGGTATATGATGGAGAAATTGTGTGTAGTGCACGCACCTGGAGGGAGGAGCTTTCCAACTCTGTCAATTGGTCTCAAACAGATTTCATTTTCTGCAAAATAATTTACCATCTAATTAACTCGATCTGTAGGTAGTTGTCATCAAATAACACACATTTAACTCTCATCTATTTGAAAAGTGATTCAAGTCATACCTCTCTTTCCACCTCAGTTAGTAACTCTACTGCTGAAATGGAAACATATTCGTACTGATCAACATTCCCACAGATTCCCAGTTAGAGTATTAAAGTTCCAATAAAACCTTCCACCTATATAGTGCTTCTGAATTTCAGCATCTACCTAATGTGGTAGATAGTATAATTTTGAAAGTGTGAAACTTCGAAACTTTAAAAGTGCAACTTTGGAAATCAAATTGCAATGAAGGAAGCACACAGTCCATTTTATTTATGACCAAATAAATTGTTTTAGTGGAATATCACAAAATTCAGGTAGAATACCTAGATGTTGAAAGGGGAAATTGCCTTAACTTTATCTATTAATCTACCTCAACTGGTCTAGCCACATCAACGATATGACCAAGAAGAGCACCAACTCATCTACCTCCTCAGAAAACCTAGGAAATTTGACATGTCCCAACGACACTTAGCAAATTCTACACCATTGGACGGAACAGTGATGCAATGGTACAGTTGCTGCCTTACAGCGCCAGAGACCCAGGTTCGATCCTGACTACGCGTTCTGTCTGTACAGAGTTTGTACATTCTCCATGTGAACGTGTAGGTTTTCTTCAGGTGCTCTGGTTTCCTCCCACATTCCAAAGACGTGCAGGTTTGTAGGTTAATGGGCTTCTGAAAATTGTCTCTAATGTGTAGGATAGAACTAATGTACGAATGATTGCTAATAGATGCGGACTTGATGGGCTGAAGGACCTGTTTCCATGCTGTATCTCTAAACTAAACTAAAAAAAACATTCTATCAGGATGCATCAGAACTTGGTAAGGCAACTGCATTGCCAAGACCACAATAAACTGCAGAGAGTAGTGGGTGCAACCCAGTCCATCACCTAAAACAGACTTCCCCTAACCCAATCTACATCACCGATATTGGGAAAACAGCAAATATTATCAAGGAACGTTTGTACACTCTTCTACCTTCTCCCATCGGACATAAGATACGAAAGTTTGAAAGCATGTACCACCAGAATCAAGAATAGCTTCTTCCCTTCTGTTAACAGACACTTGAGTCAATCTCCCATCTCTCATAGAATGTATACCTGATTTTCTAAACGATCTTGTTGAGACCCGCACACTTTTTTCCACTATAGCTGAAACATTATATTCTGCATTGGTTATTTTCAGTATTTGTACTACCAGTTATACTCAAGTATAGTGCAATCTGCCTAGATAGTGTACAAAAAAAAGGTCTTTCACTGTATCTCGGAACGATAAATCAGTACCAACACAAGCCCCCCCCCCCAAAACCCATTATTGAAGGTGTGGATACTACAGAGAAGTGAATCAGGCTGGATGGTCAGGATCCATACATTGTGATGTTAGGGCAAGAAACTGCCTTTACTTACAAAGATATTCCTTACCTTTTGCATCTTTCAACTTCAGTTTTTTAATCGCATTATCTTTAAGTTCTGAAACCAGCTGAAGGAAAATTTGCAAATTGGTTTTAAATAGAATAATCACATGAGAACAATCATATAGAACCTTAACATAGTAAAATGTCACAATATGCTTTGGAGGAGAGATATTGGGCACTTGACACCATACGGTCACAGTGGCGAAACAGTAAAGTTGCTGCCTTACAGCAAATGCAACGCCGGAGACCCGGGTTCGATCCCTGTGGTGCTGTCTGTACGGAGTTTGTACGTTCTCCCCGTGACCTGCGTGGGTTTTCTTCGAGATCTTCGGTTTCCTCCCACACACCAAAGACGTACAGGTTTGTAGGTTAATTGGCTTGGTAAATGTAAAAATTGTCCATAGTGGGTGTAGGATGGTGTTAATGTGCGGGGATCGCTGGTCGGCGTGGACCCGGTGGGCCGAAGGACCTGTTTCCATGCTGTATCTCTCTAAACTGGATGTTGACCAAAACACCAAAATGTTTGCCAAAGTAGGATGTTTAAAATAGCATTTGAAAGGTGAAACTGAGAGATTTTTATTGTTATTATCATTTCATAAAGAGACAGCATATTATATTTTACATAGCAGGAATCATTTATATGGTTTTGCTTGATGCACCGGTTTCATTGAAAATTGAAATATAGTGGCATCATCGCAATATGCAAACATCGGAACTTCAAATTACAATTCATTTTAATGGTTTTATGTGATTAAACCATTTAGATATTGTTGCAAACTGAGTTCCTGCAGAAGATGACTGCAGCCCACAGAACGGCTGTCAAATCCACCCCAATGGTTTCCCAAACATTCACTCTTACAGTGCCCTCCATAATGTTTGGGACAAAGACCCATCATTTATTTATTTGCCTCAGTACTCCACAATTTGAGATTTGTAATAGAAAAAAATCACACGTGGTTAAAGGGCACATTGTCAAATTTTAATAAAGGCCATTTTTATACATTTTAGTTTCATCATGTAGAAATTACAGCTGTGTTTACATAGTCCCCCAACTCAGGGCACCATAATGTTTAGGACACATGGCTTCACAGGTGTTTGTAATTGCTCAGGTGTGTTTAAATGCCTCCTTAATGCAGGTATAAGAGAGCTCTCAGCACCTAGTCTTTCCTCCAGTCTTTCCATCACCTTTGGAAACTTTTATTGCTGTTTATCAACATGAGGACCAAAGTTATGCCAATGAAAGTCAAAGAAGCCACTATGAGACTGAGAAACAAGAATAAAACTGTTAGAGACATCAACCAAATCTTAGGCTTACAAAAATCATCTGTTTGAAACATCATTAAGAAGAAAGAAATTAGAGCTTACTAATCGCAAAGGGACTGGCAGGCCAAGGAAGACATCTACAGCTGATGACAGAAGAATTCAAGAAATAAAGGAAAATCCTCAAACACCTGTCCGACAGACCAGAAACACTCTTCAGGAGTCAAGTGTGGATTTGTCAATAACCACTTTCCGCAGAAGACCTCATGAACAGAAATACAGAGGCTACACTGCAAGATGCAAATCACTGGTTAGCCGCAAAAGTAGGATGGCCAGGTTACAGTTTGCCAAGAGGTAATTAAAAGAGCAACCACAGTTCTGGAAAAAGGTCTTGTGGACAGATGAGACAAAGATTACCTTATATCAGAGTGATGGCAAGAGCAAAGTATGAAGGAGAGAAGGAACTTCCCAAGATTCAAAGCATACCACCTCATCTGTGTAACATGGTGGTGGGGGTGTTATGGCCTGGGCAGTATGGCTGCTCAAGGTACTGACTCACTTATCTTCATGGATGATACAACTGCTGATGGTAGTAGCATAATGAATTCCGAAGTGTATAGACACATCCTATCTGCTCCAGTTCTGCTCCAGTTCAAACAAATGCCTCAAAACCCATTGGCCGGCGGTTCATCCTACAGCAAGGCAATGATCCCAAACATACTGCTCAAGCAACAAAGGAGTTTTTCAAAGCTAAAAAATGGTCATTTCTCGAGTGGCCAAGTCAATCACCCCATCTGAACCCGATTGTGCATGCCTTTTATATGCTGAAGAGAAAACTGAAGGGGACTAGCCCCCAAAACAAGCATAAGCTAATGATGGCTGCAATACAGGCCTGGCAGAGCATCACCAGAGAAGACACCCAGCAACTGGTGATGTCCATGAATCGCAGACTTCAAGCAGTCATTGAATGCAAAGGATATGCAACAAAATACTAAACATGACTACTTTCATTTACATGACATTGCTGTGTCCCAAACATTATGGTACCCCGAAATGGGAGGGACCATGTATAAACACTGCTGTAATTTCTACATGGTGAAACCAAAATGTATAAAAATGGTCTTTATTAAAATCTGACAATGTGCACTTTAACCACATGTGATTTTTTCTATTACAAATCTCGAATTGTGGAGTACAGAGGCAAATAAATAAATGATTGGTCTTTGTCCCAGACATTATGGAGGTCACTGTATATACAGGCTGTACATACGTCAGGGGTTTGTAACCTGGGAAGGATCTGCACAAGGAATCCTGCTTACTCTAGTTAATGCCTGAAGGTCATTGTTATGGCAAATTGGCTAACATAAGAAACAGAAGTAGGTCATCTGGCCTCCTGTGCCTTCTCTGCCATTCAACAGGATAATGGTTAATCTTTTACCTCAGTGCTACTTTCCTGTACTAATACCATTTTTTTCCAATTATTTCTGTCAAAGTGCTGTATCTGTCTTGAGTAGACACAGAAACTGAGCCCCACAGAGCTCTTAGACAGATCACCAGCATCTTTTCAAGGGCAATTGCGAATAGGCATTAAGTGCTGGCCTTTGTCAATGATCAAATAAAACAAACTATTGACCAACATCTATTACAAACCTACTGACTCCCATAGCTATCTAGACTACACTTCTTCCCACCCTGCGTCCTGGAAAGAACCTAGCCCCTACTCCCAATTCTTCCGTCTACACCGCACCTGCGCCCAGGATGAGGTTTTCCATACTAGTTCATCGGAGATGACCTAATTTTTTAGGAAACGAGGGTTCCCCTCTTCCATTATAGATGAGGCTCTCACTAGGATCGCCTCGATATCCTGCAGCTCCGCTCTTGCTTCCCCTCCTCCCATTTGCAACAAGGTCCTCACCTTCCACCCCATCAGCCGTCACATACAGCATATAATCCTCCAACACTTTCGTCACCTCCAACGGGATCCCACTACTGGCCACATCTTCCCATCTCCACCCCTTTCTGTTTTCCTCAGAGACCTCCGCAACTCCCTGGTCAACTCGTCCCTTCCCACCCAAACCACCCCCTCCCCAGGTACTTTCCCCTGCAACCGCAGGAGATGCAACACCTGTCCCTTTACCTCTCCCCTCCACTCCATCCAAGGACCCCGACAGTCTTTTCAGGTGAGGCAGAGGTTCACTTGCACCTCTTCCAACCTCATCTACTGAATCTGCTGTTCCGGGTGTCAACTTCTGTACTTCGGTGAAACCAAGCGCAGGCGCGGCGATCGTTTCGCTGAACACCTCCACTCAGTCCGCCTTAACCCACCTGATCTCCCGATTGCTCAGCACTTTAACTCCCCCTCCCATTCCCAATCTGATCTTTCTGTCCTGGGCCTCCTCAGAGTGAGTCCCAGCGCAAATTGGAGGAACAGCACCTTGGGTAGCTTACACCCCAGCGGTATAAACATTGACTTCTCTAACTTCAAATAGCCCTTGCTTTCCCACTCCATCCCCTCCCCAATTCTCCCACCAGTTTTACTATTGCCGACGACATTCTATCTCTGTCCCGCCCACTCCCGACATCAGTCTGAAAAAGGGTCTCGACCCGAAACGTCACCCATTCCTTCTCTCCAGAGATGCTGCCTGTCCTACTGAGTTACTCCAGCATTTTGTGTCTACCTTCAAAACAAAGTTTTAGATGGCTTTCAAAATAAATTAAATCTTCCAACCATTTGATTTGAACAAGATTATTGAACTGAAATAATTCTTAATCCAAGCGAGAATGAAATTAATTTGAGAAATAAATTTGTGTAACATTAATTTCCCTTTTAACTCCAATCAGACTTGATTATTATATTTTATTACCTTCAAATTCATTGTTGTGTCTCAATTATTTTTTCCATGTTCTTTCCAACGTTTTTCCTACCACCAATGTTAAACTGCGATGCTAATGGCCCTGGGCATTTACAGTCTTCCAATTTTAGATATAGTTTCAGCATTAATTTTCTGCCCATTTCATGTAGAGTTTCTGTCTCCTTTATTGCTGCTTGACCTGCTTTCAAGCATTTTCCGTCTTGGTTTCTGGTTTCCAGCATTTGCTTACTCTAGTTAATAGCACTGCAAGTTTTCACTGTATTGACTTTATGCCAACTGCCAACTTTAAAATGAAAGATTGAAAATATCTGTTTTTCCCCCACTAAATCTCCCACATCATGCTGGAGAGCAGGTGTAAAATATGAAAAAGTATCCAGAAGCCCCCATTGTACTAATTTTGTAATAGCCACCATGGTATCATAACTTTCATTCCTCCAGTTTTTATTACCTCTTATATCAGTTATTTTATAGTAGTATTCCCAACAATAATTCATATTTTAAATAAATTCAACGCCTCTATGATCTAGAAAGTCAGGGTCAGAGTTACCCACTAAGTTGCATATTATCTTAAATTGGGATTATATCTCCACTTTGTCATTGTAACTCAGCCAAATGCCTAGAATTTGCATTTAACATGGAATTTTTTTCATCACACAGACAGCATATGTTGAAGAAAGTGGCTCACCAACTTCTTCTGAAGGTGTGAAGGTATGGGAGAATGAAAAGTATAAGACAATAACTGCAGATGCTGGTACAAATCAAAGGTATTTATTCACAAAATGCTGGAGTAACTCAGCAGGTCAGGCAGCATCTCAGGAGAGAAGGAATGGGTGATGTTTCGGGTCGAGACCAGTTATCATTGGATTGATGGCAGTGTTCCCAATCTTAAATTACTTGCCTTTTGTGAACCATTGCAGTGACTGTTAAAAAATTATTTATTTTTCGGCAGCAAACAGTTGTAATTGTCCATAATGACATGCATTGTGTTTTAATGAGAAACTATAGCAAAAAAAAAAATGGTTTCAACCATTGCTTTAAATGGAAGCAACTTCAAAAGAAACACAGAATACCATTTACCATCTCCATAGTGACGGGAATGGTCACCACAGTCGTTGCAGTTTGTCGCAATCCCTCACCACAGTAATTCTTGATCTGCAGCCAGCTACGATCTGTCTGTGGTACTACATTTACAGGGATACCATTGGGACAGGGGACACTGTGAAATCAACAGAAAATGTGCTGTTAAATATATGGTAGTTTATTTGAATTCCAAACAAGTATTTTTTTCTTGCGCACTGATATAATGGAGGCAATAATTATAGCCAATTTCTAAATGCCCCTGAAGAACGTGGATTTGTCTAATGTCTATTTCAAAAAAGACAGAGTACAAGATTTGAAATGTCATGTTACAGCTAGCAGTGCAAGACATAGCGAGACCACACAGAGTATGTGTGCAGCTTTAATTGCCTTGCTATAGAAAATATGTAATTAAGCTGGGAAGTGTGTGGAAAAGTTTCACAAGAATGTTACTGGGAGAGCTTGAACTATATGGAGAGACTGGAGAGCTGAGGAATTTTTCCCAGGAGAGTAGGAGACCGAGAGGTGATTATAAAATCATGAGGGGCATAGATGAGATGAATGGTCAGTCTTTCCCCCAAGATAGGGGAGGCCAAAATTACAGGACATAATTTTAAGATGAGAGGGTAAAATTTAAAGGGAACTCAAGGAGCAACTTTTCACACAGAGGGCGGCAGATATCTGAAATGAGCTACCAGAAGTGGTAGAAACTGGTACAATTTCAAATATTTAAATGACATTCAGAGGTACATGGATAGGAAAGGTTTAGAGGGGAACGAGTGAAAAAATGCAGCCAAATGGGACCAGCTCATGCAGCTTGGTGTACATGACCGAGTAGGGCTGAAAGACCTGTTCCATGCTGTATGATGCTATGACTCGATAAGGGAGAGGCAAAAGCTTTGGAACTTTGGTTAATGGACTATCTGCATGGCAGGCTGCTCTGGAAAGTTAGATCGCATTGGATCCAGGGAGAGCTAGCTGGCTGGATAGAGAATTGGCTTCACGGATGACAATAAAGGTTGATAGTGGAAGGTTGTTTTTCGGACTGGATACCTGTGACTGCTGGTGTTGTCTTAGGGGTCAGTGCTGGGCCTGTTGCAGTTTGTTATTACTTCAACGATTTGGATGAGACTGTAGAAGGCATGACTAGTACATTTGCAGATGACACTAAAGTGGGTGGTGTCGTAGGTAATGAAAATGGTTATTAAAAATGACATCACGATCTTGATCAGTTGGGCAAGTGAGCTGAGAAATGGTTAATGGACTTTAATGCAGATAAATGCGAGGTGTTGCATTTTGGGAAGTCAAACCATGGCAGAACATACACAGTGAATGGCAGGGCCCCGGGGGAGTATTGTAGAGCACAGGGATCTAGAAGTGCAGGTACAAAGTTATTTGAAAGTGGCATCACAGGTAGATAGGGTGGTTTAGAAAACTTTTGGTACATTGACTTTCATCAGTCAGTGGATTGAGTATAGAAGTTGGGATGTTATGTTACAGTTGTACAAGACATTGGTGAGGTCACATTTAGTATACTGTGTTCAGGTTTGGTTAACCTGTGTAGGAAGGATGTTGTTAAGCTGGAAAGAGTGCAGAGATGATTTATGAGGATGTTGCCAGGGCTTTAGGGAGAGGTTGGGCAGGCCAAGACTATATTCCTTGGCGATCAGGAGAATAGATGAGGTGAATCCACAGCGTCTTTTACCCAGAATTGGGGGATAAAGAACCAAAGATAGGCATAAAAAGCTGGAGTAACTCAGCGGGACAGGCAGCACCTCTGAAGAGAAGGAAAGGGTGACGTTTCGGGTTGAGACCCTTCTTCAATCTGAAACGTCACCCTTTCCTTCTCTCCAGAGATGCTGCCTGTCCCGCTGAGTTACTCCAGCTTTTTGTGTCTATCTTCGGTTTAAACCAGCATATGAAGTTCCTTCTTACACAATAAAGAACCAAAGCAAATAGTCTTAAGGTGAGAGGGGAAAAACGTAATAGGAGCCTGAGAGGCAACGTTTTAAACACAGAAGGTGATAGGTATATAGAATGAGCTGCCAGAGGTAGTTGAGGGAGGTATAAAAAGAATGTTTAAAAGACATTTGGACAGGTACATGTTTAGGAATAGTTTAGAAAGATATGGGCCAAACACAGGCAGATGGTTCTAGTGTAGATGTGGCATTTTGGTTGGCATGGACAAATTCGGCTGAAGAGCCTGTTTTTGTGCTGTATGACTCTATGATTAACATCCAGTCACTAACGGATCACTAACTTCCCTTAGTGTGTCAGGGATTTAAGCAAATATATTTGCCAATTTTTTTTTCCTGATCGATTAAGTTTCTATAGCAAACATTAGCAAGTCTTACTATTTTTGCATAGATAAAATATCTCAAAGTCTTACCTCAAGCCATTGTATTTCTGGTCTGTTGCTAACATTGAATCACCATCTTTAAGTCTTAGTTCTGCAAGAGTTTTGTGTATATCTTCATTGTCGCAAGCAACCCAATTTGAGGATGTTTTATTTTCTAACTTCCTGTAATAAAGTGTTAGCTCCTCTGGAGAAATTCCTGTCGACAAGGCTAAAGCTTCCCGAACTGAACCAAAACATGTGTTCCGGGTGAACACCTTTTGTGTCTCGCTGAACTGTATGATTTCAGTTTCTGATTTGCTCCTCAGGTGGGGATACAGTATTTTGAGTAGTAATGGTTCAAACTCCTCACCCATTTGTACATCTACACCACAAACCTGCCAACAGAATAATTAACATAAGATACTATGATGCCATGCCTTTGATTATGCAAACTGAATCTGTAATTTCTATATTTATACTGCAACTAAAGTGAAACAGAAGAACTACTTAAGTTAAAATAAAGGATAAACAAAATGACCATGTAAGCAAAATAGTAAAACAGTAAAAATATAAATATTCACAGTAAAGAAAAGTTGCAAGAAGTTATTTGATCTGTGCATGAATATGCCAAACCTCCCTCTTGATAACACAAACACACACACACACACACACTCGTGTCGCATAAGCACAATTTGCTTGCTGGGTGTAAATACACAACAAATAAACATCATACTCAGATGTTGCATGCTGAAATTGCAAGCATTACAACGGTTCTTTAATAAATAAATGTATGATTAGTTGGGGACTATTACTACCTAAGCCTGGTTCTGATGAGGAATGATTCTGAATAAAGAAACAAAAAAAAATCAATAGATACTACAACTATCCTCCAGATGTCAGTATTGGTGTAAGCATAATAACACTCTTTGGAATCTCACGATATGAAAGCTGTGGATTCCAGAGGAGCTCACAATCTAAGGAAATCGTGCTCTGTCACAGGTGCCATTTCAGAGAACCTACATCCCCATTCCAGATTGATAATATGAATCTAAAAAAAATGGGAAATGAGAATTGGGATAACACAACTTTTCCCAATTCCAACATCACACCGGCAACCTCACAGAGAGGTCAGTGAATAAATGGCGAGAAACATCAGTGCAATATATGCTTTACTGAAATATGTTGTTGGACCAGTATCAAATTATTCAATACCTGATGCTAAAACATGGCACCCAAATTAGAAAATGTACACTTTCTTCACCAACATTCACACCTTGATGAATACAAAACAAAGATACAGAATAGGAAACTTATATCATAAACTAATTAATTGTTCAATACCTTGTTACCATCCCATACAAAAAGAATTGTTCCATCTGTAATACCCAGACTGTGTAGAGAGATGTGATCCTCTAGGTTGAGAAGGGGAAAAAAAACTGCACTTAGTACATAGAATAGTACAGCACAGGAACTTCAGCCCATAATGTTTTTGCCAATCATGATATCAAATGAAACTGATCCATATCCCTCCATATTCATGTGCCTCTGAAACACCACCATTTTATCTGCTTTTACCACAATCCCAGGCAACGTATTCCAGGCACCCACAAATCTCTGTGCTAAAACTTGCCCTGCACATCTCATTTAAACTTTCCCCCCTACCCATAAAACTATGCCCTCTAGTATTTGACATTTCCACCCTGGGAAAACGATTCTGATTGACTACCCTATCTAGGCTCCCATAATTTTATAAACTTCTATTAGGTCTCCTGACAGCTACCAGCATTTCCAGAGAAAACAGTTCAGGTTAGTCCAACATCTATTTATAGCCAATACCCTCAAATCCAATACTTATGTTAGAATGCAACTAAAAGTGATTGTAGGAGGACAGCATTTGCAGTAATTATTCAAAGTTAAACAACGGTTTTGAAAAGGCAACCATTGAATTGGTTTTGGAGATTTATTCACTCATCACGAATGCAAAAGAAAGGGTTATAATTTTCTTTCTCAATGGCCTAAACTATAGAATTTTAAAAAGCCATACAAGGGTATAATTCTGCTTGTGAAAGGCCATTTTTATGAAGGACCTTCGATACTATATCTTCATTGGTCTTGTTCAGTATGTCACCATGGCCAAAGTTTACTGAAAATGGTCAATATTTACAAAGGATATTGTGGGCTCAATTCAAAAGTGGATACATGCAATAGTTGTCAGCAGAAAGTTATAAAACTGCACAATTATAATCCAAAAGATTCCACAGATGATTAGCTAGGACTGTTTGGAACAGTTAATATAGCTAATGTTGATTAAAATAGTCAATTCGGCAATGTTGGAATCATGCAACAATTCATTTAATTCAGATTGGATGAACATATTGATAATCAAATAAAATAGAGAATGTTTTTGTTTTTACATCTCCAAGAACGTGGTAAAATCTATCAACAGATAGCCACATCTAAGATAATGTGATTCAAACGGCACAAGGACACTTTGAGTTATCCTGCTGCTAACAGTAAAGGCAATGATAATCTTTGGAAAGATGCAGTAATAATGGAAACAATTCCTTGTACTTTTTAATCTTTCTTCCGTACCTTTAAAGGTCTCATAAAGGTGAAGGCCTGCTGGCAATTGCTTGGCAAGAGTGATCACCATATCGCCCTTCCAGAATTCCAACTGCTGCAATGAAAGGTACTTAAGTTTCATGCTGTTGTAAATAATATACAGATCATCTGCTTTTTGTAACAACTATACTGCCAATCCTCTGACAGGAATATTTATGGAACATTTATGATTTTGAGACACTTAAAAAAAGAAAAACAAGCAAGAGAGAACAAGAGCAACTCGGATAGAAAAAGAGTGATTCATCCCAAGGGATTGGGGTGGGCACAGCAAAGAAAATACATGAGAGAATGCTAAAGACAGAGCAAATAAATGAAAGATAGCTTGAGCCAAACAGGCCCAGACAGAAACACATGCATTCCTGCAACATCTTTTGCATTCTAAGGAGGTCCAGAGTACTTTACACCAATATAAATAGCTTAGTTTAATTATACATTGTAAATGCGCCTAGGAATTGTGCACAGTCCTAGTGCCAGTCTTCAGCTAATCTGGTTCCTTCTATCTGAGATCAAGACACAGCCAAGCACATCAGAAACTGCAAAGAACATGCATCCCGAAGGTCATTCTGGGGATAGTGCCGAACCCATGCTCCAGTACCAGTTTCGGCTCTAGTCAACCTGTTTTAAGTACAGCTACATCATTGGAATCCATCTGACAATGTGGAAAATTGCCCATGGACATACTAACTTCTGTACTCGTAAAAATTTCATTCAGCCCAATTACCAATTTACCACATCAACACAAGAAACTGCAGATGCTGGTTTACAAGAAAAGACAAAGTTCTTGAGTAACTCAGTGGGTCAGGCAGCAACTCTGGAGAATATGGATTGGTGATATTTCAGATCGGGACCCGTCCTCAGACCACCTGCAGCAGGGGATAGAATGCTGGAAGAGAGGTGTGGGTGAGAAAAACCTAGAAAGCAATAAGTGGATACAGGTGAGGGCCATTTTATGGGAAGATAGTTGGATAAACGCTAGAGTAGAAACAATAAAAGGGTGTGAGCTAAAGAGAGAAAAGGCATGAAATGTGAAGCCAGAGGAAGGGATATGTGGAAGGTGACGAGGGGAAGGGGAAAGGGAGAAATGGGAGCCCATCTAGGTGAGGCACAGAAAAGAGAGAGGTGAAAAGAAACGGGGGATGGGGCCTCCCACCAACCTCTGCTTGAGCTCTTGAGTGATGGTCAATACTGCTGATAGTGCAGTCAAATGACACTTACTCACCAAACAATTCACTTACTGATGTGCTAGCCCCAGACCCAGTTTTTGAAAAGTGAACCAGAACTAAAGCACAGAGTTTAGGTAAGAGCAATTTTTCTTGGCATTAAGTCTGTCTTGACCAAGTGCAGCATCATTGGGAACCAGGGAAGAAATACTGCACTAGTGCGACTTGCACCTTGCATAAATGTATATGGTTGTGGTTACTCGATGGAAAACAAGTATGCTTATAAATTACTGCACCAAAATTTGGGAGCAGAAATTTATGAGCAGTCAATGTCACATTCGGCAAAATAAGGACAACATTCAGCTAGGATATATAAGTAGCAAACAAAAATGTGCCACACTAGTGTGAGACACAGGCATCTCTAAAAAGGTATCATTGCATAACCAATAACTAAAATATTTTACTTTCAGAGATACACAGTCTGGGTATTTTGAGTGAGTGATCTCATTTTCCAAGATCTACCTCTGATCTTTCACTTCTACAAGTTGTTTTTTCTAAAATATAGTCTTCATTTTTCACCCTGTCTTTGGCTCTTACCCAAGTTATTGCTTTCCGACTACTTTCAATTTCTCCCTCTATCCTGCTTCAAGCCATTAAGGGCCTATCCAATCTCCTCAATGATCTCTGCTGCCTGTCAGGCATTTTTTTGTGATCCTTCTACCACCTTTTGTGCCATCTCCCAGTTTCAAATTTTAATTTAAGTACTACCTCATTCTCTCTGCAACTAAATCTGTTTCACATGACACCTTATATGACAAATCTGCTATCAAGCCTTTGATCTCATCTGTATTTTCTTGAAGCACAAAAAAAAATTGACATTCTTTTTACAAAATGATGTAGGGTGTGTCTAATGAGCTCTCAATCCAAGCAATATGTTTATATTCTTATTGATTTCTTCACGTGCCTTTCTGATTACTGCTGTCAGATTTGTACAGTGTGTGAGAGGTAATAAAATTTAAAATGTAGAGCTCACATAAGAGGAAGAATATACAACGTGCACCAGATTTTAGGAGGGAAAATTGTTGAAGTGGGTGCAAACTAATGCTGACCTTGCTCCAGTTTCAACCCCTCCCCACCCCATCCCAACCCCAACTAAAAGTCCATTTAACTACCTTTGCAATTTGCAACTATGGATCCCTCTTGGGCTTACATCTGTTTCTATCTCTAGCCTTTGTCCAACAATCTGTCTATCGGGGAACCCCCTAGCCTGATGTCAACTGTGGCTGGCTGTGACTTGTCCTGCCTTTTCTCACTTCCAGCTTTTTTCTCACTCCCCCTACCACAATGAGTCTGAAGAAGGGTACTGACCCGAAACGTCAGGTATCCATGCCCATGGTCAAATGCTGCCTGATCTGCTGAGTTACTCCAGCATTTTGTGTCTATCTTCAAACTAAACAAGATGCAGCTGTTGAATTATTGGGTATTGGGATACAAACACAGGGGTGCTGATTATAATACAAGTAATACTATTTCTTCATTGTACAAGACCTCACTGACTATGCTCCTTATATTGTAGGCAATATCCAGATACTGGAAACATAGGCCACAGCAACATTCTCAGTAAAAGCATCCAGTCGCAATTTCAGAAAGTTACCGATTTGGGTACAATCTGATTAGGGGGACTACAATTCAGAATTGTAAATTATATGTGGATAGATTCATGTCAAAGGTAAGGGGCTTTCCCCAGAGAATAGAAAACATCTGCAATAGCTCCCAATTGGAGCCGTTAATGTTCGATCAATAAATTACTTCAAGTGTGATCTGAAGTGGTTTCTGCCTAAAACAAGTATAAGTTCTTAAAATGTACGGCTAAGGCACATTCTTGAATATTAATTTGTTGAATCCTATATTGGGCCAAAAAGTCCCATTGAGTCCCATAAAGTGATGTCATTCCTGACATCCCTTTAAGAATGACACACCAAGTTTCTTTGGGGGAAAAAAAAACATGTTGCTATTAAACTTTGCCTCATGTGGGGTCAGCACAGATGCTGTTACCTTTATGTTTTTACAGCTCCCACCACTGTGTATATTGCGAGTTCAACGATAACTGCTCTTTTCCGATTTTTTAATTGTTTGTGTAAATCAGGAATCTAGTTAAGTGTACTAGATGGTATATTGTAAATATCCTTTAATTTGTTGTTCTCCAACTTTATGTGTCCCAAGGGCGGTAAATTTAGTTAACTTTATTATCAGATACAGGTGCAAAACTCCTGGTTACGCAATTAACAAAGTTAACCTGATGAAATAAGAGGGTCAAATAAGTTTAGAATCATTTTAGCAATCTTGTTAAATAGTACCCAATAAAAAGCACTTGATAATATTAGTTAAGAATTCTGTTTTGCTAATTTTGGGTGGAAGAACTTAATCTGACTTTCTCACAAGAGAATTTGATGTCATTGGGTAAAGTGTAGAGAGTGGATTAATTAGAGGGCATGTTCAAATGTTACGCACAGAAGCAATGAGCCAAACATCTCCTGTGCTCCACAAATTTATGTGCAATAATCCTAAATAAGAACCCATAAATATACTACAGTACATCACTGACATTAACAAATGTTGTGCACTTACCTGGAATATAGTCTGCATCAGATCACCAACTGTTTTTCTCCTGTCTATGGTTATTGTCAACACACTGTCCTTCTGGGAAGAAACAGGCTGTAAGGCACCATTTTCAAACTTATACATGGGACCCAAGTGGAGGTGGATTTCAATGTTATTGGCTGCAGAATCAAATTCTGCCCTGGATTTGAAACAGCATAAATGAAGATTTCATCATTTTTCCAAAAAATGAAATGTAAGTAGTGAGGGGTAGTTCTGCTAGATAAACCATTTCCCCTCAGACTTGTTTTAAACCAGATTTAATGCATTTTTAACATAATTCATCATTGTCCAAGATAGTTTATGTCAAAAGTATTGCAGAAAACTAAAAAAAAAAATTGACAGAGATGGCATGCACAAATTCACAATTTGGATGTTTCTTCCATATAGAGAACCTTGGAACAGGTATGAGATAAGGGGTCAACCAAATAAGAGTGATATAAAGAAAAAAACTCTTTACATTGACAGGTGTAAATCTTTGGAATTTACCTCGCAACCCACAGATGCTCAACCATCGAATAGATTAAAGGCTGATGTTGATTTTTGGACTAAGGGAATTAGAGCACAGTGATAAAGCACACATATGGGCGAGCCACGAGCCATGATTTTATTGAATTAAAGAGCAGGCTCTGAGTTATATGGCCTACTTCTGCTCCTGTTCTAATGCAAAGTTCATTTTCATTGCGGAAATTGTGGAAACTTCATTCTCTAAAACTCTAAAAATAAGTATTATTTTGCACTTGTAGCTGATTTCTGAAAGTTAAATGAATTATTAGGCATTTTTTTAAAGATATCTCTAAATCATTAAACAATTTCTAAAATTTGAATAATGATTTTGAGCTATATGTTAAATAAAAAGATGCTTTGTGAGGTACTGAACAAACATAGGGTTAATTGTTTAGCCAGGGCAAAGTATCAGATTGCATTGACACAATTTTGACTTGCACATTATATTTTCCTAAAGTATTAAAAAATTATGAGTACAATTAAAAATAAAGAAAAATGATATAGCAAGCCTAATCATGAATTGTCTTTCCGCTGACTGGATAGCACGCAACAAAAGCTTTTCACTGTACCTTGGTACACATGACAATAAACTAATGTAAACTAAATTTATTTTTGAAGTAGTTTATTGCAAACAGAATCAAACAGCAAGTGTTTCTTTCTATAAATAACCTAGATGTGTCAACCTAAAGGCAAGGGAAAAGGCACATTCTTATTTTGTTTAATTTAAAAATACCCGTAGTCTGTTTTAAATATGTTTAGCTCAACAATTTGCAATCATCTTCAAGAGTATAATTACCATGCCCAATCAGGATTTTGATATTCTAGAGGTGATTAACAACATGAAGGGAACAGTTAGGGTGAAGGCACGGTGTCTTTTACCCAGGGTAGGGGTATCATGAACCAGAAGACACAAGTTTAAGGTGATAGGAAAGATTTAATAGGAACCTGAGGCAAATTTGACTTTTTCTTTCCATCAATTTTGCTCCACTGAAGAAAATGCATATGTTGAAGATATTTTTTTTTCCTCAGAAAAAAAGGAATTTAGTTAACCCATAAAGAACCTTAGATTCTGATTCATTTGTCGACCCGTTATGATTTAGGGGCAATTTTTGAGAATGTCTTATCCATTTTAACTACTGTGCAGAAATAATGGCTGACCAACTATATTCCAAAATATCACTGCTTAGCTACAATAGGACATTAGTCTGCACCCATGAGCGTCGTAGAGCTCAGACAGGCCCTTCAACCCAAATTGCTTATGCCAACCAAGATGCCCCATCTACACTAGTCCTACCTGCCCACGTTAGGCCCATATCTCTCTAAATCTTTCCTATCCATGTACCTGGCAATGTCTTTTAAATGTTGTTATAGTACCCGTCTCAACTACCTCCGCTGGCAGCTCGTTCAATGTACTCACCACCTTCTACGTGAGAAAGTTACCCCTCAGGTTCCTATTAAATCTTACCCTCTCAGCTTAAACCTCTATCCCCTGGTTCTTCATTCCCCAACTCTGAGTGAAAGACTGTGCAATTCCCCTCATGATTGTATACACCTCCCAAAAATCACCCCTCTTCCTCCCGTGCTCCAAGAAATAAAGTCTTAGCCTGGACAACCTCTCTTTATAGCACAGGCCCTCAAGTCCTGGCCCTCGTAAACCTGAGCACTCGATGCAGCTGAACAACATCCTTCCTCTAGCAGGGTGACTAAAACTGAATACAATACTTCAAATTAGTTTTGAATAATTAATTCAACGCCTAGTAGCACCATGAGGCTGTGTATCGCTCCCTTGTTATTCATCCTACATTGTCTTTTCTGCTCCGCCCTGCTGAATGGCTGGAGTTTGTAGTTCCCTTGTTGTATTTAATGATTTTTACTATTTCTTGGGTTGCTTCCAATGTAAAATACTTTATTCCAAACAGACAAATATTGTTAGACACAAAATGCTGGAGTAACTCAGCGGGTCAGGCAGCATCTCTGGAGAGAAGGAATGGGTGACGTTTTGGGTCGACACCCTTCTTCAGACATTGACTTCTCTAACTTCAGAGAGCCTTGTTTTCTCTCTCCATCCCCTCCCCCTTCCCAGTTCTCCCACTTCTTACAGTCTCTGACTACATTCTATGTTTGTCCATCCCCCTCCCCTGACATCAGTATTCTTTCCTAGACAAATCTTGTTAATCCTGTTACAGAAATTACCTTTGTTGCTGAAGATTGGCATCTAGGGTGGCCATTTCTTCCTGCAAATTGGCTGGTACTTTGTACCTTGAATTTTCTCGGGCTATGGAAACATAAAAATGAAATAAACTTTTATTATTACAGCACATGTTATTGAAAATCCACAACAGTACATTCAACACATCACAGACCGGCTTCAGAAAATCCTAGTGAGGGAAGGCGATCAACCTGAAGTCGTTGTGCACGTGGGCACGAATGACGTCGGGCGGAAGAGGAAGGAGGTGCTACAGCGGGAGTTTAGAGAGTTAGGAAAAAGACTGAGAAGTAGGACGTCGAAGGTGGTTATCTCTGGACTGCTACCGGTACCTCGTGCTGGTGAGGCCAGGAACAGTGAGATAGAGGGTATGAATTTATGGCTGAGGGGCTGGTGCAGAGAGCAGGGATTTAGATTTCTGGACCACTGGGATCTCTTCTGGGCTAGGGGTGATTTGTACAAAAGGGACGGGTTACATCTTAACAGCAGGGGGACAAACATTCTGGCAGGCAGGTTTGCTAGTGCGACACCTGTGGCTTTAAACTAAGTAGTGGGGGGGAGGGGTTAACAAATTGTGAATATGAAGATGAGGTTAAAGGGAATACAGGAGATATTGCAGAAGACTCTCGGAAGAATGGGAACAGAAGTTCTAGAGGGGAAAAGAGATTAAGGGCAGGGCCATTTGTGACCGATGTGAGAGGGGAGGTAAATACAGAAGTTAAAGTGTTGTACTTAAATGCGCGTAGTATAAAAAATAAAGTGGATGAGCTTGAGGCTCAGTTAATCATGGGCAAGTATGATGTTGTAGGGATCACTGAGACATGGCTACAAGAGGACCAGGGCTGGGAACTGAATATTCACTGGGTACACAACGTATAGAAAAGACAGACAGGTGAGCAGAGGGGGTGGGGTTGCTCTGCTGGTAAGGAATGATATTCATTCCCTTGCAAGGGGTGACATAGAATCAGGAGATGTTGAATCAGTATGGATAGAAATGAGGAATTGTAAGGGTAAAAAGACCCTAATGGGAGTTATCTATAGGCCCCCAAACAGTAGCCTCGACATAGGGTGCAAGTTGAATCAGGAGATAAAATTGGCGTGTCACAAATGTAATGCTACGGTGGTTATGGGAGATTTCAACATGCAGGTAGACTGGGAAAATCAGGTTGGAAATGGACCCCAGGAAAGAGAGTTTGTAGAGTGCCTTCGAGATAGATTCTTAGAACAGCTTGTACTGGAGCCTACCAGGGAGAAGGCAATTCTGGATTTAGTGTTGTGTAATGATCCTGATCTGATAAGGGGACTAGAGGTAAAAGAGCCATTAGGAGGCAGTGATCACAACATGATAAGTTTTACTCTGCAAATGGAAAGGCAGAAGGGAAAATCGGAAGTGTCAGTATAACAGTATAGCAAAGGGGATTAGAGGCATGAGGCAGGAGCTGGCCAAAATTGACTGGAAGGAGGCCCTAGCAGGGAAGACGGTAGAACAGCAATGGCAGGTATTCCTGGGAATAATGCAGAGGTTGCAGGATCAATTTATCCCAAAGAGGCGGAAAGACTCTAAGGGGAGTAAGAGACACCTGTGGCTGACAAGGGAAGTCAAGGACAGCATAAAAATTAAGGAGAGGAAGTATAACATAGCAAAGAAGAGTGGGAAGACAGAGGATTGGAACTCTTTTAAAAAGCAACAAAAGTTAACTAAAAAGGCAATACGGGGAGAAAAGATGAGGTACGAGGGTAAACTAGCCAATAATATAAAGGAGGATAGCAAAAGTTTTTTTAGGTACGTGAAGAGGAAAAAAATAGTCAAGGCAAATGTGGGTCCCTTGAAGACAGAAGCAGGGGAATTTATTATGGGGAACAAAGAAATGGCAGACGAGTTAAACCGTTACTTTGGATCTGTCTTCACTGAGGAAGATACACACAATCTCCCAAATGTTCTAGGGGCCGGAGAACCTAGGGTGATGGAGGAATTGAAGGAAATCCACATTAGGCAGGAAGTGGTTTTGGGTAGACTGATGGGACTGAAGGCTGATAAATCCCCAGGGCCTGATGGTCTGCATCCCATGGTACTTAAGGAGGTGGCTCTAGAAATAGTGGAAGCATTGGAGATCATTTTTCAATGTTCTATAGATTCAGGATCAGTTCCTGTGGATTGGAGGATAGCAAATGTTATCCCACTTTTTAAGAAAGGAGGGAGAGAGAAAATGGGTAATTATAGACCAGTTAGTCTGACATCAGTGGTGGGGAAGATGCTGGAGTCAATTATAAAAGACGAAATTGCTGAGCATTTGGATAGCAGTAACGGGATCATTCCGAGTCAGCATGGATTTACGAAGGGGAAATCATGCTTGACAAATCTACTGGAATTTTTTGAGGATGTAACTAGGAAAATTGACAGGGGAGAGTCAATGGATGTGGTGTACCTCGACTTTCAGAAAGCCTTCGACAAGGTCCCACATAGGAGATTAGTGGGCAAAATTAGAGCAGATGGTATTGGGGATAGGGTACTGACATGGATAGAAAATTGGTTGACAGACAGAAAGCAAAGAGTGGGGATAAATGGGTCCCTTTCAGAATGGCAGGCAGTGACCAGTGGGGTACCGCAAGGTTCGGTGCTGGGGCCCCAGCTATTTACGATATACATTAATGACTTAGATGAAGGGATTAAAAGTACCATTAGCAAATTTGCAGATGATACTAAGCTGGGGGGTAGTGTGAATTGTGAGGAAGATGCAATAAGGCTGCAGGGTGACTTGGACAGGTTGTGTGAGTGGGCGGATACATGGCAGATGCAGTTTAATGTAGATAAGTGTGAGGTTATTCACTTTGGAAGTAAGAATAGAAAGGCAGATTATTATCTGAATGGTGTCAAGTTAGGAAGAGGGGGATGTTCAACGAGATCTGGGTGTCCTAGTGCATCAGTCACTGAAAGGAAGCATGCAGGTACAGCAGGCAGTGAAGAAAGCCAATGGAATGTTGGCCTTCGTAACAAGAGGAGTTGAGTATAGGAGCAAAGAGGTCCTTCTACAGTTGTACCGGGCCCTGGTGAGACCGCACCTGGTGTACTGTGTGCAGTTTTGGTCTCCAAATTGGAGGAAGGATATTCTTGCTATTGAGGGCGTGCAGCGTAGGTTCACTAGGTTAATTCCCGGAATGGCGGGACTGTCGTATGTTGAAAGGCTGGAGCAATTAGGCTTGTATACACTGGAATATAGAAGGATGAGGGGGATCTTATTGAAACATATAAGATAATTAGGGGATTGGACACATTAGAGGCAGGAAACATGTTCCCAATGTTGGGGGAGTCCAGAACAAGGGGCCACAGTTTAAGAATAAGGGGTAGGCCATTTAGAACAGAGATGAGGAAGAACTTTTTCAGTCAGAGAGTGGTGAAGGTGTGGAATTCTCTGCCTCAGAAGGCAGTGGAGGCCAGTTCGTTGGATGCTTTCAAGAGAGAGCTGGATAGAGCTCTTAAGGATAGCGGAGTGAGGGGGTATGGGGAGAAGGCAGGAACGGGGTACTGATTGAGAGTGATCAGCCATGATCGCATTGAATGGCGGTGCTGGCTCGAAGGGCTGAATGGCCTACTCCTGCACCTATTGTCTATTGTCTAACACCTGCACAACTGTGATGACAATGGCACAAGTTGACAACACAAATGGAGATCATTTAGCATCTGTTCCAGATCCACTAGATTAAGGTAGAACAGATTCCCTGCTCCATTCTCCATGGAATCGTCGGCCTGTATCTAAAAGATGTTTATGATGTCTCCCCTTATAATATCCAATGGTCATTGCCTCAACTACAATCAACTTGAAGTAATAAGCTTATTGTTGTCTTGCTGAAACAGTAAAGCTTCAGATCTGTCATTTTCTATACTCTGATAATAACTTAATGGTGAATTTGGAATAGGCATTTCAGGATCAAAACAGAATATCTTTTCATTTCCAGTTTATCAGATGCAATATTATATTGATAATTACATTTGTAAAGACGATATTTTTCATTTACTGCAGGTTGTGATCAAAGCAAATATTTGTTGACAAATAAAAATCACACGCATGTTCATGAATGATATACAGATGGATATTAGTAATTAAATTGTTAGTTAACAAGACCCAGAGAGTTTGGTAAATTCTGAGACCACAGACTAAAATTGAAGCTATAAATGAATATATTTTCATTTGTAAAGTTTCTGTTTGTTAATACTGGACACGAGTTCACAGATGAAATGTACCTCACTTAAACTAGGCATAGATTAGCAGCGCATAGCTCAAGAATGGCTAGATGTGTGCAGACATAATGCTGAAGCTATAACAGCTAAGAAAATTCAGCATAACAGCACAGTTCACTGATTACACTTCTTGTTTACATCATTATGGCACCGACAGAAGCAACTGAAAGTTCGAACAACAGAACGGGTAAATCATTCAAATAGGTTTCATTTCCAAGTTTAACAGTTGTTCAGACCTTTCGAACTTATTTATCTAGTTACATCTGCCAGAGAGCTGGTATATTTCTGAATTGTTAACACCAGCAATGTCAGCATGTCACCTTATCCCCAAAGAGAAGCTGATCATTCAGCACCATGCTTAGCATAGGGATTGCTGACTAGCTTGATTTAAGCACTCACTGCACTGCCCGGGGTACTTTCCCCTGCAACCGCACGAGATGCAACACCTGTCCCTTTACCTCCCCCCTCAACTCCATCCAAGGACCCAAACAGTCTTTCCAGGTGAGACAAAGGTTCACCTGCACCTTCTCCAACCTCATCTATTGCATCCGCTGCTCTAGATGTCAACTTATTTACATCGTCGAAACCAAGCGCAGGCTCGGCGATCGCTTCACTGAACACCTGCACTCGGTCCGCATTGGCCAAACTGATCTCCCGGTGGCCGAGCACTTCAACTCCCCCTCCCATTCCCAGTCAGACCTTTCTGTCATGGGCCTCCTCCAGTGCCATAGTGAGGCCCACCAGAAATTGGAGGAACAGCACCTCATATTTCGCCTGGGCAGTTTGCAGCCCAGTGGTATGAACATCGACTTCTCCAACTTTAGATAGTTCCTCTGTCCCTCCCTTCCCCTCCTCCTTCCCAGATCTCCCTCTATCTTCCTGTCTCCACCTATATCCTTCCTTTGTCCTGCCCCCGACATCAGTCTGAAGAAGGGTCTCGACCTGAAACGTCACCCATTCCTTCTCTCCCGAGATGCTGCCTGACCTGCTGAGTTACTCCAGCATTTTGTGAATAAATACCTTCGATTTGTACCAGCATCTGCAGTTATTTTCTTATATTAAGACACTTAACAAACCTAAAATAGATCAAGCCAGTCTGTGATTCAGCTGAATCCTTGCCATCTTAAGAATTACTGATTAATTAAGATGATGTTGTAAAATAAAACCACCATAACTGATACTTTACCCTGCTCTGGTCGCTGCAGTTGAGATTTTCTGTAAAACAACATGTAGGCACATTCCTTGCCCTGAAATTGTTTCTCAATGTCTTTCTCTTGAATAGGACGCACTTGGGAATCATCAAAATCAAACCAATGAACTTCAGAAGTAGGTGTGATAGACTGTGTTCTCTCCGCATCATCCCCATGTTGACTGTTGGCTTTGGAATTTCCTGTCTGGGCTTTTCTGACTTTGGTTTTATTGAGCTGTTGCCCTGAGTAACCATGTTCAGTCTGATTTAGAGCAACCCGCGCTCCATTTGCTTTTAACAGAAACACATCAGGATGACTCTCGAGAAACTGGAAGAGAAAAGATTGCAATGTGGCTCTCTGTTAAACACAGCTGCGCTAGTAATTTAACAGTAATGCCAAATGGTGGTAGGCTGGGCACAATTGATATTTTTATCCGGTTTAAATCCAACCAAGACACGGCAGCTATTACAAGTTCAAGAAAAGCTCCTCCAGGTTTTTTAAAATGTTTTACACCATTGTTTTTGTTAACCAGTAAAGAGCACCAGCAACCTCCTCCTAGGCAAAAAAAGGATTCAATGTGATTTTCATATCCAGAAAGCATTATTGTGAGACTGTTGAATCTGCCTATGAGCCACAGGTTTCCTCCTTACCAGTAAATATGGTAACATCAAAAACACAATCTTCAGTACACAAAATAACTTGCTTAGAGATCAGGATGCGTTCCTGGGAACAAGAGCACTAAAGGAATCAGCACCAAAAAGGATTATTATAGCATTACAACGACATTACTAACAGAGCTGCCTTGCTGACAACTGCAGCTAACTTCTGACTATTATCCTACTCATGTTTCTCCACCCTTCTTCTGTGAACTGCTGTGCTTGATCCATGCATGAAGGCTTAGCCCCACAAAAAGTGCCATTTTAACATGACCTTGTTGATGTACGAGTCAGTGTGGAGAGAGGGACTGAAGCAAAGTGCAATGGCTGGCTGTGATGGGATGTATTGGGAAGACTGGGGTGCGTGTCTCAATTGCTTAGCACTAAATACAAGTCTCAGAGTTGCATCCTGGGTGGCATAGTAAATGCCGGCTTTTCTGGAGACAGGCAGTGGCTGATCCATGCATTGGTAGACCACCAATACGTTAGTTTTTCTCGTCACCTCCAGATGAGTATAATGGATGATGCTGTCTCTCCCTCTCTCTAGTTGGATGCCTGGCTCTCCCCAAGAGAGAAACCTTTCTATGATAGGCACTTCAATGGCCAGAGAACACATTTGAATGTATCACGGTGAAATCTCCAGGTTGGGAGAACTGTGCAGCCAAGCAAAGAGCGAGGGAGACAATAATTTCCATTATATCCAACAGGAGGTGATCAGAGATACTTCAACTTGTGGACAGTTGCACTGGTCATCGAAGGTTTACCAACATCAGCGCTCACAAGCAGCATCTGCACATTGCCTTGGTGACTCGCTCCACACAGAGCCACATGGCAATGAGATCACTGTCCAATTGTTGTGGGAACCAGTGTTCCGACATGGCGTCTTATAATCAAAGTGTACTATTTTTTAAAGTCCAAGGGTGCACACTTGTGTGCATTTGGAGTTCATGATCAAGAGCACTAGAACAAAACAGTGATCTGTGGAAGAGCACTAAGCAAAGTGACAATGTAGCTCATATATGAAATAAATCATAAATAATGCATAACTCTCTTGCAAACCAAAATCATTAGTTACGAACCTCCAACAAAGAAGTCGCGCATACTGCAACAAAAAAAACTGCCGGCCAACTGCAAACTAATTATTGTGACATCCTAAAAAGACCACATATTAGTAATGTCCACATATTCAATTTCCATTTCCTTGGTAATCAAATTGCAGTTTCCTACCTTCCTTATGGACCCGCACTGCTTGCGATATCTTTTGTTCCATGCAACACCAACCTTCTCCAGCAATTTCTGGCCCAGCTGGTCAACCAGTATGCCATCGGGTCCTAACTAAGTAAACAGATGGGAGAATGGAGTAGGAAGAGGCTACATTATCTTAAGAATATAATTTATAATTGTGATATGTTACCAGGACTAAAGCAAAGTAATCCCAGCTACCCAAGTTGACAGGGTTCTTGGTGGTCAATGAAAGTAGAGGGTAAAGAACAGCCATAATTCATGCAGCTATTTTCCAATGCAGAGTCAGAAGAGCAATGACATTCTAACTGCTTCATTTCCCAGTTTATTCATTTTCAAATATGTTGGCATATCTGAAGCATTACTTGAATGAATTGCAGCAAAATGTACATTTTCCAGAAGTCAGGATCAGTAAAATTAACTGGTAAAATTATTTAAAAAATAAGAAGATGACAGACATTCAACTAAATGAAATCACTCCTACCAGAAACCTGCATTGTGTATGTTATCTACTTGCTCTACTTAAGAAAATTTCAGAGTGGTGCAAGAATTTATAAAACACAGGAATGCTATCAAAAAAGATTTGATGGGTTTTTTTTAAACACAATTTCACCTGGCATGTTTTGGATCATTATGTTAATAGATGCAGTAATTTGAAATATGCAGGCTTCAGTAGGCTGAAATATATGAAGTTTTCCAGATCTAATACAATACCTGGACTAGAATAGCTCTCAGAATTTCCAGAGGATCTCCCAGTTCCAACAGGTTAGCTTCGTTTGTTGGATTTTTAGTTGAACTAATCGCTGCTTTCTCTTCATCCTAAAAAGACCACATATTAGTGACGTTCAATACACAAAATAAAATGTAAATGAACTACAGGACAGTTATAAGTATTGAAGAAATGGGTGAGCGATCTGCAGGATTTTTGAAAACCCTTTCAATTGAAGAATGTCTTCAGATATAAAAAAGGCAAATGGCTATTGATATTTGATGTGGGGATTGGAAAATTAAGTAGAAAGTAAGTATCTACACTTATTAACTTAAGAACAGTTGTTGATAATTGTAATGAAATATATCAAAGCCAATGACAGGACTTGGACAAGTATGAACTGATTAGATATCAGCAAGATGAAGGAGCTAGTTATCAACTTCAGGAAGCATGGTGGAGTACATGCCCAATCAGCATCAATGGCACCAAAGTGAAAATATTTTAGAGCTTCAAGTTCCTTGGCATTAATATTACCAATGATCTGTTGTGGAACAGCCACATTGATGCAACAGCCAAGAAGGCATGCCAGAACCTCTAGTTCCTTAGAAGACTGTGGAAATGCAGAAAGTACAGGAGCTTGAAAGCACACACCACCAGACTCAGGAACAGCTTCTTCCTCTCTGGTGTCAGGCTTTTGAAAGGTCCTTCCATAACCTAGGGCACTGTCTGATTCTGCTTTACACCATAGCAGACATTGCAGATGAACAAATAGCGCTTTAGATGCACAGCAAATTATAACCCTGTTCCCTTTATCCCAAGGACATACACAAAAAGTGTATGGATCAAATAATGTTGAATGAACTTCAATAAAGCCCACTGTAAGGTCATCTTCTTTGGATCAGAATTATAGAGAAATTTGAAAATTTCCTAAATGACAAATGGATCAATCTTGTGTCGAAACAAATCTAAGAGTCCAAATTTAAAAGTTGTAAGAATTGCCAATCATTTTTTTAAATGTAATTAAAAATGTTAATGCAGTTCAAATAAGAGTGATGAATGTGATATTTAACAGTACAGCACAGAAACAGACCTACTGTGCCTGTGCCGACCATGCTGAAAATTAAACTAATACTATCTGCCTGCACACATTCTATAGCCTGTTTATTTGCCTATCAAAAAACCTTATCACAGCTATCACACCAGCTATCACATCTGGTTCTACCATCTCATCTGCCTTTAATCAGCCTTTATTTTGCACTCTTTATCCTTTATCGGTGGATAGTCTTTTCTTTGACTGGATAGCACACAAAAGGTTTTCACTGTAACTTAACACATGCGACAATAATAAACTAAACTAATCTTCTTTAAACTTTCCTCTTTTGCCTTCCACCTCTCACTTCTAGTATTTGACATTTCTACCCTGGAAAAAAAATCTACCCTATCTATGCCTCTTATAATTTTATATACTTCTATCACATTGCCGCTCAGCCACCGATGCTTGACTAACTTTTTCCTTTGAGGTTACGTAATAACTGATCTCAAAATTATGGTATTTTTTTCCAGAGCATTCTTTTCTACTGGATATTCCAAGCACTGAATAACTTATTTAAAAGTTTAAAACAACTAGCATTAAGAAATCATACCATGGCTGAGATAGAAATATTATGGGTGTTTCAAACTGCATAGGTCACATAGATGCACAACAACACAATAACAACCCTGGAACAGAGTAAAAAAAAGTGAGATAAATAGCAAGCAAAGTACTCTATAAATAATTAAAGATAGACTCAAACAAATAATTTAACTGAATTACAATTAAACCCCCCATTTCCTCAGATAAAATGGCACAGTATTTTGGTGGTGACATTCAATAAACAATCATCATGTACCTCATTCATAATGAGATGTGTTCAATTGTAAATAACTTACTGAAGAGAACCAGTTGCCTAGTTGGTCGATGTCTTTGATATAAGCATGGTAATGGCCTCCATAGCAACCTCCTTTGTGAATGATTACAGAAAAAAGTTCATATTCAGTGCCTGGCAAGTTATCCTATGAAACAACATAAAGAAATTCACGGTGAGCTTCATTAGTGAGTTGGTGGGACACAGGAATCACCTGTTCCTCTTCAGATTGTGAACAAGCAGATGAGTCTTCAGTCTAATATCTCAAATGATCTCTTTTGCATTCCAGATGAGGTTGTACTCCTTGGCAACACACTGAAATGTCTGTCTAGTTTATATACTGAACTGGTGTCTACTAGAATGAGATATTCCCCTTCTTCCATCCATCCCTCTACCACTTTCTCTGCCATCTAAATTAACTAGTTTTCTCTCATTCGCAATTCTGAAGAATGATGGAGACCTGAAAACCTAACTGTTTCCCCTTCCACAAGTACTGCCTGATCTGATGAGTGTTTCTAGAATTTTTGGTTTATATTTCCGAGTTCTAGCACATGTTCGATCGTTTTCTACTTCTCATTTAATTGAGAATGGTCACGCTAGGTGGGGTAGGGAAGAAAGCAGAATAAGTTACATTCTGCAAGCACCAAATCCAAAACCTTGTCAAAATAGGTCATATTTCTGACTTTAGTAGCAAAACATTTTTGAAAGAATGAAAACAGTTAAATAACTTAAAATAAAAACAATTAAAATTGCACAGGTTTAAATTGACACAGGGTGGCCACGATAACTTCATGCTCTAATGCTATACCCGAATGGCGGTCAGAAAACTTGTAACTTCCACATCCACTCATGCAGGGACACAAATCCAAAACTTTCTTGTACTGATGCACATAAATCCTGGTTGTTCTGCATGCAAAGGTCAGCATTTGCAAGCTAAATCATAAGTACCTCTTCAATGGAGTCCTATCAAAGGATATACTATACCAACTTTCTAGTAATTCTTCCATAGTAGAATTCACCACAGCTTCTTCCGTGGTCACTCACCATGCTGAATTGTACCTAAATCTTACCATCTCTTCGCAACAGTTCAAGGTGGTGGCTCTCCATCACCTCAAAAGTCAAGTAGGAATGGGCAAGAATCACCCATCAACTTAGTCTCCTTGGCAGCTTTGATCCACTGTAATGCGCCTACTACCACAATAGGCAAACACATTTCCCAGATCCTACAAACAACCTTGGAACATCTGGATAACAAGGACACTCAGGTCAAACTCCTATATATTGATTATAGTTCCACCTTCAACACTATGATTCCAACCAAACTAATTTCTAAACTTCTGGACCGAGACTCAGCACACCACTCTACAAATGGATCTTTGACTTCCTGACCATAGACTGCAATCATAAGGATAGGTTCCAAAACGATAATTCTCCACACCCGGAAGCCTTTCTGGAGAACGCGGATTGGTGATGTTTCAGGTTGGGACCCTTCTAGGAGATAGAGAGTTTAGTAGCCTGGTGACAAGAAACCAACCTCTTCTTCATTGTCAGCAAAACAAGGGGAGTTGGTCATCGACTTCAGGAAGCTGGGTGGAATACCCACCCAAGTCTGTATCAACAGTGCTGAAGTGCAGATGGTTGAGAGTTTCAAATTCCTAGGTGTAAATATCACCAACAATTTATCCTGGTCCAACCACATTGACAATATGGCCAAGAAAGCACATCAAGGTCTCTCCTTCTTAAGATGGCTAAGGAAATTTGGCATGTCTCCAATTACTTTTACTTATTTCTACAGATGCTTCAGTGTATTATGACAACTACTCTCCCTGAAAGACCACAAGAAATTGCAGAGAGTTGTGAATGCATTCCAGTCCACTAGATGAATTTCAAAGAATTAATTCAAAATTATTCAAAAATAGGGAGGTACTTCTTCATGCACTTCATCTTCATAACATCAATTTCTCAATCAATAATAAATGATCAGCCATTTCTATGTTGTAGTATCTTGCTGCAGGCACAGTTCACTTATAAAGTATATATATATTCTCAATTCCACATCCTACAACAGACTTCTGCCAAGCAAGATGAGCAATCTGATACTAGGCAATGACATGCATTGACCCAAACAAACCTCTGAGCCCAAAACAGATTATTCCTAAACTATTTATTTATAATAACTAACATCAAATGCCTACGTAATGAAATATTAAAAGAGACATAAGTCAATGCATTCTCCGTTGCATACAGCTAAAACATACAGTACAAAGTCAAAGCCAAGTACTAATGTCACAAACAAAATAAGTACTTCAACCATATTTATATTCCAAGGAGAACAAGAAATACTGATAATCGTATCACGCTAATAGATCATGATTCACATAAGTATTGCAGCTAAGCATCAACATTCCAAAGACACATTCTAATGCCTCTCCTTGCCTCATCCAGACACGTTCCCACGCGCCAAATGTAATGATTATTTCTTACAACCATCAAACTTGCAAAAACCATGGGGAATCTCCACAGATGCTCACTGCATAAATTCTAGGTTACCTGTAAGGAATTCAGATAAAACATAAAATTCCTCTGCTTTACATGCATGTTTTTGTTAAACCAAGTCAACTATAAAAATAGGATAAAACTAAACAAAATAATCAATGGAGAAAAAAGTCATTTCACAAGAGTTAAATCTTGAAATTGGAAAGTAAAGAATTTGTGACTTACGTGCTCACAGAATGGCCACATATCAAGTCTGACAGGAAAGGAGTAACCTCCCGTCTCCTTGTACCGCTCACACTTGGCAAAATCAAAGTTGAAACGTAGCAATGAAATGGTCAGGAACGTGGGAAGGTGCCGTATTTTTGCTGACTGCAGAAACAAGAGTTTGGCCCAGATTAGTTAAACTTGAGTAGAACTATCAATTATATCCAATATGCGCACAAAATGCTGGAGTAACTCAGCGGGACAGGCAGCACAACTGGAGAAAAGGAATGGGTGACGTTTCGGGTGGAAACTCTTCTTCAGACTGAGGAGTCTTGACCCGAAACGTCACCCATTCCTTCTCTCCAGAGATACTGCCTGTCCCGCTGAGTTACTCCAACATTTTGTGTATCTTCGGTTTTAACCAGCAGTTCCTTCACACAAAATTATATCCAATACTTATGCTCCTACGATTCTGCAGCAAAAGTGGATATATCAGCAAAGCTTCTCTGTTAAGTATAAATACAATTTAGTACAGAAAGGAGATGGAGAACTTAGTGGCATTTTGTCAGGACAATTATCTCTCTCTCTCAATGTCAACAAGACAGAGGAGCAAGTTATTGACTTCAGGAAGCATGATGGAGCAGATGTCCAGTCAGCATTAATGGTGCCGAAATAGAAATAGTCGAGTTCCTTGGTGTTGATATTACCAACGATCTGTTGTGGAGACAGCACACCAACGCCAAGGAAATTTGTCATGTCTCCAGTGACCATTACAAATTTCTACAGATGCACCACAGAGAGCATACTGTGTAGGATGGAACTGCATGCAGTTGCTGGTTTATGCCAAAGATAGACACAAAATGCTGGAGTAACTCAGCAGGTCAGGCAGTATCTCTAGAGAAAAAGATGAGGTGATGTTTCTAGGTGCTCATTGCATGATTCTAGGTTACCTGAAAGGAATTCAAATTAAACTCATAAAATTCCTCTGCCTCACATGTATTTGCTTTTTAAAAAAACAACATTATTTAACCCAGAAGAGTTCTGACCCGAAATGTCACCCATTCATTGTCTTCAGAGATACTGCCTGACCCGTTGAGTGACTCCAGCATTTTGTGTCTGTCTATCTGTGGAAAGCATACCGTCAGATTTCATCACAGCTTGTTTGGGATTAGTTTAGCAGAGTTGTGGATGTACCTAATCCAACACACAGACCACTTTCCACCATTGACTCCATCTAGAATAGCACTGCCTCGGAAAAGCAGCCAACATAAGCATCCATACTACCAGACTCAAGAACAGCTTCCTCCCCTCTGCTATAAGGCCTTTGAATTATCTTTCTATAAACTGTACTGCTCGATTCACCTTTACCGCATAGAGGACTGGACTTTGCCTAACAAACTGATGCACTACAATGCTGAGAACTATATTCTGTACTTTGTATCTTTTCCTTTGCTTTATATCTATTATACTTGAGTTTGAACTAATTTGTATCTATGTTTGGTATATCTGGACTGATTGATTAGTTGCAATCTCCAATATATGCCAAACAGTGAGACTTTTAAGTATACTGATAAATTAGTTTTTGAACAAAAGTCCTTTATTGAATGTTATGATTAATCACCGAAAAGAAGAAACAGAGTCACACTGAACAGATAAGGGGCTGTGTTTGTACTGTGTGACTCTATTTCTCCTTTTCGGTGACTAATATTAGCGTCATACTAACCAGATACAGCCCCTTTGGCTCACTGTGTCATACTAACCATCAAGCACCTATTTATACTATTTATAATAATCCCATTTATCACTTAGCCTTCTAAGTGCTTGCCTATTTACTTTTAAATAAATGTCTCCACAACTCACACAAGCAGTATTTTCTGGATTCCAACCACTGAATCTCTTAATCCTGATGCTAAACTTATACTATATAGGCTTAGAAATGTTTCCTACTATCTACATAGAATAATCTCATTAATCCTTTCGTAACTTTGTATAACTTTGTCAGATCCCGTTTTGGCCTCTTCACTCCAGGGAAAAAACCCCAACATGTCCAATTTCTCATCATTGAAACTCTCCATCCCAGTCGGCATCCTGGAAAATCTCCTCAGCACCTCTTCAAGGCAATCACAGGTGGGCAGCACATTGGCGCAGCGGTTGCATTGGTGCCTTACAGCACTTGTAGCGTCAGAGATCCGGGTTCGATCCCGACTACGGGTGCTGTCTGTATGGAGTTTGTACGTTCTCCCTGTGACCGCCTGGGTTTTCTCCAAGATCTTCAGTTTCCTCCCACACTCCAAAGACGTACAGGTATGTAGGTAAATTGGCTTGGTAAATGTAAAAATTGTCCTTGGTGTGCCCACACCAGCCAACAATGTCCCAGCTACGTGGGTCCCACTTGCCTGTGCTTGGTCCATATCCCTCCAAACCTGTCCTATCCATGTACCCATCTAACTGTTTCTTAAATGATGGGATAATCCCAGCCTTAACTACCTTCTCTGGCAGCCTGTTCCATACACGCACCACATTTTGTGTGAAAAAGTTACCCCTCGGATTCCTAGTAGATCTTTTCCCCTTCACCTTGAGCCTATGTCCTCTGGTCCTCGATTCCCCTACTCTGCATCTACCTGATCTATTCCTCTCATGATTTTGTACACCTCTAAGGTCACCCCTCATCCTCCTGCGCTCCAATAGAGGCCCAGCCCACTCAACCTCTCCCTATAGCTCACACCCTCTAGTCCTGGCAACATCCTCATAAATCTTTTCTGAACTCTTTCGAGCTTGACAATACCTTTCCTATAACATGGTGCCCAGAACTGAACACAATATTCTAAATGCGATCTCACCAACGTCTTATACAACTGCATCACGACCTCCCAACTTCTATACTCAATACTCTGATGAAGGCCAAAGTGCCAAAAGCCTTTTTGATCACTTCGTCTACCTGCAACTCAACCTTCAAGGAACCATGCACCTGTACTCCTAGATCCCTCTGCTCTACAACACTACCCAGAGATCTACCATTTACTGTGTAGGTCCTGCCCCTGTTCGACGTCGCAAAATTCAACACCTCACACTTCTCTGTATTAAATTCCATCAAACATTCCTCCGCCCACCTGGCCAATCGATCCAGATCCTGCTGCAATCTTTCACAACCATCTTCACTATCTGCAAAACCACTCACTTTTGTATCATCAGCACACTTGCTAATCTTGCCCTGTATGTTCTCATCCAAATCATGTAGATGACAAACAGTAACGGGCCCAGTACTGAACCCTGAAGCACACCAATAGTCACAGGCCTCCAGTCCGAGAAGCAACCTTCCACCATTTACCTCTGCTTCCTTCCATAGAGCCAATTTGCTATCCATTCAGCTATCTCTCTTTGGATCCCATGTGATCTAACCTTCCAAAGCAGCCTACCATCCGGAATCTTGTTGAATGCCTTACTGAAATCCACGCACACAACTTCTACAACTCTGCCCTCATCGACCTTTTTGGTCACATCTTCAAAAAAATCAATCAGGCTTGTGAGACAGACCTCCCACATATAAAACCATGCTGACTATCCCTAACCAGCCTTTGCCCATCCAAATGCCTGTATAACCTATCCCTCAGAATACTCTCTCATAACTTTCCAACTACAGAT
The DNA here is from genome assembly GCF_053455715.1 of Rhinoraja longicauda. NCBI lineage: Eukaryota > Metazoa > Chordata > Chondrichthyes > Rajiformes > Arhynchobatidae > Rhinoraja > Rhinoraja longicauda. Next base: position 35,652,556 of record NC_135960.1, read on the forward strand.
GGTAAGCTCACTGGCCTATAGTTCCCAGCATTTTCCCTGCAGCCCTTCTTGAAAAGACGCACATTTGCCTCCAGTCTTCCTGTATTTAGGGACGACTCGTAAATTTCAACCAGGGCTCCCGCAATTTCCTCTCTAGTTTTCCGCAATGTCCTCGGATATATCTGATCAGGCCCTGGAGATTTGTCTACCTTCATACATGACAGTACCTTCAGTACTTCTTCGACGGTAACATTGACTGTTCTCAAGCCACTTCCATTGACTGCCCCAAGTTCCTCCATCCTCCTGTCTTTCTCCTCGGTAAAATACAGAGGAGAAATACTCATTGAGGACCTTGCCCATCTCCTGTGGCTCCACACAGAGGTGACCGTTTTGATTCCTGAGAGGTCCCACTCTCTCTCCAGTTACCCTTTTCCCCTTATGTATTTATAAAATCTTTTGGGAGCAGTGTGCAGTCCTTCCTCAAAATAAACCTTCTCCATACTCCGGCACAGGATATGCCCAGTGCTGGAAGAAAGAGCAGGGGAATGTCATTAAGATGATTTGTTGACAAGGAGTAGAGACTCAAATGGTCTAACTCTATGGCTTACCTTAATTGCTTTAACCAATTTCTCACACGTTCCACACTGATAGAGATTATCATTATCAAAATGTTCTTCTTCAACATAGAGAGTATACAGGGCTTCTTCTAGTCCATTGACATCCTTCACAGCCGCAGTCAGGTCCAAAAAGTCCTCCTACCAATAATTTCCATTACAAAGGTAAAAAAAACATTTAAAAACAGAAAACACAGAGAACTCCTAAAAAAAACAAGTGCAGAAGAACATTGGAAAAAAATGCAGCATGCCAATGGTTGCAAAAGCATAAACTCAAATAAGAGCAGGAGTTGGCTTGTTTAATAAAACTATGAATGCTCTGTCTACAAGTGCGTGCTAACATCCTGCCAGATTAATAAACTTTCTTTCTTGGAAAAACCCTCTCTGAAGATTGTAAGAGCTTTTTGTAATGATAGAAGCTAGCTAACTTCTGTACTTCTAATAGTAGGAAGTATTAAATGGCTCTTTCTTTATGACTGAAACATATTACGACTTAGGTATAAGAAATCTGGTTTGACAGTTCCTGCAATTTTGTTTTCCAGTACAACACTGACATTTACAACTCAAGAATCAATGTTGGGCTGACTTTCAGTCACATTAACATATGCTCACAGAAACCTACCACAATGACAACAAAATTGCAGATGCAGGTCAACAGCAAAATTCATCCCCTGGTACTCATAAATGACTGTTTTCAGATTTGAAGCTTAAACATTAAATGGAGGATGCTACCATTTGTGATAAATATCATTTCTCACCTGTCTTTCACTAATGTTGCCACATTCCTCACATAAAATCTTGTTAACAACAATTCCACGGTACAGTCTATTAATGAGGTTATGACCAGAGGTTCCAACTAAAGAGCTTTCCAGTGCACTGAACAGAATTCGGTTTAATTCTTGCACATCATGCTGACTGGTTTCCTGTAAAATAATTTAAACATTTAATTGCACATTCAAATCAGTCCTCCTCCAGAAACAGATCATTAAAGGGCTTTCAAGGATGGCAGCATATCAATGTTACATACTTCATTACCCATTCATGAGATTTAAGTTTACATATCACTGTGTGGCCACACTATTTTATTCCAATCTGTATCCTTTGTTTCCAATCATCTATGCATCCTCCCATTGTTTCATTCTACCAGCTCAGCCCCGCTTTCTTGAACTCTCCGTGAAATTCACCCGATTAACGAAGCAACGGGAAAGTCTGCATCATTCATGCTTAGTCACTCTTAACTTCATACTAGAATCAACAAAAAAGGGACCTTTTGGCCACTGTGTCTTTGCCAACCTAGATGCCCATTTACACTAATCCCATTTGCCTGCATTATCAGTGAATCCTCTTCATCCTTCCAATTCAAGTACCTGTCCAAATGCCTTTTAAAAGTTGTAATTGTGTTTGCCACCACCACTTTCTCTGGAAATTTATTCAAAATATTCATCACCATCAGTATGAAAAACTCCTTTAATTTTTTTCCCTCTCACTTTAAACCTGTGCCCTCTAGTTCTAGACACCCTTGTCCTGTTAAAAAAGATTCTAACTATCCTATCCATGCCCCTCAATTTTATAAACTTAAGGTCATCCTCAACCTCCTACATTGGGAGAACAAACCCAGTTTATCCAATCTTCGACCAAGCATAAACTGAGTGATCGTTCCGCTGAACACTTGCGCTCGGCTCGGTCCGCCAAGGCCTGCTGGATCGTCCAGTTTCTAACCATTTTTACTCCCCTTCTCATTCCCATAGTGGCCTTTCTGTCCTGGACTTCCTCCAGTGCCATAGAGAGGCCACATGCAAATAGGAAGAACAGCACCTTATATTCCGCTTGGGTACCTTACAACCCAACATTATGACCATTATTTCCCTAATTTTAAGTAACAAACCTACAACCACTCCCCACCCTTCCTCTCTCCCCCCCCCCCCCACCTAGATGCACACCTATTCCTCCCTTTCCTTTTCCCCTCCTACCTCCACCCATCCCCTTCCACCTAGATCCCTTCCTCTGGCTTCACATTTCATGCTTCTTCTAAGAAGGGACTCAACCCGAAACATCACCTATTCCTTTTCTCCAGAGATGCTGCCTGACCCGCTGAGTTACTCCAGCATTTTGTGTCTATCTTCTATCTTTATCTCTTTATCTCAGTTTTTGTTTTTTCATCTCTAGCCTTTGTCCAACCATCTGCCATCAAAAAAACCCTCACCTGTATCACTTGCCAGGCTTTATCCTGTCCCCACCTCTCTTCCAGCTTTCTCCCCGTTACTCAATTAGTCTGAAGAAGGTTCCCAACCCAAAACGTCACCCATCCTGGTTCTCCAGAAACGCAGCCTGACCCTCTGAGTTACACCAGCACATTGTCTTTCTTTAATCTAATCTCTTTAACTACATCCATCCATTCCAGCCAAAAGACAATCATTAATTTTTACTCTCGGAGATATATACTATGCAGAAATAATCCATGTAACATTATACTGTTAATTTATCTGCTTTGGTTCTACAATCAAAAATAGCCTTACTTAAAAATTCTGTCCTCTGTTTTCAAATTTTCAATTGACCCAAGCCTCATCATTTTTTTGGGAAGCAATGCAATATAAATCACGCATGTTTTTCTCCATTCAAGCAGCTGCAACTAACTTTGCTTGTCCAAACTCTGTAAAAGAAAGAAAATCAGTTGTAAACAACTTACCTCATTACTTGTCCACCCAAAACTATCAGTTAGATCAGATGTGGATGCTGCCAACTGGTCTGCAAGCAATAATTGGGCAAAGAGTCTTTGTAGCTCCAATGGGATGACCCGCACCTGAGAAAGTGAATCAAATGGTGACTTTAAACATTATATTTTGTCAAATTCTGAAAATCAAACTCATTTTTCAACCTGGGCCTGATGTAAAGCAAGGAAGTGAACAGAAGCAAAATATCTATGTACTAACCAACTCTCGTTTGTTTGCTCCTGAACTACAGATAAAACAGTACATGATAGCGCGACAATTTTAGGCCCACCTTACTCACCGTCGTCCGTGTTATATTTTTTAAGTTATTCACATTTTAAAGTTTAAATACATCTCCTAGGGAGGGAGGGGGGAGAGAGGAAGGGGGATGGGGAGAGAGGGAGGAAGGGGGGTGGGGAGAGAGGGAGGAAGGGGGGGAGGAGGGAGGATAAGGGGGGATGGAGTGGGGGGGGGAGGGGAAGAGGGATTGAGGGGAACGGATTGAGGGGAATGGAGGGAGGGGTGGGGGGTGGGGGTTGCTGCACCAATGCAGGAGTGGTTTGGGCCCAACGCAAGCAGATAATACTTAACTTCCACTGAAACTGCAAGATCACTAAATATGACCGCGTCTTCAATGTACTCCCCCATCCCCCCTCCCCTCCCCCCACTCCCCTCCCCACACCCACACTTCCCCTTCCCTCCCCCCACTTCCCCTTCCCTCCCCCCACTCCCCGAGTGGGCCAATCATTCGACCCGATGTGGGGACGCGGGTTAATCGGGTATCAAGCGGGAGGTCGTAGCCAATCAATGGACCCCACGAGCAGCAGAAGCAAATCAGGACATGCCGGCGACCAATCAGAGCGGGTAGCGTCGGCGCTCCCCCCACGTGGGACCTGGATCAATTGGGCATCGAGCGGGAGGTCGGAGCCAATCAATGGACCCCACGTGGGGGTGAGCAGCAGGAGCAAATGAGGAAGCGCCGGCGACCAATCAGAGTGGGGAGCACCGGTGCTCCCTTCACGTTGGACCCGGAGAAATTGGGCGTCGAGCGTGTGGTCGGAGCTGAACACAAAATGGCAACCCTCCCCCAACTGCGCACGAGCCAGAGCTGAACACAAGATGGCAACCCTCCCCCAACCGCACACGTGTGGATTCAGCAACCATCTGTTGGGCCCAAAGCTCTCCTGCATTGGAGAGTTCTCCCCTCCCCCACTCCCCCTCCCTCCCACTCCATCCCCCCTCAACGCCCCTTTTCACCCCCTCCCCCTCCTCACCCACCATACTCCCTCAACCACCGTTATCCCCCCCTCACCCCCTCCTCCACTCTTAGGAGCTCTGGCACTCCACCCCTCCTCTAACACTCTTGTCAACACCCCCCAATTGGCCGCCGCTCCCGTCACTCGGGCGTGTGTGTGTGTGTGTGTGTGTGTGTGTGTGTGTGTGTGTGTGTGTGTGTGTGTGTGTGTGTGTGTGTGTGTGTGTGTGTGTGTACGTGTGTGTGTGTACGTGTGCATGTGTACGCGCGTGCCGTGATGCCCGCTGGAGGTTGTAGTCCGGTGAATTAGATCAACGGGTCACAACTGCGCAGGCGCGGACGCGTTGGGTTCCTATTGTGACGTCATACGCAGGTGACGGCCAATGGCAGGCGCGGACTTGGACTTCCCATTGTGACGTCATACGCGGGTGATTAGCAAAGAGATAGAAAAGTGATTTTTTAAACATAAAAAAGTGATTTTGAAGGATTAAAAACTGGATTTTTAAAAAAAAACCCACTCATTTGAATCTCAGGACAATGGTGAGTAAGGTGGGCCTAAAATTGTCACGCTATCATGTACTGTTTTGGCTGTGTAGAGGGCATGGTACACACATAAACATATACACACACAAACAAACTGAGTTTTAGAGATGGATGGGTGGATGGATAGATTTTAGTGTCATATATTTTAATGAATCATGCTTAAAAACAAACTACCAAAAGGACTGGTTGTGACACTACTGATAGAACTCCAAGGTAATTTTTTCTACATCTCTCTAGATATAAATGCATTGAATAAAGAAATGCTAAAAATGAAAGAATTAACACCTTCATGCAAAACATAGAATCTGCCATAGAAATCCATTATTTCACAGTGGATAAAAGACATGCAAGTGCACTGACAAAATGTCCTAATATATAGAATAATTGGAGCAAGAAAGAAGAAATTTGGCCCATCGAGTCCCTATCAGTTCTATGTAGAAGCACATCAGGTGGTCCCACTCTCCCAACCTTTTCCCAAACTGCTGCAAGTGTTTTTCCTTTGAAATATATATCCAGTTGCTCTTTTGAATGTTACAATATAATCTGTTGCCACTACTACTGCAGTGCACTCCAGACCCAAAATACTAGCAAAGTAATAGTTTCTTCTCATGTCATTCTTGTTTTTTTGTTTTGCTAATCACATTTTCTTGATATCCACTAGATTTTTACCCACTATAATTTGTCTACGTTCGCCATTTATACCCTTCATAATTTTATATATTTTTACCATATCCATACATAACCCACCTCTTTTCCCATCTCTTTTCCATCCAGAATAATCCAGCTTCTGCAGTCTCTTCATATAAATGAAGTCCCTCATCCTCGGAAGCATTTTGGCACCCTTACTGAAGCTTTGACATCTTTCCTAAACTATGATGCCTAGAATAGGACACAATGCTCTAGGCCCAGGTGCGAACCTGACTACAGGTGCTTGTCTGTACATAGTTTGTACGTTCTCCCCGTGGGTTTTCTCTGGGTTATCTGATTTCCTCCCACTCTCCAAAGACGTGCAGGTTTGTAGCTCGCTCTCTCTCTCTCTCTCTCTCTCTCTCAATTGGCTTGCTATAATTTTACACTATTCCTATATTTGTGCAGGATAGTGTTAATGTGCAGGGATTGCTGGTCGGCGCGGAATAGATGGGCTGAAGGGCCTGTTTCCGCACTGTATCTCTAAACTAAACTAAAGGTTCATTATAATATTTTTGCTTTTGAACTGAATGCTTATAAATCCCAGGATTCCATATGATTTTTAACCACTTTCCCAACCTGCCCTACCGCTTTCAACAAACATATACCCCCAGATTTTTGTATTCTTGTACACATTGTTAAATTAGTCCTCTAGTTTACTTACCTCTTTCCATTCTTTATAAAATGTAAACCTTCATATTTCTCAGCTTTGTTTATTGTACCATCTCTCTACCCAATCCATCAACCTATCTGTAACTCTTTGTGGCTTATTACGTTCACGCTGCAAAGTTTTGTGGAATCTGCTCTGTACATTCTGGTATTGGCCTTAAGAACTCCAATATGTACATCCTTCTAGAAGAAAAGGCATTCACAATCACCCTTTTGTTCTATTAGTTGGCCTATGCTCTATTCATGCTGCTAGAGTTCCTTTTATTCCATGGCCTTCAATACTGCGGATGATTTTATTATGTAGTGCCTTATTACATGCCTTTTGAAATATAGGCTGCACCCATAATGTAAGATGGTCCTTTAATAGCAATGTCTTAAGACTATGTGAACATGTTACAGCTTCATATATTTACTTTGTAGAACAGTGCATAGACATTTTAAAAAATGTATTGGAACCAATTTTATCATTGAGAAATCAAATAAAAACATGACTGAGGATCTTAGGAAAAAATATTGGCAGATTCAGCACCTGTGGAGAACATGGATATGCTATATTTCCGGTTGAGACCCTTCTTCAGACTGATTGTGGGGGGGGGGGGGTGAGGGGGAGGGAGAAGAAAGCTGGAAAGGGGGACAGTTTGGAGGATGTCGGTCGACATAGGCAGGTGATTGGAACAAAGGCCAGACAAAAGAACAGAAGGTGTGAGACAGGTGTGAAGAGTTGTGGAATGTGAAGGAGAGTAAAATTGTGGGGGAGGGGAGGGGAGGGGAGGTGAAGGGGAGAAATAGGTGGAAGTCCAGGTGGGGCACAGGGGAGGAAGGGAGAGGGAGAAGAAAGGGGAGGGAGGGGGTTGTTAGAGGTTACTTAAAATTGGAGAATTCAATGTTCATACCGGTGGGTTATAAGCTACCCAAGCAGAATATGAGCTGTTATTCCTGAAGTTTGCGAGTGCCCTCACTCTAGCAATGGAGGAGGTCCAGGATAGAAACGTCAGTGTGGGAATGGGACAGGGAGTTAAGATGTTTAGCCATGGGAGATCCAGTGGGCCACGACAGACCCAGCGCAACAGTCGGCGAGTCTACTCTTGGTCACGCCGACGGAAAAGAGGCCACATCAGAAACACTGGATGCAGTAGATGAAGTTAGAGGAGATGCACGTGAACCTCTGTCTCACCTAGAAGGACTGCTGGAGTCCATGAATAGAGGTGGGATGAGGTATATTGGTACAGCGCCAGAGGTAATAACGCAATGTACATCACATCACGTGCTTAAGCATAACCATTCAAATTTTCTCCAAAACAAAACAAGAAAAAAAATTCTAAAGCATCAAATGTCATACATATAGCCTTTAAAGAGGACCACTTTCAAGGATTTAAAATGAGCACTTTGTGCAGAGTTGATGTTCTTCAAAATCTGTTTACAAATACAGGTTGAGATAAGACATTAACATCAGAAAAAAACAAACCTTCTGACCTTAGATTCTGGCTTATCTTTGTATGACAAATCTCCCAGTTCCTCAGGTCCTAGGGCGAATAGTGATTCTAAGTCAAAGAAAGAAATATTGCATCAATTTCAGGAACCAGTACATTTATATAAACTTAATGACATATAGAAGTGTCCAATGGCATCTCACCACAGCTTACACACAGTGTGTAAAAAATAGCATTAGGAAGGGCTATCTGAAGCTTGACTAAAGGTGAGTGCTTTAAGGATGTTCCAAAAAGACAATAGACAATAGGTGCAGGAGTAGGCCATTCAGCCCTTCGAGCCAGCACCGCCATTCAATGCGATCATGGCTGATCACTCTCAATCAGTACCCCGTTCCTGCCTTCTCCCCATACCCCCTCACTCCGCTATCCTTAAGAGCTCTATCCAGCTCTCTCTTGAAAGCATCCAACGAACTGGCCTCCAGTCTTCTGAGGCAGAGAATTCCACACCTTCACCACTCTCTGACTGAAAAAGTTCTTCCTCATCTCCGTTCTAAATGGCCTACCCCTTATTCTTAAACTGTGGCCCCTTGTTCTGGACTCCCCCAACATTGGGAACATGTTTCCTGCCTCTAATGTGTCCAATCCCCTAATTATCTTATATGTTTCAATAAGATCCCCCCCCATCCTTCTAAATTCCAGAGTATACAAGCCTAATTGCTCCAGCCTTTCAACATACGACAGTCCCATCATTCCGGGAATTAACGTAGTGAACCTACGCTGCACGCCATCAATAGCAAGAATATCCTTCCTCAAATTTGGAGACCAAAACTGCACACAGTACTCCAGGTGCGGTCTCACCAGGGCCCGGTACAACTGTAGAAGGACCTCTTTGCTCCTATACTCAACTCCTCTTGTTATGAAGGCCAACATTCCATTGGCTTTCTTCACTGCCTGCTGTACCTGCATGCTTCCTTTCAGTGACTGATGCACTAGGACACCCAGATCTCGTTGAACATCCCCTCTTCCTAACTTGACACCATTCAGATAATAATCTGCCTTTCTATTCTTACTTCCAAAGTGAATAACCTCACACTTATCTACATTAAACTGCATCTGCCATGTATCCGCCCACTCACACAACCTGTCCAAGTCACCCTGCAGCCTTATTGCATCTTCCTCACAATTCACACTACCCCCCAGCTTAGTATCATCTGCAAATTTGCTAATGGTACTTTTAATCCCTTCATCTAAGTCATTAATGTATTTCGTAAATAGCTGGGGTCCCAGCACCGAACCTTGCGGTACCCCACTGGTCACTGCCTGCCATTCCGAAAGGGACCCATTTATCCCCACTCTTTGCTTTCTGTCTGTCAACCAATTTTCTATCCATGTCAGTACCCTACCCCCCAATACCATGTGCTCTAATTTTTCCCACTAATCTCCTATGTGGGACCTTGTCGAAGGCTTTCTGAAAGTCGAGGTACACCACATCCACCGACTCTCCCGTCAATTTTCCTAGTTACATCCTCAAAAAATTCCAGTAGATTTGTCAAGCATGATTTCCCCTTCGTAAATCCATGCTGACTCGGAATGATCCTGTTACTGCTATCCAAATGCTCAGCAATTTCGTCTTTTATAATTGACTCCAGCATCTTCCCCACCACTGATGTCAGACTAATTGGTCTATAATTACCCGTTTTCTCTCTCCCTCCTTTCTTAAAAAGTGGGATAACATTTGCTATCCTCCAATCCACAGGAACTGATCCTGAATCTATAGAATATTGAAAAATGATCTCCAATGCTTCCACTATTTCTAGAGCCACCTCCTTAAGTACCCTGGGCCTTGAGGGCAGACCATCAGGCCCTGGGGATTTATCAGCCTTCAGTCCCATCAGTCTACCCAAAACCATTTCCTGCCTAATGTGGATTTCCTTCAGTTCCTCCATCACCCTAGGTTCTCCGGCCCCTAGAACATTTGGGAGATTGTGTGTATCTTCCTCAGTGAAGACAGATCCAAAGTAACGGTTTAACTAGTCTGCCATTTCTTTGTTCCCCATAATAAATTCCCCTGCTTCTGTCTTCAAGGGACCCACATTTGCCTTGACTGTTTTTTTCCTCTTCACGTACCTAAAAAAACTTTTGCTATCCTCCTTTATATTATTGGCTAGTTTACCCTCGTACCTCATCTTTTCTCCCCGTATTGCCTTTTTAGTTAACTTTTGTTGCTCTTTAAAAGAGTCCCAATCCTCTGTCTTCCCACTCTTCTTTGCTATGTTATACTTCCTCTCCTTAATTTTTATGCTGTCCTTGACTTCCCTTGTCAGCCACAGGTGTCTCTTACTCCCCTTAGAGTCTTTCCGCCTCTTTGGGATAAATTGATCCTGCAACCCCTGCATTATTCCCAGGAATACCTGCCATTGCTGTTCTACCGTCTTCCCTGCTAGGGCCTCCTTCCAGTCAATTTTGGCCAGCTCCTGCCTCATGCCTCTGTAATCCCCTTTGCTATACTGTAACACTGACACTTCCGATTTTCCCTTCTGCCTTTCCATTTGCAGAGTAAAACTTATCATGTTGTGATCACTGCCTCCTAATGGCTCTTTTACCTCTAGTCCCCTTATCAGATCAGGATCATTACACAACACTAAATCCAGAATTGCCTTCTCCCTGGTAGGCTCCAGTACAAGCTGTTCTAAGAATCCATCTCGAAGGCACTCTACAAACTCTCTTTCCTGGGGTCCATTTCCAACCTGATTTTCCCAGTCTACCTGCATGTTGAAATCTCCCATAACCACCGTAGCATTACATTTGTGACACGCCAATTTTATCTCCTGATTCAACTTGCACCCTATGTCGAGGCTACTGTTTGGGGGCCTATAGATAACCCCCATTGGGGTCTTTTTTACCCTTACAATTCCTCATTTCTATCCATACTGATTCAACATCTCCTGATTCTATGTCACCCCTTGCAAGGGAATGAATATCATTCCTTACCAGCAGAGAACTGGAAGAAATTTTGAAAGGCAATTTTAGGGACGTGAATGTGCATAACAATTGATTTAAGGAATGGTGATGCACAAGATGCCACGGATAGGGAATTCCAGAACTCTCCGAGAGAGGGTGGAAGAGTTTGCAGAAATGAAGGATTAAGGACATAGATATAAACAAAAGAGTAACAATTTCAATTATGGAAGACCTATAAGGAATGGATATAAAGAACTTATTTTGTTTGCCAAAGACAATAACTCAGGGACACAGCATCAGGCAGGGTTCGTACACTTGAAACAGCTATAAATTCAAGGACTTACTCGGACTTAAGGATCAAAAATCCTTTTTTCAAGGACCAAAATCCAGCATTGATGTTTTTTCCCAGTTTTTCTCCGCATAGGTAAGAAAATACTGTTTTCAAAACTGTTAATTTGGTGTATATGGTTAATTAGTAAAAACTATGATTTTGTATGTTTTTTTGCTTTATGCGGCGAGCTCCTCTCAACTCACCCCGACTCTTTAACTTGTCCCGGAGCCGTGGAACCACGGCGGTGGCGGGGACTGGAGGCAGAAGCTGCCGGCGAAGGTTCACCGGAGAGCGGATCGCCACCGACCCAGAGCCGGGACAAGGCGAGAGATCGCAGCGCCCCCTCGCAAACAACAAACACAAGGAAACTTCCCTCCTCGCCGCCGCCGCTCACACCGAGGATACGGGGCTTCTGAACAACAACTACAACACTTGTGCTTGTTCTTACTTCGCTGTGTTAGAGGGAGACGGGGCTGGGGAAGAGAGTGGAGGAGCGACGCAGATCTCGCTGGTGCAGAGAGAGAGAGAGGGGGTAGAGAGAGAGAGGGGGTAGAGAGAGAGGGGGTAGAGAGAGAGGGGGGTAGAGAGAGAGGGGGGTAGGGAGAGAGGGGGGCAGAGAGAGAGAGGGGGGCAGAGAGAGAGAGGGGGCAGAGAGAGAGAGGGGGCAGAGAGAGAGAGGGGGCAGAGAGAGAGAGGGGGCAGAGAGAGAGAGGGGGCAGAGAGAGAGGGGGCAGAGAGAGAGGGGGCAGAGAGAGAGGGGGCAGAGAGAGAGGGGGCAGAGAGAGAGGGGGCAGAGAGAGAGAGAGAGAGGGGGCAGAGAGAGAGAGAGAGAGGGGTAGAGAGAGAGAGGGGGTAGAGAGAGGGGGGTAGAGAGAGAGAGGGGGTAGAGAGAGAGAGGGGGTAGAGAGAGAGAGGGGGTAGAGAGAGAGAGGGGGTAGAGAGAGAGAGGGGGTAGAGAGAGAGAGGGGGTAGAGAGAGAGAGGGGGTAGAGAGAGAGAGGGGGTAGAGAGAGAGAGGGGGTAGAGAGAGAGAGGGGGTAGAGAGAGAGAGGGGGTAGAGAGAGAGAGGGGGTAGAAAGAGAGGGGGTAGAGAGAGAGGGGGTAGAGAGAGAGAGAGGGTAGAGAGAGAGAGAGGGTAGAGAGAGAGAGGGGGTAGAGAGAGAGAGGGGGTAGAGAGAGAGGGGGTAGAGAGAGAGAGGGGGTAGAGAGAGAGAGGGGGGGTAGAGAGAGGGAGAGGGGGTAGAGAGAGAGAGGGGGTAGAGAGAGAGGGGGTAGAGAGAGAGAGAGAGAGAGAGGGGGTAGAGAGAGAGAGGGGGTAGAGAGAGAGAGGGGGTAGAGAGAGAGAGGGGGTAGAGAGAGAGAGGGGGTAGAGAGAGAGAGGGGGTAGAGAGAGAGAGGGGGTAGAGAGAGAGAGGGGGTAGAGAGAGAGAGGGGGTAGAGAGAGAGAGGGGTAGAGAGAGAGAGGGGGTAGAGAGAGAGAGGGGGTAGAGAGAGAGAGGGGGGTAGAGAGAGAGAGAGAGGGGGTAGAGAGAGAGAGAGGGGGTAGAGAGAGAGAGAGGGGGTAGAGAGAGAGAGAGGGGGTAGAGAGAGAGAGGGGGTAGAGAGAGAGAGGGGGTAGAGAGAGTGAGGGGGTAGAGAGAGAGAGGGGGTAGAGAGAGAGAGGGGGTAGAGAGAGAGAGGGGGTAGAGAGAGAGAGGGGGTAGAGAGAGAGAGGGGGTAGAGAGAGAGAGGGGGTAGAGAGAGAGAGGGGGTAGAGAGAGAGAGGGGGCAGAGAGAGAGGGGGCAGAGAGAGAGGGGGCAGAGAGAGAGGGGGCAGAGAGAGAGGGGGCAGAGAGAGAGGGGGCAGAGAGAGAGAGGGGGCAGAGAGAGAGAGGGGGCAGAGAGAGAGAGAGGGGGCAGAGAGAGAGAGAGGGGGCAGAGAGAGAGAGAGAGGGGGCAGAGAGAGAGAGAGGGGGTAGAGAGAGAGAGAGGGGGTAGAGAGAGAGAGAGGGGGTAGAGAGAGAGAGGGGGTAGAGAGAGAGAGGGGGTAGAGAGAGAGAGGGGGTAGAGAGAGGGGGTAGAGAGAGAGAGGGGGTAGAGAGAGAGAGGGGGTAGAGAGAGAGGGGGGGTAGAGAGAGAGGGGGTAGAGAGAGAGGGGGTAGAGAGAGAGGGGGTAGAGAGAGAGGGGGTAGAGAGAGAGGGGGTAGAGAGAGAGGGGGTAGAGATAGAGGGGGTAGAGAGAGAGAGGGGGTAGAGAGAGAGAGGGGGTAGAGAGAGAGAGGGGGTAGAGAGAGAGAGAGGGGTAGAGAGAGAGAGAGGGGGTAGAGAGAGAGAGAGGGGGTAGAGAGAGAGAGAGGGGGGTAGAGAGAGAGAGAGGGGGTAGAGAGAGAGAGGGGGTAGAGAGAGAGGGGGGGTAGAGAGAGAGGGGGTAGAGAGAGAGAGTCAGGTGAAGGAGCGCCACCACTTGCGGGGGCTGCTCCCTCCCTCTCTCTCTCTCCCCCTCCCTCTCTCCCTCCCAGCGCCAGCAAGATCTGCACCGCTCCTCCACTCTCTTCCCCGGCCCCGTCTCCCTCTAACGCAGCGAAATAACAAACCCGTGTTGTAGTTGTTCAGAATCCCTGGGGTGAGTGGCGGCGGCGAGGAGGGAAGTTTCCTTGAGTTTGGTGTTTGCGAGGGGGCGCTGCGATCTCTCACCTTGTCCTGGCTCTGGATCATAAATGAATACCAGACAAGACACACATTCCTGCTTCTTCAATGTCTTTATTCTCAGCGACCAACCAGGTAAGAGAATATGTAAATAGGCGACAAAGACAAACACGTCTAACAATGTTTCCTGACTTTCAATAAGAACACTCATTATAAACAATGAAAAAACACATTACTCTGCATGAATTAATACTTTTATCATAAAAAGTGAATTTTCAAGGACCTATAATAAATCCAAGGACTTTCAAGGCCTTGAAAAACAGAGTTTCAAATTCCAGGACTTTCAAGAACTTTCAAGGACCGTACGAGCCCTGATGAGTTGTACAACACAGTAGCATGCCCTTGGGCCCACCACTTCCATGCCAACTTCTTTGCCCAACTATTTTAATCCCATTTACATTGGCATTAGGATCAGAACCTTCCGTACCTTGCCTATTTAAGAGTCTGTCTGAAGCCATGGTGATTATATCCGATTCCACCACCTCCTGGCAGTGTTTTCCAGATATCAACTACACTCTATGTACAACTTCCTCTTCAAATCCCCTTAAGCATTTTCCCCTCACCATAAACCCATGTCCTCTTGGTTTTATACCCCTACCTTGGGGAAAGGTTTCTATCGACCCTATTTATGCCTCTCAATTTTACATTACTCAATTCCTTACATCATCATCCTCAGCATCCTTTGCTCCGGAGAAAAAAATCCAGCCTATTCAATATCACCCCACAACTGAAGTCCTTCAACCAGGCAACATCCTGATGAATTTAGACACAAAATGCCTGAGTAACTCAGCGGGTCAGGCAGCATCTCGGGAGAGAAGGAATGGGTAACATTTCGGGTCGAGACCCTTCTTCAGACTGAAGAATGGTCTCGACCTGAAACGTCACCCATTCCTTCTCTCCCAAGATGCTACCTGACCCACTGAGTTACTCCAGCATTTTGTGTCTACCTTCAATTTAAACCAGCATCTGCAGTTTTTTTCCCTACACATCCTGATGAATTTCCTCTGCACTCCCTCCAGCACAATTGCATTCTTCTTCAAAGCAATTTATACAAAGATTAGAATCACACAAAAGGCAATGCGGTTTGGAATTCACCACTTGAGGGGGTGCTGGATAGAACAACACCCATATTGTTGAGCAACAATCATATTGATAAAAGTACTGGAATTAAGACAATATGCCAGAAATCTAAAACCAGACATAGCAAGTGAGATCACAATCTCGGGGCAGCACAGTGGCACAGTGGTAGAGTTGCTGCCTTACAGGGAATGCAGCGCCGGAGACTCAGGTTCGGTGCTGTCTGTACAGAGTTTGTACAGGTGACCTGCGTGGGTTTTCTTCGACATCTTTGGTTTCCTCCCACACTCCAAAGACATACAGGTATGTAGGTTAATTGGCTGGGCAAATGTAAAAATTGTCCCTAGTGCGTGTAGGATAGTGTTAATGTGCGGGGATCGCTGGGCGGCGCGGACCCGGTGGGCCGAAGGGCCTGTTTCCGCGCTGTATCTCTAAATCTAAAAAAAATAATAGATTCATCTTTTTTGATAAACAATCGATGCACTACTTCTGTTAGCATGCAGTTAAACAAATTGGTGCACCAATGATACCCTTAAGGCTTTCTATAGTGTAGTAAATTTCTTTAGAAACAGGGAAATGCAGATGCTGGTTTACAAAAAAAAAAGACAAAGTGCTGGAACAACTCAGCAGGTCAGACAGCGTCTCTGAAGAACATGGATAGGTGACGTTTCGGGGACCCTTCTTCAGACTGATCAGTCTGCAGAACTGACCCGATCCGAAACGTCACCCATTCCTTCTCTCCTGAGATGCTGCCTGACCTGCTGAGTTACTCCAGCATTTTGTGAATAAATACCTTCGACCTGACCTGAAACGTCGCCGATCCAAGTTCTCCAGAAATGCTGCGTGACCCGCTGAGATACTCCAGCATTTTGTCTCTTTATTTCAAAGGAGAAATGTGAAGGGACAGGAATCCATTCAGGCCAGCAGGTTCACATTGAGCAGCATTTGGTGATTAGCTTATGAGCAGGTAGTTTTAAAATGTCAAATTTATGATGTGCAGAAATTAGCTAGTTATCAAAGCACTGGAATGGTCATGTCGAAAGGGTCCACATTTAATGATGAGCTACATCAGTAAAGGAAATTGTGTAAAAATGGCAATATTCGCAGAAATGAACAATGGTGGCTTTTTCCTTTATGAAGAGGATGAAGACCCCCCTCACAGTTTACAGTCACAGTTTAAGAATAAGGGGTAAGCCATTTAGGATTGAGATGAGGAAAAACTTTTTCGCCCAGAGAGTTATAAATCTGTGGATTACTCTGCCACAGAAGGCAGTGGAGGCCAATTCACTGGATGTTTTCAAGAGAGAGTTAGATTTAGCTCTTAGGGCTAAAGGAATCAAAGGAAAAAAAGCAGGAACGGGGTTCTGATTTTGGATGATCAACCATGATCATATGGAATGGCGGGCTCGAAGAGCCGAATGCCCTACTCCTGCACCTATTTTCTGTTTCTATGTAAGACGGAGCTGAAGGCTCAACTCAGAGACAAACACAGTGCTGAAAATATAAACAATGTTTCTTTGCTTCAATATCCCATGCAATTTCCTGTGCAGTTCAAGAAATGTCCTCCATTCAATATTATGCACTAAATTCTAATAAGTGAGGTGGTTTGAAGGTGAAGTGCAGAAAAGAGCAAATGGCAGCATTGACAATCGAACACCTAGTACCAGGATTCTTTAGCTCCTCCCAAACAATTGCTCTGGGATAAGAAACTGCTGGTTCTTTTTCAAATCTTCGAAACATTCCTTTAAAAGTCATTGTCATTGAAGCACAGAAAACCTATCAACCAATTTCCTGACAACAAAGTTGCAAAACAGTAATATGATAAGGATGTTTTTTTTAAAATGTTGGCCAAAGAGCAATTAGCACTCTCCTGCACTTCTTCCACAGTGAATAATAGAATCTTTTACAATCTCCAGAAATAGTCT
Source organism: Rhinoraja longicauda (assembly GCF_053455715.1). NCBI lineage: Eukaryota > Metazoa > Chordata > Chondrichthyes > Rajiformes > Arhynchobatidae > Rhinoraja > Rhinoraja longicauda. Next base: position 35,669,419 of record NC_135960.1, read on the forward strand.
TAAGATGACATCAGTTGTAGCACAGATTTCATAGTCAACTTTGCAAAACAGTGCATAAGCACATGAGCCTGCAGATGCTGGAACTTTGAGCAAAAAACAAACTGCTAGAGAAACTCAGCAGATCGGGCATTATCCCTGTGGAGGGGAGGCAATTATTTACATACGAGATCAAGATTCTGCACCAAACTCCCCACTTGACCTGCCACTTTTAGGGAACCATGCACCGATACTATCAGGTCTCTCTGTTCTGCCACATTCTCCAGGGGTCTACCATTTACTGTGCCTACCCTAGTTTGACATACCAGTGTGCAATGCTTTGCACTTAAGAGTTTAATTCCATTTGCCATTCCTTGGCCCATAGTCCCAATCAATCTAGATCTTGTTGTAAACCTAGATAACTTCCCTAACTATCTACTATTTTATTTATTTTGTCATCCATAAATGTACATTGTAGAGTAGCCTACCATGCATTACCTTGTCAAAGGCATTGATAAAGTCCAAATAGACAACATCTACTACCCTGCCCTCATCATTTTCCTTGGTGACCACTTCAAATAATGTTCATAAGATCATATGTGATAGGAATAGAATTAGGCCATTAGGTCCCTCGTCTACACCATTCAATCATGGCTGATCTATCTCTCCCTCCTAACCCCATTCTCCTGCACCAATTATGCTCAAGGATCCCAACTGCCTAAATCAGATGCATATCTCCTTTTTCCTGACAAGATCCTCAACCTCCTTCGTCAATCAGAGTTCCCTAAACTTAACAGCTTTGCCCTTTACCCTAACCAGAACATTCTGTCCCTGTACTCATGCTATCTCACTTTTGACAGGCTTCCACTTGCCAGCTTACCCGTAAACAGACTCTTCTAATCAACCTCATCAATCAATGCAGCGTAAAACTTCCACACTTTCCCAAAAATACATGCTAAATCAGTCAGAACTTTATATGTGCTGAGCCTGCGCTTGATCTCGCCGATATACAGGAGTTACATCTAATTCCTGTATATATTATGTATATATATATTATATATATATATATATATATATATATATATATATATATATATATATATATATATAACTCCTGTACATCGGCAAGACCACAGGCAGGTTCAGCGATCATTTCGCTGAACACCTCCGCTCAGTCCGCCTTACCGACCTGATCTCCCGGTTGCTCAGCACTTTAAGTCCCCCTCCCACTGCCAATCTGACCTTTCTGTCCTGGGCTCCTCAATTGTCAGTGAGGCCCAGTGCAAATTGGAGGAACAGCAACTCATATTTTTCCCCAACGGTACGAACATTGACTTCTCTAACTTCAAGTAGCCCTTGCTTTCCCTCTTTCTCCATCCCCTCCCCCTTCCCAGTTCTCCCACCAGTCTTACAGTCTCCAACTACATTCTATCTCTGTCCCACCCACTCCCCTGAGACATGTCCGAAACGTCACCCATTCCTTCTCTCCAGAGATGCTGCCTGTCCCGCTGTTACTCCAGCATTTTGTGTCAACCATATCCCTACATTCCCTTCATATCCATTTACCTATCTGAACGCCTCGTAAACTCATAAGTTCAATCACCCAACACTTAGGAGAACACAGAAATAAGGCTTGACTGAAAACATACTTTACAGTTAATTACTTGGATCATTATCAAAGAATTGCAGTCTGCTTTAAATTATCTCTGTTACTGACCACACCCACACTCCTACTATTGTCATCAACCCAGCACTTTTAATCATTTATCAAGAACAAGCCAAAAGTTAGGTAAATTTAGGGCATTTCCAGTTTAGAATGATGCCAAGAGATCAAGAAACAATCGTAGCAAGTAAGATGGTTTACTTGTACCTGACAGGAATAGGGCAACAGCTTACCAAGTCACTGCATGTGGGACAGATCCAGCGAATAACCTTGCCATTATATAGTACCTTTAGCACAATAGAATACTCCTTGGCGCTTCACAGCACATGTTCAGACAAAATCTTTTTTTTTTAAATTACATAAATAGATGGACCTTTTATTCATAAAGTATTTTGAGAGAAATGAACTTCATAATAGAGTGGCAAGTGGAGATCAGTGGGCCAATTCTAGAAGATAGAACTAAGCCAACTGATTACACAATTGGTAATTGTACAGCAATGAAAACTGAGGACACACCCACAGGGAGCAGACGAGGCCTACGGCGCAATGAGGCAGCGGCAGCACCAGCAACCCAAAGAACCCGCATAACCTACAAAAGACAATCAAACTATAAACCTACATGTCTCTGCAACGTGGGAGGAAAGCCGCTCTGCCACAGGGAGCACCTGAGGTAAGGATTGAACTCGGGTCACTGGCGCTGTAAGATGGCAAGTCTACTGCGGCGCCAGTGTGCCGTTCCAAGCCATTGTGTATTTTGTGTCCTTTACTGTTTATTAGGTAATGTGTTTATTGGCTGTTTTCCAATAGTACTGTTCATATTAACCCACCTCATTCGGTTACAGCGAACAATCTTCAATAAAGGACACCATCTACCTTTCGTGTATAGAAAGGGTGTACATTATTTGCAATTTGCATTCTCGAAGCAGACATTATAGCAGAACTACCTGCATTGCAAATATTCTTTTATATTAATAAAACATTGTTCATTTTTCACTCAAAGCACAAAGGCAACAAGAAATGGTGAAACAGGAAGAAAAATGTTTCAACTTCACATACTAAATAAATATAACCGTTTCTTATATGAATTTCATTCCACCATTAAATAATTTACCTCGGAATTCTGGCGTGTAAAGCAGTGTTTGAAGCAATGAGTTGAGGTAGCAGGTGCCTCCCTGGTTTTTGATTCCACTGAGGTTACAGGCTGCTCTACACGCTGGTGGCTCGGTATCTTTTTTCCTTGATTTTCTCCCATTCCCCACTTTGTTTTCGCACATGAAGCTAGAGTCTTCCTCTTCCTCAAACATGTCCCCAAACATTCTGCAAGATTTGAGGCACTCAACCTCTCATATGGATGCTTTGGGTAAAAAAAAAAAAACTGAATTTGCAGCTTAATAATTTAACGTTATCTCATTCCCAGCAGCATTAGAATTTCTGTTTTATTGGCAACTGTAGGTTTGAATTTCAGGTAGTGTCTTTCACCTGCAAAAATAAAGAAAAATAATTACATCTTAAAAATTAAAAATTAAAATTATTTTATCTACACCAATTAGTTTGTGGTTATCCAACTGGACTGACTCACTCACTCTCTCATAACCCTACAAACATTTTCTCATGTTTATCCATATCCCTTTTGAAAACTGCTATTGAAACTGTTAGCAGTCCTAAAGACAATTACAATGACTGGTTATATAACTAAATGTTCCTGAAGAAGGGTCTCGACCTGAAACGTCACCCATTCCTTCTCTCCCGAGATGAGGCCTAACCCGCTGAGTTACTCCAGCATTTTGTGTCTACCTAAAATGTTCCTCATGTTGCTTCTGAATCTTTTGCCAAATAACTACCTTAAATCTGTCTGATTGCTTACAGACCGCCTGCTACTGAAATAAGATGGCTACTCTAGACTAAAGTAGTACATCTGAAAATAGCTATGTTCTTGGCACACTGAGTTAATCAATATATTTTCTTTTGTCAGAAAAATGACTAATTTCCAGTTAACATTTCAGATTTTGAGATAATGCTTTATCATACTTCATTTGTTCTATATTTCTGAAATGCTTGCATCCAACAATTCTTGGGGTATATCATGCTCTTACAAGAAGAAGAACAGTTTGCTGGCCGCTGAGATGACTTCATTCAGGATGAAATATTACACCAGCTTTCCAGCTGATGATATTACTGAAACATTTATTCACAAAATGCTGGAGTAACTCAGCAGGTCAGGCAGCATCTCGGGAGAGAATGAATGGGCGACGTTTCGGGTCGAGACCCTTCTTCAGACTGAAACATTTGCACCAATAGGATGGTTGGCTGCAGTACAGAATTAAAAAAACTAAAACTAAAAATCCTAAAAAAACTGAGCAGATCAGGCAGCATTTGCGGAAATAGCAAATAAATTATGAAGGTGCACACCTCAAATCTCATCTTGCCACTATTGTACAGCGAAGTTCATTCTCAGTCACGTGTGTGACCAAAAAAGTGAAAAACTGTGGAATACATCGCTTCTAATTCTGAAAGCATTACAGGTATATTGTTTTGTACTGTATATATGACTTATATATGTCGAAGCTTATCAAGTGAAATTTTTATATGTTACTACACAAACCACTCCTGCATTGGTGCAGCACCTTCTCCTCCCCCACTCCTCCCTCCCTTCCCCCACTCCTCCCTCCCTTCCCCCCCCTCTTTCCCGCTCCCCCTTTTTCCCACTCCCTCTTTCCCCCCCCACCCCCCCTCTTTTCCCCCTCCTCCTCCTTCCTCCCCCAGGAGCAACCTGCTGTTGCCGTCGCAACCCGCCTCCCGGCCCAGGCGGCCGCCATTGGTGCAGCTGAGGTGGGGGGGAAAGAGTCCTGTCCCGTCCCGGTGCGGGGATGTTCAGTGGTAGACGGCAGCAGCTCTCCCACTGTTGCTGAGCCGCTGGACGGCGTGGAGAAGGCACTGTGCCGGCCGGGGAGAGGAAGGGGGATGGGGGAGCCGAGGGCAGGCCCAGTGCCAGGCCCAAGCCTCCGTCAACGCCTGGCCTCATCGCCGCTGCTGCTGCCACCTTTCCCCTTGGCCCACCTCAGTCTCGCGGTTACCCAGTCAGGTCCAGGCCCATGCCCATGCCGCCTCTCCCGGCACCAGGCTGGCTCTCCCATCCCCAAGAGACAGGCGGCCGAGCCCTGCTCGTACCCGAGATCAACGGGCCCCAACTGCACAGGCGCGGATGCATTTGTTCTGCGTACGCACGGATGCGGTGGCCATCTTACGTAAGTACCAGATCAACAGGGCCCCAACTGCACATGCACGGTTTTAAAACTTTTTAAATGTGAATAACCTTTTAAAATATAACACCGATTTCAATTAAACATCCTCCCTAGGACCCCGGGATGGTAAGGTGGGCCTAAAATTGTTGCGCTATCCTGTACCGTTTTGGCTGTAGTTCAGGAACAATCAAACAAACAAGAGATTTAGTATATAGATGCTGACAATGTTTGTTTAGGGTCAGAAGTCAAATAGGACTGGTCACGTGTGTGACATGCGGCGTCACACACAAGACCAGTCATATTTGACTTCTGACCCTCAACAAACATTGTCAGAACATATAAAAATTTCACTTGATAAACTTCGACATATAAGTCACATGTACAGTACAAAACAATATACCTGTAATGCTTTCAGAATTAGAAGAGATGTATTCCACAATTTTGGTCACACACATGATTAAGAATGGCCCATTGGGGATACCTATGAATTTAATTCATTTTCCAATCTCCAAAATACAGAGCACATCCCAAGATATACCAAATGAGTATTTTACTTCTAAATTATTGGTTGGTCATCACAAAATAAAGCTGAAGTTGTCAGAACTCAGTGAACAAGTCGTTCTGGCCAATAATTATTTACAATGAATCTTTTTGGATTATAAGCTTATACACTGATCTCCAACATTTGTGACATAATGTGACAACAATAGAAGCTGACAGAAATACACAAATGATACCAGGAACAGCACCAATAAAAGCACTGCTGTTTATGCTTTCCTTGACTAAAGTCCAAAACACTTCCTGTGTTGCTATTTACAGATATAATGGACACCATTATAACAACAAAACCAAGTTGCAAACCAGATAAAGAGAGAATCAGGGGAGATTTTACAGAAAGTCCCTTCTACAAAACTACCCATTTCCACTAATACTTTTGCTGAAGTTCTCATTCCTAATCTTGCAACATCCTAAATCAATAAAACTTTCCTTTCTGCCTTCTTACTGTCCACACTACACAAAATTTAAACAACGAACGGCAGATGCTGGTTTGTACCAAAGATAGACACAAAGTCTTAGAGTTACTCAGCGTGCCAGATAGCATCTCCGGTGGGAAGAGGAGGAAGGGGAAAAATGGGTGTGAATCAAGATGGGGCACAGGGAAGAGAGGAGGCAGTTGGTTGGGGGAGAAAGTTTGAAGGTTAGTTACCCAAAATTGGAGAATTTGTTATTTGTACCAAAGATAGACACAAAGAGTTGGAGTAACTCAGCAGGTCATACAGCATCTCTGGAGAAAAGGAATAGGTGATGCTTCAGGCCTACCTAAGCAGAATGTGAGGTTATGAGTACTGTTCCTCCAGTTTGCATGTGGCCTCACTCTGGCAATGAACAAGGCCCAAGACAGAAATGTCAGTATAGATGTGTTGGAAGGAAAACTGCAGATGCTGGTTTAAATCGAAGGTAGACACAAAATGCTGGAGTAACTCAGCAGGTCAGGCAGCATCTCTGGAGAGAAGGAATGGGTGACGTTTCGGGTCGAGACCCTTCTTCAGTCTGAGGTGCATACTCATGTTACACTTGGGTAGTTTACACCCCAGCAGTATGAACATTGACTTCTCTAACTTCAAATAGTCCCTGCTTTCCCTCTCTATACCCCCCCCCCCTTCCCAAATCTCCCACCAGTCTTCCTGTCTCCTCCTACATCCTATCTTTGTCCACCTCCTCCCCTGACCAGCGGATGTTGGTTTACAAAAAAGTCTGAAGAAGGGTCTCGACCTGAAACGTCACCCATTCTTTCTCTCCAGAGATGGTGCCTGACCCGCTGAGTTACTCCAGCATTTTGTGTCCAAGGTCAATATAGAAATGGGAAGGGCAGTTAAAATGTTAACTGGGAGATCCAACAGGAGTAGGCAGACCTAGCTTGAATTACAAGAAGAGGCTAGAATAGGCTGGGACATTTGTACCTAGAGTGAAGGAGGCTGAAGGATGAGCTAAGTCATGAGGGGCCTAAATAAGGTGAATAGTCACAAGGGTAGGCCCAAGATACCCAGGCTCGAGGAGTCCAGAACTAGAGGGTATAGGCTTAAAGCAAGAGAGGAAAGGTTTAAAAAGGACATGAGGGGCAATTTTTTCACATAGAGCAGCACATCTGTTCGCCACTCATGTGGAACAAGCTGCCAGAGGAAGCTGCAGAGTCAAATACAATGTTAAAGTTTTCAAAAAGAAATTGAGATGGGTACATGGATATGAACGGTTTAGAGGGATTTGACTCTCCACCGCTGTCCCAGGAAGACAGGTTCGTGGAACCCAGGCCTCCTCTTTCTGAAGTCAACGAACACACCTGGAATTGTACGACTCTATTAATCCAATGCATAATTAACCTACCCAGTCACAATTTTTTAGATGTGGGAGGAAACCCTCGCAGTCATAAGGAGAATATGCAAACTCCATGCAGATAGCACTCAAGGTCAGGATTGAACCTGGGCTTCTCACTCTATGAGCTGTGCTACTGTTCCACCCATTCCTTATATGGGAACACAAAAATCAAATCTCAGTTGCAATATAGTGAGAAGGAAGAGTTCCTTTTCACATCCAAGTATGTCGCCACCATCCTTTTTGCTCATATATTCTATCGCCAATTCCTCCATACTGACTGTTCCACGTGCTTAAACATTTGATACTAATTTTGTTATGACCACCTTATTTTGTTTGACATTGCATTTGACTCAAAAGCATTGTCCAACAAATATTGTCATCTTTCACATATCATCATGCATAGTATTCCAACCCAAAACAAACAAACCAAGAGTACCCATTCTTCTCTTATGTCTACAGTAGACACAAGTAACAGCGGATGTTGGTTTACAAAAAAAGACAAAGTGCAGGAGTAACTCAGCGGGTCAGGCAACATCTTTGGACAACATGGATAGGTGACATTTCAAGTCAGGACCATTCTTCAGACTGATTGTGGTAAGAGGGAGAAAGTTGGAAGGAAGGTGGGGCAGGACAAAGCCTACATCCAAGACACCTCACACCTACAACAATTTCAATTTCTAGACCCCCCCATCGCCTCATCTTTACCAGGGATGTCCAATCCCTATATACCTCCATCCCCTATCAGGAAGGTCTGAAAGCTCTCCGGTTCATCCTTGAACAGAGACCCAGTTAGTTTCATTCTACTAATTCTGCTCCACTTGGCAGAAACTGTCCTCACTCTCAACAACTTTTCGTTTGATTCCTTTCACTTTCTCCAAGTTAATGGTGGGCACTCACATGGGCCCTAGCTATGACTGCCTTTTTGTTAGTTACATCAAAGTCCTTGTTCCAAGCGTACAGAGGCACCATCCCTCATCCCTTTCCCTGCGATCTCAATGACTGCCTCCTGCACCCATGCGGATCTCGTCGATTTCATTAACTTTATCATTAACTTCCACCCTGCCCTCAAATTCACTTGGACTAACTCTGACACCTCTCTCCCCTTTCTTGGTCTCTCTGTCTCCATATCAGGGAACAGACTATCAACTGACATCTACTACAAATCCCAGTTATCTGGACTACATCTTCTCCAAGCTGCCTCTTGCAAAGACACTATCCCCTATTCACAATTTCTCCACTGCATCTAGGATCTGCATTATAGGACATCCAAGATGTCCTCTTTCTTTAGCAAACATGGTTTCCCCTCTGCTGTCATAGCTGGATCCCTCACCTAAGCCTCCTCTGAGTCCTGCTCTCACTCCCTCTACCCCCGACGGATCAAAGATATTCCTCTGGTCCTCAGCTTTCACCAGCCTCTGCATTCAACGCATCATTCTCTGACATTTCTGCCACCTTCATGATCCCACCACCAGTCAGATCTTCCCATCGGCACCCCTTTCCGTCTTCCACACAGACCACTCCTTCCGAAACTCATTGTTACATTCATTCCTTCCCACCCAAACCACCCCTGCCCAGATACTTTACCCTACTGTTGCAGCAGATATAACACCTGTCCCTATAACTCCCCCCTCACATCCTCCCAGGAACCCCAGCAGTCCTTCCAGGTGAGCTGGAGGTCGACATACACCTCCTTTACCTCATCTACAGATTCGGTATTTCCCTATGTGATCTCCTTTACATCGGCGAGACCAAATGCAGACTCAACGACCTTTTCGCCAAATACATGCACTTGGTCTAACAAGACCTGCTGGAACTCCCGGTTGCTAACCATTTTTACTCCCCTTCATATTCCTATAGAGACTTTACTGTCCTGGGCCCCCTCTATTGGCAAAGTGATGCCACACACAAACTGGAGGAACAGTAACTCATATTCTACTTGAGTAGATTACAAACTAATAATATGAACATAGAATTCTCTAATTTTAGGCAACCTTTTTCTTCCTGCTGCCTTCCCTGTGCCCCACCTGGACTTGCACCCAGTTCTTCCCTTCCCCCTCCTCTTCCACCTATTTTCTTTCCTCTGGCTGTGCAATTCGCACCACTTATATCCTATCTCACATTTTGGGTTTACATTTCTGGCCTTTGTCCAAACTATCTGCTTGCCAAAAACACTCCTCACCTGTATCCATCCAGCACTCGCCAGGCTTTGGCCTGCCCCATCTCTCTTCCAGTTTTCTTCCCCTTCCCCCACAATCAGTCTGAGCAAGAGACTCGACCCAAAACCTCATTTATCCATGTTCTCCAGAATGGCTACCGGAACTATTGAGTTACTCCAGCACTTTGTATCCTCCCTTTTGTCTGCAAGATCACTTTAGGAGATGATCACACTGTGCATCCTTCAGTTCTTTGCTCAATGCCAATATGTATTAGTAAACACTCTTTGTTTTTTCCCAACTACAATCAACATCAAAGTCCAAGGCACTAATCTTAATTTTTCCATAAAACATTCCTAGCTTAGAAGTGACAAGATGACAATAACTTTTGAGCAGGAAGGAACTGCAGATGCTGGTTTAAACCAAAGGTTTAACTTTTGAGAAGTCAGCAATGACTATTCAGCAGGGAACGTAAGGCAAAATTTCATATATGGGCAAAATGTTTTCATGAAATTATGAATATCGAAACAAAGTTTTGCTCTTTACTATCATTCCAGACCATAATGTCTCTGACCCAGCAGTCTAATCAAAGCGAGCCCAATCTATCACAGCACATCTATGGTACTGCACAATTTTGAGCTCAGCCTTAACCAGACAATATATATGGCAGGTTCTGGAAATCTAAAATTAAAAATAGAAAATAATGGAAATATATAACAGGTCAGAGTAATATTTTTGGAGAAGGAAAAACAAACTTTAAAGGCCTTTCATCAAATCTGACCTGCCAAGTATTTTAAGCCTTGAATTTGACGTTTTATGTATTTTTGGTCCTGTAAAAATGTCTTATCATTCCTACTATTAACACATGGAGGTGAGAGTGCAGCAACTTCACCGAGCACTCCGCCAGCTGCAACTTGTCTTAAATCCACAGATGAGAGAAGCTTCCAGAAGGAAAAACAATATTTGAAGACCCAACAGCAGCCCATGAGTACTCACTACAATCCGAGATGCCGCTATTATTATTATTATCATTCACTGTGAAGATTTCTTCGGGATTGAATGGCCGGCAGAGAGTGGCAGCATTTCCCTGGGAACAGCACTTCACCTCATCCATAAACGGCCATTACTCTAGATGCCAAGTTACCGCGCAAGCGCGGCAGCGCTGCATGCTGGGCGTTGTAGTCCCTGCACTTTTTGTTCATTGTCGAGCATGGGCCGGGAGAACTACAGTTACCGGCAACCTCCTGCTCCCTGGGTGAAGAGGTTGTGAAGCAGGGCAAACTTTGGAGTGACCAGGCGACGCCAGTTAGCAGCTCAACCTCTACCAGTTGCTCATAATTCAACAGTAAAAATACCGCGGACGTTAGTAATCTGAAAGAAAAGCAAATGTCAGATATATTGGACGGATTAGGAAACATCTGAGGAGAAAGAAGACATTTATTGGCACACTTTGTACCTGATGCCTTTTTGCAAGTCAGAAAGCTGTGGATTCAGTCAGTCCTACAGACTGAGAAGAGTATGTTGACACAGCGGTCTGTAGCATGGATGTGGCAGTTTTGTTGGAGTTATTTATTGAGGAGGCTGTTTTGTAATCAATCCAATACGAAGTATTCGGTGAACCATAAAACATTTATTAAACCCATGCTGAGTGAGCGTTCCTCACTTCTGCTAACAGACTAACCGAACAAGCAACAAACTAACTATATCAGTGACTCCAGGCCTACCTAAATCCTGGACTGGATTACAAAGTGGAAAGGGTACCATGCATAGGATATGTGGTGAAGGTTATATAGACAGAGATAAATATGGTTGATCTACATCCTTCCTCTTCAAGAAGCAAATCACAATTAAACAAACATACAGTGGAGTATATGGGGAAACACCAATATAGGGGGAGTGCACTTTATGTTGCGTACTGTGCGCCGAGAGCTGCAAATGAGAAGACAGCTCACCGACAGTTCAAACACGGTCCTTGTTCTAGTCATTGTACTTCGGGTTCAGCTTGCAGAGGCGGCCTGTGCGCGTATGGTACCAGCCGTCACCTTCCCTCACCGAGGATTGAACTGGAGAAGGGAGCGGCACCGCAAGTCTGGTCGGTGTTGAGGGTGATGAAGGAGACCTTGGCAGCAGCCGGGGAGGTGAAGCAGCAGGCGAGGCACCTGGACGGGGTCAGCAGGCAGTTGTGGGACCGTGGGGCAAGAAGCGTTGGACCGTGGAGGAGACAAAGTGGTGTAGTCAGGATAGTGTCGAGGCTGCACTGGCTCATTGACCGGACGAAGGTGTTGCCGGGTACGTCTGTAGGTGCCATCACCAACACGGACCAGGTAAGAGCGCGACTCAGGGGTAGGGCCTTGAATGACTCCCAGCCGATCGTAGCCTTTTGGCGTTTGCAAGCGGACAACCTGGCCTTTGTTTAGTGGTGGAAGCGGTGTGCTAGACTTGTCATAGTATATTTTCTGAGTGTCACGGCGTTGTTGGAGTTGTGTCTGGACCGCCAGAGGGGCACGAACCTGCGGTTGTAGCATCTGCTTGGCTACAGGTAGCGTAGTGCGAGTCTGCCTGGACATAAGGCGCTGGGCAGGGGAACCCAGAATCGAATGTGTCGTTATGAGATATACACATTTGAAAAATCCATAAATCACAAAAAAAAAGATGCCTAGGTTATTTGACCAACCTATCGGTTGAATTTAAATATTAATTTTTTACAGGTTGTAGGGTAGTGGGTAAGGATCGTGTTAATGCATGTAACTCATTTTTCACAAAAGTGAGGGCTAGCACTTTATTGCACCGACCCCCTCAATTATATGTTAAATTCAAAACTAAACTATGGTAACAATGTACATTACTCATGTCTAAAGCTAGCACTTCTGTATCAGTGTAGGTATGTATGCATTACATTTTATTACACTAATATAGAATAAAAGAATGAAAACATATCTTGACATGTATTCTGTTGTGGTGACCGTATAATAACAGAAGCCTTACACCTGGATAACGATCCAAAGACTTTATTAACTACATAGCAAGCACGACCTCACGCCTGCACGTTCCACTTACACTAACCCGAATCTCGCAAGCGGTGGTCACTCAAAAGCTAAAAGGGCGTAACTACAAAAGCATGACGCATAACATGAGTGACACCATTGCACTAATTTACATCCCCCCCTCTTAAAGAATCAACAGCGATACAGACCCATAAACTAAGCATGTCATGTATAACAATCGGTGACAAACTGGAGGAAAGTTAAACATAGTCCGGATACTTCACAACTGGCCTGCAAACACGACCAACACGTGTACGAAAGAGACCATCTCTATTCTTCTTATCCGGGGAGAGAGCAGGTGATTCCACAGGCGAGGGAGACGGAATCAACGTCCCTGGATACGAAGCAGGAAACTGGAACAGGCGATGAATATGGAGGCGAAGATGGAACAGGCAGAGGAGCTGTTGCAGACATGGATTGTTGTGCTGGCAAAAGCATGCGAGTGCCATTAAGCGCAAACGGAAGCGAACTTGGACGATCTGGATTATACGGAGGAGGAACAGGCTCGTTCACAGGCAGGATGTGTCGCCTGTTACGTCGGTAGGTACCGCCATCGGCACTAACGATATATGAGCGTGGCTCCAAAGCAATTCCAGAAATTACTCCGATACGGTCATGACCTCTGTCAGTCTGTAAGTGGACCACCTGCCCTTTGGTCAGCGGTGGCAGTGGCCTACTTGTCTTGTCAAACCATCGTTTTTGAATGTCACGCTTCTGTTGCAACCTGGATTGAACCTCCTCCGGTGGAAACACTTGTGGGACAAAGCCTGATTGGCTACAGGCACTGTGGCACGGGTTTGCCTTGATAATAAACGTTGAGCGGGTGAACCCAAGATGGGGGTCATGGGAGATGTTGCGTAAGTTAAGCAGATCCAGGAATATTTGCTCTGTACGAACGTTCCATGAGCTGTTTAGCACTTTTGACAGCCCGTTCAGCCAGCCCGTTAGACTGGGGATATTCCGGGCTGCTGGTGATGTGGTGAAGATTCCAGTGTCTAGCGAACTCCCTGAATTGTTGGCTGGTGAATTGACTGCCGTTGTCAGTCAGCTGTTTGACCGGGGATCCGTGGACTGAAAAGTGGCGAGATAACTTCGAAATCACTCCGCTGGAAGTGGGGCTGCTGAGAAAATCAATGTTGAGCCATCCTGAATAAGAATCCACGAGCATCAGGTATTGTTTGCCATGCCAATCAAATATGTCAGCTGCGACTGTAGACCACGGGAGTTCAGGTACCGGATGTGAAAGAAGCGGTTGCTTTTGTTCGTGAGGAGCCAAACTGTTACACACTGCGCAGGATGCCACATTCTCGGTGATGTATTCGGCCATGCCAGGCCAGTAAAACATGCTTCTCGCCCGTGAAACAGTGGCTTCAGCACCCGGGTTTCCCACATGGACAGCGTTAAAATACCGGTGGTACTGCGAGGCAGGAACCACGGCCTTGTGTCCTTTTAAAATAATGCCATCTTGCAGCACTAACTCATCTCGGACAGCAAAGGGCCGGACTGGCAGCAGAACGTTGTAGTGTTTGTCTGGCCAGCCGCGCTTAATGACGGAGGTTAGCGACCGTAGGGTACTGTCAACAGCAGTGTGGGCAACCAGGTGCTTCATGCAGGACGAAGGGATAAAAGACACACACATCACACACATCACCCTCGCAGGTCTTCCGGGGTGCACGCGAAAGAGTATCGGCCAGGTGCATATCCTTACCACGTTTGTGGATCAGCACGATGTCATATCTTTGAAGTTGCAGGAACATCCGTTGTAGGCGCGCTGGAGAGGTGTGGATAGGTTGGTGGTCAGTTTCAATTGTGACAGTGTGGCCAAAGATGAAATCATCGAATTTCTTGCAGGCAAAAACAACCGCTAACAGTTCTTTTTCAATTTGGGCATATCGTTGCTCTGTCAGTCATGGTGCGCGAAGCATAGGCAACAGGCTTATTGCCATTGCCATCATTCTGAAGGCATGCAGCGCCCAGCCCGTGTTGTGAGGCGTCACAAGTAAGAGTAATCGGTAGTTTAGGGTCAAAGTAAGCCAGTCGGAGCATCAGACATCCGCCGTTTAAGAGTGTCAAATGCAGTCTGTTGTTGCTCGTGCCAAGTCCGAACAGAGTCTTTGTGTGTAAGCTGGCGCAATGGGGCTGAAATTTCACTGGTCCTGAATGAATTTGCTCAAATAGTTGGCCAGGCCAAGGAATCTCTGTAAACTGAGCACGTCTGTGGGTGCTGGAAGCTCATTGATAGCACTAGTTTTCGCTGGATCAGTTTTGAGGCCGTCTTTGGTAAATATATGGCCTAAGAATTTTACCTCATTCACCCTGAATTTGCATTTTAGAGGATTTAGCTTGAGATGGATGGCCTCGGCATCATGCTCGTTGACCGTTTTTCCAGCAATGAGGATATCGTCCACTACAATGGAGCACGGGTAGCCCGCAAACAATTGCTCCATGGCTTGTTGAAATACTTCACTGGCAGAACATATACCAAAAGGCATCCGAAGAAATTTATAATGTCCGAATGGAGTGCTGAAAGTTGTCAGCTTAGAGGAGTTATGTTCCAGTGGAATCCGCCAAAATGAGCTCTTGGCATCTAGCACCGTGAGTACAGTTGCTTCAGCCATCTACGTCGCAATCTCATCCACAGTGCGCACGGGATAACGTGGTCGTTTGATCACTGTGTTTAAGTCCTTGGGGTTGATACAAATCCGTATCTCATCTCTGTTCTTCTTAGCAGCGACAACCATTGTGGAGACCCAGTCTGAGGGGTCAGATACGGGAGTAAGCACACCCAGAGACACCATTCTGTTAAGTTTACTTTGAACACGATCCCGCATAGCGTGGGGAATCTTATGAGCCGGACGAACAACTGGGCCGAACAGTGCCCAGCTTATCGTTAAACAAATCTTTGTATTGTGTCAGAATTTGATGTGTAAAATCACAGTCTGTAGTCAGAGGACAGACAGAAGGGCTGAAAGTGATCAAACCCATATCTAGGCATGCATCAGCACCCAGTAGGGATAGTACATTCTCGCGTTGCAGCGTGCTCCTGAGTCGACTTTGAGATAAAGGGTTTTGCCATTAATGAGCAAAGCGACCTTGGGATCTAGCTGTTGGTGCACTGACATAGACAAAGCATGTATATCAATCTCTGCACTTTCGCCAGCTGTTTGTACAACCATGGGAACTGCATTTGAGCTAGCTAGAGCTTTTAAGGATAGCGGAGTCAGGGGGTATGGGGAGAAGGCAGGAACGGGGTGCTGATTGAGAATGATCAGCCATGATCACATTGAATGGCGGTGCTGGCTAGAAGGACCGAATGGCCTCCTCCTGCACCTATTGTCTATTGTCTATAACTGGGTGTGAGAACTCAAAGATTGAACCTTCATCATGAGCAAGCGAGTTGACTGTCTGTCTCGTTTGAAATCTGTTACTGCGTGATCGACAACACCTAATGAAATGGTTTCGTTGATTGCAGAAATGACATAGTTTTCCATACGCAGGGCAACGATCACGAACCACGACATGTGAACCTCCACAGTTGAAGCAATTATCGATCAATCTTAGCTTGGTGACCGGCACTTGAGATAAACGAGGAGGTTTGATAAGACATGCTGGCTGCATTAATTTCACGAGCAGCAGAATGTCCCAGAGTTTTAATGTGAGCATCAGTCAATTCAGCTATGCGACAGCGGTTTTCAGCAGCCGCTTTGGTTAGGTCAACTTCCCGCAGTAATTCATCGCGCAACTTATCATTCAGTATGCCATGGATTAAACGATCATGAACAAGACTATCATGAATATCACCAAATTCGCATTGACTAGAGATATGCTTGAGCGCACTCATGTATAACTCAACAGGTTTTCCTTGTTTTTGATCCCTTGAAAAGAAGTTATGGCGTTCAATGCTCACATTGATTTGTAACTCACATAATTGTCGAAATTTACGTAGGAGACATTCAGGGTCATGGATACACTCAGCAGCAATTTGGTTACCATTAGCGTCAACTCTAGCCGGTGCATAGTGAAATCTTCTGGCACGACGAGCAGCTTCCGTGCCCGCCAAATTAAGAAGGATTAACGCACGAAGAGCAGGAACAGCCGTAGGGTATGCAGCATCACTGTAAATTAGATTGAAAAATCCTCTTCAAAAACACGCCACCGTTCCGCGAGATCTGCATCAAACACCAAGATCTCCGGTTTCCTGAGAACAGAAGCCATCACACACAGTAGAAAAATAACAAACTAAGATAAAAACAAGAGGAAAACAATAGAATTTGGAGTAAGTTCGTACACTTCTGACACCATGTTGTGGTGACCATATAATAACAGAAGCCTTACACCTGGATAACGATCCAAAGACTTTATTAACTATTGACTACATAGCAAGCACGACCTCACGCCTGCATGTTCCACTTACACTAACCCGAATCTCGCAAGCGGTGGTCACTCAAAAGCTAAAGGGACGTAACTACAAAAGCATGACGCATAACATGAGTGACACCATTACACTAATCTACAATTCATAGTTATTTTATTCACAATATTAGGATTTCAGGAAATAAGTTTGATGTCACTGATTGCGAATGTGTATGGGTAGGCCCTAATGAAATCTATGTGAGAGAACAGTGATCATGATAGGGAGAACCATGTGCTGAGAAGTGTGTGCATGACTGATGGATATATATATATATATATATATATATATAAACATAGCACAAAAAGTAAGGAAATTTGTGTTTGGTAGATTATTTCTTTGTTGTAACAATGCGCCCATGAAAAATTTGCCAAACAGCTTATTCTGCTGTTGCTATTGACTCTTGTTTTGAGCTTCTGGTACCCCCAGGTGCTGACAAGAATGGGATGCCATCCCACAACAGTGTGTGACCAGGCTGGTGACCAGCATGAGGAGGAGGTGCCAGGCTGTTATGGCTGTGTATGGTTCTTCCACACGCTACTGTGGCTCCTGTTTATTAAATGAATAAATTGTTAAATTGCCAATATGTCTTGTTTCTTCAGACTTCAATCATCCAATCCACCAAACAACACCGAACAAGAGTCAATGGCAGAATAAGCTGTTTGGCATTGGCAGAGAAGATTTGGCAAATTTTTCATGGGCGCAACCCATATACTCAGCTCTGCTGCTCATCCCACAAATGCATGTTCCTTACAAATGTGGCACCATTTAAAAGGGAAATAAACAGGCTTTCCAACGGTATAAGATTTATTGCCAAGAAGCATTGTTACAACAAAGAAATAATCTACCAAACACAAATTTCCTTACTTTTTGTGCTATGTTTATATTGTAGAGAGAGAGAGATTGAAAGAAAAAGGTTACTAAACAAATAATTAGAGGAAATCCCAAGAAATAAACTATATATATATGATTAAACCATAAACATAAACCATAAAGGTCAAATCACCTTTATGGTTTATGTACATCATGTGAAAAATAAGATAAAGAAAGAAATAGAGCATTGCTTTAAATCAAAGTTGCTTCTGATCCATGAGAAGGAACTATGAAATCTATTTATCTCTCTCTTATATAAGTTAAATTTGTGCCGAGTGCGTGTTAGAGCAATACAAGGGAAACTGCACAAAAGAGGGAGAAAGGATGGGAGAGAAATAGGCAGAAACAGTAAGAAAGAATAAAATCAGAGATTAAGCAGGGGAAAAACATTTTAAATGAAAAATAACAAAAAACTGTGAATTGATAGATGAGATATATTCTGCATTTTTATGGTATCATCACACATACTGTTCCCCCACAACAATGATTACACTGCCAGAGACCTAACGAACGGTGGGGTTTGCTTCCTAAAATGGCGGACGTTCCACTCCGTTGCGTACTACACTTCAGTATACGTGATTTTGCAGAAGTGGTCTATCTTGCTCCGCTCTATTATCTTTGATAGCGAGTTATTAAATGCATCAGTAATCTGGATGAACATTGATATCGCAGATTATGGTAAATTTGGAAGAAACTGTAGGGAAAGGGAGATAAATAAATCATAGGATTAGAAAGGAATTTTACAAAAACAAATAATATAGAGTTAATTATCTGGAAATCAATGGGCGGTCACGGTGGCGCAGCGGTAGAGTTGCTGCCTTAATGCAGCACTGGAGACCCGGGTTCGATCCTGACTACGGGTGCTGTCTGTACCGAGTTTGTACGTTCTCCCCGTGATCTGCGTGGGTATTCTCCGAGATCTTCGGTTTCCTCCCACACTCCAAAGATATACAGGTTTGTAGGTTAATTGGCTGGGTAAATGTAAAAATTGTCCCTAGTGGGTGTAGGATAGTGTTAAAAATTGTCCCCAGTGGGTATAGGATACTTCCAGTATACACCGATCAGCCAAAACATTATGACCACTGACAGGCAAAGTGAATAACATTGATTATCTTGTTACAATGGCACCTGTCAACGGGTGGGATATATTAGGCAGCAAGTGAACAGTCAGTTCTTGAAGTTGATATATTGGATGCAGGAGAAATGGGCAGGAGTAAACACCTGAGTGACTTTGTTATGGCCAGCCGACCGGGTCAGAGCATCTCTGAAATGGCAAGGCTTGTGGGGTGCTCCCAGTCAGCAGTGGTGAGTACCTACCGACAGTGGTCTGAGGAGGGACAAACCACAAACCTGCGACAGGGTGTTGGGCACCCAAGGCTCATCAATGCGTGAGTGCAATGAAGGCTATCTCGTCTGGTCAAAACTGATAGATGGTCTACTGTGGCACGTCACAGAAAATTTTAATGGTGGTTACGGGATAGTGCATCGTATGGGGCTGCACACGGAGGACCAACAGCATATTAGGCAGGTGGTCATAATGTTTTGGCTCATCATATTAATGATTTGGACGAGGGAATTGAATGCAACATCTCTAAGTTTGCGGATGACACGAAGCTGGGTGGCAGTGTTAGCTGCGAGGAGGATGCTAGGAGGCTGCAGAGTGACTTGGATAGATTAGGCGAGTGGGCAAATGCATGGCAGATGCAATATAATGTGGATAAATGTGAGGTTATCCACTTTGGCGGCAAGAACAGGAAAGCAGAGTATTACCTGAATGGTGACCGATTGGGAGAAGGGGAGATGCAACGGGACCTGGGTGTCATGGTGCACCAGTCATTGAAAGCAAGCATGCAGGTGCAGCAGGCAGTGAAGAAAGCGAATGGTATGTTGGCATTCATAGCAAGAGGATTTGAGTTTAGGAGCAGGGAGGTTCTGCTGCAGTTGTACAGGGCCTTGGTGAGACCGCACCTGGAGTATTGTGTGCAGTTTTGGTCTCCTAACCTGAGGAAAGACGTTCTTGCCTTAGAGGGAGTACAGAGAAGGTTCACCAGATTGATCCCTGGGATGGCGGGACTTACATATGAGGAAAGACTGGATAGACTGGGCTTGTACTCGCTGGAATTTAGAAGACTGAGGGGGGATCTTATAGAAACATATAAAATTCTTAAGGGGTTGGAGAGGCTAGATGCGGGAAGATTGTTCCCGATGTTGGGGGAGTCCAGAACCAGGGGTCACAGCTTAAGGATAGGGGGGAAGTCTTTTAGGACCGAGATGAGAAAACATTTCTTCACACAGAGAGTGGTGAGTCTGTGGAATTCTCTGCCACAGAAGGTAGTTGAGGCCAGTTCATTGGCTATATTTAAGAGGGAGTTAGATGTGGCCCTTTTTGCTAAAGGGATCAGGGGGTATGGAGAGAAGGCAGGTACAGGCTACTGAGCTGAATGATCAGCCATGATCATATTGAATGGCGGTGCAGGCTCGAAGGGCCGAATGGCCTACTCCTGCACCTATTTTCTATGTTTCTATGTTTTGGCTAATCAGTGTAGTCCCTGGTGGACTCTTCGGAAATGATGACCACAAGATACAAGATGTGCTAGGTTGGTTACCCATGCCTACTTGGATAGAAATACAAAAATCAGGAGCTAATCTTGTTCCAAATGACTGTGAAATGGTTGAGTGACATATTTTATCCTTGAAGTTGAATGTATTGAGAACTATTTCCAGAATCAAATGCAAACATTGTTTCTTCCAAACTATA
The DNA here is from genome assembly GCF_053455715.1 of Rhinoraja longicauda. NCBI lineage: Eukaryota > Metazoa > Chordata > Chondrichthyes > Rajiformes > Arhynchobatidae > Rhinoraja > Rhinoraja longicauda. The sequence continues at coordinate 35,689,912 of NC_135960.1, forward strand.
GCTCCCGAAAAACCTCAATAGGCTGATGCCTCCATTACATGGGATGCAGTGCATACAAATTCTATCCTTCACTTGCTTGGATCCATATTTATCTATTGCGACATACATTAGTAACTAAAGGAATATTTGCTGCCCACCTTGTCAACTAGCAGTGGGGAACAAAAATGGCAAAACGCTTCACTTACAATACAGTGGCAGTAGAGTAATAGCAATATCACAACGACAGCCAGCTGAGCAGGAGGACCCCTTTAATTTCACTGAAATCACTTTTTCTTTGATAGCTTGACTACTTTGACTATATATCGCCACCTGTTCTGCAGCACCAAACCTGACATTTGCTATGTATTAGCACCAACAGAAAAATTTCTACTGACCAAATCATAAGGGCTCATTGAACACCAGCTTCAAGAATCCAGCCAAAGAGAAGCAAAGTTCTACCACCAATTTGAGTGAATAGTGAGTCAAGTCAAGAATGCTTGTCATGTGTGCTGAAGAACAGAACAGCAGCATAACAGGTCTGTAAACACAGCACTCATAGATAATATATTAAACAACAAAAGTTCAAAATATTAAAAAATAAACAACATTAGTGCAAAAAATCCCAAAGTTTTCAGGGCAACCAAGACTTTGTAATTTGTTGTTCAGTTGGTATTTGTAGTGTTCGAGAGCCTGATTGTTGATGGGAAGAAACTCCTCCTGAACCTGTAGGTCATGGTTTTCAGCCTCCCGTACTTTCTTCCCAATGGCAAGAGTGAAATGAGAGCGTGACCAGGATGGTGTGGGTCTTGATGCTGTTTTATGAGGCAGTGACTGTAGCTCTCTTCAGTGTTGGGGTTGTCAGTACCTGTGATAAATTAGGTGGTGTCCTGCACTTCTGTAATCTGTTCCTGGGCATTCTGTGCAGATGTAGAGAAAAAACCTAGATCGTTTAATGGTAGCTGTGTTAAACCTACTGAGTGCTTTTTAGACTGCATCAGGTGTATTTCTAGGTTCTTCGTATTTGTGTTAAATGGAAGAATGGAAGCTGCATAACAGAGGATGGTCTGATTTACGGGCTGTTGCCAGGAACACCAACCAAGATTAACATCAGCTGCAGACAAAAGTGATAGCAGATGATGGGATCTGGAGGAAGATGTGCTGAGCAACACACTGAAACAAATGTGCAGTCACTACAAAGGCCCTGTGGAGAAGGGTCTGCCGGCACTGGAAACTGAGGAATGTATTCCTATATAACAGCCTCTCAAACACATCACAGCTGTGTTTTTTCAAGAAGGAAAAATGAGTGGCATTGACACATTATAATAGAATGTACTGATTTGAAGGTACAACAAATGTAGAAAAAGACATGACTGGATTTTATTGTATTTCTTGCATACATTTTTTATGAATAAAGTATATTTTTGAAAGATATATAAATGTTGATTGTGGTGAATTGAAATGTTAAGTACCTCTTTCTTGCCATCCATGAATATTTATTATATTTGCACATGTTCTAGAGTAATGTATTAATGGTCATTTGATATATTAATATTACAACATAGAAGTAGAAAAAATATTTTGATGTAACGTGAAACATGATTGGCATAGAAGATCTGCTGAAAAGAATAGTGTTAAGTTTTGGGCATGCTCAATTTGTAATTTTCCTTTTTCCTAGTTCTTTAGTAGATTTATATTGAAAATGCATTTCCTGACATTGAAATCAGCCTGATATATTTCTCACATTTCTTATCTTTTCCGTGGATGGCTGCATTTTTGGGGATTTGATAGTCTTACATTTTGAAACCATAATAAATTTGTCGCTGTTATCTATTGGTGGGACCTTGTCACTGCTTGTTATGTGTTAGTATTTGTTGTTGCAATAAACTTCAGTGATAGAATGGCAGAATAATTCGATTCAGAGATGTACAAGCGTTAGAGAAGCTCAGATAATCTTGGCAGGGATTTGATTTGGAGGAGTTTTTAAAGATACGGAGGGAAAGAAAATGAATGAATTTGAAAACAAGGGTGAGAATTTTAAAATGAAGCTTTCTCTCAAGTGGGAAAATGTTAGCAAGTGATGAGTGAACAGGTTACGGTCTGAGATGGAACACTGATAGGAGTGTTTTAGATGAAAGTGAAAGTTTTCAGACAAATAGAAAGTGAATATTTATTAATGTTTGTAGAATATTGCATTAAGATATATTTATTGATTCTGTATGCGGGTGGGAGACCATTTTGATATTAAACATACCTTAATCTTTGAGGATTTGTTAAAATTGGAACATTATTGTTGAAATTTTACTCTTTTTAATTATTATAGTTGTATATGCTGTATATATAATTATTTTATGTATTCTATTCATACACTTTGTTCCTCATGACTTGCTTCCAGTATTTCATTCTCTTCCTTTCCAGTATACCTTTTTATTATATTCGTAACCAGCAATATAAAATTCACAGAAACCTTTGCAACATAGCTAATAAGATGGCACAGGATCGAGCAGGGGACACTGGGAACCATTAACCCACGCAATATGTGGACTTGCCTTGGAAGTGGCGTTAGAGTTTAGAGATATAACATGGAAACAAGCCCTTCAGCCCACCGAGTCTGCGCCAACCAGCGATCCCCGCACACTAACACTATCCTACACACTAGGGACAATTTACCATTTTTTTACTAAAGCCAATCAACATACAAACTTGCATGTCTTTGGAGTGTGGGTGGAAATCAAAGCACCTAGAGAAAACCTACATAGGTCACGGGGAGAATGTGCAAAATCTGTACAGGCAGCACCTGTAGTCAGGATTGAATCGGGTCTGTGGTGCTGTAAGGCAGCAACTCTACCACTGCACCACCATACCTTCCTACAGGACCAATGGGAAACTATTCAATCTGCATCATAATCTTTAGTGATCGATCTGCAGCAAACATTCAGAGGATGAAATGTGAATCATGTCAGCATGACTCGAGGGTCATCATACAGCACAGAAACTGTCACTTTGAGCCATCATATCCATGCTGATCATCAAGTATCTATATATATAATGATCTAATTTACTCAGTCCATTGGTCACTATGCCTCGGCAATTCATATGTATGCTTCTTAAATGTTTGAGCGTACATGCCTCCACCACCTTCTCAAGCAGCGTGTTTTTGCAACTATCCTCCGGGTGAAAAAAAATGTCACCAGATTCCCTCTCAACTCCCTACTCTTCAGCTTAAACCTGTGCCCTCAGGTTTTAGACATCTTTGCCATGGGAAAAGTTCCTTACTATTCACTCTATCTATGCCTCTCAAAATTGTGTATACCTCTATCAAGTATCCCCTTAGCCCGGGTCTGAAGAAGGGTCTCGACCCGAAACGTCACCTATTCCTTTTCTCCAGAGATGCAGTCTGACCCAATGAGTTGCTCCAGCTTTTTGTGTCTATCCCTTTAGCCTCCTCTGCTTCAAAGTAAACAAACCCAGCCTGACCATTCTCTCCTCATGTGAACATTCCTTCCAAGGCAATATTCTCGTGAATCTCCTCTGCAACCTCTCCAATACAATCATATCTTTCTTATAGTGTGGCAATCAGAATTGCACCACAATATTCCATCTGTAGCCAAATCAATGTTTTACAAAGTTGTACCAAAACCTCGCTGCTCTTCTAACCTCTTCTTTACATTTACATTTTTTAACCTATGCTCCAGCTAATAAAGACAAGCATCCCAAATGCTTTCTTTATCACCCTATCAATCCGTCCTATCACCTTCAGAGATTTCTGAACTTGTACATCTAGGTCCCTTTGTTCCTTAATATCCTCTTGCCCTACAATTCATGTCATATGTCCTACCCTTACTAGACATCCCAAAATGTATTATCTCTCACTTATCGGGATTATATTCCATCTGCCATTGACGTGCCCCACTTACTAGCTGATCAGTATCATTCTATATCCTCCTCACTATAAACAACATCAATAATCAGAAAAACAACCCTCCATTATCACCTGCTGTATCATAGAACCAAGTCACTTTTCAATCAAATTTGCCAATTTTCCTTAGATTCGTGGGTTCTAACCTTTTGAGCCAGCCTTCCAAAGGCCTCATTGAAGTTCATGTAAACTATGTCAAATGCACTTTCATCAACATTGTTAGTTACCAATTCAAAAAACTCAGTTAAATTGGTCAGACAAAATCTCTCACCAACTAATCAATGCTGATGATCTGCGAGCAATCCATGCCTTTCCAAGTGTAGATTAACCCCAACCCTCTGGATTTTTGCAGACATAACAAACCACAGATGCTAGAATCCTGAGCATGAAACAAACTGCTGAGAAATCTCAGCGAGTCAGGCAGCATCTGTATAGTGAATGGACAGACAACATCTTGGGTCAGGACTCTTCATCTGAAGGGTCCTGATCTCAAACAATGTCTATCAATTCCTTCCACAGATGCTGCCTGACCCACTGAGTTGCTCCAGTACTTTGTTTCTCCTTCAGGATTTTCCAGTTTCCCTATAACTACTATTAGACCCACTGGCCTAAAATTATGTGGCATATCCCTGCTGCCTTTCTGGAATAAATGTATCACATTTGCTGTCTTCCAGTCATCTGCCATCTCAGCTGTGGCCAGGGAAGATTTAAATGTCTCTGTCAGGGCTCATGCAATCTCCTCCATTGCCTCCCATAGCAGCTTGTGATATATATCATCAGCCCCTGAGGATTTATCCATCTTTATTCCTGCTTGGACATCTGATACCTCCTCCTTTTTTACCTTGACAATATTTCACCATCCTACTGAAATATCCTTCTCCTTGTACATTTAAGAGCTCACCCACATTTAATGGGTCCCAGTCTTTCCCTGGTTATGTAATTGCTCTTAATATATTTATAAAATGTATGTAGATTTTCCTTAAGCAAGCACTTAAAAGCTCTGGAGGGACACCACCAATGCTGTTTCTACAAAATTCCCCAAATACATAGGCAGTATTCTCACCCAGGTCAACGTCTCAGTTCTGTAGAGTAGGTCTCATCATTAACATGCCCGACAACAAAACTCTTCAGACTCTCAGGAATCCTTAGCACACAAGGTTCAAAATGGAGGAGTATTGAGAACTTTGGATCCATTCATTGGAAGCAGATGCAATACTAGTATTTAAGAGACTTTTATATATGCAGTCAGAGGAGATTCGTTTAACTTGACATCATTCATTGTGGGCCGAAAGGCCCACAATTCTCAGTTCTGGTTGCACCATTCTCAGTTCTGTCCTTTGGAAGCACATAGAAACCCAGCATAAATAATAGGAGAGCACCACTTCCAAACTACCCACCGATCTGTCCCATCAGTCACATTCTACCCTTCATGTGGCTGAATCTGCAAATCCCTATATTGGCTTCATCAGGCATACCAGAATTCACAAAACTAGAGTGAAAGCAAGTCAAGCTCGACTCCAAGGAAGAGAAGGATCTCCTCCCACCCAACAAACTTTATATGCAACTCCCTGATTTTGTTTTGAAATAGTTTGTTGTCTGCTTAATTATTTTGCAAAGTGTTCAAAACCTAGTCAGCAAGTACATGAGTGATGGATGAAATTAAGAATGCAAAAGAAAAGAGTTCTCAATACTTTGGCCCATACTTTTACTCAACTGACATTATTAAAATTGATGATCCGATCATAATCACAACCTGCTTCAATTCCTGCATTACTGAAGTGACAAAATTATTCGAAGAACTGAAAATCATTGGAATATTCTAAAGTCATGAAAAGTGTAATGGAAAAACCCCCGCAGTGCACCATGTCTGCGTGAACAACAAACATTCATGTTTACACTAATCCAACCCTAAACTATTTTTATTCTCCACATATTCAACACCCTAAAACCTATCAGTATCCACTTTTTGGGGATGTGTAAGGAAACAAGAGCAATTGGGGAAAACTACAGCCACAGAGAGAATATGCAAACTCCACACAGGCAGTCAGGACTGAACCCAGGATGCTGGAGCTGTAAGCCCATGTTTTGGTCTAGAAATACAGGCAGCTTTACTCATAAAATACAGCGTGAAATAATGTGTTTACATGTCAATTAATGTCACAGGTTGAAGAAGCATGTGGAATGTGTACCAGTGACATCTAGGCAGTGTGCCCTGAGGCTCTGCCAAACTGGATATATAACTGGCTATAACTGAAACACGACAGAAATAGAAAGGCAAGAGACTTTGTTGCATGTTTCATTATCTTGTCATTCAGGAAGCTGGAAGTTCAAACGTGTTATTGTAAGCGCAATTACTGTAAACCCTCGTTATAACGGATCATAGGCGGGGAGGAGGGGATAATGGTGCCCGTTATTACTGATTGTCCACTATAATCGAGTAAGAGATTATCATTGTATCAGTATTAGAAATAAACAACTGTAGTTGATGGTTAATAAACAGAAGGACACAAAGTGCTGGAGTAACTCAGCAAAACAGGCAGCATCTCTGGAGAACATAGATAGGTGATGTTTTGGGTCGAGACCTTTCTTCAGACTCTCAGTCTGGAAATGGTCCTGTAATCCAAGTGCGTTGACAGGCTGGTGGCCGGGGAAGAGGCAAAAATCGGCAGAATCAATGGACGTGGCCCATAGGCAGCCGGAGTGCATGTGAGGGTCGATGATGGTGGCGGTGGCAGCAGACATGGCCTGGAAGCGGCCAAGGAAACTATGTGTGTTGGTGGTTATGGCAGAAGGTCTAGCCTGGAAGCGGCGCAAACAGGGGTAGCCAGCGCTCTGGGGATGGTGCAGGCAGCTGTCGGTAGGACAGTCCGCTATAACCGAAATCCGTTATAAAGAGGTCTGTTAAAACTAGGATTTACTGTATAGAAATCTAGGAGAAAGAGATTACTTATCATCAATTATCATCTTCATTCAAGACAAGTATTGACAAAGGGATTGGAAAATAAGATACTACATATAATTTAGACTATGGGTTCATTGTGTGGATGCTCTCAAAGTTTACTTGATGAAACAAAATACAGAGCGGAGGTGCAGAACCTGGCGGACTGGTGTTCTGAAAACAACCTGTCCCTAAATACCACCAAGACCAAGGAGCTGATCATCAACCTCCGTAGGTCACACAACGGGGAATACGCCCCGATCTTTATCAACGGGGACAGTGTGGAGAGAGTGTCCAGCTTCAAGTTTCTGGGCGCTCATATTTCGGAGGACCTAACATGGTCCAATAACACAGCTGCGCTGGTCAAGAAGGCACAGCAACGACTGTTCTACCTAAGAACACTGAAAAAGTCTGGTCTACCCCAACAGCTACTGACAACATTCTACCGTTCACCATAGAGAGCATTCTAACACATGGCATCCCTGTATGGTATCTCAGCTGCATGGAGGCAGAGAGGAAAGCTCTTCAGCGGGTAGTCCATAGAGCTCAGAGGACCATCGGAACACAGCTACCAGCCTTGGAGGGCATCTACAACACACGATGCCTCAGAAAAGCAACCAGCATCCACAAAGACTCTTCACACCCCTGCAACAGTCTGTTCGAACTTCTACCATTGGGCAGACGATACAAGGCCTTCTATGCCCGCACCTCCAGACTCAGGAACAGCTTAATCCCCAGGGCCATAGCTGCTATGAACCGGTCCTGCAGAGCCGGATGGTCACATCGCACAGTGAACCGGCACAGATCTACTTGCACTTTATTCTGTTTTAAAACTGTTACAATTTGTTTCATTGGGTTGTTTAAATTAATACTGACTAGCTAATTAATTTCATGCATTGTATGGGAGGCGCATTCCAAATCTCGTTGTACCCCTGTACAATGACAATAAAGATATATTGTATTGTATATTGTATTGTATTGAAGACATTGAATATCTCCACTAATTCATGAAAATCTCTGAATGACTGTTCAAAGTGCAGAAGGAGTATTCAGAATAGTATTGAAAATGTTAAGTCTATGCGGAGGTACACAGAGCCCAACATAAATGGTGAAAGGAGCAGACCATCTCACATACTACCCACTCATCCATGGTAGAGTCTGTAGGTCTCACATTGGCCTTAGTAGGTGATCTCAGAACAGAAAAATAAGCAAGTCACCCTCATTCCTGAAGGATCACCTGAGATGAAGATATTGTTAGGTTAACGTTGGGGTGTTTACACATTTCGATTTCAATGAAATTGGGAACTTATCATATGGATTCTGGGACTGCATCAGAAGAGCAATTGAATTATCTGGACATGCATCAAATGATAATGCAAAGTATTCTTGGATGCCACTTGTGTAATTTTCTTTTGTGCAATGTATTCCACCCATCCTAACGTGTTTCACCTAAGCAAATGGCAGCTCTTGGGCCTGCTTCATCTTAATTAAAGGCAACCTACCTGTGCAGGTCCCGGTTGATGCAGTGATCCACATTCAGGTAGGCCTTATTTGAATAATATATTCCTGCTTCATCCCTTGTGCTGCCAAATTTGTAGCAATCCATGCAGTACTCACCAAACTTGAACCACTTGCCCGACATCCTCCCATCTACCAATCAGCCAGCCAAATTCCATCCTTCAAACCATCCCTTTCAACTGATCAGAAGCAACCTTTCCCCCCCCAATCCTTGACCTTCGATACAACTCATTTTGTTCTTCATTTGATGTTCTCTTCAGTGGTATAACCACTATTGAGAGCCTATAGGTTATCACCAATTATTTAATCTCCACCTAATCTGATCCAATTTCCTGATTTTCTGAAACAAAGTCATTATCTACCACTGACCTCACGTCATCCTCATAAGAACTCCCCTTTTCTTATTCCATTCTGACTATCCTTCCAAAATGTAAACACACCATATTATTATGTTTCTGACCTCAGGCAGCTGCAACCTTGTCTGTAAAACAACTAATAAATTCTACTCATTTGCCTCTGTTTTACCATCAATTCATCTATGCTGTGAAAGATACTTTGTGCGTGCAGATAAAGATCATTTAACGTTGACTTCATACCATGTTTCTTTGCATTGGCCCTGTTCACTGTTAGTTTTATTTACCATTAAACCCTCTATCCTTCCCATCACTCTGCATATCGTTATCTATTAGTTACATGGAGGGTGGGAGAGAGAGGGGTAGGGGAAGAGAAGGAATGGGAAGGACAGAGGGAGAAAGAAAGGAGAATGGGGAGGGAAAGAGGGAGGGAGTGGAAGAGTTAGAACAGTGGTAGGTGGGAGGAAGAGAGAATGGGGGGGGGGGGGGTTGGGGGGAAGACAGAGGTAGAGGGAGGGAAGATGGCGGATGGAAAGGGAGAGATAAATAAAAAATATCCTCTCACCTGATATATCTTTGCTCTATCTCTATACTAGAGGATCATTGTAAAGGAAAGATTGACCTTTTTTATGATCCATTCAGTGGTGGACAATTTAGACCTCAGATGCTACTGCATTTACCAGTGGCAAGCATTCAAACGAGATGTTGGTTGGCCTGCTGCAAATTGGCTGACAGCCATGCCTTTATGCATGCCAACCAATCTTTGGGCATTGGAGTTTTGCACACTGCATTTTAATACATATCATATACATCATGGGAATGTTAATGGGAAAGAGCTCTGAGAGCACTTTGCAACAAAACTATGCTGGTCTTAGGCAGGGGAAGCATTACATGACTATACACCCACCTTTCTTGGAATGCACTGCAGTGCAGTGGCCAGGCAGCCAATCATAATGCTTGAGGTCCAACAGGAAAAATTAAACTTAAATATCAAATGGCTGAAGTAATCTACAATACATTCAAAGTCTAAACCTGGCCAAAGTGATTTACACCAATGAAAAAGTTTCTAAGCACTTTCCACGCAACTGTTCCCACAAACAGTTACCAGGTAATTGCAATGGAGAGATGATTATTGCAAACTAGAACTTCCCACCTTCCCTCTCCTCTTTTGAAATCGCAAGCAAGGGGATCTGGCATCCCCCATGATGCAGCATCCCCCCTCTCCCCCCTTCCCCCTTCCCCCCCCCCCCCCCCACCCCCCCCCCCCCCCCTTTATTGAATTGGACCATCAATCTAGTTGGTTGTGCTCAGACCTCTTGGATGAGACTTGAAGACCCATTCTTCAGAGGTTGAGTAGCAGCTAAGAAAGCTTGGGACCCTCCATGGATTTATGGATCAATATTACATTAAAAAAAATATTTTACCTTATGAACTATGAGTGGAGCACTTTTGCTGCGAGATATTTTTGGCAGGAAAAATAATAGAGCTTTGTGGAGGAGGAGAAGAAATATCCTCTGGAACTTCAACGCTGTATCAGGTTTTGTCTGAAGCCATTCTGCTGCTCATAGGACATGTTGGAGCACGTTAACTTGCATCACTAATAGTTCAATGGTTCCTTCATATCTCTGGGAATAGATATTTGACCACCACTGAACGAATGGGCTGTTTTGATGTATAAATCACTTAAGGGCTGTACTAGTGACAGAGATAAGCGGTTGATATTATGGTGGACGTGAAGATAATTTTGTTTACTTGGCAGATTTTTATGAGCGACCTGATAAGTTTTTAGAAGCTTTGAAGAGGAACTTTCGAAAAGGGGATTTCATTATTGCATCAATACTTGCATGGAAAAGAGCAAGAGTGTGGGATGAACTGGTTACAATTGGTGCAGAAACAATGGACTGAACACGCTATTTCATTTTATGAGCTAGCAACAGAAAGAAACAGTCCATGAGATTCTTAATGCCTGGACAAATTATTCCCAGCAGTCATAACTGAAGCAGTTATCAGTTATCCCTCAGACGAGATTGAGGCTTGAATCAATAAAGGCAAGAGTAGCAACATCTGACTAAAGACAATTGACCGTCTTTTATTCGGCTGCAGAAAGGCCCCAATGGCGGTAAGGAATGGACCCTTTGGAGACGAGGCTAGTCGGAAGTGTACATTCATATATTAATGCCCTGTTTTGTTGTTCAATACTCTTGTTAAGAAATGCCTGAAATCCTACTATGTTAAAGTTGCTCTTTAAATGAGGTTGTAAATGTTGATCAAGTAACAGGATCTACTTTCTCTACCAGGGTAGATGGATTGCGAAATAAACTACAAAGATGAAAATGGAATGAAAATACAAAAATGAGTCCCACCAGAAGTTAACATAGCTCATGAAGGAATAGTTTTCAGCTTTGCATTAAATCACAAGTGCAACAAAGCAAGTCTGAAGTATTCTAAATTTAGTGCATTATTTTCCATACTGCTGAGCTTTAGATGTGATTGCTGCCAGTGATTTCTGCAGAGAGAAGTGCACTAAATTGTTCAAAGCAAATTGTGCATCCACATTACATGAATTTTTGTTACTTTCAGCCTGTACCTTAAATTTACACTGATATTTAACGTACTATGCCGTTTTGAGATCAGTAATATAACTTGTTTATTTTGGAAGTCTGCCAGAGCTTTGAACTATTGGATTTGTGAGTCAGCATTTTAAGACAGTGATTCAGTCAGACCCCATTCCCCGTTACAGAATTATGTGACATGAGGTCTATTGTCCTGGAATATTAAAAGTATTCAGTTAACAATAACTGGTTTATTTATAAATTGGTAGCAAATGGGTCAAAATGACTGAAACAATAAATTAGCACGGATGTGCATAAGAATTGAAATTTGACCATTTTTGAAGGGGGTGCTTTATATGCACACTTGCGCACATTCTCAGTGTGCTTCATAATTAATTTATTGAGGAAAATTACATCTTCACCATCTCCCCTCCCCCTCCACGCCTTTGGTTTAAGATATACAGCACATAGAGCAAATTAAACTCTTTTTGTTTCTTTTATTTTAGTGGTATTTCTCTTTTTTTTAAGTGGATAAAGAACACTAGATGAGACTTACATTATGTTAATCTTATTAAGCAATGACAATTTGGCACAACAGTGTGACGAGGTAGGCTCTGGCAGGCACTCAGGGAAGCTATCACATCGTCAGTGTTTAATTGGGTCCCTTGGTTATGACCACAAGGCACTATGATGAAGGTTTGCATGAATAATCCACCAGCCATTTCACATCAAGAGGTCTCAAAGGCTTTTACACTGGTGCCCTATCTGCTCTTTAAACTTTGCTTCCTGGCGAGTCCTTAATGAATGCTCATGGGGTTTAGCTCAATAATTCATGGGTAGTGAGTGCACACTGGCCCCATACTCCAACATCTATTGCCTTGGCAACATAATGCTGCTCTTTTGTTGCTATTGGCACCCCCCCGCCCCCACTCATTTTAGCAGTGTCATTACTGTCATAAGCAGCAACCATTTTACACACAGGAAAATCCCATAAACAGGTGTGTAACAACATTCAGATGAACTATTTTAATACGATTTGCAGGGTGCAACAATTAGCTAGGACACTTGGGAGAACTCCTCTGCTCTACTCTAAAGTAGTGTCAAGGGATCCTTTACATTCATCTGAGAGGGCAATTGGTTTAATAACTCATCCGAAATAACACCGGTTTAAATACACAGCCTGAGTACTTGGATCAACAATGGATCAATGGTGCTTTTATTATCATATGTGCAGAGTGCTAATGCACAGTGAAATTCCTTTCTTACAAACAGCCCACAAATAACCATACTCCCAATCCCCGATTAGCAAGTGTACGATAACAGTCCAGTGCAACCGGATGCAAGAAGTGCCATGTTTTGGCGCCATTTCTAAAGTTCAGTCTGCGCTCTAGATCTTATGAGCGTTGCCTGATCCAGGCAAGCCCCAGGCTGTTGAGGACCTCTAGCCGTCGCCTTCCTTGGATGTGCGGTTCGACCTTAGAATAGGCGTCACTCTCCTTCGTTCCTCAGGTCCCCTCCTGCACCCAACCTTGAGGGCGCGGTAGGCCAGACCCCGGTTCCCTCTCCTCTCGTACTGGCCTCGCTCCTCGCCTGTCGCTGCTCACTCCCTCCTCCCAAGGCTATATTCCGATGAGATTTAGGGGTGAATTACTGACAGATGTAAGGGTGTATTCTTTCTCTTCTGTATGGCTCTCTGGTGTAAAAACAGAACTTTAACTGTAACTTATACTTAGATTTTGAAGTTAGATAATTGCATGTGGAGTGGCAGGGGGTATCACAACTAAACCTCCTTCATGTTCATACATGGCACATCTCCACTGTCGTCTGTTTGCAGCTGTCACCTATTGAATTGATTCATTTCCTTTTGTAAATTGGTTATTTCCATCTGCTAAGGTTTTTGCAGGTGTGATTTAGAAATAGCCTTTATGTATATGAGAGGTCTTGTATATGGTTTTGGTTCTCTCACAAACTCTTGTAAGTTTCAAGTTCCATTATGTTAAAATTGCCTTGCTGTAAATTCGTGAATTTCGATGTTCAAATACATTGCATTCATGGATTCAAGGACTTGCTTGACTTCAAAGGCTGGTGGAGGACAGCAGATGGCAACCTTTAAAACAAATCCATTTACTAGCATTTACATCAACCAGCTATCATCCAATCCTCTGAGCAACAATCTGAATTGGAACAGTCATCAAAGAAGGGTTTACGGGCCACCAAAAATTAAACTACAGTCTCTCGACTGGGGCGCAAACCACCATCTTTTGACTACATTAGTACTGTAGTAAGCAATAACTCAAACTAACTTAATGGCTCTCCTCAATGACTTTGCGGTACAGTGACTATCTGTCACCAAATTTGTAAGTGCATCATTGCTGTCAACAGAAATGAAAATGAATACTAAACATGCAATCATTAACCTTTCTGCCAATGCATTAAAGATTCTTCTGACATTCTCCTAGTTCTTTTACCAATGACCTTCAGTCTGAGTCCTCTGAGTATTGATCCTCTCAGTGGAACCATTTTCTTTTTAATATATCTGTGAAAACATCACGATTTTGCACCTTTGTGCTAAAAGTTCCTTTAAGTACAGAGGACAACGCCAGCCTCTTTGGCTTCTCACTATAAATGAATGCCTGATCCGTGGAAATATTTGTAAATCCCCTCTGTATTGTCTACAACACTGTCAATTTTTTTTTTTTAAACACATGCAAAAGGAATAATTTCATTTCAAATTAAATCCCTTGTGCTTCATTCACAATTCATTGGTGGAATCAATTTATTCCGGGTTGTTTTTGAAATGCAATGCCTTGGGGAACCTTCAGTGAGGAAGTGGAATCCTTTATTGTCAAAACATGCATTCTGATCTCTATTTTTAACACCCTGCATGTTTAGGGAGTCATGGAGATGGCCTCAATATTTCCATGATTATGATGTTACAGCAGCTGCAAATATTTTTTGAATATTAATCAAATTTGGAAAATGCAGTGCTGTCCTTTACAATATACTGACATATCTGGTTCTAAAGACCCACAGTGAATCTTGGTGAATATACAGTCATGTTTCGATGATGGTGCCAATCTCTGAGCCAGAGGTTGTAAGTTTAAATCCCATTTCAGGACTTAACTATAAAATCTAAAGCCAAGGCGCAATCTGTGCAGCTGAGATGTAAAATTGATGCCCTGACATCTCTCAAACACATAACAGCATTTGAAAGAAAAGAAGATTATACTCCCTGGCATCCCGGTCAATAGTCAATCTTCAGTTAAATGTCACAAATTTATTATCTGGGCATTATCATTTGGTTGTTCTGGGGGACCTTTCTGTATGCAAATTGTCTGCCAAATTTCCAACATTTCAACAGTTAATGGCAAGACTCTTAACAACATTGATTTATAGAGGGGTCTTAAGGGATTGGACAGGCTAGATGCAGGAAAAATGTTCCCGATGTTGGGGTAGTCCAGAACTAGGGGTCACAGTTTAAGAATAAGGGGTAAGCCATTTAGGACTGAGATGAAGAAAAACTTTTTCACCCAGAGAGTTGTGAATCAGTGGAATTCTCTGCCACAGAAGGCAGTGGAGATCAATTCACTGGATGTTTTCAAGAGAGTTAAATTTACCTCTTAGGGCCAATGAAATCAAGGGATATGGGGAAAAAGCAGGAATGGGGAACTAATTTTGGATGATCAGCCATGATCATATTGAATGATGGTGCTGGCTCAAAGGGCTGAATAACCTACTCCTGCATCTCTTTTCTATGTTTCTATTCCAAAAGAACTCTACAGATAATGGAGCATTTTTGAAATGCAGCCACTTTATTAATATCAGAAAAATCATAATTTGTTTGTAAGATCCCGTTTTACCACAACAATAATGAAATCTGCCTTTGCAGAATGATTTACCTTCTTAGAAATTATAGATAAATATATCTTAGCAATTGGAGATAATACAATAAAACTCCAAAAATTTGAAGAAGGGTCCCGACTTGAAACATCACCTATCGTCACCTATCTATGTTCACCAGGGATACTGCCTGACCTGCTGAGTTACTCGAAAACTGTGTCTTTTTTGGTAAACCAGCATCTACAGTTCCTTGTTTCTCCAATAATCCAATGATGATTTTGAAATCCCAATGGTTCAGCATCTGGATCAGCAGTTTATGTTAGCTGCGCTCCCTACTCATTTGGGTCCTAGTTCCTTTGTTCCCTTCCCAGGCCCAGATCCTGCAATCTCTTTAACTTACTTGTTTTACTAAAACATCTATATATATAATTTCAAAAACTCTCATCTTGTATGTATGCATGTGAGTTCCCGAAATACAGCCAAAACGGCACACGACAGCGCAACTATTTTAGGCCCACCTTACTCACCATTGGCCTGCAGTGTGCAGTAGCAAGTTTTGTTCAAATTGTTGTAATATTTTAAAAGTCATTCACTTTTTAAACTTTAATAAATCACTCCCACTTGCCGTGCCCGGCAGCCGCGCCTGCGCAGTAATACTTCCGTGTTCGTCGTCACAATGGGAACCCAATGGGTCATGTATGAGATTGCCATTTTGAGATGGACATTTTGATCTAATACGGTGTCACAACGGGGGAGGGTGTCCGGGCCCGACAGCGGCGCGCCTGCGCAGCAGCGCTGGGAGGACTGGCGCCCGTCCCGGCATGCCCCGTGCCTGACCTTCCTCCCATGGTGCAGCGCAGGACCCGGCGGCAGCGCGCCTCCACAGTGGCGCCGGGAGGACCCGGCGCCCGTCATAGCGTGCCCCGTGCTTGACCTTCCTCCCGTGGTGCAGCATGGCGGCAGAGAGAAAGTGAAAGAAGATGGCCACCGGCAGGACAAACATGCGGCAGCGCCTTGCAGCTGCTCTCCTGCTGCTCGCTGCCGCGATGGCCCCCCGGGGCCGGGCTGAGTGGCTCCCTCTCCCCTTTCCTCTCCTTCTCCCGCTGCTTCCCGCTCCTCACCACCAGGTGCCCGCAGCCATCCGTTGCCGTGCCCCTCGGCCTGCTGCACCAGTGCTGTGGTGCCGGTGGAGCTGCAGAAGCTGGCCCGCGGCAGCCTGGTGGGTGGTGGCCACAACCGGCTGCCCGCAAAGCCCGCTCCGCCTGCTGCTCAATTACTTTAGTAACAACGGGACCCAACGGCCCCCAACGGGCCCACGGATCATCTAGTATATTATAATATTCTGTAACGTTTTTTTTAAATCTCATTTAGAAATGTCGTAGTATTAAACGAATACAGCATGAAAACTGGCCTTTTGGCCCAATTTCTCCATACTGAACACGATGCCCATTTATGCTAGTCCCATTTTCGTGTTTTTGCCCATATCCCTGTAAACCTTTCCTATTCGTGTACCTGTCCAAATGTCTTTTAAATGTTGTTATTATACCTGCCTCATCTAATTCAGCTGGCAGCTTGTTCCATTTATACCAAAGGTCATTGTTTCTAATAAAAGGGGTTAGGCCATTGTCGTAGCGACCAGCTGCACACCCCAGATGAGCAGACCACAGGAATCATCTGCATAGCACTCTTAGCAGATTAATCATTTATAAACAGTGACTCATTTAAAAGGGGTTCATTGCTTGAGTTCAATAGACTATTGGATAAAGAGGAGTCCATTTTCTTCAGACTGTGCCTTGCTTCATGCTTCCAAGTCACATTGCTGCCTATTATGCAGATCCTTAAATTAAATCCATTTCCCTCATCTGCTACATTTACAATCAGCAACCCTTTTTGTAATATTTGCTACATCCAACAGTCCATGAAAGAGACATGAAAGGTGACAGGGGCTCAGGACGATTGAGCTGCAGTATTGGTAGATTAGGAGACAATGCGTTTCTACTCTGTGGTGTTTCAATAAGCACCTTTGGATGTTAAGAATGATTTTAATCAAACAGGAAAAGGCATTATCCTATTTGTTAAGCCAGTACTATAACTTAGCATTATTTACCAAAATCTAGGCTGTAGAATTAAATGAACGGCAAAATATTTAAAGTGTTTCATTGATGCTTCCTGTCTTCAACTTATGATGTAATGCCATCAAATAAATGGGGTCCTTGATACTTTACTTCATTATAATTTCAATATCAATGTCATGAAAGCAACATAAATTTCTCTATTCATTTAAACTGTGGTCGAGCATTTCCTTTGTGTAAATTGACTCCCTGTATTTAAACTATGACCAATATTTCTCATTAAAAAGGTGATCATTAAAACTCATTTATTTAACATCAATGCCTTCCTTCATTGAAATTATGATATCAATATCTTCATCCTAAATGGCAACATCAAGTTGTAATAATTTAAGTTGTGATATCAACATTTTCCTCTATTTAATTTGTGACATCAATACCTCCCTTCATTTCGGGCTGTCAATGCCTTTTATCAATTGTGAAATCAGTGCCTCTTATTTAATTAGTGACATCTAATGAATTCAAAGTTTAATCTAATTTGATGAGATTTGAGCTCACAATTTATAGATTCCTTCTCCACTCTTTTATTACTCATACGGGAACATAATCAATAGTTTACATGATAAAGTCTACTGTTATCCATGGGAACAGTGACAATGAAAATAATCACGATGAATCTGATTCAAGATGCCTGAGGACTTTCAGAACACTTTCACAACAGAATCATTTTGCTTTGCACAAGCAGTCGACAGTGTAAATTAACATTAAACTCCAGTGTAAAGGAGTGAAACTTTCTCAAAGAAAATTGTTTCTCATTCTTTTGTACTATGGATTGAGGGCAGAGTTTGATGTTGACTATGGTATAGTGAACACCATTGTGCCCTCTGAGTTAATTTAAACCCAAATATAAAGACATTGGTTGTGCTGCTAGTTCAGTTAGAACCTTGAAACCAGAGGGAACAGATCCAGACCACTCTTAGCATTGCCAGACTGGGAGAGTCACAACCAAGGGTCTGGTCATTCTAAACTGAGGTGTGTAGAAATTTATTCTCCCAGAGGGTACTGAAACATTGGAATTTCCTATCCCAGATGGTGGTGAATGATTAGAAATCTTTAAGGTGGGGAAGGATGAGACGACGGGACGAGGACCATCTCCTGCTCGGAGTCTCCCCCGGGGCCGGGGGTGGGCGGTCGTTGGTTGAAGCTGGCGCTGGAGGAGACGCAGGAGGAGGTAATTCGCATGGGAATTATGATTTTGTTTTTAAACAATTCTGTTTGGTAGTTAGACCTCATGAAAACTACTTGACAGACTATCAATTTGTGCAGAAGATGGTGCTGATGAGAAATGGATGTTGGGCAATCAACAACAGAGGTGATTGGGAGAGGCAGTGTGGGAGAGAAGTATTCAAAGAATACACTCACACATAATTGTCAAAGCTGGTGAATCTTATTATTGACTCTACATTAGTTTTTTGAAAAAACTGATCAGTTAGTCCCATTCTCTGCACATATCTTCTATATATATATTACTATAAATTTTATTTTGTTTGTTGCTCCGTATGGTTGTTTGTTCCTCCGTATGTTTGTCCCGTGTGTTTGTGCCCCCATTGATCCCACAGCCAAAATGGTACACGATAGTGCGACACCTCACTCACCATTGTCCTGGGGTCTGTATTACCCAAGTTTCCTTCAAATTAGTCTTATATTTTTAAAGTTATTGCCATTTTAAAGTTTAAAAATTATTTTCCATTTCCCATGGCCGTCAGCCAGTGTTCGACGTCACAATGGGACCCACCCAAGTGACGGAAGTGGCGGCCAATGAGGGGGGAATGGCCCCTCCCTTTTCCACCTGCCCTGCCTGTCAGCTGAGTTCTACGTCACAATGGGACCCGCCCGAGTGACCGGAGTGGTGGTCAATGTAGGGGTGGGGTGGCCACGATGGCCACCGGGAGTGGGACCCACCAGAGTGACGGGAGTGGCGGGCAATGAGGGGGGGGGGGCGGTGCTGAGCCGTCGACCTGAAACTTTAATTAATACACTCCACCCCCCCGCCGTGAGGACCGGCGCCCGTTCCGGTGTGCCCTGCGCCTGACCTTCCTCCCATGGTGCAGCACGGCTGTAGAGAGTCAAACAAGGCGGCCATCACTGCCGAGCTGCAGCTGCAGGAGAGGTTTCCACCCAATAGGCCCATGACTCACTCTGGCCGACGCCATACTTCCTCTCCCCCCTCACCTGTCCCGGGCACCCGGGGAGATTCCGAGCAGGAAGAAGATGGTCGTCATCCCCGTCATCTCAACATCCCCCTCCGTCACCTCCCGCGCTCGCTTCAACCAACGGTGTCGTACAGTCCCCATTCCCACCCGGCCCCAGCGCCCATAACCATCACCGGACTACAACCCCCACCGGGCAGCGTGGCGCGCACACACACACACACACACACACACACACACACACACACACAGGGGAGGGGGATGTGGGGGGTATGACTGATGCCCGGGTTGAGGGGTGATGGGGTGGGTGAGTGGGTACAGATTCGTACAGATTCAATTCGCTTTGGAAATTACAAACAAAGCTATTCCTTTTCCAACAGTTCATTACAGATTATAAAAACTCAGAGAATAAAAATAATTCTATTTTCTTCCCTCTATCACAAATCAACATGTTACTTTACCATGATTATCCCAATGGAAATAGTTTTACCCCATCTATTTTTTCCCAAATTGTCGGCTTTGAACATCATTACTAGATTTTAATATTTTATTACTGCTTGCCAATATTAAAGAAAGTGTGTTTGTCAACATCAAATTCCAAAGTAAATCTGACAATAGATTACTGGGAAATATGGAAAGAAAACCCAGACCAGTGGGATGTAAGCTTGCTTATTACTACATCATGCTCCATTATTTTTTATATAATTTTAGTTCAGTAATCATGGTGGGGGCTATGGTATAAGATCATGCAAAAAGGCAACCTGCTTAATCTCTGTGTCATTTTAAAATTGTCATTTAAAAATAAATTGCCTCACACAACTAATATGCTGGTGTAGAGGAATGTAATGAAAGCACAATGGAGGAGCAGTGAACCAAATGGACACGAACAAATCTGCATCACTTGATGGGTTGTAAAGTTTTTGCAGTGTTCTAAATTCATTAAAAGCTCTATGCTAACCAATGTTTTACGTAAAACTGAGGAGGAAGGCAGAGTTTTCGTTGAAGGTTTTATCTCCAAGGTTGCACTTCTATCAATAGTTCCTTTTTGCCAAGGTGTCACTAAAAATGTCCCAGACAAAAACTATAAACCTTTACTTTCTGCTACAGAGATCATATTATATCATATTTACTGCTGCATTAAAAAGGCCTTTCAACCCACTAGGTCTCTGCTGGTACACAAATCAATCCCATTCCCCCACTCATTTCTATGTAAACTATTCTCTTTCACCAAGTTTGTCAAATCCGTCCTGTTCCCCCACCAAACATCCAAACTAAAAGTAATCTGCAGCAATCAAAGATTGAGTCGTACAGCTTGGAAACAACCCCTTTGGCTCACCAAGTGTCACTCACCTGGATACGAGAGCACCCAGTATGTCTTTGAGAAGCAGGGGGGGAATCTGGAGCACCCAGAGGAAATCCACTTTGTCACAGAGATAAAGTGGATTTTCTGTGGGTGCAAACTTCACACAGACATTGCCAAAAGTCAGGATTGAACCAAGGGGACCACAGCCCTTCGGCAATCAGCATATTGTGCTACCACTGATAAACAAATGGAAAACGTTTTCAAACTAAACCTTCACAGAAGTCAAAATTACAGACAACCAGAACAAGCATTTTCATTGCTGCTGCCAACCATGCAAGAAGGATGTCATTTCTGATGAAATCTTTTGCTGAAAGCAGGGATAGTGGCTGCAAGATACCGGGCCACCGATCTGAACCCTGATGCTCAATTCCCATCTGCTGCCATAAGGTGGCAATTGTTCTATGGCCCAAATCATTATTGAGATATCAGATAATATTTGATCCCTCTTATAGAGGATATAATCTTTAAGTCATTCCATTTACTGTGCCCTCCATAATGTTTGGCACAAAGACCATCATTTACTTATTTGCCTCTGCAGTCCACAATTTGAGATTTGTAATAGAAAATAATCACATGTGGTTAAAGTGCACAATGTCAGATTTTAATAAAGGCCATTTTTATACATTTTGGTTTCATAATGTTTGGGACACAGCAATGTCATGTAAATGAAAATGAAAATAGTCATGTTTAGTATTTTGTTGCATATCCTTTGTATGCAATGACTGCTTGAAGTCTGGGATTCATGGACATCACCAGTGGCTGGGTGTCTTCTCTGGTGATGCTCTGCCAGGCCTGTATTGCAGCCATCTTTAGCTTATGCTTGTTTTGGGGGCAAATCCCCTTCAGTTTTCTCTTCAGCATATAAAAGGCATGCTCAATTGGGATCAGATTGGGTGATTGACTTGGCCACTTAAGAATTGACCATTTATAAACTTTGAAAAACCCCTTTGTTGCTTTAGCAGTATGTTTGGACATACAGTATCATTGTCTTGCTGTAGAATGAACTGCCTGCCAATGAGTTTGAGGCACTTGTTTGAACGTGACCAGATAGGATGTGTCTCTCCACTTCAGAATTCATTATGCTACTACCATCAGCAGTTGTATCATCAATGAAGATAAGTGAGCCAGTACCTTCAGCAGCCATACATGCCCAGGCCATAATAACCCCACCACTGTGTTTCACAGATGAGGTGGTATGCTTTAGATCTTGGGCAGTTCCTTCCCTCCTCCATACTTTGCTCTTGCCATCACTCTGATATAAGTTAATCTTCGTCTCATCTGTCCACAAGACCCTTTTCCAGAACTGTGGTTGCTCTTTTAAGTACTTCTTGGCAAACTGTGACCTGGCCATCCTATTTTTGCAGCTAACCAGTGGTTTGCAACTTGCAGTATAGCCTCTGCATTTCTGTTCATGGTCTTCTGTGGACAGTGATCATTGACAAATCCACACCTGACTCCTGAAGAGTGTTTCTGATCTGTCGGACATGTGTTTGGGGATTTTTCTTTATTATAGAGAGAATTCTTCAGTTATCAGCTGTGGATGTCTTCCTTGGCCTGCCAGTCTCAGAATAAACCTCCCAAGAGGATCTTGAGGCAAATTTTATGAGAGCAAGGGTTACTCTGTGAGAGCAGTGCTGGCATTTGTGCTTATTTGGCACTGATGGTTTGGCTCAGCCTACTGAAAGTTTACTTGACAGAGAATTATACAAGGCTTTGCCTATGATTGCAGGCAAGATGTGTTTAACATGTTAAATAATACTCGCTCTGAACCTTCATTTGGTTTTCTGTGAGGAAACAGCGTAGTCATGATTCAGACCAATGTGGTTGAAAATCTGATCTGGAATGAATTTGGGTGTTGCACTACAATGAACATTTTTTTAGGTGCGCTGGATACCAATAACATAACTCTGGGGTAGCCTAAACTCTTACAGCAGCTCATCAATCTTTATTATCAACTTGCATTACCTTACTCAGAATCGTGGGGAAATAGGTTAACGTTTTCTTAGTATGATTTTTGTCAACACAGAGGTTGTTTCTTTTTGTACTATATAGACAGATTTCTAGCCATAATGTCAGAAATACAATTTTTTTTGAGAAATGAGCAAGTTCCTTTATCACTTGTTCTGGTGTCAGGTATTGTAACTAAGTCATAAGATGGTATGATTCATGTCCTGCTCTATGGATTCCAGTGCAGTACTGAGGGAATGCAAGATAGTCACAGTTGTAGATAAGATATTGAAGTGCTTTGAACGGTTGATAATGATACACAGGCATAGTAATAAAGTGCTTTGAGAGGTTGGTTATGGTACATATCAACTACTTTAACAAAAACCTGAACCACTACAATCAGCACATGGGCACTCAAGGCTGTGTGCTCAGTCCCCTGCTCTATTCACTCTGTACCTATGACTGTAGCTAGGCACAGTTCCAACACCTTTAAAATTGCCGACAACACCACCATTGTTGAATTAATTACTGATAATGATGAGTCAGAATATAGGAGGGAGATCGATCATCTGAATGGTGCCAGAACAACCATGTTCGCAACATCAGCAAGACCAAAAAACTGATTGTTGACTTTAGAAGAGGAAGGCCGAGGACGACTATCCAGGATTTGAAACAAATAATAATCTGGTCACTCACCAAGTGTTTCCCCCTTTGTGTGAGTAGCCTATGTAGTCATTCCTCACCAGCGCCCTCTTCACCAGTGGAGAAGACGCCATGTGGACAATGACTAGACTGCCACACTCATGGTAGGGTGAACTGATGTGAAAAGGTTTATTTATAGTGAAGGACGATGGAGGTGAGAAAGCCCAGGTCCATGTGAGAGCGCAGTCCCTCATTGCCTGTGAGATAGCGGGGAGGCACTGCCAGTCTCAGGCTTGTTCTGGCTGTTCAGTCTTACCTCAAAGATGACCTTGGGCTTGTCCCAAGAGTTCGGTCTTGCTCTCAAACAGGAGGCGCTGGCAATCTCTGGCTAGTCCTGGCCACTCAGTCTTGTCTTCAAAGAGGTCTAGCAGTCTTAGGCTTGTCCAAGCCATTCAGTTTTGGCCTTGAAGAGGACATGTTGGCAATCTTGGGCTTGGCCAGTAGCTTAATCTTGGCCTCAAAGATGTTCATGGTGCTGATCTTCAGCCCCTCCTGTTTGTACGTTCTCTCTGTGACCCTATGGGTTTTCTCCTGGTGCTCCAGTTTTCTCCCACATTCCAAAGATGTGTAGTTTTGTAGGTTAATTGGCTTCTGTAAATATTCCCCAACGTGTAGGATAGAACTTGTGTATGGGTGATCATTGGTCAATGTGGACTCAGTGGGCTGAAGGGCCTATTTCCACATTGTATCTCTAAACTAGACAGATAAGAGCCACTCCACCCTGACCACATTCTCATTTCACTCCTGCCATCGGGAAGAAGGTATAGGAGTCTAAAAACTGTAATCTCCAGGTTGAGGAACAGCTTCTTCCCATCAACCATCAGGCTTTTGAACACGACAGACACCAATTAAACTATGAACCAGGGACGGCCTTGGTTGCACTAGGGACTTTGGGCGTATGTTTTGTTTGCACTAATGTACTTTTTTTAATTATTGAACCTTTTTTGTATGTTTATTATGTTATATTTTAAGTATTGTGTTCCACCATTTGTGCATAGCATCTGTGAGTTCCCAGCTAAGATGCTGGAGGTGCTCACTACTCTCTTCAAATTGGATGAGCATGGGTAAGGGATTACCAAGAGCAGGTGGTATTATTACTTGTACAAGAATGTTTTCAGAATATCTTTTATTGTTTTTTTCTCTTTCCCCCTTATCTAATTGCTCACCCTGGCATAGATAAGGGGGAGGGAAAGTCTTTCTCCCAAGATAGGTGATTCTAACACTGGAGGGCATAGGTTTAAGGTGGGAGGGGAAAGATTTACAGAGATCTGAGGGACAGTTTTTTTCACCTAGTGGGTAGATCGAACAAGCCGCCAGATGAAGTGGTAGAGGCCAGTACAATTATTTTTAAAAGACATGGATAGTAAACCTTAGAGGTTTATGGACCTAATGCAGGCAAATTGGACTAGCTCAGACAGACACCTTCGTCAACATGAGCAAGTTGGGCCAAAGGGCCTGTTTCCATGCTGTATAATTCTGTGACTGGCCTACATTCCTGACCCCTGGTGTTTCAGATACCAACCGCGGTTCTCTTTTGAGACAGATGTGATGCTGAACCATCAGGATAACCGGACAATTGAATGCCATATCATCACAGCTTTACTGATAACACAATAGTGACTGCATTTTAAAACTATCTCTGACCATAAACGTATCAAGGTCATGAAAAGCAATATAAATGCAACTTTTTCTTTCTTATTTGTGATACAAGTTCTGCTTGTTGATTTATTTTAAATACCATTCATGAGGAAAATAATCTGTGACATTCAGGTTATTGATTTATTTACAGAATAGACAAGAAGTGGATGATTTGGACAATTCTAAGTTTAATTTTGGACTCTGACATTAATGTGAGCCTTGTTGGAAAGAAAAATGAAATCTGCTGGTTCGTTGAAATTTGTGAGGCTATAGAGAGAAAGCAGGGATTGTAGAACTAATTGGATTTCTCAATACACGATGGCTAAACTGTCTCCTCGTGTGTTACATAATGATTAATTCTGTTCGCATTTGGTTGCATTTTTAAACTGAAGCTTTCTAATTCAGCAGCGAGGTTTGATTTAGGCAAAGGGAATAAATGATTTCAATTACCATCCTTGATGCCCTGCCAACAAGTTGGTTATGATGCAGTTTTCGTGGCAGATTCCGATGAAATGGATAACCTCAAGTGTCACCACAAGAGACACGAAATGCAGGGTACAGGAAGGGTGGGGGTAAAGCAGAAACATCCCACAGAGATATATGCGACAGGCTGCAAATAAGATACACTTATTAATACAGTGCGTGGTGCTTCATAACAGTGGCACAAAGATATGCCAGTCAAAAGCTGGGTATCTTGCCATTGGACAGAAGAGAGAAGGGGCTGTCCAATGCTAAGAGCTGTGGAGAAGGGACAATCAGTTGAAGGTCTGACTGAGGCAGTGTGAGAATGGAGAAGAGCGAGGATAACAGAGAGAATAGGATTTGAAATAAAATAAACGGCTGCAACAAGTAGAATTGGATCACAGTGAAAACAACTGGAATCTTGTACAGGTATTGTAACATGCTGCCTATGCTGCCGGATGGATATTACTGCTTCGATGATTTGGTTCTTTGCTGATAATATGAACAAGTTAACAGTTGCTGTTAACAAGATATTCTGCACTGCGACTTGTAGGCTCTCTTGCTTACTTATTTATATCTTAAAGTGAATTGTGTGCTATTTATGCTGGTTTACAGAGCAGGATTAATTTGTCAAATGACATTAGTTTTCAAAATAAACATGCAATCAAATGGTTTTGTTGGTTAGGTTTAATCTCTGACGATGGAATGGGCATAGACTTGGAGGAAGGGAGAACAAAAGCTGTTCAGCTTGTATTCTAAAGGAGCGATTGCTGCTATATCTGCATCCCGGGAATGCTCTTTGCCAGCAAGAAGCAGGCATGCTTCCTAATGTGCATAAATGGCCCCTTTGGGGCTGCCTGTGCACTTGTGACTGATCTACGTACATCATTACAGATGTTGACATCTGGTCCTGTCACTCTGGAATACGTGTAAAGGAAGCATGCCTCGCTGGCCATTGTATGTTCCCTGTTCCATCACCTGCTTTCTCCAGTTCCCATAAAACTCAGTGTTGTTCATGGGGGCTCCTAGTGTTGCTTCTGGGGCCCCTAGTGTTGTTTATGAGGGTCCTAGTGTTGTTTCTGGGGGCCCCAGTGTTGTTTATGGGGCCCCTAGTATTGTTTATGGGGCCCCTAACAAACACAGTTGGACAGGAGAGCTTGGACGGTAAGCGGCGAGACAAAAAGTGGGTCTCTAGCAAGTGTTTCATCATTTGGACATCACTGTGATCACCGCCAATAGCACCCTTTGTGATATTAATGGATTTGGTTGCCACTCACGATTGATGATTGAGGATAATTAGGTGCAATTCTGCCCCCCCCCCCCCCTAATAAATGCATGGTCTGGGACATTCCCTGAACAGCAGGATTAATAATCCATTCCACTTACTGCCAATTAAAACTGAGATATTATTTTAAGTGGACATTAGTAGCCAATGTTGTTCTGGCCATCCTTTCGCTGCAATTATTAACCAATATGATTCACCATGAAAGAAACAGGCAGGGAAATGTTATAGATAGAGAAGCTTTCATCTATTAATTTCATCATCAATGATTTCTAAAATTCTGCTCTTTTCTTACATCCTTTATAGAATGGTGGAATGGCAAGGCAGGGAATGAGTCCATCCAGTCCATCGATCTTGTACCAGTTCTTTGACAGTTATCGGATTGGTCCCACTCTGCCCCATCCCATAGTCATATCATATCATCATATCATATCTATACAGCCGGAAACAGGCCTTTTCGGCCCTCCAAGTCCGTGCCGCCCAGCGATCCCCGCACATTAACACTATCCTACACCCACTAGGGACAATTTTTTACATTTACCCAGCCAATTAACCTACATACCTGTACGTCTTTGGAGTGTGGGAGGAAACCGAAGATCTCGGAGAAAATCCACGCAGGTCACGGGGAGAACGTACAATCTCCTTACAGTGCACCACCCGTAGTCAGGATCGAACCTGAGTCTCCGGCGCTGCATTCGCTGTAAAGCAGCAACTCTACCGCTGCGCCACCGTGCCGTCCTGTAAGATTTCCTCTTCAAGGATTTCTCCAATTCCTTTTTGAAACTTTCCACTAGAATTCTTTCTACCTGATCACAATTCATTGTGTAAAAGAAGTCCCTGCAATATCCCCTGGCTTTATTTTTCAACCATTCAGTCCTTTAGTTACCAACCCAGTTGAAATAGTTTCTTTTTATTTAATCTATCGAACCCATTTGTACTTTAAGACAATAATTAAATAATTATTGATGGACATGTTATCTTTCAGGGAGGTTGAAGCTCTCCATTCACACAGTAACTATTATCATCTTCTGATAGCAATCAGGAGATTCACTCCATTGCCGGCATAGACAGGTGACACAGTGTGTCGTATCTTGCAGTTCTTCTGCATTAACCCATATGACAGCACTGCCCACTCTCAGTTAGGTGTGACATGGCCTAGGAACCTAGCAGTTGCTTTATTACAACCAGGTGTCAGTGATATTTGTGGTGAAATTACATGTCCACTCATTTGACCTGTTTGAATGCAGAGCCCAGAGGTTTGAAAAGGGGCTTTCCTTAAGCCTGCTGAGTCATGGGTGAATAAATCCCAATCAATTAACCGAAGCCCTGCTAACATCAATAAGACAACTAATGGAATATGGAATGGAGCTTTATTTTTCTGACTTCTGTGATTTCTCGTTATTATGTGGCACCCTGAATTATGATTTAACATACTTACGATACAAGGAATGAGTGTCGGCTGGACTCGAACAATCTCACTTGGGAGCCGTATCGAACACAGAGTAATGACATGGAATGGAACTGTGTTTGATTCTATGACAAATTGGTGGGCTCAGAAATGGGAATATCCTCATTTCCTCTTTCCATTCTCATCACTCTTTCATATACCCTCTTCTCCTCTCACCTTCCCCACTCTCTTCTGCAATATTTCCATCTTGTTTCTTTCTCCCTATCATTACCACATCATCTCTTATCCTCTCTTTTCTTTCCCAACTCCTCATCTGCCCTTTTTTCTAGTCCAGTTTATGCAGTCTCAGGATGAAGTATTTTCCATTTTCCTTTGCACTGCAGAGGTGTTAGTATTTCTTGATCAGCTCCAATATTTGTTGCAAGGATTTCCAAGAAAAGTACACTCTGGTGTAGGACTGGAACTGGAATTATATACTGTATCAGCTGTAATGGTTACGGTTGTCAGGGATCCTTCCCAAAAAGGATCACTGATACTATTTCTTATTTCCAGATTTTCACAAGAAAATTCAAATTAGAGCCATTGAGTCATACAGCACGGAAACAGACCATTTGGCTGAACTTTTCCAAGTGATGTGCCCACCTACCCTAATCCCATTTGCCTATATTTGACCCATATCCAAACCTTTCCTACACATTACTTGTCCAAATGTCTTTTAAATGTTGTTATTGTACCTGCCTCAACCACTTCCTCCGGCAGCTCGTTCTGTTTACATACCACTCCCAAACCTCAGCAGTAGAATTTGAACTCGCATAAAGTGATGGCAACTGGAAGCGTATCATTATGTTTCCAGATGTAGGCAGTACAGTGGTGCAACTAGGAGAGGTGCTATCCCACAGGTCCATGACGCACATTCAATTCTGACATCATCTGATGTCTCTGCAGAGTTTGTATGGCCTGGGTTAATTGACCACTGTACTTCATAGGGAATGGTAGAATATAGTGGTGGGGGTTGGGGAGGGAGTTGATGCAAATACATGGAAATTAAAAATGGGATTGGTGTCGGACTATTGCTTGATGATCAGTGAGGTCTGGCTGGGCTGAAGACACTATTTCTATGCTGTTTGACTCTGGCCTTGCCATGAGTGATTAGCAAAGTGCTGGCCAAAGTGGTCCCCTCAGTGTATATGGGACTGCAGTTGTGAGGAGTGCATACAAATTACTGGATTGAAAGATGTTCAGGTTAATTGTTATTTCAGGGGAAACAATGGTTGGCGGCATTGTTGGTGAAACGGGATGAATATAAGAGCAAATGTCGCAGCTTCTGTAAATGTACAGAATGGTGATATAGGAAGGGCTTGTGATTATTTAGTCTTTAGACTTTAGAGATACAGCGTGGAAGCAGGCCGTTCAGCCCAACGTGCACACATCAACCAACGATTACCCCATACTCTAGCATTATTCTGTACACGAGGGACAATTTAGACATTTCTTACCGAAGCCAGTTAACCTACAAACCTATACGTCTTTGGAGTGTGGTAGGAAACCAGAGCCCCCGGAGAAAACCCATGCAGTTACAGCTCGCCACACATCTAAGTTCAAGGAAAAGCACGTTATCTTCTGATTAGACATGTTACAAGTTTTGGGCTCGAAACAGGGTAACTATTTTAGAGAATGAGCATTTCACTATTACCTACTTTCTTTCATTACCATTTTTAACAGTTAATCTCTTCTGCCTTTCACAATATCAAATTTTCTCTTTCATATTTCTCTGATTCTCTTTTTCCTTCCCACAAATCTTCTCACTCTAACTTTTTATCTTCACTTTTTACCTCTTTTCATTTCGCCATCTCCTGTTCTCTCTTATGTGATGTATTTCTCTCTCTCTCTACTCCACCCACAATCTCATACAATCTTCTTTCCTTTACTTCTTTTAGGAAGGCGATGAGAAAGAATTTATTTAGTCAGAGGGTGGTGAATCTGTGCAATTCTTTGCCACAGAAGGCTGTGGAGGCCTAGTCAGTCGATATATTTAAGGCAGAGATAGATAGATTCTTGATTAGTACGGGTGTCAGAGGTTATGTGGAAAAGGCAGGAGAATGGGATTATGGGGAAGAGATAGATCAGCCATGATTGAATGGCGGAGTGGACTTGATGGGGCCGAATGGCCTAATTCTGTTCCTATCACTTATGATCTTATGACTTATAATCTGCCTGACCCCACATTTCTTTCTTATTTATTTCTTGCTTTGATATTGAGAGTTCTGTATGGTAACTTTGAAAATACAATGGCAAATTGGTTTTATTCATTTTGTAGGCCTGCACCTATTGCCCTTCCATGATTGCCCTTAAAAAAAGTGATGCTTAGCCTTTGCAATATAAATGCAACCTTGAAGGAATCTGTCAGAGGTAAACCTTGTGCCCTTGTCTTGATGGTAGAGGATGCGTGTTTAGGAAATGTTGTCTGAGTAGTCAAGGTGAGTAACTATGATGGATCAGCTATCTGAAGTACACTACAACTGCTGTGGGCTGGTAATGGAGGGCATCAATGTTTAGGGTGGTTATTGATGTGGGCAGCCTTGTTCTGGGATAGCATTGAGCTTCCTGAAAGTTGTTGGAATAAAGCTCTAGTTTTTGATTTCCCTGCCTTGGGAAAAAAGTCTCTGTGCATTCACCCTATCTATTCCCATCATGATTTTATACACTTCTATAAGGTCACCACTTAGCTTCCTATGTTCCAAGAAATAAAGTGCTATCCCAGCCAACCTCTCCCTATAGCTCTGGCAATCAACGTTTATATTCTTCTCTACATTTTTCCAGCTTAAGAGCATCTTAAGAGCATCACATGGTATTGGAGGTAGGGTACTGACATGGATAGAAAATTGGTTGACAGACAGAAAGCAAAGAGTGGGGATAAATGGGTCCCTTTCAGAATGGCAGGCAGTAACTAGTGGGGTACCACAAGGCTCGGTGCTGGGACCGCAGCTATTTACAATATACATTAATGACTTGGATGAAGGGATTAAAAGTACCATTAGCAAATTTGCAGATGATACAAAGCTGGGTGGTAGTGTGAACTGTGAGGAAGATGCTATGAGGTTGCAGGGTGACTTGGACAGGTTGTGTGAGTGGGCGGATGCATTGCAGATGCAGTTTAATGTGGATAAGTGTGAGGTTATCCACTTTGGTGGTAAGAATAGGAAGGCAGAGTATTATCTGAATGGTGTCAAGTTAGGAACAGGGGACGTACAACGAGATCTGGGTGTCCTAGTGCATCAGTCACTGAAAGGAAGCATGCAGGTACAGCAGGCAGTGAAGAAAGCCAATGGAATGTTGGCCTTCATAACAAGAGGAGTTGAGTATAGCAGCAAAGAGGTCCTTCTGCAGTTATACAGGGCGCTAGTGAGACCGCACCTGGAGTACTGTGTGCAGTTTTGGTCTCCAAATTTGAGGAAGGATATTCTTGCTATTGAGGGCGTGCAGCGTTGGTTTACTAGGTTAATTTCCGGAATGGCGGGCTATCATATGTTGAAAGACTGGAGCGACTAGGCTTGTATACACTGGAATTTAGAAAGATGAGAGGAGATCTTATCGAAACGTATAAGATTATTAAGGGGTTGGACACGTTAGAGGCAGGAAACATGTTCCCAATGTTGGTGGAGTCCAGAACAAGGGACCACAGTTTAAGAATAAGGGGTATGCCATTTAGAACTGAGTTGAGGAAAAACTTTTTCAGTCAGAGAGTTGTGAATCTGTGGAATTCTCTGCCTCAGAAGGCAGTGGAGGCCAATTCTCTGAATGCATTCAAGAGAGAGCTGGATAGAGCTCTTAAGGATAGCAGAGTCAGGGGGTATGGGGAGAAGGCAGGAACGGGGTACTGATTGAGAATGATCAGCCATGATCACATTGAATGGCGGTGCTGGCTCGAAGGGCCAAATGGCCTCCTCCTGCACCTATTGTCTATTGTTTATTGTCTATTGTCTATCTTTCCTATAGGAGGGTGACCAAAATTGATCACAATAGTTCTAGTTCAGCCTTACCAACAATCTAGTACAACTGTAACATAACATCCAAAATTTTATGCTCAGTTCCCTGACTGATGAAGGCAAATATGCCAGAAAAACCTTCACCACCCCATCTACCTCAGGGAATTACGTAATTGTAATCCTAGATCTCTCTGCCCCTGGGCCCTACAGTTCCTGCCCTGGTTTGACTTCCCAAAATGCAACACTTCATATTTATCTGAATTAAACTCAATTTGTCATTCCTCAATTTAGCTCTTTAGTCCATATTTGGACCAAGGCTGCAATGAGGTCTTGAGCCAAGTAGTCCTGGCAAAATACAAACTGGCCATTGCTGTAACAGTCTGCCAACATCAGTTAGCTGCTGATTGAGAGTAGACTGATTAGGCAATAACTAGCCAGATTAGATTTGGGGTTTTTTTGTGAGCAGAATATACCTAAGCTATATTCCACATTGCCAAGTATATGCCAGAGTTGAAATTATACTGAAGCAGAGATTGTTGTGGAGTGCAGATCTTAAACGCTCTAGCCAGTATGTAGCCTGGTCCTATCTAGCCATTTCTGCTTGGAATGAATCAAATGTGAAGCTAGAAGGTCACAATGGAAACACATTTCCCATTGGAAGCCAATTTCAGAAATACTGTACAAAGGACAAATGTTCTAGATGAATTTCACTCCCCAGGGAAAATTGACACACTGGTCTTTCATCCCTGGATTTGAGCTAGAATTTATCCCTTATAAATTAGCATTAAAATCTTTCAATGAGTCTATACGTATAGCAAAACATTGCTTTTAGATATGCTGGATTGAGACCAACAGGATTATGCAACACAAACCAACAATTTATATTTAACGCACCAAAACCTTCCAAGATGCTTTTGAGTAGAGTTATTAAAAAATTGATGTCAAGCTACAAATGAATGTATCAATTCAGATGTTCAAATCTTAGTTTAGGGTTTTTAAGAGTATCTGAAAAAAAGTAGAGTTGGAGAGATTTCAGGTGGAACAACACAATTGAGCATCTTGGGAGCCGAGCTCAGCTGTTTATGTGGAGAGATTAAATTTAGGAATGGCTAAGAGACCGGAAATGGAAGAGGGTGGATATCCCAGAGTGGTGAGGGAGACGGGGAGGAGAAATGCCATGGAAAGATTAGAAAACAAGTTTAACATTTTTAAATGTAAAACAAAAAAAAGCTGCTGATGCTGGAAATCGGAAATAAACCAGAGAATGCTGGAGATACTCAGCATATCAGGTAGCATCTAGGCAGAGAGACACAGAGCATAATTTCAGGTCAATGACCCTTCAAGAGTTTTACAATTATAATATTGAGGTACTGATTAACTGGCAGTGAATGTTGGTTGAACAATGGCAGAGAGGAGGTGCAATATATTAAAGGTTATCAATAGATTGAG
This sequence comes from Rhinoraja longicauda, assembly GCF_053455715.1. Classification (NCBI taxonomy): domain Eukaryota; kingdom Metazoa; phylum Chordata; class Chondrichthyes; order Rajiformes; family Arhynchobatidae; genus Rhinoraja; species Rhinoraja longicauda. Next base: position 35,723,524 of record NC_135960.1, read on the forward strand.
AAAGATGGGGAGGGTTAGATCATCTTTGTAGCAATCATTTTGGATATCATTGGTGTTCCTTATAAATGGCAGTGACAGAAACTTGGTAGGAATGATTCAAACACTGAGTTAATCACTGTGATTTTTGCCTGTCATGTCGTCCCTTAGACTTGAAAGAGTGGAGATGAGGAATTTATCAGGGAGCAGCCAGAGCAAGAGTGAGTAATATTTAAAGTGGGAACTGGAAGATTAGTGATAGAATAGAGGCTATACATATCACATCTGTTGATGAGTCATCCGGTAGCTCTCGGAAAATCATTCAATATTAGGCCTCTCTCAGAGGATACTTTGGTCAGATCTGCAGTTGGATTTAGCACTAGTGCATTACTGAATAGCAAGCAAAAGCATGACACCTGATATATATTTATAGCTGAATCAACCAAAATATATATAATCGTATGGCTGTCTTCTAACTAAATCAGTGGAGACTGCGTTTGTTTTGGTGAATGTAAAAAATTCCATGACACTTTGAGGAAAAGTAAGGGAAAGGTGGGGCATATCCTGGCCAATATGACTGACATCACTAATCTGTATTGTACAGCCATTGCTTTGTTGTTGAATGTAGAGTTAAATATTGCATTTTCTACATGACAACAGGAACTTTGTAGAAAATATATTTTACAGACAGTGAAGTGCTTTTGAAGTTCGTTAAAATTTTCACAATTTTTTGGTTTCAAATGAAATCCCTCACCTGATCCCACTGCTGAAAACAGATAAAACTGGATGCAATCATATGATATCTCTTAGTATGATCGATCTTTTTGGCCCCCTGAGTGAATCCCGAAATTATGCTTCCCACTTCTGCAGTTCCAGTCGTCTCAGAAGTGACAGCAGCATATGAGTGAAATTATGATTTGATTTAATTCTTTCCAGATCTGGGCTATCAATGATTTAGTGTAGCAGCTACAAATTCCTGAGTCAGTACACTGGTGTCTGCAGCAAAAGCACTGAGAGATTTATCCGCAGTAACGCTCCGTATTCAGTGCGGTGTGGAAACATAGCTGTCCCCTAAGCAGTCCTGATTACAACACTGAACATAGAAGGAGGGTTGTGGGATGCAACTAATCCTCTAGAGGTTCCCTTTGAAATCTGCAACCAGTAACCAGGCAACGAGGGGTCTTTAGATTATTGATATCCGTTACATGCAGGCTTCCAACGTTCCTCAGAAACAATGGAAACCTGACAGAAATTGGATCAAAGATGGTGTAACTGCCTGGAGTTATGTCTCCAATAGGCATATGTAAATACACACGCATGTACATAGCGACCTGTAATAAATGGCAATATTGATAAATGTTAATAAATGACAATAACAAATAGCGACTCTAATAAATACACACACATGGACATAGCTCGCAGAAATACAAAACAACATGCACAGTAATTCAGCTGAGGATAATGACAATGACTGAAAAAATAACGCACCCACCTTGCATTATTTTTCTAATCTGATGAGTTTCAATCCATCGGTTATTGTAGCAAAAAATAATGGGGAGTAAAAAAGAGTCAGTAGGTTATAGACGGGTGAAATAGGAAGATACAGAATACCATTACAATGTAAGTTTTTCACTGTACCTCGGTACATGTGACAACAATAAACTAAACTAAAAAGAAACCATGTTGGCTGTCTGTAAGATCAATCTAGTTTATCATATTGCTCGGATCTTTTCTCTTTGTGCAGTGGATCACAACATTACTTAACCCGTAAGATGCCAAATTACAGAGTCATGTCAATTTCCTAGCTTTTATTCGTTTTATAGTTCACAGTCATTTTTGAGGTTTAAATAAGTGTACAGGGGTTTCAGGAGTGCATAGGTTTTGTCTTTATTGGAACTCCTTCCTCTGACTTTGGATAGTCTGCTGCCTTTAATCAGTGAGAACAAAGATATTTTATCGAGGAATACATGCCTCCTCTTGACTGATTCAATCAAACTGCCCATCTGTTGTACCACTATGTTTTTTCTCCTTGTTTATTCAGTCTTCACAAAGTCCTTATCTGGATTCAATGTCCCATTCTCTGTTGCAGATGACTTCACACCACTTTACCCAGAGCTCAAGCACTGTTCTATAATTTTCTCAAGTGACTAAAAGCTACGTGTAAGAAAGAACTGCAGATGATGGTTTATACTGAATGCTAGAGTAACTCAACAGGTCAGGCAGCATTTCTGGAGAAAAAGAATGGGTGACATTTCTGGTCAGAACCCTTCTTCAAACTGAATGTCTGAAATTTCAGTCTGAAGAAGGGTTCCGACCCAAAATGTCACCTATTATTTTTCTCCAGAGTTGCTACCTGACTCGTTGAGTTATTCCAGCATTTTGCGTTTATCTTTGGAAGCTATGTTATTTTAATACAGATGTTACAATTAAATAATTTAAATAATTTTTATATTACACTCCTACAATAATTTTTTAATTACACTCCTACTTGAGTTTCTGTCAAGTTCCCTTATGAAAACTAGAGTTAAATCTACTTTCACCACTCCCACAGTGCATTGAATTCCAGATTATGGCTGCTCATGAGTGGAAAATGGTTGTCATCCTTCCAAGAGCTGTTGAAAGGTCATCAAACATTAGGGTTTGTTTAAGAACCCTTCATCAGTCTGAAGAAGGGTCTCGACCCGAAACGTCACCCATTCCTTCTCTCCCGAGATGCTGCCTGACCTGCTGAGTTACTCCAGCATTTTGTGAATAAATCGATTTGTACCAGCATCTGCAGTTATTTTCTTATACTCTTAAACATTAACTCTGTTTCACCCTTACAGATGCTATATGGCCTGCTGAATATTTCCTGTTTTATTGTCAAATCACCACCATGCGTGGTGTCTTTTCTCCCTGTTTCCTCGTCTCACCCGTGACTCTTTTATCCATTGCTTTAAATTATTGACTCTTGGTTCTTGACTCCCCCTGCTGAAGACAGAAGCTTTTCTTTCTTTCAGCATCCGCAGTTCCGCTGTCTTCAGAAGCTTTTCTTTATTCAGTTTCTGTAAATCTTTGGCGATTGTCAGCATGTTACAATCTTTTCTGCCCTTTCAAGAACATCCCCAACTTTTCTGTGTGTCTGAATCCTTCATCTCTTCACCCATTATTTTTAAACACCTGTTAGAAATCTAAAGTAAAAGTGGAAAATGCTGGAAATATTCAGCAGGTCAGGTCACACGTCTGGAAAGAAAAACAGAATTAACATTTCAGGTCGGAGATCCTTTGTCAGAACTGAGACAGAGGCAAAATAAACTTGTCTCCTTCCCAGTTCTGACAAAAGATCTGACTAGGTTATGTGGTATCCAGTTTATCCCTATGGTCACTCTGGTTTTACCCTATCTGGCATATTCCTCTTCTCCCACTCTGAGTAATACCAGGGATGAGTGAAATTAAACAGGAAATGTTTGAAACACTCAACAAGTCGGGCAGCTTCTGTGGAGAATGGAATAGTTAACTTTTCAGATCCGGGACTCAATCAGAACTGAAAAAAAGAGAGAAAGCAAGTTAGTCTGCATACTATAGAAGATGGGGAGGGCAAGAAGGGTAGGAGCGGTGGGGCAGCAGTAGAATTGCTGCCTTATAGTGAATGCAGCGCCGGAGACCCGGGTTCGATCCTGACTGCGGGTGCTGCCTGTATGGAGTTTGTATGTTCTCCCCGTGACCCGTGTGGATTTTCTCCGAGATCTTCGGTTTCCTCCCACACTCCAAAGACGTACAGGTTTTTTAGGTTAATTGGCTTGGTAAATGTAAAAATTGTCCTTAGTGGGTGTAGGATATTAATGTGCGGGGATCGCTGGTCGGCGTGGACCCGGTGGGCCGAAGGGCCTATTTCCGTGCTGCATCTCTAAATTAAAATGCCTGTAATAGGATGAAATGATGTGGCTATTAAATGGACGGTTAAGTTTCTATGTGCATGTAATGTGTTGTTAAGGGATGAGTGCTTTCACTTGCTCGGCATGACTGGAGAAGTTTCCACTGTTCTCCTTAAAAAGGTTAAGGAAAGATTTGATGGCAGTATTCAAGATCATGGTAGAGTAAATAATGATAGGGCAGGAGAGTCAGTAGGCATGCAGCATAATTTCTGACAGTAATAAACAAACAAGGCCAGTTGGCCAATTTCCAATGACAGGATCCAAATACTTCATCACACTCCTCTCTTGTTTCTTCCATTCATTTAAATAGTTGGACAGCTTATCTGGCACTCAGGATCGGATAAAGAGAAATTCCTTCCCGTTACGGTGAGCCATGTTCTCAGTGCATGACCAAGCACACATCCCTGGCTGCCGTTCACCCCTCTCCCAGGCAAATGTCTGAAACTGAACCAGTTTATTTGGTATATATTAGCTTTCAACCATTCTATTAATTTTTTGACCTGAAATGTTAACTCTGTTTCTCATTCCACAGATGTTGCCTGATTTTCTCAGTGTTTCCAACATTTTCTATTTTTGTTTTGGATTCCAAGCATCAACAGATTTTTTGATTGTCAATCTTAGAAATATCTCTAATTCTGGTATCTCAGTCATCACCGAATATAATTTCTCACAATTGCCATCATATCCGAGGCCTTAAGATCTGGAATTCCCTCTAAATCTCTGCACTGCTTATCTTTTGTTTTCTCCTTATAAGATCCTGCATCATTGACCAAGCATTTAACCATCTGGCTTAAATTCACCAGTGGAGGCTCAATGTTATTTTTTGTTTCCTTGCACACACATATGAAGTGCCTTGGGAGTTGTTCTTATATAAATGACAATAGACAATAGACAATAGACAATAGGTGCAGGAGTAGGCCATTCGGCCCTTCGAGCCAGCACCGCCATTCAATGTGATCATGGCTGATCATTCTCAATCAGTACCCCGTTCCTGCCTTCTCCCCCTACCCCCTGACGCCGCTATCCTTAAGAGCTCTATCTAGCTCTCTCTTGAATGCATTCAGAGAATTGGCCTCCACTACCTTCTGAGACAGAGAATTCCACAGATTCACAATTCTCTGACTGAAAAAGTTTTTCCTCATCTCCGTTCTAAATGGCCTACCCCTTATTCTTAAACTGTGGCCCCTTGTTCTGGACTTCCCCAACATTGGGAACATGTTTCCTGCCTCTAACGTGTCCAACCCCTTAACAATCATACGTTTCGATAAGATCCCCTCTCATCCTTCTAAATTCCAGTGTATACAAGCCTAAATGGAGATGGTTGTTGAAATAACAAGGGATTGGGATTAAATAGATTTTTAAAAAATAGCACAGAAGGCTCTTTCATTTTCTGAATTCATTCTTTCGCTATTGCAGTGGGAGATGGCTCGGTCAACTTTCATCAGCTGCCCAAAATTTGGGTGATCATGGTATCCAGACTCGCCCTGTTTAATATGGTGACCAATATTCTTTCCCATTTAAATTGATTTGAGCTTGAAGGGTAGTGGAAGAGTGGGTGGCGAGGGAAAAGTTAGATATTGGATTTACCCTAGCTCATCAATATTGAGCTCACACCATATCAGGAATTTGGTGGCAGAAGGCAAGAGTTCATGAGCACTGCAAGAGGACATTGCTGGTATGCAAGGTGTTGGTTGGCAAAAGTACTTCAGATTGGAAGAGCAGAAGGTTTTGAAAGAGACTGCCAGTGTGAAAGAGAAACCATGGATGACACAAACAATAAGCATCATACTTAGGATATTGGGGTCTGTAGGTTCTTGTCAGCATTGTTTCCACAGCGATGCTGCCACTGGACATAAGCGACTGACTGAGATCACCGAAGCCTCCAGAGCCTCATTGAGATAAATTATGAAGGGATGTTGCATTAACCAGGCTTTGGTTCCCTTGAGTACAATAGATCAAAGAGTGAACTAACTGAGGTGTTGAAATATTTGATAAAATAGAAAGTCAGCTGGCTAAAATCAGGTTGATCGTTAAATCTCCTGTTTAATATGCTGACCATTTAAATGGATTTGAGTTTGAAGGGTGGTGGGAAGTGTGTGTGGTGAGGGAAGAGTCGAACATTGGATTTACCCTAGCTCATCAATAATAAGCTCAGATACCACATCTGAGCGAGATGATGGAAGTGGGGTCTTAAGGACATAACTAAAGTTATTGTCCATCATCCTTCAACCATCCTGGATCCACCCATCATCTATTGGCCCGTGTCTCACCACTTCCAATTTCCTCTTTACATTCCCCTTCCCTCTACTCTCAGATCTCAGACCCAGATGCATGGTCTAGACCCGAAACTTTGACAATTCCTTTCCCCCTCAGATGCTGCTTGACCCATTAAATTCCTCCAGCAGATTGTTTATTGCTACATAACTTAAACATTTTGGGGTGGCTAAAATAAGCCATAAGGTAAAAGACGAGTTACATTCAGTTATTTGCCACAGTGCATAAGATTCCATTGCTAATGTTTGTATGTTAAATAGGTTCTCAGAAATTCTCCATTTCTTTTCATCTTGCAACAAGCTGGCATAAATCTAGGTTAAAGTAGAAGAGGAAGAATTTCAAATAAATTTGTTAAATCAAATGCCAAAGAATGGACTATTATTAGATTGCTAAGCAATTGGCTGTGGCTCTCTGTAAATGGGCACTCAGTCAGTTCCTCTCTTAAGTGAAGTGGATAAGGAACTGCCTTTAATGGCCCTGCCAACATTTGTCTCAAAATCATCACCATTAAAAATGCAATTAACTGTCCATTATCACATTAATGAACAGTTCAATCAGATTTTCAGTGAGAAAAAGCACAGAAATAACAATTCACATCAATAACTTTTTTAAAAAAATGTAAGAATCAATTATATATATTTTAAATATATAAAAGATACAGAAACAGTGCATTGCTATCTTTGCATGTATAGTGCTGTCAAATTTATACATTTGTGGTGCCATCAAGCTAATGCATTCTATGTACAAAGCACCAATCATCACACATATCTCCTTTTTGGACAATACACAGACAGGGCCCAGTCCCTCCGTGTCTAGTGGTAGCAGGACATCAGACTGCAGTTATTCCCCACACAATTCTGGGCCCCATAACTGAGGAAGGATGTGCTGGTGCTGGAGATGGTTCAGAGGACGTTTACGAGAATGATCGTAGGAATTATTGGGTTAATATCAGATGAGCATTTGACAAAACTGGGCCTATACTCGCTGGATTTCAGAAGGATGAGGGGGTCCTCATTGAAACTTACCGAATAGTGAAAGGCCTGGATATGGTGGATGTGGAGAGGATGTTTCCACTAGTGGAGAGTCTAGGACCAGAGGCCACAGCTTCAGAATAAAAGGGCATACCTTTAGGAAGGAGATGAGGAAGAATTTCTTTAGTCAGAGGGTGGTGAATCTGCGGAATTCATTGCCATATCAGGCTGTGGAGGTCAAGTCAATAGATATTTTTAAGGCAGAGATTGATAGATTCTTGATTAGTACAGGTGTCAGGAGTTATGGGAGAAGGCAGCAGAATAGGGTTGAGAGGGAAAGATAGATCAGCCACGAATGGATGGCAGAGTAGATTTGATGGGCTAAATAACGATGCTCCTATCACTTATGAACATAAAATCTTGTCATTGGTTGCACCACGCTACAGGAGATTATTTTTCAATGTTCTATAGATTCAGGATCAGTTCCTGTGGATTGGAGGATAGCAAATGATATCCCACTTTTTAAGAAAGGAGGGAGAGAGAAAACGGGTAATTATAGACCAGTTAGTCTGACATCAGTGGTGGGGAAGATGCTGGAGTCAATTATAAAAGACGAAATTGCTGAGCATTTGGATAGCAGTAACAGGATCATTCCGAGTCAGCATAGATTTACGAAGGGGAAATCATGCTTAACAAATCTACTGGAATTTTTTGAGGATGTAACTAGGAAAATTGACAGGGGAGAGTCGGTGGATGTGGTGTACCTCGACTTTCAGAAAGCCTTCGACAAGGTCCCACATAGGAGATTAGTGGGAAAAATTAGAGCACATGGTATTGGGGGTAGGGTACTGACATGGATAGAAAATTGGTTGACAGACAGAAAGCAAAGAGTGGGGATAAATGGGTCCCTTTCGGAATGGCAGGCAGTGACCAATGGGGTACCGCAAGGTTCGGTGCTGGGACCCCAGCTATTTACGATATACATTAATGACTTAGATGAAGGGATTAAAAGTACCATTAGCAAATTTGCAGATGATACTAAGCTGGGGGGTATTGTGAATTGTGAGGAAGATGCAATAAGGCTGCAGGGTGACTTGGACAGGTTGTGTGAGTGGGCGGATACATGGCAGATGCAGTTTAATGTAGATAAGTGTGAGGTTATTCACTTTGGAAGTAAGAATAGAAAGGCAGATTGATCTGAATGGTGTCAAGTTAGGAAGAGGGGATGATCAACGAGATCTGGGTGTCCTAGTGCATCAGTCACTGAAAGGAAGCATGCAGGTACAGCAGGCAGTGAAGAAAGCCAATGGAATGTTGGCCTTCGTAACAAGAGGAGTTGAGTATAGGAGCAAAGAGGTCCTTCTACAGTTGTACCAGGCCCTGGTGTGACCGCACCTGGAGTACTGTGTGCAGTTTTGGCCTCCAAATTTGAGGAAGGATATTCTTGCTATGGAGGGCGTGCAGCGTAGGTTCACTAGGTTAATTCCCGGAATGGCGGGATTGTCGTATGTTGAAAGGCTGGAGCAATTAGGCTTGTATACACTGGAATTTAGAAGGATGAGGGGGGATCTTATTGAAACATATAAGATAATTAGGGGATTGGACACATTAGAGGCAGGAAACATGTTCCCAATGTTGGGGGAGTCCAGAGCAAGGGGCCACAGTTTAAGAATAAGGGGTAGGCCATTTAGAACAGAGATGAGGAAGATCTTTTTCAGTCAGAGAGTGGTGAAGGTGTGGAATTCTCTGCCTCAGAAGGCAGTGGAGGCCAGTTCGTTGGATGCTTTCAAGAGAGAGCTGGATAGAGCTCTTAAGGATAGCGGAGTGAGGGGGTATGGGGAGAAGGCAGGAACGGGGTATTGATTGAGAGTGATCAGCCATGATCGCATTGAATGGCGGTGCTGGCTCGAAGGGCTGAATGGCCTACTCCTGCACCTATTGTCTATTGTCATCCCTCAGTATGGACTCCTGCAGCCTGGAATGTGCCAGTTGACAGCATTCCCTTGCAGAGATTTTGTTGTACTGAAGGAAGAAAGTTTTGTTAGAACTGAAGAAAATGAATCCGCCTGCAACATTAAGAGATTTTCTCACCACAGGCACTACATGACATGCTGAAGTGGTACCTCCTCTCTATCTTTGATTTTTATTTAAGATTTTCTACATCGCAATATTTTGCTTTTGCAGTGTGATATTGCTGATTGCAGGAGGCTGCTGTGCACAAAATATCAGATGTGTCCCCATCCTACCTGACCGACCTCCTCCACAGGCACACTCCCACCTGCACCCTCCGCTCTGCTGCTGCCAATCTCCTGTCCCCCCCCATCCGGACCAAACTCAGATCCTGGGGGGACAGGGCTTTCTCCATCGCTGCTCCCACCCTATGGAACTCACTACCCCAAACCGTCAGAGACTCCTCCTCACTCACCACATTCAAAACATCACTGAAGTCTCACCTGTTCAGCACTGCCTTCAACCACTGACCGTCACCTCACCTTCTGTCTCCTTTTTCTGCTCGTTTACTTATTTATCTATTTATTCACTTCTCTATGTTCTAGAAATCTCTGTAAAGCGTCTTTGAGTGTTTGAAAAGCGCTATATAAATGTAATGCATTATTATTATTATTATTATTATATAAGAATAACGAGTGCAGAATCACATTTGTTTCCATTCTCTGTGCTCCTCTTCATGTTGATGATGCCGATATCGCCCAGAGTCATTCTCCATCTATGGTGCAGGGAGCATTCATAGGGTTCCCGCTGACTCTGATCTCTCAAAAAGCTTATGCTGCAAGTAAGGGAACCAAGAAACAATGATTGCAAAAAGGAATAAATCGGGATATAAAATATTAGAATGCTCAGCAGTGGGGAGATATACAGATCAATGACCGTTCATCAAAAATGTCAGAGGCTACTAACCTAAGAGAATAAATTATTTTCTCCTTCCACAGATATAGACAATAGACAATAGACCATAGGTGCAGGAGTAGGCCATTCAGCCCTTCGAGCCAGCACCGCCATTCAATGCGATCATGGCTGATCACTCTCAATCAGTACCCCGTTCCTGCCTTCTCCCCATACCCCCTCACTCCGCTATCCTTAAGAGCTCTATCCAGCTCTCTCTTGAAAGCATCCAACGAACTGGCCTCCACTGCCTTCTGAGGCAGAGAATTCCACACCTTCACCACTCTCTGACTGAAAAAGTTCTTCCTCATCTCCGTTCTAAATGGCCTACCCCTTATTCTTAAACTGTGGCCCCTTGTTCTGGACTCCCCCAACATTGGGAACATGTTTCCTGCCTCTAATGTGTCCAATCCCCTAATTATCTTATATGTTTCAATAAGATCCCCCCTCATCCTTCTAAATTCCAGTGTATACAAGCCCAATCGCTCCAGCCTTTCAACATACGACAGTCCCGCCATTCCGGGAATTAACCTAGTGAACCTACGCTGCACGCCCTCCATAGCAAGAATATCCTTCCTCAAATTTGGAGACCAAAACTGCACACAGTACTCCAGGTGCGGTCTCACCAGGGCCCGGTACAGCTGTAGAAGGACCTCTTTGCTCCTATACTCAACTCCTCTTGTTACGAAGGCCAACATTCCATTGGCTTTCTTCACTGCCTGCTGTACCTGCATGCTTCCTTTCATTGACTGATGCACTAGGACACCCAGATCTCGTTGAACTCCCTCTCCTCCTAACTTGACACCATTCAGATAATAATCTGCCTTTCTGATTTCTGATTTTAAATCGGATTTAGTATTTTGTTCTGAGTATATCAAACTTTGCCATTAAATTTACTGCAGTCAGTCCAGAGTACTTAACAAGTTAAAATTAGCAATGTCCTTCGTAGTTCCATGTGGAACTAGACAAAATACTCCTGATGCCCTGTTGAATGTTACTTTCCAACGTATATTTCCAGTGCAGTCTGACTGACGAGCTGTGACTTTTATTGCTGTATTACATTAACATTAGCATACTAAACAACCTCAGTTTTTGCTAGTTTTAGTGCCAGGTTGTTATGATTGCTAAGCAACTGACCGTGTCTCAGTGTAAATTGGCATTCATTCAGTTCATCTGAAGAAAAGTGGCTTGGAATCTGCCTTTAATATACCCTCTTCTCTCCTGCTAAAAAGGTTGCCATTTAAACCTTTGAATTATCTTCTGTTTTAAGTGCTGGAGGTTTTGCTTCCATAACATAAAATGACCAAAAATGTAAGCCTAAAGAAGCGACATAAAATTTATTGCCATCCATACATTAAAAAGAATCCTTCCCCTTTTTTTAAGGCACTGATCCACGTTGTGTTGTGTTGTCCCATGACTGCTCCAATGGCAGTCACCGGAACTGCAAGGTACCATTCAGAACCCTGCCACCTGTTCCAACATTCAGTTAGATCATGGCTGGTTTCTATCTTGACTCTCTCAATCTGCCTTGACTCTCTGTATCTGCTAAAACATCAATTCTAAGCTATTTTGGTTGTGGAGAACATCACAATTGAACTAGATCTGACCAGATATTTTAACGCTCTGGGAAATCTCTCAACTTACCATAATCAATTAAAGAGACAATGAGACATTTAGGGTGTCAGAATAATTGCTGCCTGACCTGCTGAATGTATACTGCATTTTAAATATTTATTTCAGAAGTGAAGTTGTTTGATTTTTATGAAGAATTGGAATGTAGTGTTTGGAAATAATTTCCATTTAAGTAGCACATTTCACAACTGCAAAATTTCCCAAGACAATTTATAGCCATGGAATACTTTATACAGAAGAGTCCTATTGTAATTTAAGTAGCAATTTAGACACCATACGATCCCACAATAATAATGTGAAAAGGGTCAAAATAATATGTTATTTTTATAGTGATTGAGAAACAAATATTGATCAGGACATTTGGGGGAACTCACTACTCTTCTTCAAAATAGTGATCCTCTAATTTCACCCCAAAAACAGCAGAAGGGGACTTAATTTGAAGTCTTACCAAAAGGCCATGTCACCAACGGTTCAGCTGCCACTCAGATCCATACGTGGAGTGTCAGCGTGGATTGTGTGCTGTGGAGTAGTTTTCCTGAGTAATTTGGAGTGATGACTGGGGAGCCAATGTATGGAAGTGCAGTCGTCCAGTTACTTGAGTGCTGTGGAGTTCAGGACCAGTGAATTTTAAGCAGCTCAAATCACCCATGACAGCTAAGAAATTTAAATTCAGATGTGAAATTATTGAAAATAAAGTTAATCACAACTGATTAAATCATGTCAAGAGAGAGAGGGAATTTTGGCATTCTTACTGAATTTGACCTACATGTAAGCCAAGACCTCCAATATGGTTGACACTTAATTACCTCAGTTCAGGGGAAATTAAGAATGGACAATAAATGTTTACATTGTCAATGAATAACACCGGGTGGCGCCGTCAGCGATGGCAGCTTCGCCAACAGTCTGTCTGTCTTTTTGTCTTTTTTGTTATTTTTAGTGTGTTTTAAAAAGTACGTGTTAATGTTCTCTGGTTTGTTTTATGTGGGGGGTGAGGGAGGGGGTCGGGGGAAACCTTTTCTCAATCTCTTACCTCGCCGGAGATGCAAATGTTTTGCGCATGGTATCTCCGGTTGCTCTGCGGCCTAACATTATGGAGGTGGTGGCCTTGCTCGAGACTGACATTGAGCCTCACCGCGGGGCCGTGCCTGGGATCGACGCTCCAACCATGTCCGTGCCGCCCAGCGATGCCCGTACATTAACACTATCCTACACCCACTAGGGACAATATTTACATTTACTCAGCCAATTAACCTACATACCTGTACGTCTTTGGAGTGTGGGAGGAAACCGAAGATCTCGGAGAAAACCCACGCAGGTCACGGGGAGAACGTACAAACTCCTTACAGTACAGCACCCGTAGTCAGGATCGAACCTGAGTCTCCGGCGCTGCATTCGCTGTAAAGCAGCAACTCTACCGCTGCGCTACCGTGCCGCCCTGTTATAATGCTATAACATTATATTCTGTAATAATAATAAACCAATACCCATATTAAGTTGGCAGGAAATACATGGACAGGTTAATTGTAGCAACTCTATTACAGTAGTAACACTTGGCGCCCATACTAATCAACTATCTGTCAATCTCCGCCTTCCACAGATGAATTCCACAGATTCACCACCCCTGACTAACAAAAAATCCTCCTCATCTTTCTAAAGGTACATCCTTTTATTCTTAAGCTATGCATTCTGATTTTAGACTCAATGACTCGTGGAAAAATCCTTTCCACATCCACTACTCTTGGCGATGGTAAAACCGTTGAATGAAAAAGCTTTGACTCTCTCTTAGAACTTAGAATGGTACAGCAAAAAATAGGGCCTTTGGCCCACAAGACCTGTGCCAAACATGATACTCTATTTCCCTCCATTCCCTGAATATCTATATGCCTATCAAAGGGACTCTTAAATGCCACCATTGACATTGCCTCAACCAATGTTATCTGCCTCAACACCCATCTCTGGCAGCACTTTCCAGGCACTCCCCATCCTCTGTATAAAAAGCTTGTCCCACACATCTCCTTTATACTCTGCCACTTTTATCTTAAAACAAAGCCTCTACTATTTGATTTGTTCATTCTGGGAAAAAGGTTCTGACTGTCTTTCCTCTCTTTGCCTCTCATTATTTTAAACACTTTTAAACAATCCAAGTCTGTCCCACTACTTCCTGGAGCTAATACCCCCTAATCCTGGCATCATTATGAAAACAAGCATACAATATGCCCTCTACCAATCTATCTACTTGTGTTGTCACTTTCAGGGAGTTATGAACTTGGACCCCAAGATCCCTCTGTACATCAATGCTGTTAAGGGTCATGCATTAATTGTATTTTTTGCCCCTTACATTTGTTCTCCCAAAGTGCAACACCTCACACTTGCTCGGATTAAACTCCATTTGCCATTTCTCTAGCTGATCTATATCCCACTGCATAATCTCTTGTTGGAGATGGTCAGCCTCTGGCCAATGTGTGGCAGGGATGTACATGGCCATGCTGCATGCAAACACAGTGATGAAGAAGATTGATATGGCGGGTGATGTTGTCTACATGGACATTAGTAAAGCTTTTGACAAACAAAACATCTTGCAATTTGATTAGAGTGGCACAGCTGATGGAACTACTGCCTAGCTGACCCATCCTGAAAATTAGCAGGTCGCGCTTGTTTCAATTATGATTCTGCTCTGAGAATTCAAAGTAGGCTGAGTGCCATTAGTACGGGCACTGTGTAAGTTCTCAGGCAGTAACAGGTTTCACAGTCTAGGTACTAGACTATTAATCTGAGGTTGATCTCTCCTGTTTGTCCCTCCATGATCCAGCTCCCACATGAGCAAGTTGATGCTGGGCAGATGCAAATAAGATTAGCAATGATGATTGCATGAATTTACAAGCTCTGGAGTTCACACTTTCCATCTTGTCCACCTCTCTACCTCTTCTCCTATAATACATTCTTTACAAGCCACCTACCAGGTTTAATCTCTATTCACGTGGCTCTGTTAAAATGTATTTGATGGTGCTCTGAAAATGCTTGGATGGGAGGTAGATGGAGTAAATATTTAAAATGTAACTACAAGATAATTATTAATACCTTATATGTGGGATTTAGCTGAAACTTGGTGCTGCTATATGGAGTGGTTGAAGTACCTTACAAAGAAAGACAATGAATGGTAAAAGGACGTTTGAGTAAGGAAAGAAGGGAAGGTATGTTGCATGGGGAAACAGGGGCATCACTTGTGTGGTGGATAAGCACCAAAATAAACCATTTTACTGAATAATCTCTGGTACCATTCAATGGAAAGAGGGAATGGTTGCCAGTGTGCCCTTGGTTTTCAACATGCTATTACTTTCCTTTAGTCTGCAGGTTTTCTTCTGGAGGTTGAAGCTGCCCTTTGAGTGCACCGACTTTTGTCAGAATGGATGAGGTACGTTGATGGACGGTGCAGAGATATCGTCACCATGTTGCAGATAGGCATGCCATGGCTCCAGCTCAAGACTGCACAATCTATGGCCTTGGGTGGTCTCTTGCTGCTGTTATCTTCACTTCAAGCGGCCACCGCCAACTGTCCCAAAAGCTGCCAGTGTTTTGACAAGAATGGCAAGTTTGTACGCTGCACTGGCAAGAACCTGAAAGAAATTCCCAAAGACCTTCCTGCTGATACTGTGTCTTTACACCTAAACTCCAACAGGATAACCAAAATACCCAACAATGCCTTCAAGGACTTAAACCTGCTCAAGGAGCTGGATTTATCCAAAAATATCATTGAGTCAATAGATACTGGAGCATTTAAAGGAATCCCAGATGGCCTCAAGATGCTCGATCTGTCGAGCAATCAGATCCAGAGTGTACCGAAGGAGGTCTTTGGTAAAATTAAAGCAAAGGTCCGTCTCTCCAACAACCCATGGCACTGTGAATGTACGCTGCAGCAGGTCATCAAAGAGTTGACCCTGGACCCAGAGACAGTCAACGACTTCATCTGCCAGTCCTCTGAGCAGGAGGAATACACGGGAAAGCCACTCATTCAGATTCTCAATTCAGGTATCAACTTCTGCAATATTCATCAGAAGACGACCGACATCGCCATGTTCATCACCATGTTTGGCTGGTTCACCGTGGTCATATCCTACATCGTGTATTATGTGCGCCAGAATCAGGAAGATGCCAGGCGGCATCTTGAGTACCTGAAGTCCCTTCCCAGTACACAGATCACCAAGGAGTTTGACACAATCAGTACTGTACTATGAGGTGGATTATCCTCTGTAGCCTGACACCAATCCAACCTTAATACTGGATGAGTCAGTCGGATTCCTGGCTCAACCACAAGTGCCTCATTAGCTAATTAGAGATTGTATGCTCTGACATTTTTTAAAATATTTTTTTTGTGCATTGAAGTTCCTAATAAAACTGTCAGAATAAATTATTATGTTGACTTAGTGCATGATTGAACATCATCATCTTGCCATGAGTCTTGTTTACAAACTGAAACCAGCTTCATAGTACAGTATAAGGGAGGGCTGATTGCACCAAATCATTGGCATCAGGTCTAAATTTGGAGGGGGTGGGGGGGGAGGGGGGAGGAGAGGGGGGAGGAGAGTGCGAGCGAGTGCACCAAAGTGCAATCTGGAAAGGAAAATAAGTCAGGGAGTTGAGCATAGATGTCAGGATGTTACGTTACAGCTGGTGAGGCCACACTTGAAATATTGTGTTCAGTTTTGGTCACCCAGCTCAGGAATGATGCCATTAAGATGGAAAGAGTGCTGAGAAGATTTACGAGGATGTTGACAGGACTCGAGGGCCTGAGTTATTGGGAGAGGTTGGGCAAGCTGGGACTTTATTCCTTGAAGAGCAGGAGGCTGAGGGATGATCTTATAGAGGTGTATAAAATAATGAGTGGAATGGAGAGGGTGAATGTATGGAATCTTTTTTCCTAGGTAAGTGGAATCAAGCTAGAGGGCATAAGTTTAAGGTGAAAGTGGAAAGATTTAATAGGAATCTGAAGGCAAACTTTTCACACAGAAAGTGGTGGGTAGATGGATCAATCTACGAGAGAAAGTAGTTGAGGCAGGTATAATAATTGCATTTAAAAGATATTTGGACAGGTACATGGATAGGAAAGTCTTAGAGGGATATGGTCTAACTACAGGCAAACGGGACTAAGTTAAATGGGACATCTTGGGAAAGCATTAAGTGGGATCAGCGCAGAACAAGGCAGTGGGATGGGAAGGAGCGCAAAATTGGAGCTAACCTGAAGGCACCTGTTCGTGATCCGGAATGTACAGTGTGAGTAATTCTGTCCTGACTGAGAAATGTGCTGGATGGATAGGATCTGTCCAGACTAGTTGGGGTGGAGTAGAGAGGTTTGCATGTGCAAGAATTCACTCTGGGCTTGAGATGGGAATATCCTGGTGCATTTACAGAGTCTTGGTGGAATGGGGAGTAGGGGAATGGTGATGGTGGAGTAGACAAACATAGAAACAAAGGAAAAAAGGTGCAGGAGTAGGCCCTTCGGCCCTTCGAACCAGCACCACCATTCAATTTGATCATGGCTGATCATCTAAAATCAGTACCCCGTTCCTGCTTTTTTCCCATATCCCTTGATTCCTTTGGCCCAAAGAGCTAAATCTAACTCTCTTGAAAACATTCAGTGAATTGGCCTCCACTGCCTTCTGTGGCAGAGAATTCTACAGATTCACAACTCTCTGGGTGAAGAAGTTCTTCCTCATCTCAGTCCTAAATGCCTTCCCCTTATTCTTAAACTGTGACCCCAGGTTCTGGGCTCCCCCAACATCGGGAACATTTTTCCTGCATCTAGCCTGTCCAATCCTTTAAGAATTTTATATGTTTCTATAAGATCACCTCTAATTCCAGTGAATACAAGCCCAGTCGACCCATTCTTTCATCATATGCCAGTCCCGCCATCCTGAGAATTAACCTGCTGAACCTACGCTGCACTCCCTCAATAGCAATAATGTCCTTCCTCAAATTAGGAGACCGATTGTACACAAAACTCCAGGTGTGATCTCACCAGGGCCCTGTACAACTGCAGTAGGACCTCCTTGCTCCTAAACTCAAATCCTTTCACAATGAAGGCCAACATGCCATTAGCTTTCTTCACTGCCTGCTGTACCTGCATGCTTACGTTCAATGACTGAAGTACAAGCATATGCAGGTCTCATTGCACCTCCCCTTTTCCTAATCTGACACCATTCAAATAATAATCTGCCTTCCTGTTCTTGCCACCAAAGTGGATAACCTCACATTTATCCACATTATATTGTATCTGCCATGCATCTGCCCACTCACCCAACTAATCCCAGTCACCCTGCAGCCTCATAGCATCCTCATCGCAGTTCACACTGCCACCCAGCTTTGAATCATCCGCAAACTTGGAGATGTCACATTTAATTCCCTCGTCTAAATTGTTTATATTGTAAGTAACTGGGGTCCCAGAACCGAGCCTTGCAGCACCCCACTAGTCACTGCCTGCCATTCTGAAAAGGACCCGTTAATTCCTACTCTTTGCTTTGCCAACCAGTTCTCTATCCATGTTCTTACCCTACATCCAATACCGTGCTCTAATTTTGCACACTAATCTCTTGTGTGGGGCCTTGTCAAAGCTTTTTGAAAGTCCAGATACACCCCATCCACTGGCTCTCCCTTATCCATTCTACCTGGGGGACGAGCTGTCTGTCCGTGGGCGTGGGGAAGAGAGTGGAAGTTTTGTTGCCTCCATCACAGTGAGGGGGTGTTTGGAGTCACTGTGATGGACGTTTGTGTTGGGGTTATGTGTCTTGTGTTCTTTTTTTTTCTATGACTGCTATGTAGTTTCGTTCGGTACTTCGGTACCGAACGACAAATAAAGCTCTGTTATACCTGTTATACCTGTTATACTGTTATACCTAAAAAAATTCCAGAAGATTAGTCAAGCATGATTTCCCCTTCATAAATCCATGCTGACTTTGACCGATCCTGTCACTGCTTTCCAAATGCGCTGCTATAACATCTTTAACAATCAACTCAAGTATCTTCCCCACTACCGATGTAAGGCTAACTGGTCTATAATTCCCCGTTTTCTCAATCCCTCCTTTCTTAAAAAGTAGGGTTACATTGGCTACCCCCAGTCCACAGGAACTGATCCAGAGTCTATAGAACATTAGAAAATGATCACCAATGCATCCACGATTTCTAGGGCCACCTCTTTGAGTACTCTGGGATGCAGACCATCAGGCCTTGGGGATTTATCTGCCTTCAGTCCCAACAGTTTTCCCTAACACCATTTCCTGACTAATGTGGATTCCCTTCAGTTCCTCACTCCCACTAGATCCTCAGTCCCCCTAGTATTTTTGGGAGATCATTTGTGTCTTCCTTAGTGAAGACAGAACCAAATTACTCGTTTAACTGTTCTGCCATTTCTTTGTTTCCCATTATAAATTCACCTGTCTCTGATTTAAAGGGGCCTACATTTGTCTTCACTGATCTTTTTCTTTTAACATATCTAAAGAAGCTTCTAGAGCAGTGCTTCTTAAACTATTTCAGTGTCATTCACCCTTGAGTCTTTATCACAAAATTTCATTCACCCTCGACTAAATTTTCTTACGTTTTTTGGTAATTTTCATCTTATTCTCCCTTGTGTATAATTTTATATATAATTTATTTTGTTACATGAACAAAAAACATAAATCAACTCATTTCTGATGTGTTTATTTTATTTAACTTTTTGAACACCCTAAAAGTATGTAAAGAAAACTAGGAGTGAAAAAAAAGAAGTTTAATTACCACTGGAGTTGGAAAATCATTCTATTAGAATGATGAAAAACCATTGTAACGTCTAAACTGGGCTTCAGCCCCATCCTACCCTTTCGGGCTTTGATTACTTGGAAAAGTAATATTTTCTTGGAAAACTAGCTCAAAAAACCATGGAGTATATGATCTAATATATTAATATCCAACTAATATAACTTTCTAAAACTCTCCCTGACGAAAGCTCACAATACCACCAAATATCAACTTGCCATATTTGGTATACTTCTCTCCAGAAGCTGACTCTTCCAAATCCAGATGTATTTTAAAAGTTGTGCATGTGTACTGACATGTACATGTCACATGCATGCTCAAAACATCATCACAACGTTGTCTGTTGCTCAGTTCTGAATATCTGGCACCCTCCCATTCTCCCAACTAGGAGTGACAAAAAAATTAAGAACAGAAAAATTATTAGAATTTTTCTAGCTTACATAAAGTAAAGTTAGTAAACAACTGTCTTAGAACTTAGAATTAGATTCTTAGAAACAATGTTTTCTTATTGTGTATGTTTACCACAAATAAATGACAAGCAGTATACTTCTACACTTATCATCAATGACTAGGATGTTCCTGTACTCCTGTGACAAGCTTCGCAAACCAAGGTTCAATTTCCTTCTCCAAAGACAACCCGCATTACCAACTCAACATACTGAAGTGAATAGCGTTTTTTGGATTTCAATTCTACCAAGGTCGAAAATCCTTGTTCAGACAGGAAAGTTGTTGTCATCATTACTAGTGGTTGAAGGGCCTTCAAGGCAATTGATTTGTATTCAGGGAAAGCAAGTAATCCAATCCAATAGTCTTCATCGTAGGAGTACATCTCAAAAGATGATTTTTGAGTGAAGTCATAATGAAGCTCCATCAACACTTTTGACATTTCCCCAAAACCTGCTCGCTTGATGTGGCTGGTGATAAAAAGGATTGATTAACTATCAATATCTGATTTTCCAAGTCCAAGTCCTGCAGATGCTTCTGAGGAAAATATGTTTCAAAATTTTTAGACAGCAATTGCAGAAGGTCAGAAATGATATCCTTCAGTGTTTTGTCCAGATCAGATTGCTTTTCTTCCCACTCACACTCTTTGAGGAAGCTTTCCAAATGTGGGAAATTGGAGAAATTGCCTTTACAAATGTTAATATGCCACATGGTGATCTTCATTTTCATGGCTTCTATTTTCCCAAGGACATCGAAGATGTCACCTCCTTTACCCTGAAGTGACAAGTTGAGCCGATTCAAATGTTCAAAAATGCAAGTCACAAGTGGACCTGTTGGGCCCAAACCTCTCCTGCATTGGTGCAGCACCCTCTCCTCCCCAATCCCCCCTCCCCCACTCCCTCCCTCCCCCTCCCATCCCCCCTCCCTCCCTTCCCCCTCCCTCCCTCCCCTCCCCTCTCCCTCCCTCCCTCTCCCTCCCCCACCCCTCCCCCACCCCTCCCCCACCCCTCCCTCCCCTCCCTCCCCTCCCCCCTTCCCTTCCCTCCCCTCCCCTCCCCCCCCCCTCCCCTCCCCTCCCCTCCCCTCCCCTCCCCTCCCCTCCCCTCCCCCCTCCCCTCCCTCTCCCCTCCCCCTCCCTCTCCCTCCCCCTCCCCGTCCCCCTCCCTCCCCCTCCCCCCTCCCCGTCACATTCCTCCCTCTCCCCCTCCCTCCCCTCCCCTCCCCCCTCCCCCCCTCCCCGTCACATTCCTCCCTCTCCCCCTCCCTCCCTCCCCTCCCCTCCCCCCTCCCCCCTCTCCGACTGGCAAGCAAAAGAGATAACGCTCGACAATTTTTCCCAAGCTTTGATCCGAGAAACGACAATACATAATGAGTTGTGCATCGTTTTTAATGTCCTTAGTTTCATCAAACTGCAGAGCGCAAAATGGTGCTTCCAATAGTTTCGCCATCAGCTGATGCTTCAGATCTTCAGCAATCATAGTAGATCAAAGTTTCATTGTGTCCTTAGACAAAGGAATTTGCATTACTTTATCCACTGCTTGCTTTCCACCTTGTAGTAGATTGGCAATGATTTTCAAACACGGTTTGACAACTTTCTCAGCCTCTGCGTCCTGCTTTTTTACTTTCATGAGCATGTGCTATTTGAAGAGAGGCAAGAAGAAGAGGTTTTTTAGTTGCAGTGTCAGTCCATCGGACTGGACGAGATTCTGCTACTTCCACAAATACTCACGAGTGTTTTTGAAAAACTGTATGGACTTGTTTTGATGATTGCTATGCTTTGTTCTTAAATGAGTCTGTAATTTTGAAGGAGTCAGGCACTGGTTGCTATATTTTACACCGCAAAATATGCACTGAGTTGAGGGAGCAGGGCTTGTTAGTTCATCGAGGGGAAGGAAAAAGCCATACTTGATATATTCTTCGTTCCACTTTCTTTTCTTGAGTTTTGAGGAGAGAGAGGGTACTTTGGTCCTGGTATTTTCTCTTGAGATTAACTTTTTCCTTGCCCGTATCATTAACAGAGTCATCATCTGTAACATACGTAACTGCATTTTTAAGTTCGTTATCCTCAGTTTCCTTGTCACCCTTCAAAAGTGACTTGTCTCCTGAACATACCTCCTCTTGAGTCCTGTTCGTTTCACTTTCTTTCAGAAATGAACTACTTCCTCCTGCACACTCTTCCTCTAGAGCTGGTTTCTTTAGGTACTTCAACAAAGACACAGTGTGTTAATCTGCAAATCAAACTCACAAAATACTGAAGTCGCTAGAATAGAAAATGCAGAATATCACTACAAGAAAATGGCCCAATCTAACTTTAGATTGCCTAAAAACGGGGCTCAAATCTCCTTAATATAGCTAGAATTCATGCTGCTTGATGCAAATGCGTGCTGGTAGATTGAAGTACAGTAAATATATATAGAATTCTAGTTCTAGCAGAAAAGTAGCTAAATTGGCAACACAAAGTAAAGTTACAGTTCAACAGTTGCCCACGGCGATCCTCCAGTGTTGCCATTTATAAATTTATGATCCCACTAGCTCGTCTGGTCTTCCCTAAAGGGTTATATTACAGTAAATTTGGGAAATATCCTGCTACTTTGAAATTAGAAAACCATAGGTAGAGAAAAAAAACATCAAATTTCCAGCTCCACTGCCATTAAAACCAATAAGAGCTTACTAACTACTTTAATGGCAATGCCTTTTTTAAGTATAGAAAAAAATATATAAATGTTTGAATAAATTAAGTCATTCACCCTTCATTCACCCCTCTAGTTTCATTCACCCGCAAAATAATTTTATTCACCCCTGGGTGAACTATTCACCAGTTTAAGAAGCACTGTTTTAGAGAGTTTTTATATTCCCCGCGAGCTTTCATTCATGCTCTCCCCCCCCTCTCTTAATTAACCCCTTTGTCCTCCTCTGTTTAGTTCTAAATTTCCCCCAGTCCTCCAGTTTGCTGCTTCCTCTGGCCAATTTATATGCCTTTTCCTTGGATTTAACACTATCCTTGATTTCCCTCGCCAGCCACGGTTGAGCCGCCTTCCCCGTTTTATTTCTTTGCCAGACAAGGATGAACGATTTTTGGAGTACAAGGCTTCTTTATCAAAATCCCAGTAATAGCTGATACATCTACCAGCCAAGTCTATTTTGCCTTGTAAGGAACCCAACACAGCCTACCTGGTGATGAACAGATTGAAGGGACAAATCGAGAGGTGAGAATGAGACAAACGATTAATTAAGAGAGGGTGTGAATGGTTATGGCAGCATAGCAGTAGAGGACGGAGGCAAGGAAACTCTAGCAAAATGGAGAGGCAGAGTAAAATGGTGGACCTTAATGGGCACAATCACATTCTAACAAGCAACCATCAGTGTCATACATGTCCAGCACTCTCATATGCTCTGGGGACCATTTCCCTGTACCAACAGTTGCTATCTAACTGAAAATACAATACAATACAATACAATACAATACAATACAATACAATATATCTTTATTGTCATTGTACAGGGGTACAACGAGATTGGGAATGCGACTTCCATACGATTCAATAAATTAATTAGCTAATCAGCATAAATTTAGACAACCCAGTGAGACAAAATTAGAGACAGTTTTAAAACAGAATAAAGTGCAAATAGGTCTGTGCCGATTCGCTGTGTGATATGACCATCCGACTCAGCAGGACCGGTTCAGAGCAGCTATGGCCCTGGGGATGAAGCTGTTCCTGTCTGGAGGTGCGGGTGTAGAAGGCCTTGTATCATCTGCCCGATGGTAGAAGTTCGAACAGACTGTTGCAGAGGTGTGAGGAGTCTTTGTGAATGCTGGTGGCTTTTCTGAGGCATCGTTTGTTGTAGATGCCCTCCAAGGCTGATAGCTGTGTTCCGATAATCTTCTGAGCTCTATAGACTACCCGCTCAAGAGCTCTCCTCTCTGCCTCTGTGCAGCTGAGATATCACACAGAGATATCACACAGGGATCTATGGTGCAGCGGTAGAAGGTCGCCAGCAGCTGTTGGGGTAGACCAGACGTTTTCAGTGTTCTCAGGTAGAACAGTCGTTGCTGCGCCTTCTTGACCAGCGCAGCGGTGTTAGTGGACCATGTGAGATCCTCCGAAATATGAGTGCCCAGAAACTTGAAGCTGGACACTCTCCACATTGTCCGCATTGATAAAGATCGGAGCGTATTCCCCGTTGTGTGATCTACGGAAGTTGATGATCAGCTCCTTGGTCTTGGAGGTGTTTAGGGAAGGGTTGTTAACCTAGCACCAGTCCGCCAGGTTCTGCACCTCTCTGTAGTTTGTTTCATCACCGTTGGTGATCAGCCCGATCACCGTTGTGTCGTCTGCAAACTTGACAATGGTGTTGGTGTCGAATGTAGGAACACAGTCGTGAGTGAATAGGGAGTAGAGCATGGGGCTCAGAACACAGCCCTGTGGGTACTCAGGGTGATCGTGGAGGACATGTGCGGGCCCATTCTCACTGCCTGTGGTCGCTCCATCAAGAAATCCAGGATCCAGTCGCATAACGACGAGCTGAGGCCTAGCTGGTGGAGTTTGGTGGTGAGCTTGGTGGGGATGACCGTGTTGAAAGCAGAGCTATAGTCTATGAATAGCATCCTCACATACGTGCCCTGTCTCTCCAGGTGAGTTAGGACAGTGTGAAGAGCCAGAGAGATGGCGTCCTCTGTGGATCTGTTTGCCCTGTATGCAAATTGATGCGAGTTCAGTGAGGCAGGGATGCTGGAATTGATGTGTGAGAGGACCAGCCTTTCAAAGCACTTCATGATTATAGGAGTTAGGGCAACTGGAAGGTAGTCGTTCAGGTTGGTGAAATAGGAGCAGTAGTCAAGATCTAAAGTTGCTAACCATATAGGACAATTAGAATGACTCATCACCAATCAGTGGCATCAAGCACTTCCAGAGTTGTGGTTTGTCCGCAATTCATTCCATTGGAGTCAAATGAATCCACTTCAAAGCAGAACACAGCATCTGACATGCCGCTATACCACAC
Source organism: Rhinoraja longicauda (assembly GCF_053455715.1). Taxonomy (NCBI): domain Eukaryota; kingdom Metazoa; phylum Chordata; class Chondrichthyes; order Rajiformes; family Arhynchobatidae; genus Rhinoraja; species Rhinoraja longicauda. Next base: position 35,748,419 of record NC_135960.1, read on the forward strand.
ATTTAGTACTTCCGACCAATAGGTAGACAACTCAGTTTGGATCTATTCTGGAAAGTTTCATCACATAAAATATTATGTCAGACATAATCAATTCTGATTTAATAAGTCAAATGGTGAAATCACATTATTGACAGACATCCATCCAATAGCGAATAAGCCAGGGCTGGGATGGGAGAAATTTTTGATGCACTTTGAATTAGATACTCGCTTCAACTGGGAAATTGTAATGTAGCATCTAGGTTTAGTTTAGTTTAGAGGTACAGCATGAAAACGGGTCCTTCGGCCAACCGGGACTACACCAAACACCGATCAACATTTCACACTACTTCTGTTATCCCACTTTCGCACCCACTCCCTACACACTGGGGGCAATTTTACAGAGGACAATTAACCTACAAGTCCACATTTCTTTGAGATGTGGGAGGAAACAGGAGTATCCGGAAGAAACACATGCATTCACAGGAAGATTGTGCAAACTCCATACAGAAAGCAGCCAAGCTCAGGATCAAACCTAGGTCTCTGGCACTGAGGTAGCAGCTCTACCAGCTGCACCACTATGCCGCCCTACCTCATCTACCTCAAATCCTAGAAACGTCAAGTGGAGAGATTATCCAGTATATCTGTGCATAATTTGGTGGGCAAGCCCTAACCTCATATTCATTAACTGGGTTGATTTAATCTCCACAGATACAGCTTGGTTTGCTGAGTATTTATAATTTCTCTCTGTTTTTACACCAGATTCAATTTTTAATGCAAGATTGCAAGAACATAAACAGAAATAGGCCATTTTGCCCCTTGATCCTGCTCAGCCATTGCATAAGACCGTAGCTATTCCGATCTTGGCCTCAGCATCACATCCCTGCTCACACCCCTTGATTGGAGAATTCAATGGTATACCATTGGGTTGTAAGCTACCCAAGCTAAATATGAGGTGCTGTTCCTCCAGTTTACTCGTGGGCTCAGTATAGCAGTGGAAAAGGTCCAATTTTAGTTGCCAGTCTTTATCTTGCCCCCACCTCTCTTCTTGCTTTCTCCCCCACACTACAATGTCTGAAGAAGGGTCCTGATCCAAAATGTCACCTATCCATGTTTCCAGGAAATGCTGCCTGCCCCTTGAGTTACTCCAGCAATGTGTGCTCCCTCGACTTCTTGCTAGTTTCAATGTTTGTCAATCTCCGCCTTGAGTATATTCAAATACTCCACCTCCACAGCTCTCTGGTGCAGAGAATTCCAAAGTTTGGCAACCATTTGAGAAAACACATTTCTCCCTATTGCCATCTTAAATGGGCAATACCGTTTTCTGAAGGCATGCCCCCCAGTTTTCAGATGAAACATTTGATGAAATATTCTCTCAGCATCCACTCTGTTAATCCTCCTCCATATATTATGCATTCAATAAGGTAATCTCTCATTCTTCTACACATATTACAATGAGCGTAGACTCAACCTCTATTACTTTTCATCATTTGTTACCCACTTCATTTCGGGAATCAAGCAGGTGAACTTCCAATTTAAGTAAATAACTTTAAATATGAAGACCTAAACAGTATACATTACTCCAGGTGAAATCTCATCAGTCCTCTGTGAAGCTGCACCAAACCTCCTCATTTTATTCTCTCCATCCCTTGCAATAAAGCCCAAAATTCCATTAGATTTGTAATTACTTGCTGTACCTGCATGCTGACCTATCAAGTAAGAGGGTCCCAGATCCCTTTGGACCGTAACATTTTGTCGTCTCACTCCTTTTAAATAATAATTTGTTTTATCCAAACTGGATAACCTCACATTTTCCCACATAATACTCCATCATCAGCTTTTTCCCCAATTGACTAACTCACCAATGTTCCTTTTTCAGGCTCAGTATCTTCCACACAACTTGTTAACCTACCTATTGCTGTGTCATTGTCAAATTGGCTGCTGCACACTCAATCCATTTATCCAGATCATCAGGATTGATTATAAATACACCTCCCAGATCAGTTCACATCAGTTCACAGTTCACAGACTGAATGTTCATGATTTCCCACATTCTACCAGATAGATTTATCTGCAGGGTTGTTCTCAGGTGATTTTACTTAATTCCAGAACACTCCCAGACAACCTGGGATGAGTTTCAGAGTTCTCCCTCGAGTTCTCCCAGACACAGGGTTAGGTCAAGTCAGTGGGAAGAATGTCTCTCTGGAGCCTCTTGCAATGGATTTATGTGGTCTCAAGAACAGCTTGGCGCATTTTCAGTAATGCTACAAACTGATGTCGAGTAAAGCGGATCTACAACTGGAAGAGAGTAACACTGTTTCTGACTTTATGGCTTACCAGCAAAAATATCATCCTACGTTAGGATTGTCCGTGATGACTCACATCAAGCTATCGAACAAATTACCCACAGCACTAGAATGCTGCCAATGCACGTTCAATCGCATTGAGACTATTTGACATTGAGCAAAGCAGAATGCAAAGTGGGAGCTGCAGAGATTTATTTATAGTAATTCAGTTCATATCCTGCAACACCTCAGGCAGGCAGTATGTGAAAAAACTGCAAATGTGCTCGGGGCATAATTTAAACTTCCATTTCCAAATAAATATTCAAGAATAGGGAGGCACAGTGGCAAATCTAGTAGAACTGCTGCCTCACTACTCCAGCAACCTGGGTTCAATCCTGACTTCAGATGCTTTCTGTGTTGAGTTTGCATGTTCTCCCTGTGACCACATGGGTGTCCTCCGAGTGTTCCAGTTTCCTTCCAGATCCCAAAGACGTACAGTTGGCAGGTTAATTTACACTGTAAATTGCCCCTATTGTGTAGTGCTTGGTGTAATCTGGGGGGCAGTTGATGGGAATGTGGGGAGATTAAATAGAGTCAGAGTCAAAATAAGGGCAGTGGAAATTCAGTGTGCCAAGGGATCTGTTCCCATGCCCTATCTCTCGATGAATCTATGACTCTATAACATAGCAAAACTCTTACTGTATCTAATTTAAAATAAAGATATTCTGTAATTTATAGTCATATCGTGAATAACATTTAAACCAATACCAAGAAAGAATAGTGAGCTATCTAATATTTATATCTCAATCAAATATTACTAAAAAAACAATGATTTGTTCACTATTACATTGTTTAGCTTTCATAAACTGGATGCGGCAATGTTTCCATAACAACTGCTTTCACACTTCAGCAGTGCTTTATTAGCTGTAATGAATGGCTGAGTTGTGAATGGAGGTTAATAAATGGACGTTCTTGTTCTTTAAATCACATTACACGCTCACAATAAAATAAATCAATGGGAAGTGCAATGACTGTCAGGGTTGGGAAAACTTATTGCAGGCAAGTAAAGCAACAATCTGCTGCTGACTAAGATCCAGCAGCAGCCATTGATATTTGTAGCAGCCAGTGAAATTTGTGGCACGTTAACGTGCATTTGCCAAGGGAGAAATGCTCTTCCACACATTAGGCAAATACACCGGCACGGTGGCGCAGCGGTAGAGTTGCTGCCTTACAGCGAATGCAGCGCCGGAGACTCAGGTTCGATCCTGACTGCGGGCGCTGTCTGTACGGAGTTTGTACGTTCTCCCCGTGACCTGTGTGGGTTTTCGCCGAGATCTTCGGTTTCCTCCCACACTCCAAAGACGTACAGGTATGTAGGTTAATTGGCTGGGCAAATGTTTAAAAAAATTGTCCCTAGTGGGGGTAGGATAGTGTTAGTGTGCGGGGATCGCTGGGCGGTGCGGACCCGGTGGGCCGAAGGGCCTGTTTCTGCGCTGTATCTCTAAAATCTAAAAATCTAAAAATCCTGAATGTGACAAACACCCAGTGAACCAGAGCTCAGTTTAACTAGTCAACTGATTAGTCGGTTAATTGGTCACTGTAATTTGCCCCAAGTGTGTAGTGAGTGGTAGAATTTGTGGGGAGTTGATAAGAATGTGGGGAGAATTAAAAAATTGAATTAATGTAGGATTGGATGTTTGATGGTCAGTGCATACATGATGCGCAAAGGGCCGTATCTCTATATTTTTGAGAGCTGTATCTCTATATTTTTGACAATGAACTAACCATTTTCCACAAGAACATCACTGCTATTTTGGTATCATCATGCCAGACAAGGTCATGTGCTCTCATGAAATAAGAACTTGAACCATCACCTGGCTCAAGGTGAAAGTAAGAGCCACAACAAAGTGAGTACATATAATCTCATAGAACATCTTTGAAGAAACCTTCTGAGGTTGACTCTGCAGAGGCTTGCATTACACAGGAGAACCGGCTTCACAATTAATTGTGGTAAGGTGTAGGCTGCAATGTCCCACAAACATGAGAAATCCAACCATATCCACAGCTGCCAAGCAGGAGGAAGAAGAGGAAGGAAAGCAGAAAGTAAGGTTGTGGAGATCAAACTGTACTTCTAATGAATATAATCCAAGTTCATTCCCAGTAATTGTTGAAAACTTATTTGTCCTTAGGGTGGCACAGTTGCACACCTGGTAGAGCTTCTGCCTCACAGCTCCAACATCCTCAGTTTGATCCTGGTCTCCAATGCTATCTGTGTGGAACTTGCCCGTTCTCCCTCTGACTCCTATCCCAGACATTCTGGTTTCCTCCCATCATACTAAGGCAAGTAATTGGTAGGTTAAGTGACCACGGTACATTGCCACCTGAGGGTAGGTGAGTAGTAGAATCTGGGGGAATAGTTGAGAATGTGGGGAGAATAAAATGGAATCAGAGTAGGATTGATGCAAATGGATGCTTAATGGTCAGCGTGGACTCAATGGGTCAAAAGGTCTTTTCTGCGCTGAATGGCCTACTCTAGTTCCCTAAGTTCCCGGAAAAACAGGCTTTCATTTTGCTGTAGGCCACTGGTAGCTTAGCCTGCCATAGAAACTGTAGGATTATCCCCTCCATGAGAGTTGAGCTGAAAATTTACCTTGTTTCTTGCAGCCTTGGTGTGTCCTTGAAGGAAGTGTGGAGGGAGAGTAAGGCCAAATGTCTTCAACTCCAGCACGACACCTCTGTTGTTGGCTGAATCATTAGTACTGATGAGTCCATCCACAGGGGAGGGGCAGAACATCTGGTTGAGTGGTACGGCAACAATAACTTCTCATTCAACGTCAGCAAACCAAAGAACTAATCATTGATTCAAAAAGAGGAATTTGGGAGATGACATGCCAGTTTTGTTGGTGGGTTGGTGGACGAGTGAGCAGATTCAAATTCCTGCATGTTAACATCTCAGATGACCTGTCCTGGGCCCAGCGCATAGATGTAATCATGAAGAGTACACTCCAGTGCATCTACTCCCTTGGAAAGTTAGAGATTTTGTGTCTCTGAATACTCTAACAATCTTCCACAGATGTAGCATAGAATCCTGACTGGTTGCAACCCAGCCTGGTATCACAATTCCAAGAGGCTGCAGAGAGTGGTGGACTCAGCCCGATCTATCACAGGCACAGCCCTCCCCCCTCCCCATCATCAACATAAAGCGATGTCTCAAGAAAGCAGCATGTATCATCAAGGATCTCCACCATCTGGATTATGAGCTCCTCGTGTTGCTACAATTGTGCAGGAAGTACAGTAGCTTGAAGTCCCTCAACACCAGGTTCAGGGATTGCCTCTTTATTACAACCAGTAGGTTCTTGACCCAACCTGCACTGTCTTAATTCTACCTCAGCAATGGAATACTACGGAAGGACAAATATTCTAATTCCGTTTTGTACTAATGTCTTGTTCTTTTGCACAGACTTTTTCTTTTCATTGTCTTTCAGAACTTTTGTGTAACGTATGCATACTTTATTTTACTTTTCTGTTGTCTGTTTATGTGTCTATGATGCTGCTGCAAACAGGATTTTCATTGCACCTGTGTTTCACCGTACTTGTGCATATGACAATAAACTTGACCTGACTTGGCAAAGACGAAGGAGCTCCCCAAATACTTTACTGCAGGGACACTAAGTTGTCTAGGTTTTATTTAACCCATTCTTTTTTACTTATTGGAGGCACAAGGAACTGCAGGTGCTGTAATCTGGAACAGCAACAATCTTCTTGGAGGAAGTCAGTGAGTCAAGCAACATCTATGGGGGTAAAGGAATTTGTGCAGGGTTTTGAAACATCATTACTTCCTGTTCCCTCCCAAATGCTACTCAACTGGCTGATTTCCTCCAGCAGATTGATTGTTGCTCCTTGTCAAGGCTGATTAGAAGGAACTGATTACTCATTTGACACCATTTTAATATCTTATTTTCCAATGAATGACAATTCGATTCACTGTCACTTCCAGACATTATTGATGACCATCATTAGGTCTCTGCCACTAAATCTCTCACGATCCCTGGCAGAGTTGCAGCTTGGCCCCCTATTTCTTCTGTGTCATGCTCTTGTGAAGAATGCCCTGTCTTCCTCTTCTCCATTCCTCAGGATCCAGAGTCAGGGCTTGGGCTCCCAGGATTGATTTGTGGGTAATTGTCTCTCTGCTGTGCTTCTTCCCACGGTAGTTCCAAGGTACCTAGCAGTGCTAAAATCCAGAGAGTGAAAGAGAAAAAGAGGAAGAGAGGCAGAGACACTAAGAGAGACAAAAGAGACTGCAGATGCTAGAACCTGCTGCAGATGCTGGAACCTGGAGTAACAAACAATCCACTTATCACTCACACATTTCACTCACCAGTTCCCCCCCGTCTCTCCCAACTGGTTCCATCTGCCGACATAAGGAGCTGCAGGTGCTGGTTTACCAAAAAAGACACACAGTGCTGGAGTAACTCAGCTGGTCAGGCAGCCTCTCTGGAGAACATGGAGGTGAGGGGGGGGGGGGGGGGGGGGTGGGGGATTGATAGGCAGGTCGCCATTTGTTTTTGGTCTGCTTCCTTTTTACTCAAGCTTCCAGCACCTGCCATTTTATGTCTTCACCTTCCATCCACCTGCCTCTGCCAGGTAGACACAAAATGCTGGAGTAACTCAGCGGGTCAGGCAGCATCTCTGGAGAGAAGGAGAGGGTGACGGCTCGGGTCGAGACTCTTCCTCAAACTGAAACGTCACCCATTCCTTCTCTCCAGAGATGCTGCCTGACCTGCTGAATTACTCCTGCATTATGTGTCTACCTTCAATTTAAACCTTCAATTTAAACCAGCATCTGCAGATCTTTTCTACACTACCTGTCTCTGCCTCCCACTTCTACCCTTTCCACATGTGGCTCAATCTGCCCTTCATCCCTTATCCCTACTCCTCAATGCACCAATCATCCACTGGTCCCTGTCTTACCACCCCCTGGCTCCTCTTTATCCTGCAATCTCTTCCATTCTCATTCCTGATGCAGCGTTTGTGCCTAAAATGTCGACAATTCCTTTCTCTCCACAGATGCTGCTTGACCCGTTGAGTTCCTCCAGCAGAATATTTATTGCTCGAGACACAGACAGATATTAGCATATATTGACAAGTGCCATCAGATCCTATTGATTTTGGCAAAGATTGATAGTCATACCCAAAATGACAGAGGTTAGCAGAGACAGATAATCAAGACAAGTCGAGTTTATCATATGCACAAGCAGGTGAGCTACGGGTCCAATGAAAATTTTGCTTGCAGTAGCATCACAGGGGCTTAGGCTGACAGCACACAAAAACTTAAATTATTTGTGAATAATAACTGATCCCCTTCAGTCACTTTCAAGCAACAAAAGCCGCAAGCTAGAAATATCAGACACTGACATGTGCCAAGATCTACAAGATGGTCAAAGTTATTAGACTGGCTGGGTTGCTCAAAAGTTGGACATCTGCTTTGTTTTTTCCTCTTCTGTTCATCTATGGTTTAATAGTCTGCAGATTGTGCTTATAAATCTTACAGTTCAATGCACAGGTCTCATCAGAACACGCATAATAAACTGATGGCGTGTTAAACCTGCATTAGAGCTATTCATACAATTAAAAAAATAATTGCACATTCAATTGGGAGCTGCTATTTTTCTGACAATGTAGCTAAATGGATTGGCTAAGGAAAGAATGATATGCTTCAGCTGTAGGTTTTACATTTTCTGATTGTCCCAAAGTGAATTCCCTCAAAGAAAGTATCACAGCGTGGTGTGGTTACTGTTGAAATACAGGAAATGCCACAGCCAATTTCTGTGTTTTGTGAAGTTCATTGCAAGACAAAATGTTGGTCATGACCCTCAGAAGTGTTTTGTAGCTGTGCAATAATGCCTCAGGATTCCTGACTTGAGAGAACAGAAGACTTGATATTAAGATTTTGTTCAGAAGGTGACACCCTACTATCACATCACTGCACATGACTTTAAAACATGACTACACTTCAATATTGCTCCACTGGCTTTAAAACAGTGTACAACATCCTGAGGTGATGAAAGGCAATATCCAGTGTGAAAAAAGGGATGATAGGCGCTATTTAAAATCTAGCAATTTATGATGAATACTATTAGAACTTTAGAAGATTCAGCCCCTTGTGCCTGCTCTAATTTTCAATAGGATTGGCGTTGATCTTATACCTTTGCGATATTTACTTACCAACCTCTTATCCCTTGATTTCCTCAATGTATGTGTACGTGTTCCCCGGCTTTATAAAAGGGTTGCATTCCGAGAAAAAAACATCTTTATCGCAGTTTTCAATTTCATAGACCCTTTTTTCCCATCGAATCTCATGTTACAAGGGGAAATGTATTCCTGTGCGAGGCTTTTCTTTCAACAATAAGCCCCTGCACATGCAAGTGACCTATGCTCATTTAGCCCAGGTATCTCCTGTTCTTGCAGGATTAATGGGACTCTGTCTTCTAGTTAATATTGCCTCTTCAAAATGTAACACTTTGGTTTAATTAATCTCACACCTTGTAATACAATTGTTACATTGAATGCACACAACCATAATTATGCCATATTTTCCAAACACTATTGTAACACTAAATACTTGTGTCACACAGAAGTTACAATTACACATTGTAACACATCACATCAACACATCAAACACATCACCAAGACAACCTTCTTCCACCTCAAAAACATCGCCCGTCTCCGTCCATCCCTCTCCTCCACAGCTGCAGAAACCCTCATCCACGCCTTCATCACCTCCCGTCCGGACTACTGCAACAGCCTCCTCTATGGCTCACCCTCAAAAATCATCAGTAAACTTCAATACATTCAAAATGCCGCTGCCCGTCTACTCACCCACTCCCCGATCCGTGACCATATCACCCCCGTCCTTTACAAGCTCCACTGGCTCCCCATCCCCCAGTGAATCCAGTACAAAATCCTCCTCATGACCTACAAAGCCCTCCATAACCTGGCCCCATCCTACCTGACTGACCTCCTCCACAGACACACTCCCACCTGCACCCTCCGCTCTGCTGCTGCCAACCTCCTGTCCCCCCCCCCATCCGGACCAAACTCAGATCCTGGGGGGACAGGGCTTTCTCCATCGCTGCTCCCACCCTCTGGAACCCACTACCCCAAACCGTCAGAGACTCCTCCTCACTCACCACATTCAAAACATCACTGAAGTCTCACCTGTTCAGCACTGCCTTCAACCACTGACCGTCACCTCACTTTCTGTCTCCTTTTTCTGTTTGTTTACTTATTTATCTATTTATTTTCTTCTCTATGTTCTAGTAATCCCTGTAAAGCGTCTTTGAGTGTTTGAAAAGCGCTATATAAATGTAATGCATTATTATTATTATTATTGTTTTCAAAATATTACTAAATACTATGAACCCAATCATTTCATTTTCTATTTTGATGTCTTCTTTTGAAAAGTTCTTCACCTTTTTGGATCTGCTCTCACACTTGCATCCCGACTCCTCATTGACACTGAGTCATTAATTTTAACGCCATGATTCAAGAGGTTGCAATCCTTCAGGGAGGTATTCTTGGCAAGGAGGGAGCAGAGAAAGCCATTTTGGATAGCACAATGATAGAGTTAGTAGAGCTGTTGACCCGGGTTCAAGCCTGACCTCTGATGCTGTTAGACACAAACTGCTGGAGTAACTCAGCGGGACAGGCAGCATCTCTGGAGAGAAGGAATGGGTGACGTTTCGGGCCAAGACCCTTCTTCAGACTGATGCTGTTTACTGTTTGGGCATTCTCCTTGTGACAATTTAGATTTCCTCTCAGTGTTCTTGTTTCCTCCCACATCCCATGGACATACAGGTTGGTGGGTTAAATGGCTGCTGTAAATTGCCCTTGGTAGTTAGTGATTGGTAGAATCTGTGGGGAGTTGATGGGAATGTGCGCAAAATAGATTCCAGTGAAGATTTATGGTGGAATGGGATTGCTCCGGTAACAAGCAAAGACTTGATGGGCCAAAATCGCCTTCTTTTATATTGCAAGGAAAGATGGAGATAAGGATATACAGCACTAATAGTTCTACATACATACAGTACTAATTCTGGAAGCTAGCAAATGTGAATGAGTTTTTAATTGGGACCAAACATTGAAACTCTAAGAGATTAAATTAACAATCTTTGTTCCTTCATGTAAATGCTGCATATTCCTTACATCATTTGTTTAGACTCATAGAATTACAGAGAGATACAGCACAGAAACAGACTCTCGGCCCAGCAACACCATACAAACCATCAACCACCCATTTACACTAATCCTACATTAATCTCATTTATTTTTATTCTCCCCTCATTCTCATCAGCTCTGCTAAATCCACACACTGGGTAAAAACTACAGCAGTTAATTAATCTATTGACTCGCTCGTCTTTGGGATGTGGGACGAACAGCAGAGTAGACTTGATGGGCCAAATGGCCTAATTCTACTCCTATCACTTATGACCTTATGAAACCAAGGCACCTGGGAGAAAAAAACCATGTGATCACAGGGAGGTCAGAATCGAAGCTAGATCTCTAGCACTCTGAGACAGGTTTTCATTGTACCTCTATCTTACTATACGTGCATTTGACAATAAACTCAACTCTACCAGCTGTGCAGCTCTGCATTAAAGCAGTCACAAAACCATTAATTGTGAAGGCATTAGCCACAGATGGAAGTAGTGCAGTATTTCCTTCTGGACTAAAGAAATGGTTCATGCTTCAAAGCAACTCCCTTCTGGCTACAACAAGAAAATTCTGTTTCAAAAGAACTATATTATATCATTGGCAGGAATCATGAGCCCTAACCCCAATGAGGTTGTTAAGTATTCAAAGATTAGTATGTCGCTGTTTCCTTGAAGGATCAGCATTAGCTTTAGCAGTTGATTGAACAAGTAGCAGATGGGCCGGGAAGAATCCAATTGCAAAAGGTGCAAGGACCAGTTCTATTTATAATATTAATCAATTATAACTAATGTTTGTTACATGGAAAAAAATTGGTTCTCAGAATATGTGCGATGCGAAGAATCAATCCAAACTAACACCCATTGAAATACATGCATTGCAAATGAGGTGTTGCTTATACTATTACCACTAACACATGAAATGTGGTAATTAGTTATTATTCACTTTTCGAGTTGCAGTGCAGGGAAAAATGATTTGTACAATATAATAGCACACTTTTAAGGCGCAGCAACGACTGTTCTACCTGAGAACACTGAAAAAGACTGGTCTGCCCCAACAGCTGCTGACGACCTTCTACCGCTGCATCATAGAGAGCATCCTAACGCATGGCATCCCTGTGTGGTATCGCAGCTGCACGGAGGCAGAGAGGAGAGCTCTTCAGCGGGTAGTCTACAGAGCTCAGAAGATTATCGGGACACAGCTACCAGCCTTGGAGGGCATCTACAACACACGATGCCTCAGGAAAGCCACCAGCATTCATAAAGACTCCTCACACCCCTGCAATAGTCTGTTCGAACTTCTACCATCTGGCAGACGCTACAAGGCCTTCTACGCCAGCACCTCCAGACTCAGTCTGAAGAAGGCTCTCGACCCGAAACATCACCCATTCCTTCTCTCCCGAGATGCTGCCTGACCTGCTGAGTTACTCCAGCATTTTGTGAATAAATCGATTTGTACCAGCATCTGCAGTTATTTTCTTATACTCCAGACTCAGGAACAGCTTCATCCCCAGGGCCATAGCTGCTCTGAACCGGTCCTGCTGAGCCGGATGGTCATGTTGCACACCGACCCGGCACAGACCTATTTGCACTTTATTCTGTTTTAACTGTTTCTAATTTTGTTTCTCTGGGTTGTCTAAATTTCTGTTGATTAGCTGATTAATTTATTGCATCGTATGGAAGTCGCATTAACAATCTTGTTGTATCCCTGTACAATGACAATAAAGATGTATTGTATTGTATTGTATTGTATTGTATTGTATAAGCAGCTTTTCCTATACCCGACTAAACATTCACTCCGCTGTTGCACAGTGATTATGTTATGCACTGTTTATAGGGTACACTGCACCAACTCATCAAAACCTCTTTCACAGCACCTTCCAGCTTTTATCATCCAGAAAGACAATGACAGAAAATTGCCTGGGCACACCAACTAAAAATGTTTTTACAAATGTCACATCTGAATTTAGGTATTTATTGACAGTTCTTTATCATCATTGGATTAAAATCTTATAATTCACCATATAACCTTATAGCAGTTAATAAAGTTCACCAACACTGATTCAAGATCAAGGAAGACACAGTAGCGAGCTAATCGAGTCGCTGCCTTTCAGCTCCATTATCCCAGTATAATTCTGACCTATGTGTGGAGTTTGCACGTTCTCCCTGTGACTACATGGGTTTCATCTAGGTGCTCCAGTTTCCACTTATATCCCCAAAACATGGGATTGGTTGGCAGTTTAAATGGCCTACAAAATACCTCTAGTGTGTAGTTGAGTGGTAGTATCTGGGAAGAGTCGATGAAAGTGGGAAGAATAAAATTTGATTAATGTAAATGGGCACTTGAATGCTACAATCTCAGTGGGCATGTTTACATGCTGTATAGTTCCATTATTGTAACTAGGAACAGACAAAACTGCTGGCCAAATCCAGAAAATGTTAGCATCTCATCTTGGGTTTGGTCAAAAAAGCTAAAAAGCTTTCTATTTTAATAAATATCTCCTCCACCCAGTCCACCAAAACAGCCTTCACAAGTTGGAGAAAGAGAAGTTCCTGACTTAACTAAAGGAAGGAAACCCACTGGCTGGTTAGCCTGCTGGTCAAAGCCATTAGCTAGGTATCACAAGCCAGCATCTACTTAGTGCCATTAGTAAGAGCTGGATGTGAGGCGAGGAGGGAGGAAAACCACAGCTGAAAAGGATATAATGTTTATCCCTGACAGATGTGGCAATCATATCAGGCACCTCATACATCTCTATTCCCTTAAAAGGACAAGATCTAGTCAATGCTTTGCAAGAGTTACCAGCCACTGAATTTCATGGTAGCTTCTTCACCTTTCATTCCTGCCAAATTTTTTTCCATTCTTACCTGAGTAAGGGCTCACTTCAAAAATCTAGTCTAGATATATTTAATAGTTTGTTCTCATATCTGGAAACAAGAGGTCTCTCCTGGAAGAACTGTGTTGGCATCTGTATTGATGGTGCCCTACCAATGGTTAGCTCCAAAAGAGGTTTTGTTTCTCTAGTAAAACAAGAAAATGCTGATGTTGTCTCAACACTCTGCTTTCTTCACAGAGAGGTGTTGATTTCAAAATCTCCTGGAGATGAATTGAAAAAAGTTTTTGATGATACTACAAAAATGGTCAATTTTATTAAACAAAGACCAGTTCACTCCAGAATGTTTAAAACACTGTGAAAACAAATACAAAGAGCACATAAATCTCTTGCTACACACAGAAATCCAGTGTCTAGGTAGAGGAAGAGTTCTAAATAGGGTGTTTGAACTGAAAGCTGCATTGCAGGAATACTTTCAAGAAACCAATAAGCCAGATTTTGCCAAGTGCTTTGAAGATGAAAAATGGTTGCAGAGGCTAGCCTACTTAGCAGACATTTTTCATAGAAACATAGAAACATAGAAAATAGGTGCAGGAGGAGGCCATTCAGCCCTTCGAGCCAGCACCGCCATTTATTGTGATCATGGCTGATCGTCCCCAATCAATACCCGGTGCCTGCCTTCTCCCCATATCCCTTGATTCCACTAGCCCCTAGAGCTCTATCTAACTCTCTCTTAAATCCATCCAGTGATTTGACTTCCACTACCCTTTGTGGCAGAGAATTCCACAAATTCACAACTCTCTGGGTGAAAAAGTTTTTTCTCACCTCAGTTTTAAATGGCCTCCCCTTTATTCTAAGACTGTGGCCCCTGGTTCTGGATTCGCCCAACATTGGGAACATTTATCCTGCATCTAGCTTGTCCAGTCCTTTTATAATTTTATATGTTTCTATATGATCCCCTCTCATCCTTCTAAACTCCAGTGAATACAAGCCTAGACTTTTCAATCTTTCCTCATATGTCAGTCCTGCCATCCCAGGGATCAATCTCGTGAACCTATGCTGCACTGCCTCAATTACAAGGATGTCCTTCCTCAAATTAGGAGACCAAAACTGTACACAATACTCCGGATGTGGTCTTACCAGGGCCCTATACAACTGCAGAAGAACCTCTTTACTCCTATACTGAAATCCTCTTGTTATGAAGGCCAACATTCCATTAACTTTCTTCACTGCCTGCTGTACCTGCACGCCAACTTTCAGTGACTGGTGTACAAGGACACCCAGGTCTCACTGCACCTCCCCCTTACCTAACCTAACTCCATTGAGATAATAATCTGCCTCCTTGTTTCTGCCGCCAAAGTGGATAACCTCACATTTATCTATACTATACTGCATCTGCCACGCATCTGCCCACTCACTCAACCTGTCCAGGTCACCTTGCAAACTCCTAACATCCTCTTCACAGTTTACACTGCCACCCAGCTTTGTGTCATCCGCAAACTTGCTAGTGTTGCTTCTAATTCCCACTTCCAAATCATTAATATATATGGTAAACAGTTACGGCCCCAACACCGAGCCTTGCAACACTCCACTCGCCACTGCCTGCCATTCTGAAAAGGACCCGTTTACTCCTACTCTGCTTCCTGTCTGGCAACCAATTTTCTATCCATGTCAACACCCTACCCCCAATACCATGTGCTCTAATTTTGGTCACCAATCTCCCGTGCGGGACCTTATCAAAAGCTTTCTGGAAGTCTAGATACACTACATCCACTGGCTCCCCTTCATCCATTTAACTTGTCACGTCCTCAAAAAATTCCAGAAGATTAGTCAAGCAGGAATTCCCTTTCATAAATCCATGCTGATTTGCACTTATCCTTTTACTGCTATCTAAATGCACCATTATTACCTCTTTAATAATTGACTCCAGCATCTTTCCCACCACCGAAGTCAGGCTAACTGGTCTGTAATTCCCCTTTTTCTCTCTCGCTCCTTTCTTGAAAAGTGGGATATTAGCTATCCTCCAATCCACAGGAACTGCTCCTGAATCTATTGAACATTGGAAAATGATCACCAATGCGTCCACTATTTCTAGACCCACCTTCCTGAGGACCCTGGGATGCAGACCATCAGGCCCAGGGGATTTATCATCCTTCAGTCCCATTAGTCTACCCAATACTATTTCTCGCCTAATGAAAATTTCTTTCAGTTCCTCTACCCCCCTAGATCCTCTGTCCTCCAGTATATCTGGGAGATTGTTTGTGTCTTCCTTAGTGAAGACAAATCTGAAGCACCTGTTCAGCTGCGGCTTGCCTGCAGTCCGTCTGTCTTTTGTGTTTTTTGTTGTTTTTGTCTGAATTGTAGTTTAATATGATGTAGTGTTGTATGTTATGTTTTGGGGGGGGGGGGTGGGAGGGAACGGGAACTGTAACTGTAACATTCTCTCTCCAGAACGGAGACGTGACCTTTGTTCTGTGTCGTGTCTCCGTTCCCGTTGCGGCCTACCACCGGCCATTCACCTGGGAACACCTGGGGCTCTGGTTCGCAGAGCCCGCGGCGCGGACTCACCACCTGCGGCGCTGGCTGCCTGCGGATGCTACGGGAGCGGCTGCGACTCGTCTCCGGAGTCTCCGGCGCGGGCCGCGTGGACGTCGGAAGCCCGCAGACCCCTGGGTGGGGGCCGACATCGGGAGCTCCGGCAACGGCAGAGGCAGTGTGTTCGCCCGCCCCGAATCGCGGGGCTTGGGTCGGCCCGTCGCGGACCTTTCACCGTCCGGCGCGGCCTGAAATAGGCCGTTGACCTTTCACCGCCCAGCGGGGGCTTCAATATCGGGAGCCCCGACCGCCCCGACGTGGCAACTCCAACAGCCTGACCGCGGGACAAGACGGCAGGGAAGAGAAAAAGACATTTTGGCCTTCCATCACAGTGAGGAGGGACTGGAGGAGACTCACTGTGATGGATGTTTCTTTTTGTTTGGTGTTAGTTGTGATTGTATGTGTTATTGCATTTTTATTGATTAATCTTATTGGTCTTATTGTTCAACTGCGGGTAATGTTTCATTTTACTACACATTTATGTGTATGTAACAAATAAACGACTATTGACTATTGACTATTGACTCTTCTGCCATTTCCTTGTTACCCATAATAATTTCACCCATGTCTGCCTTCAAGGGACCCACATTTGACTTTGCTACTCTTTTTCTCTTAACATATCTAAAGAAGCTTTTACTGTCCCCCTTTATATTCTTGACCAGCTTCCCCTCGTACTTCATCTTTTCAGCCCGTATTGCCCATTTTGTTACCTTCTATTGTCCTATGAAAGTTTCCCAATCCTCTGGCTTCTGGCTACTCTTTGCTGTGTTATACATCTTTTCTTTTAGTTTTATTCCATCCCTAACTTCCCTTGTCAGCCACGGTTGCCTCCTACTCCCCTTAGAATCTTTCTTCCTTTTTGGAATGAAATGATCCTGCGTCTTCCGGATTATGCTCAGAAATTCCTGCCATTGCTGTTCCACCGTCAATCCTGCTCGGATCCCTTTCCAGTCTACCTTGGCCAGCTCCTCTCTCATGCCTTCATAGTCCCCTTTGTTCAACTGCAACACTGACACTTCCGATTTAACCTTCTCCTTCTCAAATTGCAGATTAAAACTAATCATATTATGATCACTACCTCCAAGCGGTTCAATCACCAAATCTCAGATACACACGCTGAACATGGTAAGAAATCGGTTTAAAAGGTCATTTTAAAACTTTAAAATCTCTCTAATTTTAAAAATATAACACCAATTTGAATGAAGATTAGAGTTTTAGTTTTAGAGATAGGTCAGGATCTGAGGCAGCACCTCTATTTAACATTCCATTTATGTGGCAGCACCTCAGACAGGGCTGATTGTATGATCAACTTAGAATTCTTTCTATGGGGTTGAGACCTAGGCCCAGGGGCAAGAGTGCTACTACAACTGATCGCTGGTGAAGAAGAGGAAATTATGGAAGATAATTAGCTGATGAGAGGGCAATTATTGCACGACTTGTTTTAAATGAGGCCACTGGTTAATTTGGTTAAAATTCCCATAACGGTTGCTCTTCAGAAAGGAATACTTATCCCAGTGCACCAGAACAGAGAACAATACTATGCAGGAATAGGCTTGGAATAGAATACAACTCAGGAATAAAACCATGTCTGTGCTGAACTTAATGCTAAATTAAACTCATCCCTTCTGCCTGCACATGATCCAGATCTCTATATTCCCTGTATCTTCATGTACATATCTAAAATTATTTAAAAAACCACTATCATATTTGCTTCCACCATCACCACTGGCAGCATGTTCCAGGCACCCACCACTCTCTGCGTAAAGCTGTCAAAAAAAAGTCTGACCTTCTACCGAATCTATATCTCTCATAATTTTATACATTTCAGTCAGGTCTCCATCAGCCTTTGATGCTCCAGAAAAATCTATCCACGTTTCTTCAAACTCTCCTTCCAGCTAATCCAGGCAGCATCCTGGTAAATCTCTTATGCACCTTTTCAATTCTTTATTTCAGTTTCAGTTTAGTTTATTGTCACGTGTACCGAGGTACAGTGAAAAGCTTTTGGGGGTTTTTTTGTATTTAAAAAAATTGCCCTGCATTTCTCCTTTAAACTCAGCACCTCTCACCTTAAAGCTATGTCATCATATCATCATCATCATATATATACAGCCGGAAACAGGCCTTTTCGGCCCTCCAAGTCCGTGCCGCCCAGCGATCCCCGTACATTAACACTACCCTACACCCACTAGGGACAATTTTTACATTTACCCAGGGAAAAAAGGTTCTGACTGTCTACCCTATCTATGCCTCTCATAATTTTATATACTTCTGTCAAGTCACCCCTCTGCCTCCAATGCTTCAGAGAAAACAAGCCAATTTTGTCCAATCACTGCTAAAATGTAATACTCTCTAATCCAGGCAGCTTTCTCGTAAATCCTGTCTGCAATCTATCCAAATTCTCCACATCCTTCCTGTTTAGGGGTGTCCAGAACTGCACACAATACTCCCAATGCAGCTTAATCAGTCATATAAAGCAGCAACGTGACCTGCTGACTCTTGCACTCCATGATCGATACCATTCTGTACCACTCTATATACTTGTGCTACTACTTTCAGGGTGCTGCCGAGAACAAAGGGGGATCGAGTGGTCAGGGGGCGCTGAGATCGAAGTGGGACCTGGCGGGTGGGGTGGGGGGTGGGCTGCTGTCATGTGCAGCAACAGGAGGTAGATAGGTCTGTTTGGTAAACTTTTGTAACATTGTCGCCCCCAAATCTGTTGCAACCTACCAACCATTGGCAAACGTTTCCTCTTCTTTTCACTATCAGCAAAAAGTTTAATTTAGGCAGTGCCTTAATTCCAGGCATTTCACAGGAATGTTGGCACTCAAAAATTCTATCATAGTCCTTCAGTACTTTGACCATGTGTGTAAAACCTCCCTACAGGTATTGCTGCTTTAAGGATAACAAGGCCCAAGTTGTTTCATGGATTATCATTGAAACATGAAGTCATACAGCATTGAAACAGGCCCATCAGCTCACCAAGTTTGTGCCAACCATCAACCACCCATTGGCACCAATTCTACTCCTTTTATTCCTCCCCCCACCCCACAATCCTATTAACTCCCACCCTGGTTCTACCACTTACCTGCATGCGAGGGTCAATTTACAGCAATTAACCCACCAACCTGCTGCGATGGTTAGCGCTACTGCGTCACAGCTCCAGTGACCTGGTTTGATCCTGTCCAATGCCACTGTCTGTGTGGAGTTTGCATGTTCTCCCTCTGACTGCATGGGTTTCCTCTGGGGGTCTTGGTTTTGCCCCACATATAGAAAATGTGCAGGTTGGTGGAATAATTGGCTCTTGGTCTTCATTGACATTTCAGAAAAAATGTTTAGCTACTCACATCAAAACAGTGGTGCATCTGCCTTACAGCTCCCAAGACCCAGGTTCAATCACGACCTCCAGTGCTGTGTGTGCGTGGAGTCTGCGTGTTCTCCATCTCTCCACATGGATTTCTTCCAGGCACTCCATTTTCCTCCTATATCCCAAAGATGTGCTAATTCGTAGGTTGACTGGCCACTGCAAATTGCCCCTCCTGTGTGGGTGAGTGATAGAATCTGGGGGAGTTGATGGAAGTGTGGGGATAATAACATGGATAGAATTAAGCTTGATAGTTAGCTGGGATGCTGGGCTGAAGGGAC
This sequence comes from Rhinoraja longicauda, assembly GCF_053455715.1. Taxonomy (NCBI): domain Eukaryota; kingdom Metazoa; phylum Chordata; class Chondrichthyes; order Rajiformes; family Arhynchobatidae; genus Rhinoraja; species Rhinoraja longicauda. The sequence continues at coordinate 35,767,961 of NC_135960.1, forward strand.
TGTTTCCCAGCTGTATCGCTCTATGACTCCATCTTGTTGGGCATTTAATAAAATTACAAAAAGAGGATTGCTGGGTTATGGATGTCTTCTTTGGATATCTTGCATAACATAACTAGCATCTGCAGAAGGATGATGAGAAAGTGAGTCAAAGGTCGGCAATACTCTGAAGCATCTCACCTCCCGTTCCTCTTCCACGCTTATACCTGCAATCACTGTGCAATTCGATGATTTCACTTACAGTCCCAACAAAGAGATTCCAAAGAAGCATAGGGAATTTTACTTGTCTCTTGCCAATAATCAATATTACTGAATCAGGTTCACTGTTCATGATCACATAGCTCAAAGAGCAAAAAAAAGCTACAAGTACTGGAAGTCTGAAATAAAAACAGAAAATGTTGGAGATCGGGCAGCACCCGCAGAAGGGAAAAAAATTACAGAAAAAGTTTCAGAATCTGATGATGAATCATTAACCTGAACACATCAACCCTGTGTTTCTCTTTCCACGGAGGCTGTCTGACCTGCTAAGTATCTCCAGCATATTTCTGTATTAATGTGCTGTAGGCTGGCTGACTGCCATATTGCCTTTCCTATTTTATAATAGTGATTGCAATTCCCTTCTCTTTTGTTCGCATTTGTTCTCTTTGTTCTTCTATTTCAACTTCATATGTTTTAAATTATGATTGAAAGCATTGTTTAATTTGCTAGTTTGCTTTCTCTTTGATCCTGCATCCTATTAGCCTCGGGCTGGTTCAAATCAAAGTTGCGTCAAATATACTTGTGTTTGTGAACAAAATCAAGCTTGAAGCCATTTTAAAAGTAAACCAAGGTGACCCGGCACATTGCTGCAGCCCTAAGGCTATTTACTTTGATATTTTGCTGAAACACTGCAACTGTAGTAATGAATTTTTAACAGTTGTTTTCAGAGGAATTATTTCCGCCTGATAAGTGTTGAGCCTGAATGTTAGGTTGGATGATTAAATGAATTTGCACTCAAATGACTCATCCCCTTTCAATTCTGTCAATATGCAGAGTAGAACTATCTGGTTCTGAAATGGTTGCTATGTTGTCATTTAATCTAATTATAAGCAGACAGCAATTTGCAAAGCAGCTGATTATTTTTTTTCCCAATTAAGTAACAGAATTATCAAGTGCCTCACTAAGTGTGAAAGAAGACAATTTCTATTTACCATGACTGTGCATATGACAATGGTAACCAGGACTACCGTTGAGGTGGAAAATTGGCCAATGGCAAAGGTGGAAGGTTTGCTTCAATGACAAACTATTGCTGAGAAATTCAAGCGTGGTTTATAATTGCCAGCCAAATCCTGAGACGGTGCTACTGGTAACATCCAAAGTCAAGCTACTAACAAACAATGCTGTCCTAAACTGTAATTCACTGTCAAATAATGGAAATGTCATAAGCACGGGTAACCATGAGGATGCCTTTCTTCGGTCAAGATTTTGCAGTCTAATTACTTTTCCTGAGAGTCTGAATAGATGGGAACCAATTTTAAATACTGAACCTGTAGGATCAAAATCATGATTGAATGCATTTAATTGGCATCAGATATGGCTCAATAAATATCAAAAGACAAGCAGATGGTTCATGATTTCTGGCTCATTTCTGTTTTGTATTTTACACATTAGTTCTGAGTGCCTGGTATTATTCCCTGTGAAAAACTTATCGCTTTCTCATACCAGAGTGTTATGTTTGTCATCTTCCTATGTTAACACTAAATGGATGGATAATTATAACTTTTCTATAGTGCTGCATAGTGATGTATATAAGAACATAAACAACACATTGAACATTTACATTTATAGCTCAGATTCAGTTGTTACTCAGTGATGCAGACATATTATCAATTATTGGTAGCACCTCTGAGACATCAAATGTATCAAGTGTAAGGGATGTCAATGTTACAATGAATGACAATGCCACAAGGTCTCCATGGAATGTGTTTGGAGAATTAGGGTATCAAATTGGTTCCAAAATGGTACGCAGCCCACACTGTGATGCGACTTTTTTGTGAGTGTATGTGCAAGGCCAACACCTGCAAGAAGTAGATGAAGGAGGTAGGTGTAAGTTAATCACTGTTGCCATTTTGGGACTCAGGACTCCCTCTCAAACTCACTTTGGCAGAACACATATTCAGGATATCTGCCCATCATGGCTGCACAAAGGGATTAATAACTGCTTGCATGTGAGATACAACATGTTTTCTATTAGCTGTTGCTGCATGTCTGCAAATGATTGGTGTTTTCTCTAAATTTCTTTATAGTTGCTACTGGGAGAGGTATGGCAATTGGTCAAAGACTGAGGCTTAGAATACAAGAAATAGAAGCAGGTGTCGCCCATTTGCCTCATTGTGCCTACTTTGCCATTCAACAAGATCATGTTCCATCTCGGTGTCATTTTCCTGTACAAACCCAATATTCTTTGATTCCCTTAATATCTAGAAATCTATCAATTCTGGATACTGAATTCAGGTAGAAAACATTGAAACATCATACAACTACAGTAGTTCTGCTATAATGCATATTTACATACCGTGAATTGGATATAACGTGATTGATGAATTAGAGAACAGTATTTGTATTACATGGAACAATTTTTTAATAATATGATTTCGATTGGAAACTGGTGAACTCGCTGAAAGTTACTTTGGAAATTGACAACAAAGCGTAACATTGGAGTGACAAAATGGGACTTTAGGTGCCTGGACCCTTCTGATACATTGCAAAGAGTGTCTCTAAATATGTGGTGATCTGGTGTATGTTGCCATGCACAGTCAACAACTCTGCAGTTATCAACAGCTGGGAGTGGGGCAAGAGGAGGAAAGGGAGGAGAAGGGGGAGGAAAGCGATGAACAAGAGGAAGTTAGGTGCCACTGTTGACTCTTTGGCCCATCTATGAACAACTTGGCTATTTGTGATACCAATGAATACGCCAAATCCCAAACTCTACCCTACCTGCATCAGTGAATGTGTCCACTGTAATGCAGCTGGTAAAGTTGCTGCCTCATGATGTCAAAGACCCAGGTTCAATCCCGACCTTAGGCGCTGTGTGGAGTTTGCAAGTTCTCCCTCTGGCTCCATGAGTTTTCTCCAGGTGCTCTGGTTTTCTCCCACATCCCAAAAATGGGTTGATTGGTCTCTGTAAATTGCACCTAGTGTGTACGGAGTGGATCGGATAGTGGGATAACAGAACTAATATGAACGGTTGATCGATAGTCGGCGTGGACCTGTTGGGCCTTAGGGCCTGTTTCCAGGCTGTATCTCTAAACTAAACTAAAACTAAAAGGAACTTTCAATACAGTAATAAACTATAGGCAGGCATATAGCAAAGAAATACTAACCATTCAACTTTATGCCTAAAATCTGCGAAGCTCATATTCCTAAGTGATGCTACTCCAATAATTATTGGAACACTACCAATTTTCAGTGAAGGAGACTGCAGATGGCCTTGGAGAATGACCTTGAACATTTCTAGGCAAACACTGTGTCTTCTTGCATGTATCTGGGAAGGCTAGCTGTCAACCAACAGCAAGAGAATTGATAGAGGTAGGGGTGAGATTGCAAAAGAAGCTAACAGAACAAGAGGTAGGGGTTGGATGTTTGTAATTAGTAGATTTTGTTACATTGTTCAGGATTTGGTGAGGCTAGACCTGAATCCCTATTAAGAGTATTTATGATTTCTTTTGTACACAATTTTGGAAATTTCTGAGATAAAAGAATTGTCCAGTCAAGAGAGGCTATACGGATTGGATTTTCATTTGGGTGAATTTATTACAACATATAAGATCCAAAGAGGGCATAACAGAGTCGATCTCGAGATGTTCGCACTCATGGAAGAGTCTTGAACAAGGGGTTATAGACAATAGACAATAGACAATAGGTGCAGGAGTAGGCCATTCAGCCCTTCGAGCCAGCACCGCCATTCAATGCGATCATGGCTGATCACTCTCAATCAGTACCCCGTTCCTGCCTTCTCCCCATACCCCCTTACTCCGCTATCCTTAAGAGCTCTATCCAGCTCTCTCTTGAAAGCATCCAACGAACTGGCCTCCACTGCCTTCTGAGGCAGAGAATTCCACACCTTCACCACTCTCTGACTGAAAAAGTTCTTCCTCATCTCCGTTCTAAATGGCCTACCCCTTATCCTTAAACTGTGGCCCCTTGTTCTGGACTCCCCCAACATTGGGAACATGTTTCCTGCCTCTAATGTGTCCAATCCCCTAATTATCTTATATGTTTCAATAAGATCCCCCCTCATCCTTCTAAATTCCAGTGTATACAAGCCCAATCGCTCCAGTCTTTTGCTCCTTTTATGAGTATAGGAGCAAAGAGGTCCTTCTGCAGTTGTACAGGGCCCTGGTGAGACCGCACCTGGAGTACTGTGTGCAGTTTTGGTCTCCAAATTTGAGGAAGGATATTCTTGCTATTGAGGGCGTGCAGCGTAGGTTTGCTAGGTTAATTCCCGGGATGGCGGGACTGTCGTATGTTGAAAGGCTGGAACAACTAGGCTTGCATACACTGAAATTTAGAAGGATGAGAGGGGATCTTATTGAAACATATAAGATTATTAAGGGGTTGGACACATTAGAGGCAGGAAACATGTTCCCAATGTTGGGGGAGTCCAGAACCAGGGGCCACAGTTTAAGAATAAGGCGTAGGCCATTTAGAATGGAGATGAGGAAAAACTTTTTCAGTCAGAGAGTTGTAAATCTGTGGAATTCTCTGCCACAGAAGGCGGTGGAGGCCAATTCTCTGAGTGCTTTCAAGAGAGAGCTAGATAGAGCTCTTAAGGATAGCGGAGTCAGGGGGTATGGGGAGAAGGCAGGAACGGGGTACTGGTTAGGAATGATCAGCCATGATCACATTGAATGGTGGTGCTGGCTCGAAGGGCCGAATGGCCTACTCCTGCACTTATTGTCTATTGTCTATGGCTATTTATAACTGAGGTAAGTGGAATCTTCTTGCAAGGGGTGGTGCATCTATTTAATTCTCAGAAGTATTTAAAATGGAGATCGATACATTTTTCAAAGATTGGATAATTGAGAACTATGAGGATCTGAGACAGAGGAGTTGAGGCCTAGGGTAAATCAGCCATGATGATATTGAATGATAAGGAAGGCTTACGAGGGCAGGTGACCTCCTCCTTCTCCATTTTCTTATGTTCTTGTTCTCGGGTATTGCAAGGGATGATAGGATAAATACCTATTAGAATATTGAGCTTGCAGGTGGAAGAAAGCACTGTGGGGGAACAAGTGACTTTAAAAACAAATAAGAAGTCTGAATACAAAATTTTACTCTGTAAAATGAATAACCCAATCTACTTAATTATTGTGAACAGTGTGGCTAACTTGCTCCTCAAGGGTTTCTTATTCCAATTTTTAATTTCTGTCTTTTCTTGCATCTACTCTGCCTCATCTTAACCTCCAGCTGTTTCCATGAAATGGGTATGAATCATAAACACATATTTGCTTCCGTTTTTTTCTGGCATGAATAAACTCAGACCCGCTGAGCAAATATCCCCCTAGGTAATATTACAAATGGTGTGAAAATAATTCTTTATCACGATCGTCTGCTTTCTCAAATTTGAAGGTCAAGAGTTTGCATCTCATTCTGCTCAGTCTTGGAATAATGTAAATTACAGGTTGGAAAACAGAACAGAGGTCAGTCACATTTGATATCTATCTCTTCCCGTTTCATATCAGGAACCAATGGGTCCACAATTCAACCTGAATCAGTGGCTTGGAGATTTTGTATTCAGACTTCTTATTTGTTTTTAAAGTCACTTGTTCCCCCAGTGCTTTCTTCCGCTTGACTGACATTTGCAAGCTCATTGCTAAAGGACTTTAGAATTCGGTTGAGGATCAAGTGGTGCGACAGACCTGGGTTAAATCTGATCTTGGGTGCTTTTTATTTTCAGTTTGCACATTCTCTCCATGATCATGTGATTTCCTCCAGTGCTCTGGTTTCCTCCCACATCTCAAAGATGTCTAGTTTGATAGGCTAATTGGCCACAATAAGTTAGCCCCGACTGTGTAGGTGAGTGATGGAGTCTTGTGGGAATTGATGAAAATGTGGGGGGATTTGGAATGGAATTAATGTCGACTAAGTAAGTGGTGGGTGGTCAGTGTTGGCTTGGTGGGCTAAAGGGCCTGTTACAATACTGTATGTTACTGTAACTCTATGACTATAAAGTAGAATCCAGAATGGGGGCTATAGCACGGTTACTCCAGGAATGCAGCGGTTGGATAATAGTTTGATGCACAATTAAATATGATGCGTATACAGATCTCAGCTACCTTACAATTCAAAAACCAATCCCCATTGCTGATCCTGCAACCTCCCACACTCTCGCACATACATTATATAAGGCACTTTCACTGATTCATGTTATGTGATAAAAGTATCAATAATTGTTTGCTTTATGTAAAAATACCACTAATCAAGGGTTATTGTTTAGAAATGCCCTTAGTTACTCAAGTGCACATAATCCAAGTAACCCCCTTTTCTCAGTATTCAATAGGAGACCTATCGCTAATTTGTATCTCATATAAGAGTATTCTCAATTTAATTTTATATTTGAAGAATTCCATATCATTTACCTGGGTTTCCCTTTGTAAACATATTGCAAAATCATGGCTGATTTTGCTTTATTTTGAAAGATGCAGAAATACTTTCATCTGAATGTTCTTTATGTCATGTATATTGTACATTTTACCACGTTTTCTATTTCACTTCAGAATCATAGAATCATAGAAGGAAATACTGGGTCATTCTATTAATTCTGAATATTTTCCATTTAGCCCCATTTCCTTGCTCTTTCCATACATTTCCCCTTTTCAGTTATTTAATCTTACATTTGACAGCTATTATTGAATCAGTAATGCATCAATTTTAAAGTTTCTACTTTGTATTCAAACCCCTCCAAGGTCTTTTGCCTCCCTCTATCTCATGGAATCATAGAGACACAGAGAGATATAACTTGGGAACAGGTCCTTTGGCCTAACGAGTCTGTGCCATCCATCAATGACCCATTTCAATTATTTGCACATAAATCCCATTTTTTTAATTCTCCCCACTTTCTCATTAACTCTCCCCACCAAATTATACCACTCACATACACACAATGAGCAATTTACAACAGCCAATTAACCTACCAACCAACAGGTCTTTGAGATGTGAGGTAAAACCGGAGCATCCAGAGGAATCCATCAAAATCAAAGCAGGTAAACCCAAGGTCAGATTGAACGCAGGTCTTTGAAACTGTGAGGCAGTCCCTTGCATTACCAGCTGCACCAGCCCTTGCTCTATCAGAACTGGGGCACTGGCAAGTGGTAGGGAACGTGGAACCAGGGCTTGGGTAGGTGAAAGGGAATGTGGGAACCAGAACACCGACAAGTGTAAAATAGAAATGAAACCGAGTATGAATTACTAGATGAGAGCTTCCTGGACCCACATGCCAAACCACTCGATTCCTCAAAAGTTAGGTAGTGGATTATTGGAATTTTACTGAACTAGGTTTGCAAACAGGTTCAGATTTGGTTATCTGTTGTCGAAAGTCACAGAGGGCACCCTTTGTTTGTTACTTTTTTTACTTGTCTTTTCTTGCCAAGAGCTGCTCTGAACTTTCTACATCTTAAAATTCTAATTTTGTGTGGCATCCAGGTGAACTAAATTAAAAATTGAAATGTTATTGCACTATGCTGGATTTGACGTTCAAGTTTTTTTTGTCACCCGATATATGACGACTTAAACAAAAAGTTTTGATATTTACATTTTGTGCTTTTCTTGCACTCTGATCTCTTTGGTGATTTTTATACTTCTGGAAGAAATTGCTAAGACTAGGTTGACATACTGGCATAAACACTGTTTGGGATTAATAATAAAATTATCAAAAATATTATTCTCCTTTACACTAATGCAAGGGCAGCAGGGTGATGCAGTGGTTGAGTTGCTGCCTTACAGCCCTTGCAGCGCAAGAGACACGGGTTCGATCACAACTATGGGTGCTGTCTGTACGGAGTTGGTACGTTCTCCCCGTAACCACATGGGTTTTCTCTGAGAGCATCGGTTTCCTCCCACACTCCAAAGACGTACAGATTTGTAGGTTAATTGGCTTGGGTTTGTATACTGGTATAAGTGTAAATTGTCCCTTGTATGTGCAGGATAGTGTTAATGAGCGGGGATCGCTGGTCGGTGCGACTCGTGGGCCGAAGGGCTTGTTTCCGCACTTTATCTCTAAACTAAACTAAACGAAACTGATCCAGAAAATTCTAAGTAGATGGAGAAACAAGAAATAGCAGATGGCCAAAAAGGGACAGGCTTCAAGGGAAAAAATGGGGGATAAAGGAAATATGGGACTTGGGGATGGGAGATGAACATACAGAGGAGGGGAAAGAGCAGAGTGACTGGGATGGTGGGAGAAATCTGTGCACAAGAGAGGGAGGTGGTAGAGGGTGGTATTACTTGAAATTGGAGAGTTCAATGTTCACCCCTTTGGGTTGTAGCTACTCAAGCACAATATGAGTTGCCATTCTTCCAGTTTATGTGTGGCTGCTTTCTGGCAATAGACGATGCCAAGGACAGAAAAGTTAGCATGGGAATGGGAAGAAGAACTTTGCATTATGTATGGCAATGTCCTCTATTGGCTGCAGGCATTCTAGAAGTACACAGCATTTCCATCTTTTATATCTGGTTGATAAATGTATTTTTATGTCATATCCATGTAAATGTCTGCCTACATTGTTTGCTTAAAAAAAATGCTTGTTGTTCCTTTTGAGTCAACCCAGTTGATCAATTGATCATTCATAATGCTGCTGTTGCTGTTTGACTAGACTGATTGCTAAATGCTTAGTGAGTGTAGCTTTTAATCATTGGCATTTTACCAGCTATGTAATTACTCAGTGTAAACAATTTGGCCAAAAGATATGCTATTGGTCCATTGCAATTGATGCGTGCTGGTCCTAGTCATAGAGGCGAAAGTGATTCTAATGAAATGTCAATAGATTTTTCTTGGACATTAACACAATCCTATTAAAATATAGTTTGAGGGCAATGAACTGCACATAAATTGGAAGGTAATGCTCCACCATTTTCTTCCTATTTGATTATAAAATTAGAAGAAGTTCATTTATTGTAGGCAACTGAAAAATGAATTATTAGGAAAATATGATTATTGAATTGTTTCCAAGACTGTAAACATGCAGTGAAAGCATTTGGTTTATCTCTTATCTGTACTTCATGGTGTTTATCTCTCCTTCTGGATTTTTTTAGTTTCTTTCTCTTGCTTCTTTTATCGGCCTCTTTTCTGATTTTTGTTTTCCTTGTTAAATGGGAGATACCAAAATTTGTAGCTTGCATTTGGGGGTGAGTGTTGCAGAAATAGGCATTAACGTGAAATATTAACCCTGAATCTTTCCTCACAGATGCTGCCGACCTGGTGAAGTGCTTTGCATTCATTCCGAAAAAACCATGAATCACGGTTTTGAAAAATTAATTGGCACCTCTCCTGCTCCACAGGTGTTAAGGGAGAAAGTTCAAGATTTCTTTAAGGATGTGAGTGATGTTGGCTAGGATGGTACTGATTACCCATCCACAACTGCCATTGAGAAGGTGATGGTGAATCATGGCAGTGTATATGATGAAGGTGCTCCCACAGTGCTGCTGGAGAGGGAGTTCTGGGATTTAGATGCCATGACAACAAAGGAGTGATGATAAATTTCTAGGTTAGGACAGTGTTTGACTTGAATGGGAATCTGCAGGTGGTGGTGATTCCATGCACCCACTGTCCTAACATTTATGTGTTAGACTTTGGTCCCTGGATCTTCTTGAGGAGGGTGGAGTTGATGGGGATGTTCGAGTGAACAGGCTACGATGAAATAAATGGTGGAATGCGACTGAATGGGTTGCTCTGAGATTTAAGAGGCTGAACGACCTCCAATGCCACAAAATCAATAATTACAGTCTACTATTTCTTTCTCCATATATGTTCACGTATCACCCCTTTAATATTGCATCATTACATCAGCATTTCTAGTCCACCATCCTATCACTGATCATTCTCAGATTTATACTTTTCAATTCATGATACATTTTTATTTTGTTTAGTGTCTAAATTCCTTGCATCCCAACGACATCTGTCACATATGTGAAAGGAACTTTCTAGCCCAGATTAGTCTAATCAATCACCTTGGTACACATTGTAACACTATTGGCTAGATGTCATGGTTTTAGTCAAGAACTAGTGAAGAAGAACATCAAATGTCTAAATTGGAAGTAGCAGTGAACTCAACTGCAAAGAAAACTATTTACACATTGTCATCAAGTGTAATATAGAGATGTAAATTTAATATGTACACTGACCAGGAGGTCACTGAGCAAAGTCTAACACTCCTACATTAATGAACTAACCTGGTTCTTGACTTTTCTGTTAGCCATCACACTGCTGGCAGTGGGTATCTCTGCATCCTGCAAATAGCATTCTAATGAGATTGATGCAAACACACCTGCCAAATGGGCCGAGCACCTTCTGTACTTCAATTTCTGTTTTGTTTTGTCGATTTTCCTCTTCCCGGTGATAGATGAGCATGACACACAGGTTCATTTTAAATTGAAAAGCAGGTTGCACTTGACAGGACAATAGTTTCTGTTGAGAAGAAAACTAAAATCTTCTGCAAAACTGTGTGATTGGGGCCTTCCATCAGTAGAATCTAGTTTATGCATAGGTGTGCATTGTTGTGATAGACACTTTCCTTGGGGTGACATCACCAGTTTCTTCTGCTAGAGCAAAATGTCTCAAGATTTCATTGCTGTCTTAAAATAAATATATTCCTGAGATTAGTTGTGAGCAACTGATAGCAATTGACCAATTATAGCGCCTGGTAAAAGTAAAGTCGGTGGACATAAATGGGGACATACTGCACTAGCTGAAGGCATACCCATCACAAAAGAAGATGACTGCAATTCAATTCACTCAGCCCTAGGATCTCACTGCAGCAGCTGCTGAGGCAATGCTCGAAGCCGCTTCATAGTCATTTTCATTCCCAACGTATAGTCATAGTAGGATTATTCACAAATAGTTGCACGTCCATTCCTTTTGTAATTCTTCAAATATTGAATCAAACTGTCCAAGTCCAGCAGGACCTAACCAACATTAAGGCTAAGAAACATAGAATGTGACCATTCAGCCCTTCAATCCTGCACCATTATTCAGCACGATCTGGCTGATCCTGTATTTCTATTAACATACTTCTGCCCTCTCTGTATGCCACTTGGTTTCTTTTCTACCTACTAATCTTCCTGCCTCGTTTAGTAGTTGAAAATTCCACATGTTCAACAACTCTAGGCGGCACGGTGGCGCAGTGGTAGAATTGCTGCTTTCCAGGTTCAATCCTGACTATGGGTGCTGTCTGTAAGGGGTTTGTATGTTCTCCCCGTGACCTGCATGGGTTTTCTCCGGGATTTCCGGTTTCCTCGCACCCTCCAAAGACGTACAGGTTTGTATTTTAATTGACTTGGTATAATTGTAAATTGTCCCTAGGATACCATTAGTGTGCTCGGTGCTGTCTCGGTCAGCCGAAAGGTCTGTTTCCGCACTGTATCTCACAACTAAACTAAACTCTGAGCGAATAAATACCCTCTCATCTCAGACCTAAATGTCCCATCTCTAATGCTAAGACTTTGACTCTCACCACTATCCCCCTAAAAATGTTACTATTTGAAAAAGATTCATATTCTTACTCTCTGAAACTTGCCTATCAACCAGTTTTGAATTCATTCCACTATATTACCTCTAAACCAATGAACTTTTATCCTATTTATTTTTGTACACCAGCCTTTTAGATGGAACTTTATCAAAGATCTTACCAAAATTCAAATATATATTACCAGTTCTCCCTTCTCCATTGGCTTAGGTTAATAATAGGCAGGTATGGAGAAATAAGTTTTTACCTTAACATTTTTTTCAATGGTGCATTATAATAATAATAATTCATTGTGCAGATGGAATGGCTGTGAACAGAAATTTTACTTATTTCTCCATAGATATTGCTTGACCTGTTGAGTATTTTCATTCTTTGCCATTTATATTTTCAGAGTTTCCAGCAGTTGCAATATTTTACTTTTGCATCAGGAGAATTTCTTGTTCTAATTGCTTCTTTCCCAAGACTGCCTGAACCCTGTTTAACATCTCACCTGAAAGGTCGAACCTCCAGTGGTGCAACACTCACTAAATCTCAGCCAAACTTGTTAGTCAATAGTCAATAGTCAATAGTCGTTTATTTGTCACATACACATAAATGTGTAGTGAAATGAAACATTACCCGCAGTTGAAGCATTAAGACCAATAAGAATAATCAATAAAAATGTAATAACACATACAATCATACACCAACACCAAAGAAAAGAAACATCCATCACAGTGAGTCTCCTCCAGTCCCTTCTCACTGTGATGGAAGGCCAGAATGTCTTTTCTCTTCCCTGCCGTCTTCTCCCGAGGTCAGGCTGTTGTAGTTGCCACGTCAGGGCGGTCGGGGCTCCCGACATTGGAGCGCCGCGCCGGACGGTGAAAGGTCCACGGCCTATTCCAGGCCGCGCCGGACGGTGAAAGGTCCGCGGCGGGCCGACCCAAGCCCCGCGATTCGGGGCGGGCGAACACGCTGCCTCTGCCGCTGCCGGAGCTCCCAATGTCGGCCCCCACCCAGGGGCCTGCGGGCTTCCGACGTCCACGCGGCCCGGCCTGCGGGCTTCCGACGTCCACGCGGCCCGCGCCGGAGCCACTGGAGACGAGTCGCAGCCTCTCCCGCAGCATCCGAAGGCGGCCAGCGCCGCAGGTGGTGAGTCCGGGCCGCGGGCTCTGCGAACCAGAGCCCCAGGTGGTCCCAGGTGCATGGCCGCTGGTAGGCCGCAACGGGAACGGAGACACGACACAGAAACAAGTTCGTGTCTCCGTTCGGGAGAGAGAATTTTTTACAGTTCCCGTTCCCTCCCACCCCTCTCCCCCCCCACATAACATACAAACACTACACCATATTAAAACTACAACTCATACAAAAACAACAAAAAACACAAAAGACAGACTGCAGACGGACTGCGACAGTTGTGGCTGTTCTTCACAATATGTGAAACGTTCATCTCAACGGGTTCTGCAAACTGAAATGACAAGATTCAGTTCCTTCTTCAAGGCTCATTAAGCCATAGCATCACAGAATCAGAGTCATTGAGGTGCAGAAATATGCCACCTGACTTTGTATTTATATTGTACTTGTACCACTTACTTGCATTTAGTCCATATCTTTCTATGCCTTTGTGATTCAAGTACTTGTCTAGATACTTCTTAAATGTTGTGATAGTATCTGCATCCACCATCTCCTCGGGTAACAAGTTCCACATTCCAATCACTCCCAGTGAAAAAAATCCCACTGATCTCTTTAAATATTCTCCCACTCACCTTGTATCTATGCCCTTTCGTTTTAGACACCCAATCAAAGATGCATTCAATCAACCATTTCTATCCCAATAAACTTTGTATACCTCTATCAGATCACCCCTCAGGCTCCTTCGCTTTAGAGAAAACAAAGCCAGCTTCACTTGCATCTCCTCCAAACTCATCTACTGTATCTACTGTTCCAGGTGTGGACTCCTGTATATCGGCGAGACCAAGCGCAGGTTTGTTTCGCTGAATACCTCTGCTCAGTCCGCCGAAACCTACCTGATCTCCTGGTTGTTCAACACTTTAAATCCTCCTTCCATTCCCACACTGACCTTTCTGTCCTGGGCCTCCTCCATCGTCAGAGGCCCAGTGCAAATTGGAGGAACAGAACCTCATATTTCACTTGGGCAAATCACACCCCAGCGGTATGAACATTGATTTTTCTAGCTTCAAGTAGCCCTTGCTTCAGTGCTCAGCCACCGGGAGATCAAGTTGGTTAAGGCGGATTGAGCGAAGGTGTTGGGCGAAGCAATCGCCGAGGCTACGTTTGGTTTCGCCGATGTAAAGAAGTTGACATCTAGAGCAGCGGATGCAATAGATGAGGTTGGAGGAGGTGCAGGTTCACCTGCACCTCCTCCAACCTCATCTATTGCATCCGCTGCTCTCGATGTCAACTTCTTTACATCGGCGAAACCAAACGCAGGCTCGGCGATCGCTTCGCTCAACACCTGCGCTCGGTCCGCGTTGGCCAATCTGATCTCCCGGTGGCTGAGCACTTCAACTCCCCCTCTCATTCCCAGTCTGACCTTTCTGTCATGGGCCTCCTCCAGTGCCATAGTGAGGCCCACCGGAAATTGGAGGAACAGCACCTCATATTTCGCCTGACGTAAGGCATCAGGTATTATAGTTTCCTTTGTGTACTGAGGCCCATAAACGGATGACTGTAACCAAGACTGCGGCTGAGTTGGCAGTCAACAACAGCGCCAGCAGCTGGAAACCCCACAGGGTGGACAGTCCTGATCAGAACCAGGGATGTAGTGTGTACATGGAAAGGTCAATCAGGGATCTTTGGGAAAGGTTACTGTGTGTTTCACTGGCTGAGGGCTCCTGGGTAGGGACAGGATGGGGATTTTGGCCTGGATGAGGGGAAATTATCAATCCTGAGAGGGAATGCGTCAGCTTACCAGTCTGAAGAAGGGTCTCGACCCGAAACGTCACCCATTCCCTCTCTCCTAGATGCTGCCTGGCCTGCTGAATTACTCCAGCATTTTGTGATACCTTCAGCTTACCAGGAGGTTAATGTGGACCACAAAATCAGTGTCAGTGGCAATAGAGGGATGGCCTGAATGTGTTGCCGTGCCGATGTGGGCAGCCATTGATCGTGGGTGAGAAGGGGCGAGGTCAGCACCATGGAGGGTAGAAGGGGAAGAGTTCAAAGAGTAGAAGGTAAATAATGGGACTTTCCTTACTATCAGATCACAGACCCACACTCAGTGTATTGCAAAGCACTTTTGTTCCATGAGTGATAAACGTCAAGCCTCCCGATTTTAGATCCTCCAGCAAGGTTCCAAAATGAATAGAAATGAAGCCATTTTATACAAATTTGGTGTCAAAATTGGGTCTGATGTGCAAGCGCAATTCAAGCTGGGTCAAATTTCCAGAGGGATTCCAAACAACTCGAAAGGGTTTACTATTGTATTTGGGTAAAGTCAATTTTTAAATTCTGTAGTGTTGGAATAAACAGTTCGATGCAAACGAATTCTATCCCTTCATACAAAGACATAACGAAAGGTAAATAGACATGGCAGCCCACAGCTCCATCTGGTGGATCTCTAAACTGTAACCAAGTGAACGACTGAAGTAAACCGAAAGAGAAACTGCTGATATATATATCTAGGAGGCCACACCGGGAGCACTGTATACAGTAGATGAAGTTTCTTCCGGTTGCCCCCTTGGCCTACGCAATCTCCTGGTTGCCAAACGTTTTAATTCCTCTTCCCATTGATCTATCAGCATTCCATCCTGCCCAGTGTCCTGTGGCCTCTCCTGGTTTACGCTGTTCCATTGACCACAGTTGAGTCCCTCGAAAGGAAGATCAGTGGCTTTCTTCGCAAGTGGCTTGGCCTTCCCTGCAGCCTCAACAATGCAGCACTGTACTGGACCAGTAACATCTTGCAGCTCCCATTCAGTGGTCTCACTGAAGAGTTTATGGTGGCACGGCCAAGAGAAGCCCTACAGTACAGGGACTCCAGGGACCAAAAGGTGTCATCGGCTGGCATCGAGGTGAGGACAGGGAGGAAATGGAGGGCGGAGAAATCAGTGGAGGTGGCAGAGTCACGCCTAAGGCAAAAGGCATTGGTGGTAGTCGTAGCAACTGGCAGAGTGGGCTTGGTATAATTCCCTAAGACCCATGTTGGCAAGGCCCAGGACAAGGAGAAACACCATCTCATCCAGGAAGAGGTCCGAGCAGGTGTGGAGGAAGAGCGTGTGAGCAGGACGGTGGGGCTCAGGCAGCAGGGAGCGTGGACAAGGTGGGAGAGCATACCGCAGCGCAGGATTACCTGGTCAAACATCATGCAGGCAGATTTCCAGCGCGTCCGGTTCCTTGTCCAAGCTGTCTACGATGCCCTACCAAGCCCAGCAAACCTCCACCTCTGGGGCAAGAGCATGACACCTTCCTGCCCACTTTGCATTGGAAGAGGATCATTAGAACATCTCCTCAGCAGCTGCCAAAGTCCCTTGGGGAAGGTCGCTATCGGTGGCGCCATGACCAGGTGCTTAAGGTGGTTGCTGAGAGCATAGCCACTACCATCAGTAGCAGCAAACACCACCATGCCCCGAAGAAATCAATTACTTTTGTCAAAGCTGGAGAGAAGCCTCGACCACAACCAAAAACAAGGGCGGGCCTCCTCTACACGGCCACTGACTGGCAGCTGCACGTCGATCTGGGCAAACAGCTGAAATTTCCGCAGCACATCACAGCAACATCACTCCGGCCAGACATAATCATCACCTCCGAAGTGACAAAACAGCTGATCATTCTGGAGCTGACAGTGCCCTGGGAAGAGCATATGGAAGGAAACGCGCAAAGTACCAGGAGCTGGTGGAGATGTGCCGGCACAGAGGCTGGAAGACACACTATGAACCCATAGAGGTGGGCTGCAGAGGCTTTGCAGGACGCTCACTCTGCAATGTCCTCAACCAATTGGGCATTACGGGGCTGGCAAAGAAGAGGGCCATTCAATCCGCAAGCGAAGCCGCAGAGAAAGCCACTAGATGGCTTTGAATTAAGAAGGCTGATCCGTGGGCAGTTGCTGCTGGGACGCAAGTCGAGGCATGATCAACCCCGGCTGGGTCGCCTGGGCGAGGGTGTCTGATGTTGTGAGACCCGAAACACCCGATGACCCCAGGTCACATCACTGAGGATGCGTCCCAGTGCATCCAGAAGATGTATCTTGCACACACATCTAGGAGGCCACACCGAGAGCACTGGATACAGTAGATGGTTTCTTCCGGTTGCCGCCTTGGCCTATGCAATCTCCTGGTTGCCAAATGTTTTAACTCCTCTTCCCATTCCCATACTGACCTTTCTGTCGTGGGCCTCCTCCACGGTCAGAATGAAGCCACACACAAATTGAAGGAACAGTATCTCATATTTTGCTTGGGCAGCTTGCAACCCAGCGGTATGAACATTGATTTCTCTAATTTCAGATAACTCCTGCATTCTTTTCCCAAGCTCTTCCCCCCCCTCCCCATTCCCCACCCATAATGAAGGAGGAGTCGCAATCTGGCCACTCCCTCTTCTCCCCTCGGGCAAAAGGTATAGGTGTGAAAATGCACACACCTCCAGATTCAGGGACTGTATCTTCCTAGCTGTTATCAGGCAACTGAATCATACTACAACAACCAGAGAGCAGTGCTGAACGACCAGCTATCTCATTGGTGACCCTTGGACTATCCTTGATTGGACTTTGCTGGCTTTACCTCGCACTAAACATTATTGCTTTATCATGTATCTATACACTGTAAATAGCTCGATTGTAATCATGTATTGTCTTTCTACTGACTGGCCAGCACCCAACAAAACCCTTTCACTATACTTCGGTACACATGACAATAAACTAAACTGAAACCCCAGTCATCCTACTAGTTCCACTGTTCGCATCCTTGTATCCCTATCGTTATGACATCTTCCCCAGCCAACAATGGGCCATTATGGACCCCACCCTTCCTGAGGTCATCAGTTGGCGGTCCTGTTTTGTTCTAGCCTTCTCTTTCGGTCTGAAGAAGGGTTCTTTTCCTCCAGCGATGTTGCCTGACCCACTGAGTTAGTCCAACATTTTATGTCTAGCTTTCTTTATAAACAAACATCTGCAGTTCCTTACTACACATAAGAAATAAAGTAAGCCTTCCATTTATATTGTGCCTTTGATGAGTGCAAGACTTACCAAAGTTTGAGATCTTCTATATCCATTGGCAAGAGCTGATAGTCTTGCTTTAAAGTCTTAGCATAAAGATAGTACTTAGTGCATCAATTGGAGTGTCAGCATATATTTTGTAGTTTGAAAAGTGTGACGAATTCACAAAGTTCCTCCCCAGAGCAGAGTACTACCACTTTAATCTATCATCCATCCTTAAACCCAGTCAGTGATAGAACCCACTTCACTGTCTGCAAATACATTCCATATATTAATCAGTCATTATATGAAGAATTTCCTGTTCTCCATGTGTTTCACTTTATTAGGAAATCACGTGTTCCCGAGTTATGTTTTCAAAATTTATCCTTACCCATTCTCCTAATCCAATTCTGATGAAAGTAGCATTTCCAGCGTTTTGTACTTTTCATTCTGGTTTTGAGCTTTGTAGTGGAGTAAAATTCTGATAATCCGCTAACCAACTATTCAAAAATCTAAGATTTAATCTAACAAAACGCTGTTGCAGCGAGATAGACAGCATCTCTGGAGAGAAGGAATGGGTGACGTTTCGGGTCGAGACCCTTCTTCAGCTCTTTCTCGATTGCGGAGCAAAGGGGGAAGGGATAAAGGGAAATGTCAAAACGAAGACCGTGCCTGAAGATTGTGTGGAGCACACTTGCACTGCCCAGTTTCTCAAGGTAAGTTCTTGCACAGGGAAAATAAAAGGGCAGCATTGAGCTAATCATTATTACTATTCAATTTGCGGTCGACCTTGCTCAATTTTTCACCAGTAATTTGTCCTTGAGGACTTTTGATAGATGTCCACCTGCTTGTAAAGCAGTCATAGAGTTCTTCTGAATGCCAGAAATCTAAACGGTTTGGTGTCTGGCTCACCATGTGATGTTTGCTTCTGACTCACCGGGGTTTCAGTTCCTGCACTCCCTTCCAACGCATCAATACCTCGTGCTCCTTGCCAAACTTGCCCGAGCCCAGGTTCCGACGAGCCCTTAAAATTTACTAGATTCACAGGAATGTTTATCATTCTACTATGTAACACCTCAAAGAAAGTGAATGAATAGTGCGTTGGAGGGTTTAAAAAAATAACATCCAACTGTCCTGAATTTGTAAGGGAGGAACTGCAGATGCTGGTTTAAACCGAAGACTGACACAAAATGCTGGCGTGGATCAGCGGATCAGGCAGCATCTCTGGAGAGCAGTCCCAAACGTCACCGCTTCCATTTCTCCAGAGATGCTGCCTGACCCGCTGAGTTACTCCAGCATTTTATGTCTATCCTGAAAATATGCTAGTCCGGCACTATGACCGTTTTGTTCCATTCCACTATGCCTTTCATAAAAGACACCTTTTGAAGACGAAGGGTTGGAAAAAGTTCAGACGTCCCTCTGATTTGAGGACTTTGGGATTGTGGCTCGGCCTTGTGGTCTTTGAAGTGGGGATCAGAGTGTTGGCCGATTCTCTGATCAAAGGCCTCGGCTGTTGATCACTGCGGCTCCCAGAAGACAATGGGCGGTCCGCGTCTGTGTCACCGCCATTTGGCGACTGCCGTTGCCTGGCAACGCTAAAACAAAATGGTGAAGTTTGTGATGGCAGGTGGGTTGGATTTGTCCGTGAGTGTTAACTGAAGCTAAATCTTCGGACAGGTTGCTGCAGCCCCCGTTGTCGTTTCCATTCCACCCACATTTAAGAAGTACAAGAGCGAAGGGGAAGGGCAAGCAGTGGAATTTAACACTCAGTCTATCCAATGCAGTCTATTGAGTTAGTGTGGAGAGCAACGTCGTCTTCGCCTCAAGTGTCCTGTACAAGAGGGACAAGTTGCACCTGAACTAGAGGGAGAAGGTTAAACCAGGAATGTCAGTGTTGCAGTTGAACAAAGGGGACTATGAAGGCATGAGAGAGGAGCTGGCCCCGGCCGAATGGAAAGGGATCCTAGCAGGAATGACGGTAGAACAGCAATAGCAGGGATTTCTGGTCATAATCCAGAAGATGCAGGATCATTTCATTCCAAAGAGGAAAAAAGATTCTAAGGGGAGTAAGAGGCAACTGTGGCTGACAAGGGAAGTTAGAGGGGGAATAAAACTAAAAGAAAAGATGTATAAGATAGCAAAGAGTAGCGGGAAGCCAGAGGATTGGACAACTTTCAAAGGACAACAGAAGATAGCAAAAAGGGCAATACGGGCTGAAAAGATGAAGTACGAAGCGAAGCTGGCCAAGAATATAAAGAAGAACAGTAAAAGCTTCTTTAGGTATATTAAGAGAAAAAGATTAGTAAAGACAAATGTGGGTCCCTTGAAGATAGAAACGGGTGAAATTATTATGGGTAACAAGGAAATGGCAGAAGGGTTGAACAGGTACTTCGGATCTGTCTTCACTAAGGAAGACACAAACAACCTCCCAGATGTACTAGTGGACAGAGGATCAGGGGAGACAGAGGAACTGAAAGAAATTTGCATTAGGCGAGAAATAGTATTGGGTAGACTGACGGGACTGAAGGCTGATAAATCTCCAGGGCCTGATGGTCTGCATCCCAGGGTACTCAAGGAGGTGGCTCAAGAAATCGTGGACACATTGGTGATCATTTTCCAATGTTCTATAGATTCCGGATCAGTTCCTGTGGATTGGACGGTAGATAATGTTATCCCACTTTTCAAGAAAGGAGCAAGAGAGAAAATGGGGAATTAAGACCAGTTAGCCTGACATTGGAGGTGGGGAAGATGCTGGAGTCAATTATTATACAGGTAATAACGGCGCATTTGGATAGTGGTAACAGGATTGGTCAAAGACAGCATGGATTTATGAAGGAAAATCCTGCTTGACTAATCTTCTGGAATGTTTTGAGGATGTGACAGGTAAAATGGATGAAGGAGAGCCAGTGGATGTAGTGTATCTAGACTTTCAGAAAGTCTTTGATAAGGTACCACACGGGAGGTTGGTGAGCAAAATTAGAGCACATGGTATAGGGGGTAGGGTATTGACATGGATAGAGAATTGGTTGGTAGACAGGAAGCAAAGAGTAGGAATAAACGGGTCCTTTTCAGAATTGCAGCCAGTAGAGTGCTGCAAGGCTCGGTGCTGGGGCCACAACTATTTACAATATATATTAATGATTTGGATGATGGAATTAGATGTAACACTAGCAAGTTTGCGGATGACACAAAGCTGGGTGAACTGCGAAGAGGATGTTAGGAGGTTGCAGGGTGACTTGGACAGGTTGAGTGAGTAGGCAGATGCAGTATAATGTAGATAAATGTGAGATTATCCACTTTGGCAGCAAAAATAAGGAGGCAGATTATTATCTCAATGGTGTCAGATTAGGTAAAGGGGAAGTGCAACGAGACCTTGGTGTCCTTGTACACCAGTCACTGAAAGTAAGCGTAGCAAGCAGTGAAGAAAGCTAATGGCATGTTGGCCTTCATAACGAGAGGATTTGAGTACAGGAGCAAATAAGTCCTCCTGCAGTTGTATAGGGCCCTGGTGAGACCTCATCTGGAGTACTGTTTGCAGTTTTGGTCTCCTAATTTGAGGAAGGACGTCCTTGCTATTGAGGCAGTGCAGCGTAGGTTCACAAGGCTAATCCCTGGGATGGAGGAACTGTCATATGAGGAAAGATTGGAAAGACTAGGCTTATATTCACTGGAGTTTAGAAGGATGAGAGGGGATCTTATAGATACCTATAAAATTATATAGAAGGACTTGACAAGCTAGATTCAGGAAATATGTTCCCAATGTTGTGGGAGTCCGGAACCAGGGGACACAGTCTAAGAATAAAGAGGAGGCCATTTAAAACTGAGGTGAGAAGAAACTTTTTCACCCAGAGAGTTGTGAATTTGTGGAATTCTTTGCCACAGAAGGCAGTGAAAGCCAATTCACTGGATGAATTTAAAAGAGAGTTAGATAGAGCACTAGTGGCTAGTGGAATCAAGGGATATGGAGTGAAGGCAGGCACAGATTACTGATTATAGATGATCAGCCATGATTACAATGAATGGCGGTACTGGCTCGAAGCGCCAAATGTCCTCCTCCTGCATCCATTTTCTATGTCCATGTCAATGGACCTATATTCTTGAAGGGAGGTTTGCTGGTGCTACTGAGGAGGGTTTAAATGAGATTGGTAGGGGGTTGACAGCTAGAGTAGTAGATTAGCTATTGGAAGGAGTGTTGGAAAGGTAGTGGTTAGGATCAGTAATTCCCAAAGGAAGGACAGGCAGAGCGAGATGATGAACAGAGCAGATCAATGCCTGGGACTAAGATGTGGTGGTCATTGTGGAAATGTGATTGCAAGAGAAATGTGATGACTGGCAGTTCAACATTCCAAGGTTTAATTGTTTCTGATGTGTGAGAGAGGGAGGGGAAAGAGGCAGTGGAACTACATTGCTAATTAGGGAGAATGTCACACTAAGTGACATTCGGAGAGGATTTACTGGAAAGTTTGTCTGCTGAGGCAATATGGATTGAGCTCAAAAATAAAAAAGGTGAAACCACTAAAACAGGTTTATTCTACAGCACCCAACCCCCTCCCCCCCAAATAGCCAGTGGAGACAGAGATATGTAGAGAGATGTCCAAAAAATCCCAAATCAACAGAGTTGTTTTAAAGTGACTTAACTTCCTCAATGTTGATTGGGACTTGCTTAGTGTTAAAGGCTTAGATGAGCAGAATTTGTTTGGTGTGTCCAAGAGGGTTTCCTGGCATAATATGGGGATAGTCCAACCTGAGAAAGAAACATACTGGATCTTGTGTCAAGAAATGAGCCTAGCCAGGTGACTAGTGTTTCAGTGGAAGAGCATTTGGGAGATAATGATCACAACTCCATAATTTTAAGATTGTTTTGAATATGGAGAAGTCTGGACAAGTCCAGACTTAGGTACTATATTGGAGTGAGGCTGATGTTATTAGGCAAGAGCTCAGGAGGGGACATTGGGAGAACTTTTTATTAGGTAAGTGCACATCTAATATGTAAAACGTCTGAAGAAGGGTCTCAACCCGAAATGTCACCCATTCCTTCTCTCCAGAGATGCTGCCTGCCCGCTGAGTTACACCAGCTTTTTGTGTCTAACATGTGAAAGTTGTTTAAAAGCCAGTTGTTGAAAGTTCAGGACTGGCATGTTCCTGTAAGGAGGAGGGATAAGGATGGCAAAGTAAATGAACCTTGAATAACAAAAGGGGTTGTAAATTTGGTCAGAAAAGAAAACGTGTATGCAAGTTTTCAAAAGATGAAATCCAACCAGGTTTTTGAAGAATATAAAGCAAGGAGGAAAGAACCTAAGTGGGCGATTAGCAGAGCCAAAAGGGGCCATAAAATGCCCTTGGCGAACATATTGAAATAAATCCTGGCTTTTTATACCCATATTTAAAACAAGAGTGTAACCAGGACAAGATAGGACCACTCAAGGATAAAGGAGGGACTTTGTGCTTGGAGTCAAGGAATGTAGGTGAGGTACTAAACA
Source organism: Rhinoraja longicauda (assembly GCF_053455715.1). Taxonomy (NCBI): domain Eukaryota; kingdom Metazoa; phylum Chordata; class Chondrichthyes; order Rajiformes; family Arhynchobatidae; genus Rhinoraja; species Rhinoraja longicauda. The sequence goes on from NC_135960.1 coordinate 35,791,282, forward strand.
AGTACTTTACACCCGTTTTCACCAAGGATCACTTTTATCGCCCTCAGCTTAGTTTACAACCCGCAATGTTTATTTTAACTAAACTAGCTGGACTGTGGAACCTAAACACCACACTATTTATTGCCTCACTGACATCGTAAGTTCCCGATGTTGGTCATTTTTCCCACCATGCTTCCTTAGTATGTAAGCTCTTGGGTTAAATATATTACAAACTTCCTTATACATTTCAAAATTTCTGACATCAAAAAGCATTAAGGTGAATAAATCCCCAGAGCCTAATGGGATCTATCCCAGGTAATTAACAAAAACAAGAGAGAAGATTGTTGGAGTGTCGGCAAATATCTTTGCATCTTCCCAAGCCACTGGTGAGGTCTTGGAGAACTGGAGGGTAGCTAATGTTGTTCCTTTGCCTGAGAAGGGAAGAGAGAATCTAGTGAATTACAGGCCAGTGAGCCTCACTTCAGTGGTAGTGAAGCTATTGGAGAGATTCTTCGGGATAGGATTTACTCCAATTTGAAAGAGAATAGATTAATTATTGGCAGTTGGATAGCTTTGTACACAACAGGTCATATCTTACTAACCAGATAAAGTTTTTTTTGAAAGGTGATCGATGGGGATAAAATGGTGGATGTTGTCTACATGGATTTTAGTAATGCACTTGATAAAGTCCTTCATCGTAGTTTGATTCAGAAGATTAAGATATAGGAGATTAACATTGATTTGATCGTTTGTATTATTAATGTCTTATTGATAGAAGACAGAGGATTGTGGTGGAAGGATAATATTCAGATTGGAGGTCTGTGATTAGTGGAGTTCTGCAAGGGACTGTGTTGCAACGTCTGTTGTTTGTGATGTATATTAATGACTTTGATGTAAATTTAAATGTGTTGGTTAGTGAGTTTGTAGATAGTACCAAGATTGTTGGGATCACGGATGTGAGGAAGGCTGGCAAAGTATATAGCATGGTATAGATCAGTCACAGAAATGGTTGGAGAAATGACAGATGGAGTTTAATCTGAGCAAGTGTGAGGTGTTTCCCCCATCTAGGCATAATTGAAATACCCATATAGCCCAGGCCCATAATATACATAATTTACAGCCAATTGTACTGTGTAACCACAGGGCACTCGTGTTGTATAGGGTATTTTTTGGAAGGGGGGGGGTCATCTCAATAATTAAATTAAAACTGATGATATGGACATATACGTACATGTAGCTCCATAACTTTAAAGATGTACATGCATGCTTTTTCAATGATCAGCAAACTTAAATTCCTTTCGATAGAACCTATAAAGGTGACTGTTCAGAAGCCCGATAACAAGGGGAAGAAACTGTTCTTGAGTCAGGTGGAGCACACGTTCAAGCTTCTGTATCATCTGCAGGATGGGAGCAGGTAGAAAGGGCATGACTGGAGTGGGACAAGTCTTTGATTGTTGGCTGCTTTTCCAAGGCAGTGTGAGGTATAGATGGTGGGAAATCTGGTCTATGAGATGGACTGGGCTACATCTCCCAGGCTCAGCAATTTCTTGTAGTCTTGGGCAGAGCTGTTTCCAAACCAACCAGTGATGCAACCCAACAGTATGCTTTCTATGGTGCTTCTGTAGAAGGGAAAGTCACTGGAAACATGCCAAGTTTCCTTAGTCTCAATAGGCAATAGACAATAGGTGCAGGAGGTAGAGGCATTGGTGTGCCTTCTTGGCTGTTGCATGAAATTGATTGGTCCATGACAGACCATTGGTAAGATTAACACCAAGACACTTAAAGTTTTCAACCCTTCCACATGTCGTGGAAGAACTCCCCAGTTGTTCTTTTGGACAGTGTTATAGAGTTATACAACACAGATGTAGGCCCTTTAGCCCAACATGTCCATGCTGACCAAGATGTTCAAAGCTCATCCATTTGCCCACATTTGACCCATATCCTTCTATTTGTACCTGTCCAAATGTCTTTTAAATATTGTCAACTACTTCTCCTGGCAGCTTATTCCATATCCGTAACATGCCCTGTGTGAAAAAGCTGCCCCTCAGGTTTCTATTAAATCTTCTTCTCAATTTCTCAACCCCGGGATAAAGGCTGTGTGCATTAATCTTAACTACGATAGATGAGGTTGGAGGAGGTGCAGGTGAACCTCTGCCTCATCTGGAAAGTCTGTTTGGGTCCTTGGATGGAGTCGAGGGGGGAGGTAAAGGCACAGGCGTTGCATCTCCTGCAGTTGCAGGGGAGGGAGTGGTTTGGGTGGGAAGGGTGGACCAGGGAGTTTGAGGGAATGGTCTCTGCGGAAAGCAGAAAGGGGTGGAGATGGGAAGATGTGGCCAGTAGTGGGATCCCGTTGGAGGTGGCGGAAATGTTGGAGGATAATTTGTTCTATGCGGCGGCTGATGGGGTGGTGAGGACAAGGGGGACTCTATCCTTGTTACGAATGTGGGGAGGGGGAGCAAGAGCGGAGCTGCGGGATATTGAGGAGACCCTAGTGAGAGCCTCATCTATAATGTAAGAGGGTAACCCCTGTTTCCTAAAGAATGAGGACATCTCCGATGCCCTAGTATGGAACACCTCATGCTAGGCGCAGACAGAGGAATTGGGAGTAAGGGGTAGAGTTTATACAGGAAACGGTGGGAAGAAGTGTAGTCAAGATAGCTATGGGATTTAAACCATCATCTGCAGTTTTTTTTCCTTCACCCCTCGGCCTCCTATGTTCCAAGAAATAAAGTTCCAGCCTGCCCAACCTCTTCCTATAACTCTGTCCCTCGAGACATGTGAGGGAGAACTTAAATGCCCTTAATAATGCAGTTGGTGCTTTGGATGACGCCATCACATCTAAAGGTGTCTTTCTGTGCCTTGTATTGTCATAGAGTGGACTTTGGTCACAAATTTGTGGAGTGCAGCTTGAATATCTTAGTCTGGTGAGTGTGCTATTCTTCATGTGCAGCAGCCAGTTAAACAAGGATGGGGTAAGGTCCTAGAAATGGATTGTTTTCATGTGTTTAAGGAGCAAATTAAGGCATTTTTGAAAAAGCATGGTAAAAGGGTGAATAGAGTTTAGATCGTAAAAACAGGACCTCTGATTTTGTTTCCTGATCCTAAAAATGTTTCTGATTCAATTGCTGCAGGCAGGACAAATTGTCCTTATTTAGCCAAGTGTGAAATGGTGGCACATCATCTTGCGCAAAGTTTGACAGATTTTGTGTTTCATAAGATTGGCATACACCCTGAAGATTGGCAGGTGAGTTACATCCTAATTCTAAAATTAATGGTAAATAAATGAAGTGCCTCTGAAATCAATGGTAAATTCAGGGTTAGATCGAGTGGTCAAATGCATTGTATTCTGTACTTCCATCCAGTGGATCTGCCAGCTAATTTGTAGTATATTGTACTTTCCAGCTTGGGCCCCAGTTTAGCTGCAAGTTATATCACAGTCTTTTCTCTGCAGGAATGTTAAATGCTCAGTTTCAGGGAACTGTAGTCCTTGAATGAATGTAAAAACAGTTCATGACTTTCCTTGGTGTTTCTTCAAGATGCCTACGATCTTTTTTCACTTGTATTCCCTGACCTGAGTATACTCGGGGGTGGCATTGAACAGGTTAATATCTCTGTAAATTATTTTATCATTTAGATTTACCATTTTTTGTAGTGGTGGGCTAAAAAGCAAAGGTTTACAGAGTTAATTTGTAATTTCCCCCTGCACATTTCAAATCATTACATGGTGCAGTAAATCTAGAAAATAGTCTTGCTTGTTCTAGGTTGTAATAAAGGAAGCCTTATTGATGGCTTTATCCTGGAGGGTAGATGTTTGGATTCTCGGTATCCACTTATTCTCCCCTGAGTACCAATGTAGAAAGATCAGTGATTGATTGCGGTGGGAGAATAGACAATAGGTGCAGGAGGAGGCCATTCGGCCCTTCGAGCCAGTACCACCATTCAATGTGATCATGGCTGATCATTCTCAATCAGTACCCCGTTCCGGCCTTCTCCCCATACCCCCTGACTCCGCTATCCTTAAGAGCTCTATCTAGCTCTCTCTTGAATGCATTCAGAGAATTGGCCTCCACTGCTTTCTGAGGCAGAGAATTCCACAGATTCACAACTCTCTGACTGAAAAAGTTTTTCCTCATCTCAGTTCTAAATGGCCTACCCCTTATTCTTAAACTGTGGCCCCTTGTTCTTGACTCCCACAACATTGGGAACATGTTTCCTACCTCTAACGTGTCCCACCCTTTAATAATCTTATACGTTTCGATAAGATCTCCTCTCATCCTTCTAAATTCCAGTGTATACAAGCCTAGTCGCTCCAGTCTTTCAACATATCACAGTCCCGCCATTCCGGGAATTAACCTAGTAAACCTACGCTGCATGCCCTCAATAGCAAGAATATCCTTCATCAAATTTGGAGACCAAAACTGCACACAGTACTCCAGGTGTGGTCTCACTAGGGCCCTGTACAACTGCAGAAGGACCTCTTTGCTCCTATACTCAACTCCTCTTGTTATGAAGGCCAACATTCCATTGGCTTTCTTCACTGTATGAAATTTATGTATGAAATTTATTTAAATATGGTTATGTAAACATGTCTCATGATATAATCATCACAGTGTTTTCTTTCTGTTAGAATAAACATTCCTGTTGAAAGCTCCTGTGTCCTAAAACTGATACTGTAATGAGAACCTATCAGAACTCTGGGAGTATCCAAGGTTCACCTGAGCATTGTCAACAAGACTTGGAAAAGTCTAAAAAAATACAAGTAGTTTCCCAAGTTATGTAAAAGTCCTGTTCCTGAGAACAGTCTAAATTGATTTTTCCCACCAAAAGTTAGTGACAAACAATTTCAAAGAGGATCAATTAACATTTATTATCTTCCACTTAAGTCTCCATCTTCATGGGTGGGTTTATATCTTAATGCAGAGAAGGTTCTGAATCAGTTTGATCTATTCGTAACCTCAAAGTATAACTGCTCTGTGTAGAGTTAATAACAATTGCTATCACCAGTGGTCATAGGAAAAGATTTTTGAACAACACTTTCTACAAGCATGAATGACTTCAACCATATGTTGACACGCTAGTTGGAAAGGTGGTTTTCTCTTATGTTTGAGTTTGGCCTGAACCTGTCCAGGTGGGGTCAATCATTTTAAGGATCACAGAGCACCACATCCCAAAACTCTTCCTAAAAGTTTATTAAAACTGAGAAAACATTTGAAATAATATAAATATGAGCACACTACAATAACTTGACATAAGATGTTCAGTGAAATTACTGAGGATATGTTAAAAATATTATAAATTGTCATATTTTAATGTGCCCTCTGTATCCTGTACCTTGTCAAATTTTAAAATCTGTAACCTATGCTGTACACTCACATGCACACTCCCTGACTCTGGGTGATCAATTCTGCAGTTCTTTCAGTTTAAAATGTACTCACATGGGATCAATCTGTCTGCAATTCCCATGCAAATTGCAAAACTCTTCCCTGAGTCCTCCCTACTTTAAAATCCAAACATTGCTCTTGTGTCAATTTGATGACACACCTTCCCTTTTGTACAATTGTACGAAGTTGCTACTGAATCATAACCTGAACAATTTGGAATATTTGATGTCCAACCACTAGCACAACGGAGATGCCTAGATGGGGAAATTGTTAAGTTTCACAAATTTTCTAAAAGATTGTTAATGTTATGTTCTACTGACGATTACAGAACCAGATGTACTGGTGCTATCTTGTTATTTATGGAATTACTTTTGATGACATTGTTACATATGGGTCCAGAGAAAAGCTTGTGATTGTATAAACAAATGCATCAAGAGAATCTTTCCACTTTGAGCCAATTTGAAATGTTCAACATCGATATTGTTTTCCCCATTTCAATCAATTTTGGTTTACCAAGCAGTTATACATCCTTATTAATGACACGACAGTAGGTGTGAGAGATTTGGTCCAGGTAAGAGTGCACTCTTCTGCCGTAGAGAGTTTCAGGGCCTGGTTCAAGTTGCAACGGGTGGAGTCATCCGTTTCCTGGATGGTAATATTCCACTGTCTTTCCTCCTTCATTAAGAAAGCACAATAAGTGTTTCATTCCAATGGCTGACTTCCTTCTTCAAACCTAAGTCCCAGTAGAACTAACTGCCTGCCTTCAATTCAGAAGTGTAAGTTTAAAAAGAAAATGAATACTATCCTGGCTCTTGCATCTCATTTCTGCTGCCTCTTTGCCCTTGACAATCTCCTTCAATAGTACATGTAGGCCTACTAAAACATGACAGTTGTGTTTCTAAGGAACCTCGTGTTAAAGAAAATCATATTAGAAAATCAATTGTGACAATGAGGAAAAAGTGGTTAAGGGCTAGAGAAGCAGAGAAAATTCTTAAAGGATTGGACAGGAAATATGCAGGAAAAATGTTCCCGATGTTGGGAGAGTCTAGAACAGGGGTCACAGTTTAAGAAGAAGGGATAGGCCATTTAGGACTGAGATGAGGAAAAACCTCTGCGTTGTGAATCTGTGGAATTCTCTGCCACAAAAGGCAGTGGAAGCCAATTCACTGGATGTTTTAAAGAAAGAGTTAGATTTAGCTCTTTGGGCTAATGGAATCAAGGGATATGGGGAAAAAGCAGGTACGTGTTACTGATTTTAGATGATCAGCCATGATTATGTTGAATGGCAGTGCAGGCTCGAAAGGCTGAATGGCCTACTCCTGCACTTATGTTTCTGTGTTTCGAGGCATCTAGGCATTTCTGTTGTGCTTGTGGTTGGATATCAAGTATTCCAAATTGTTCAACTTATGATTTAGTTCTCTAATCCCAAATCAAAATCGCATAATAGACTATTCAGGTCTGCATAATACTGATAACGTTCATTATTTATCAATCACATTTAATTTGCGGTATGGAAACATGAGTTCAACAGTTCAACAGTTCAACAGAGCTTTATTTGTCATTCGGTACCAAGGTACCGAACGAAACTACATAGCAGTCACACACAAAAAAGAACACAAGACACATGACCCCAACACTACAGAGTTATACCAGAACTACATTTAGGGGCAATGCTGCCTCACCTACAGTCTGTCTGTCCTTTTCAAACTCTTTTTGTTATTTTTAGTGTGTTTTAAAAGTTTGTGTTAATATTCTCTGGTTTGTTTTATGTGGGGGAGGGGGTCAGGGAAAACTTTTTTTCAATCTCTTACCTTGCCGGAATTGCAATTGTTTTCCGGATCGTATCTCCGGTCGATCTGCGGCCTAACATCGTGGAACTGGAGGTCTTGCCTGGGACTGACCTTGAGCCCCCACAGGGGCGTGGACTTACCATCTGAGCCGATTCCTTGCCTGGGATCGACACTCCAACACGGCCTATGGACTTAACATCAAGGAGCTCGCAGTCTCGGGTTGAGACCGGTCGGGAGCTCCAAGCTGCACGGTTCGACTGTTCTCGACCTGGGGTAGATCGCCGGTGCGGGGAGCTGAAATTCTCCCTCCCCCCACCCGATGCAGGAGCTTGATCGCCCCGACGGGGAAGGCCCTCCGCCGGCTACGGGAGTCAAGATCGTCCCGCAAACAGAAGGTTAGAGGCCCCCGACCGCGGGAGAACAAAGAAGGGAGAGATTTAACTTTTTTTGGCCTTCCATCACAGTGAGGAATGTGGAGGAGTCACTATAATGGAAGTTCGTGTTAAAATGTATTTTACGTGTCCTGTTGCTTTTTATTGTTATGACTGTATGGCAAATGAAGTTCTTCGTATGTTGCAAAACATACTTGGCTAATAAAGTATTATTGTGATTGTGATTGTGTGTGATCAAGCTCCAGATCAGAGTACTTTGGATAATGGCACCAAATGATACATATGGTACAACAGGGTGGCAGAGCGCTAGAGTTGCTGCCATACAGCCCCAGAGACCCGGGTTTAATCCTGACTACGGAGTTTGTACGTTCTTCCCGTGACCTGCATGGGTTTTCTCCGAGATCTTTGGTTTCCTCCCACACTCCAGAAACGTACAGGTTTGTAGGTTAATTGGCTTGCTATAAAAATATAAATTGTCCCTAGTGTAGGATAGTGTAAATGTGCAGGGATCGCCGGTCGGCACTGACTCGGTAGGCCGAAGGGCATTTCCGTGCTGTATCTCTAAATTAAACTAAATAAGCCATTTAAATTCCTTTATTATCTGATATGATTGTTTTTTAAGTGACTCTAAAATGTTCAAGGCAAATGGGGAGCAGCAGAAAGATGAGGGATAGACAAATACAGAATGTTGGGGATGTGTGCAACAAAACAATGTCCACATAATGCAAGATATAATTTTCATGTAAAAAACAATGTAACTAGTAGAGTGGTGAAGGCAAAGCATTTTTGGAAATGTGATGAGATTAACATCGCATGGCACTGGGCCTATATTCGCTGGAGTTTAAAAGAATAAGGAGGGACATCATTGAAACGTACAGAATAGTGAAAGGATTGGATAGAGTGGATGTGGAGAGGATGTTTCCACTAGTGGGAGAGTCTAGGACTAGAGGTGATAGCCTCCGGACGTTCTTTTAGGAAGGAGATGAAGAGAAATTTATTTAGTCAGAAGGTGGTGAATCTGTGGAATTTGTTGCCACAGAAGGCTGTGGAGGCAAAGTCAGTGGATATATTTAAGGCAGAGATAGATAGATTCTTGATTAGTATGGGTGTGAGAGGTTATGGGGAGAAGGCATGAGAATGGTGTTAGGAAGGAGCGATAGATCAGCCATGATTGAATGGTGGAGTGGAGTGGATGGGCCGAATGGCCTAATTCTACTCCTATCACGTGATTGTAAGATGTAATTGAAATGGTTTTCCAAAACAATGCGTTATCTTAATTTTTGGCTACTTCTACTTGTAAAGTGGCAATCCTGATTTTTGAGGCTCCAGCTTCATTTGTCTCAGGTCAGTTTGGGCAACTAATTTATGGACTGGCCAGTGTTATCTGCAGTTTTGTTCTCCCAAATGTGATGGATGAGAAGAGACCCGAAGCAGCAACAGTGGTGGTTATATTGTATACAGCACAGAGCCACTTAAGCAAAGATAATTCAAAAGTACACATTTTAAAATAATCAAATTTAATAAAAGAAAAAAGATTTTATTCTCTTGTACAAACAAATTATTTCATTGCAGTTTTGTTTAACATATATTCCCTCAGTTACTGGTGATTATGGTTTAATATTGAGATCTAAGAAAACAAATATATTTTGTTGCTGCATTTTTTGTTTATCTAGTCATGGCTTCAAACGATATGTACTCAAAATAACTGGGAGCATGACCACTCCCCAATCATATGGCGAGAACTTGTGGACCGTGGAGGAAAGGGATCGCTATTAGGTGGATTCAATGAATTTATGGAGTATGTGCAGGTAGGATGTTCAGTCATTTTCAAGTTGGAAATATGTTAGAAATTGAATTAATTATGTCATAAGTTTTACTGAACTAGAAGTGCCAATGCTTTGGAAAAATGGCAGGGTGACATCTAATCCTGGCAGTTCGTAAACACCTTGTAACTGTAAAGTATGTCCACTTTTGTAGGTAAACATGTGTGGTGACGACTTCCGGTGGCGACATGTTGTGTTAGCAGTCGCAATTTTTAGCTCCTCTGGAAAAATCGCGAATTTTCGCGTTAAAATCGGGTCTGGAAGTCGGTTTCGTTTTTAAAACTTACCGGAGTCTCATGTCGCGGTGCTGAGTAAGCGACGTGAATTTAACGGAGGGAAAGTCATTTTAAATGAAAAGTACGTCTCCAGGTCAGAGCCCACATAGGAAAGTTATAAAACAACTGCTGAAGACTCAGGAACATCAAGAAACTGCAAAACAGACCTCTGGAGTGGACTCTGGAATGGCTACACGATCTAAGACTGAGATGACCACAAAAGAGAAAACCGAAATGGAGGAGTTAAAGAACTCGGTAAGAGAATTGAAAAATGATTTGAAAGCTGGAAACTTAAATTTGAGTGCTGGTAATGAAAAAATACTTGCGGGCATTGGTGCTCTGCAAAAAAAAGTTGATGATGTGCAAGAAGAATTAACGGGGAAAATTAATAAGGTGGCAGAAGAGACCATAAAGATGTTTGAGGCCGTGCATGAAACTGTCTCCGCAAATGGAACTGCAGTGAAAGATATGGAAGCTGTTGTGGAAGAGATGACAGGAGACATGCAGGCAATGAAGTTAGAAATAGACAGCCTCAAGAGCCAACTTACAAAAGTCTCTGATAAATGTGTTGACCTAGAAGCCCGCGCAAGACGTCAAAATATACGAATACGTGGTGTAAAAGAGGGGGCTGAGGGAGACAATGTTTGTGAGTTCACTGCCAACCTAATTAAACATCTACCTGAGGCACCTGTAATTGAAGTAGCTCATCGACTACCCAGATTTAAACCAAGATCTCAAGGAGAACATGCATACCCACGACAGATCATAGTCAAATTTCGGGATATCCTAATAGTGGAAGCGCTGATGAAAAAAATTAAATACGGAGAGAAGATGATCTACAGAAATGATTCTATTAAACTCCTACGGGACTACCCTTACGAGATTGTGCAAAAGAGAAGAAAGTTCTCACAGACAAGAGAAGTTCTTTACGGTGTCAAGGGTGTCATAGTTGGAGTGTATTATCCGGCCAGAATGCGTATCACTTTCCTGGGAATGTCAAAAACATTCACTAATTCGGTAGAATCTCTTAAATACGCTCAAGAAATCGTGGCCAAGGCAGCGACAATTGAAGATAGATCACCAAGACGTCAAGAACAAATTAACTTGCTTATTTCCCCAACAAGAATATCACAAGAAAAGTGAAATAAGCGAACAACTCCATTCTTTAAAAATTAATACACGCAACAGACTTTCCATGAGACGTGTCTAGACATTATTATCTCCCCTTGAACATTGTGGAATCTAATTCAAGGACTCTCTGTGCTCAAACGAGGCAAGACTGATAACATGGGAAGGACGTTTTGCTGAGCTGAGCTGAGAGCGAAAAACATTATATGGTTTATATAGTTTTACAAAATATAGAGAATTAATAACAATTAATAATTAACAATATTAATATAGAAATAGCAATTGGAACTGTTAAAAATGTGTTGCCTGCCTCATAACGCAGACAACAGTAATCAACAGTAATCACAAAAGTTCCGCAGCTCGAGAGGGGAGGAGACTCAGGCACCTGGCACAATTCCAGGAGGCTGAATCCGGTTAACCCTTTCAGCGTACAGCTCACTCTTAACAATACTAAAATCAATTATAAATAGTTAAGAGATAAAGAGTGAGGAAGATATGTAACTGAATACATGATTAGATTTGATAAGTCGGAATGAAACATATATATATACTGCAATTGGGTGAAATAGAACTGATTTGGAAACGGAACCGACCCCCTAGGTTTTAGGTAATAAAGGCAGAGGGGCTAACCTCACAACATCTACGCCGGAAGCGATATTGATGTCGTACACCACAGACGAGTGGTCCACTCACTACGGTGTCCTAAACTTAGACACCGTAAATTTATTTGATATACTTTTTTTTTGTATCACACTATGTCACATCTATGTGTTTTTCTTTCAAGGACAATCGCGGAGGGGAACTACCAAGGAAGTCTATAATATAAATGCCCCCAAAACTATAAATGTCCTGAGATATGGATGCACCATAATAAATAAGGTCATTAAAATTGGTAAAAATGTATGACGACAATCAAAAGAAAATGGGAGGAATCAGACTATGTAGTTGGAATATAAGGGGTATTAATGAACCTATTAAAAGGGGCAAGATACTAGCTCAGTTGAAATCATACAACACGGACATTTCGTTTTTACAGGAAACGCATCTTAGACATCAAGATCAGACGAGACTGAGGGCGAATTGGATAGGCCAAACATTTCACTCTTCATTTACTTCCAAATCTAGAGGCACTGCAATCATTATTCGTAAAGGAATTCCATTTAAATCAAAGAATACTATATCAGATAAGGAAGGGAGATACCTTATAGTAGCAGGAGAGATCAATAATACGCCAATTACGCTGGTAAACATATATGCGCCTAATTTTGATAACCCTCAGTTTTTTAATAAAATTCTGAATATAATTGCAGAATTTAATTATCAAAATGTTATAATTGGAGGAGATTTTAACTGTGTTTTAGACCCTTATCTAGATAAATCGATGCAAAAAAAAAAAGGTAATCTGAAATCTAAAACCAGTGAACTCTTACACACATATATGGAAAACACAAATATAGCAGATGTGTGGAGGATTGCAAATCCGACGGGAAGGGATTATTCGTTTTATTCAACGGTGCATAAAACATACTCACGGATAGACTATTTTCTTGTGGATACAAAATTAATTCCGCATTCTATGAACCCTAAATACCACATAAATGCGATCTCAGACCACTCTCCGTTAACTTTTGTTTTAAAATTAGAAGGAATGTCTATGAATAAATCATTTTGGAGGTTTAACTCGCAAATTTTAAAAGACCCACAAGGGAGTATATATCTAAAAAAACAGATGGACCTATTTTTTGAGATAAATGATACACCAGATATATCCCCCACGTTATTATGGGAATCCTTCAAAGCATTTATTAGAGGAGTCATTATTTCATTTCAAGCTTATCAAAATAAAAAGAATAAGAATGATCAAAGACATTTAGAAGAACAAATAAAACAATTAGATACAGATAATGCTAAAGATCCAACTATGGATAAACATAATAAAATCCTATTATTGAAATTCAAGCTAAATAAATTATTGTCAGAGAAAGTTATAACACTATTTCAAATTATAAAACAAGAACACTTCGAATTTGGGGACAAACCCCACAAACTTCTAGCACGCCAATTGAAAAAACGGGAAAAAGAAAATGCAATACTAAAGATTAAATCAGATAGAGGGGAATTATTAACATTACCCAAGGATATTAATAAAAGATTTGCTCAATTTTACCAGAATCTATACACATCTAAAACGTTAATAGACAATAATAAAATTTCAGAATTCCTAGATAATTGTAACCTACCACAATTAGCACTGAGGGAACAAGAGGAACTGGGAGCACAAATTACTTCGAAGGAGATAGAAGACACAATAAAAACACTAAAGAATGGAAAAACACCAGGACCAGACGGATTCAGCAATGAATTTTATAAAGCATTTTACGACATAGTTATTCCACGATTACAGAAAATGTATACATATGCTTTTAAAGAGCAAAGCTTACCTGAAACACTAGCAGAATCAACGATTATATTAATACTTAAAAAAGATAAAAATATAGAAGAACCAGGATCATATAGAGCTATTGCTTTGTTAAATACGGATCAAAAAATAATAGCGAAAACACTAGCCAGTAGACTAAGCAGGTACGTTAGTAGACTAATAAATGAGGATCAAACAGGATTTATATCTAAGAGACACTCATTCAATAATTTGAGACGTTTGCTTAACATAATGCACTCACATAAACCTCATGACCAAGAGTTATCTATCATCTCACTGGATGCAGAAAAAGCGTTTGATCAAGTAGAATGGGATTATATGATTAAAGTATTGCAAAAATTTCAATTGGGAGAGAACTTTATCGCATGGATAAAATTATTATATAACAAACCTACGGCTAGAATATTAACGAATAATATATTATCCTCGAAATTTGAACTATCAAGGGGCAATAGACAAGGATGCTCATTATCACCGTTGTTATTCGCTTTGGTAATTGAACCCCTTGCTGAAAAAATAAGAACACACTCGGATATTTATGGTTATAACACAAAATATACGAATAACAAAATATCCCTATATGCCGATGATGTACTACTGTACATCACAAAACCACAAATTAGTATACCAAACATATTAAATTTAATTGAGGATTTTGGATCCTTTTCAGGATATAGAATAAATTGGAACAAAAGTGAAATTATGTCGATAAATCCAAAAGACTCAACACACCTCCGGAAATTCCCTTTTAAAATAGCTACAGAAAAATTCAAATATTTGGGAATTGAAATTACTAGAAATTACCAGGATATGTTTAAAGCCAATTATAATCCCTTACTTAAGAAATTAAATAATTTGATTAAATTCTGGAAAACACTTCCGATGTCCTTAATAGGCAGAATAAATGCTATAAAAATGATTTTCTTACCACAAATCCTATACCTATTTCAATCAATACCTATATATCTCCCTAAAAGGTTTTTCAAAAAATTGGACTCAGACATTACAAATTTTATATGGGATTATAAATCCCATAGAATACAAATAGCACACCTTAATAAACGAAAAGAGTTGGGGGGTCTAGCGCTCCCTAACTTTATGTATTATAATTGGGCAGTAAATATTAAAAATATGATTCACCTGCTGGACAATTCTGCCCATCAGGCGGCTTGGATCTTAATGGAAAAAGGGGACTGCTCCCCGAGTAATATAGGAGCGACTATCCTCTCACCAATAAATCTGAATAATAAAAATTATAATAAAAATCCAATTATACATAGCACAATTAGAACATGGAAACAAATAAAACAGAATCTAAAATTAAGAAACTTATCTCTTTTAATACCAATAGTCAATAATCCATCGTTTAAACCATCAATTATAGACAAATCATTTATACAATGGGAAAGAATGGGAATCAAATCGCTCGAAGATTTGTATGAATTGGGAAAATTACTATCATTTCAACAAATACAACTGAAATATAATTTGAAAAATAACCAATATTTTAAATATCTTCAAATTCGTGATTATCTGAAAAAATATACAAAAGATTATTATAATATGCCTTCCGACTTACTGGATGAAGCAATGAAGACAAAGGCGGAATCAGCTAATCTAATATCGTATTTATATAATATCATTTTAAACATAGCAATACCCACAACAGATGGAATTAGAAGAGACTGGGAACAAGATTTAGCTATAAAAATTTCAAAAGAGAGTTGGGATAATCATTTACTACAGGTGCATAAATGTTCGATCAACGTACGACATACGCTCATCCAATTCAAAACATTACATAGATTATATTATTCAAAAACTAAATTAAATAAAATCTTCCCGAATGTTTCACCAATTTGTGATAAATGTCTGTGTCAAGAAGCTACTATAGCGCATTCTTTTGTTTTTTGTACAAAAATCCAAAAATTCTGGTATGAAATATTTGATATTTTTTCAAAATTAATCAAAATAAAACTGGTACCAAAACCAGAATGGATCATTTTTGGAATATCGGAAGGTAACCCTGAATTAAACGTGTTTCAGAAGAATTTATTTAATTACGGGCTAATAATGGGAAAAAAGCTCATACTGAAATTCTGGAAAAATGCGCCCACACCAACAATAAAAATGTGGATATCAAATATGTTTGAAACACTACATTTGGAAGAGATGAGATTCCTCTTAGCAGGTAAAGCAGACCAATTCCAAAAGACGTGGTCTACGTTTTTGGACCTATTACAAGCATGAGGTGCAATAGTAATTTTACAAAGAAATAAATAAATAAATGGTATCAGGACCTGGTAACGGGAGGTAAAACAACAAAACAGACTTGGTTGGTAGTCCCCTTCCTGCGGAGTTTAATGTTATAATAGAGCGATTGTTTCTACCCCTTTTTTTTTTTTTTTCTTTCTTTTCTAGGGTCTACTTTCTTACTTTACTTCCTTCTCTACTTCTTTTCCAAGGGGCTTTCTTTTCCCAACACTCTCTTGCACTTCACGACTCTTGCGCACTTTCTTTCCCTACTTCTTTACTTCTATCTTTTTCTTAAAGCTCAAAAAAATGAAGCGGTATAAAAAATGTATTAAGATATATCTGTTGTATTATTGTAATTTACCGTACTTTTAATAAAAATATTAAAAAAAAAAAAAAAAACATGTGTGGTGACTTAGCACATTATTTGGTTAAACGGCAGGGGTCACCAGTGCATTCTTTGATTCTCCTGTACTGCGAAAAGCTCCCTCAAATTTATATCTTTCCGTCTGCCTTTGGTTTCTTCTCTCTTACTTGTTGCATGATGTTCATCAGTAGGAACATAGGAACAGGATGAGGCTTTTTTGTTCGAGTGCTTATTTCACCATTCAGTATCATGGCTGACATGTGTCTCATTAACGGACCCACCTTTTCCCTCTCCCCATTTATACTTTTGGTTAAGAAAAATCCACCCTCAGATTTAAAAATAACTATTGACCCAGGATCAATTGCCATTCCTTAAAGAGTTCCAAATATCTGCTCATAGACGTATATCCAACAAGATTCCTGACTAGATGTTTCTAATTTTTAGATTATGCTCTTGAGCCAGATTCTCCAAGCAGAGAAAAACTTCTTTATGCTCCACTCAAATTTTTCCCAAATATCTTGAAAATATAAATCAAAGCATCCTTTCACTTTTAAATGTTTAGAGAATACTGGACGGGCATGGACCCGCTGGGTCCAAATCTCTTCTGTGGGCACTCCTGTGGGCGCGGCAACCCCCTTTGGATACAAACCTCTCCTGCAGGTCCACCAACTCTCCCCCAACTGATCCAAAACTCTCCAGCCGCGGGGGAGCTCTCCTCACCCCCCCCCCCCCCCCCCTCATGGCCGCCACTCAATAGGCAATAGGTGCAGGAGTAGGCATTTCGGCCCTTCGAGCCAGCACCACCATTCAACATGATCATGGCTGATCATTCTCAATCAGTACCTCGTTCCTGCCTTCTCCCCATACCCCCAGACTCCGCTATCCTTAAGAGCTCTATCTAGCTCTCTCTTGAATGCATTCAGAGAATTGGTCTCCACTGCCTTCTGAGGCAGAGAATTCCACAGATTTACAACTCTCTGACTGAAAAGATTTTTCCTCATCTCCGTTCTAAATGGCCTACCCCTTATTCTGAAACTGTGGCCCCTGGTTCTGGACTCCCGTCACTCGTGCTGGTCCCGTCCCCCTCCGAACGGCAACGCTCCCGAACTGCACATGCGCAGATGCGGCGGCCATCTTACGAAAGTATTAAAGTTTAAAAAGTGATCTGCGACCATCTTACGTAAGTATTAAAGTTTAACATGTGATTTTTTAATCTCTCCTGCGGGCCCGGCAACCCTCCGTGAAAACCTATCCTGCGGGCGCGACAACCCCTGTCCCCGTTAGGTGCAAACCTCTCCTGCGGGCCCGACAACCCTCCCCCAATGACAATCCGTTGATCCCTTGCCTGCCGGGGAATGTCCCCCGGGGCCGTGGGCGGGCAAGGGGGGACAGGGAAGGGGAGAGGGAGCCACTCACCTCGGCCCCATGCTGCTGCCAGAGCGAGCCGTGGACCCGAAACCTCTCTTACAGTTCGGCCGCGAACGGTGGCGACGGCCACCTTGTTGCACCTCCCGGCCGGGGGGGGAGCACATTTATTAAAGTTTATTAAGTTAATTGTTGTTAAAAAGTAATTTGATTTATTGAATCATTTGGAAAGCAGTGAAACTGGCTTTAAAGTCAAACGACATACCAGATCGGCAGTGGGAATGTGTTCTACCAGATGCATTACACTCCATCAGATCTCTACTGTCAACTGCTACCAATACTACTCCACATGAGCGGTTCTTTAACTTCAAACTGCGTTCTTCTAGTGGTACTTCTCTGCCACCATGGTTGACTAGCCCTGGGCCTGTGTTGCTTCGTCGATATGTCCGATCAAATAAGAATGAGCCCTTTGTTGATGAAGTTGAACTGACTGATGCTAACCCTTCTTATGCAACTATCAAGTATCAGAATGGACATCAGTCAACCGTCTCACTTCGTGACCTTGCACCATGTCCATCTTCTCCATCACTCCTTGATAATATTAATCGAGAACTTCCTTCAACACTCCCATCATCCCCTATGAAAACTTCTATAAGTAATTCTAAAATTGAAAATGTAAATAACAATATGAGTGAAGTTGATGACCAAGCAATATATGTACCACCAGCTATTGAAACACCATTATCTCCTGATTCTCCAGTGCTGCGACGGTCATCAGGACATACTAAACCCCCTAACCGTCTCAACTTATAAATAGGAGGGGAGAATGAAGTGTGCGCATGTGTGGGACTCTCGGGCGGGCGAGGCCTGCGGAATCAGCGATAATTTCCAGACGCTTTGAAGATATGTATTACGGAAATGAGTTGCTTAAAGCTTAAATAAAGTTTAAGTAAATTGGAATTTTCATTTGCCTCATTAATGGGCTTCATTAAAATACTGGAATGAACCAAAGATGTGGAGGGCAGACTGGGCAATATGCAGAATTATTATTTTAACATATTAGTATACTATCATATACACCAAGGTGCAAGATATTCCTTTCTTGCGTGAAGCTCATAGAGTAAATATATACACAGTAATGATAAATTCAACAATGAATATGACGAGAACAAATCAGCAGAATTCAAGATTCAAGATAGCTTTATTGTCATCCAAATTGGACGAAATTCAGTCACCCACAGTCCAACAACAAAAGCATCAAAATAGGCATTAAAATTACACAACCCCCAAAACACACAAAAGAAACATCCATCAAGAAAACATCCATCACAGTGAGTCTCCTCCAGTCCTCTCCTCACTGTGATGGAAGGCCACAATGTCTTTTCCCTTCTCCTGTCGTCCTCTCCCACGGTCAGGTTGTTGTGGTTGCAGGCCGCGCCGGACGGTCCGCAGCGGGCCAAGCCTAAGGCGAGTCGCAGCCGCTCCCGCAGCCTCCGAAGACGGCCGGCTCCGCCGATGATAAGTCCGATCCGGGGCGGGCGAACCTGCTGCCGCTGTTGCTGCACGTCGGGGCGGTCGTGGCTCCCGACATTGAAGCCCCCGCCCAGCAGAGAAATATCCCGCGGCCTATCTTAGGCCGCGCCGGACGGTGAAATGTCCGCGACCCAATCCCCGCGATCCGGGGCGGGCGAACACGCTGCCGCTGCCGGAGCTCCCGATGTCGGCATTCACGCGGCCCAAGCCTAAGGCGAGTCGCAGCTGCTCCCGCAGCCTCCGAAGACGGCCGGCTCCGGTGATGGTAAGTCCGGTCCGCGGGCTCTGCAAACCGGAGCCCTGGAGGCGGACAGCTCCAGGAGTTGGGCCGATGGTAGGCCGCAGCAGGAACGGAGACACGGCCCAGAAAACAAAGGTCGGGTCTCCGTTCGGAAGGGACACCTATTTACAATTTTACAGTTCCCCCCCTCCCCCCTACATACACACATAGTACACAAACACAAAAACACGACATCACAACTACAATTAAGACAAAAAAACAACAAAAACACAAAGACAAATGGACCGCAGGTAAGCCGCAGCTGCTATGGCAGCGCCGCCATTTTGTCATGGTCCAAAAATAAATAGTGTTAGTAGGAACAACAAACTACTAGGTGAAAAATAAGATTCAATTTTCTTACAACAAAGCCTGATTAAACAAATTGCTGCACTTTCCTACCTGTTTTAATTTAGGGGTATTATGGATATATTTCTGATATGGAAACTGATACTATGATCAAAACTGCAAAGGAGAACTTCAAGACTAGCATAATGGAGCAAGACGAATTGTCAGTGAAAAAACGTCAGATAAAACCAATGTCAGTCTGGATTAGTGGGTAAGGATGGATTGATTTTTATCTCATAGTTGTACTAGTTCTTTATTTATATTAGCCTGCTTCATAGTACTTTCTTCCTCATAATTGTCACGGCTTGTTGATTGTTGCACATTTTGTATAATATTCAGTGCTTTTGCCTTGCAGTTCCACTATGTTGTATGTATCTTGGAACTTACCATAACAATCATAGTTCAGAAATTAATTAAAATCACATATTGAATTGTTCTTTTGCGCAATTAATGTCCCCTCTCTTTCTGATATGGAATGGTCAGTCCTCAATAGAGGCCTTACCTTTGTACCCCTCTGCCTCCACCTCAGCGGGTTCCAGGCTCGCCAGGATGCAGAGCTCTTTTTTTGTCACCCCGTCTCCGGGCCTTTTTCTATGGGAAGGAGTCATCACCGCCCAGTGATGACCCCTTCTCCATCTCCAATATACCTCCTCCTCTTGGACTGTTCCTGCTGGCCTTCTACCCTCTCTGGACCTTTTTATTTCTAACTGATAGCGAGACATCAACCATCTTGACTTTTCTGCGCTCCTTACCCACTCCAGTCTCACCCCCTCTGAACAGACAGCCCTCCGCTCACTTTGCAACAATCCTGACACTGTTATTAAACCTGCAGACAAAGGAGATGCCATTGTTGTCTGGTGGGCTGATGTCTACTGTACTGAGGCTAGGCACCAGCTCTCAGACACCTCCTCATACCCACCCTTTGACAAGCAGCAGGCCATTATCTCCTAGACTGTCTCTGATTTCATCATCTCTGGCAATCTCCCCTCCACAGCCTCCAACCTTATCATTCTCCAGGCCCACACTTTCTGTCCTGGGCCTCCTCCATTGCCAGTGTGAGGCCATGCATAAATTGGAGGAACAGCACCTCATATTTCACTTACAACATTGAATTTTCAATGTATGAACATTGAATTTTCCAATTTTAGTTAAATCTCACAAACCCCTCCCTCCCCCCATCCCCTCCACCCCTCCCCCTCCTCCCCATCCCCCCCTTCCTGCACTAAAAGTCAGTTAACTAGTTCCACAGATTGCAACTATGAATCCCTCTTGGGATCACACCATCTCTAGCCAACAGTCAGCCTCCTTGCCAGAGGTCATCTATTGCCAGCCCGATTTGTCTTTTTTTTCTTTGCTTCCAGTTTCTTTCCCCACTCTTCCTACTACAATCAGTCTGAAGAAGGGTCCCGATACGAAAGGTCATCTATCCAATTTCTCCATAGTTGTTGCCTAACCCACTGAGTTACTCCAACATTTTGTGTCTATTTTGGGAAATATTTAGTTCAGCTTTACGCCAAATTGTGATCTTTAGCCATTGAGCTATCATGCAAGTTGTATATAGCAGAAATTGTAATAAACATATACAGCACAATGAAGAACTATTTTTTCCCAGTGAAAATTGAATTATTTCTCAAAGGCTTGGTAACCAACCTCTGAAACACATAATTGTTATTTCATTTTATGCTAATGAATTTGGTTCTATTCAAACTGTACTGATAAGTTAAAAGCATGTGAGTCCCCTAGATATCTTAATAAAATCTGTAGGTGAAAATAACAATGGATAGCGAAGGGTCACTTGTATATACTTAACATAAATTTGCTTCATAATTTAGAGCATTAAATACTGCATGCAGTATTCTGATTCCGATCTTGATAAGTGGAGAGCTATTTGGTGAGGCCCAGCTAATCAACTTAAATCTGTTGGACAATGAAGGCTCCATGTCATTGTTAAATGGCTTGCAAATGGAGATTGAAGATATGGCCTGCCCACTGCTTTATCATGTATCAGTGCAAAATAGCCTAAGAAAGGCTTTTATGGATGCCGACATTATTATTATTCTTGACGATATTGCACCAGATAAAAATCAACCAATTGAAGACTCCTATAAAGACATAGTCAATCTTTACCAAGACATTGGGGCTCTGATTGACACTTTTGCAAAATCTGGTGTCCGTGTGATTGTGGCTGGTGATCACGTATTGAATTTGAAAATAACTAATCTTCTGCAAGGTGCATTTTCAATTGAACGCGATAATATTATAGCACTACCAACTCAACTTGAGGGAGAGGCCAAGGCACTACTGGCTAAGAAATTAAAAGTGAATACACAAGGTGGGTGCATTTTGCTCTTGTTTTTTTAGCCTCTCTTTTCTCATGTAGTCATGCTTGCCTCTGAGTCAAAATTTCATAACTTGAGGGGCTAACACTTGCTTTCTCTATGGCGTTTAAGTTCCTTGAAATATTAATTTTATCCCTCTTATGAAACTGAGCACAGTTCATCTATTATTCGGGAACATGTAAATTATGAGCAATTTCACATTTCTTAAGGCAGGAACGGGGTACTGATTGAGAATGATCAGCCATGATCACATTGAATGGTGGTGCAGGCTCGAAGGGCCGAATGGTCTACTCCTGCACCTATTGTCTATTGTCTATTGTCATCCTTCCTTTACATAAAGATTTGGAAACGTTTTTATTATTGAGTACTTGTGTCACAGTGTTAAGCCCAATGTTCCATTAAAACACCTGAAAATTTCCACAAAACCATTGTAAGTTCCAGTTTGTGATATGAGCAACTTGCTATAACTTGACAATTCTAATGCCAGTATTTAATGAAATTAATGAAAGAAATCCTAGTCCTGTAATCTCATCCTATTTTCCATATGTCTCTCCTATCAATAATTATCTTCCAAAGCAAATGTTAAATACCAGTTTAGGAATTCATTATTTCATTAAAAATATGCTCATGTAAATTAGGATTGCATAGTGGCGCAACTGGTAGAGCTGCTGCCTCATAACGCCAGACACATGAGTTTGATTGTAACCCCCGGGTGTTATGTGGAGCTTGCACGTTCTCCCTGTGACCGTGTGGGTTTTCTCTGGGCGGCCTGGTTTTCTCCCCCAAAGACGTGCAGGTTTGTAGGTTGGTTGGCCTCAGTAAATTGTCCCCTAGTTATAAGGAGTGGATAAGGAAGTGGGATAGCATAGACACGTGTGAAGAAGCATGGACTCTGTAGACTGAACTGCCTGTTTCCATACACTCCCTCATTGGTCTTGATAGTTACAAACAAGATTTTTTTTTTGCCTTATTTTTTGAGATGCAGCATGGAAAAAGCCAGTAGGTATTTGTGCGAAAGTCTGTGCTCTCTTGGTGTGGACTTTCTTGATTTTGGACCAAAACATTGTCAATGTCAATTAATATGTGTCGTGGATTGGTCATTTCTCCAAAAGGCCACTGGCTAGAGTAAAAATAATCCACAAGTAACCTTACAACTACGATGGCGCGGCTGAGTCGAGTCCCCGTCGTGGTAGGTCCGCGGAGATTGTCCGTTTTTTTAACTTGTATATTCTTTTTTAAATTATTTTTAAGTACTAACACACTTGCACTAATAACGTACGACCGGAAAACTCTCGTAAAACGAAACCTTAGCGTAACCGAAGATTTATTAGACACTGTACTCACCGATCCAGCTTGGCCGACGGAGATCAAAAGAGCGCGCCGCGGCAACAACAATGAGAGCGCGGCTCCGAGAAAAAGTCGGAGAAAATATCGAAAAGGCGGGGGGGGGGGGGGGGATTCGGAATACGCTGAGAGCCCAAGCCTTCCGTCCACCTCTGCCCAGCATCCTTCTGGTGAACGTCCAATCCCTGGAGAACAAGCTGGATCACCAGCGGGACATAAGAGACTGCAACATCTTCTGTCTGGCCGAGACATGGCTGGTGCCGAATCAGGTGATCTGCCCAACCGAGTCCTTCACTGTTTTCCGTGTGGACAGAATGGAAGAATCCGGGAAATCCAAGGGTGCAGGAGTTTGCTTCATGACCAACAATAACTGGTGCAACCCTAGGAATATTAAGACGCTTTCTCGTCCCTACTCGCCGGACCTGGAACATCTGACTATCTCATGCCGTCCATTTTACCTTCCCCGGGAGTTCAGCTATATTCCACCGCATGCGGACACCGACATGGCACTATCGGCTCTACACGATGTGTTGTGTCGACATCAAAATAAGAACCCTGACGCGGCTGTGGTGGTGGTGGCTGGAGATTTTAATAGGGCAAACCTCAAAAAGGTCATGCCTAACTTCTGCCAACACATCACGTGTGTCACCAGGGGGGAAAGAACTTTGGACCACTGCTACACGCCATTCAGGAAAGGCTATAAGGCCGTTCCTCTCCCTCCTTTTGGAAAATCTGACCACGCTGCCATTTTCTTGCTGCCGGAGTATAAACAACGGAAATTACGGGAAACGGCGGTGACGAGGGACGTAAAGCGGTGGTCTGACCATTCAGAGGCCATGCTGCAAGATGCACTGAGCGATGTCGATTGGAATATGTTCCAAGCAAGTGCCAGAGACGTCAATGAGTTTGCGGAAGCGGTTAAGGACTTCATTGCAACAATAGCCGATAACATCGTCCCCACGGTAAGGGTTAGTATCTTTCCTAATCAAAAACCCTGGGTGGACAGGTCTATTTGCGTTGCCTTGAATGCTCGCACCGCTGCTTACAACTCCGGCCTGGCATCTGGCAATATGGACGACTACAAGGTAGAGTCCTACCGACTGCGAAGGATGGTGAAGGACGCAAAAAGGAGGTACAGGGACAGGATGGAGTCGCAGATGGAGCAGCAGGACACCAGACACCTTTGGCAGGGGCTACGGACTATAACTAGCTACCGGTGCAGCCCCCCCTCAACCGGCAGTGCCGGCACCTCCCTAGTTGATGACTTGAACTCCTTCTAGGCACGGTTTGAGACGGGCAACATTACCCCAAGCTCGCTGTCTTAAAAACAACACCACCAGCATGCTCACTAGCGAGGCTGGAGGGAGATTCACCGCTGGGGATGTGCACACATTCTCGGTGTCCAAGCACGATGTGAGGAGGGCTCTGACGCGTGTGAACACGAGGAAAGCTGTAGGCCCAGATAGTATATCTGGGCGAGCACTAAAGTCTTGTGCCACTCAGCTTGCTCCAGTGCTCACCACAATATTCAACCTCTCCTTGGCCAAGTCCGTGGTCCCTGCATGCTTCAAAAGATCCATCATCGTACCCCCTACTGTACTCTCTGTACACGCATGACTGTGTGGCAAGGTTCAGCTCCAACTCCATCATCAAGTTTGCTGATGACACTGTGGTGGTGGGCCTGATCTCCAATAACAATGGCCTTTACCAACTCAGACAGTTGAGGAAATTTAGAGTCTATCTGAGGATCCTTCAGTGCTTCTACTCTGGGGCTGGAGAAAGCATCTTGTCCGGGAACATCACAATCTGGTTTGGGAACAGTTCTGCCCAGGACAGGAAGGCTCTGCAGAGAGTAGTGCGTTCGGCTGAACGCACTATGGGAACTACACTCGCCCCCCTGCAGGACCTATACATCAGGAGGTGCAGATCCAGAGCCAGCAACATTATGGGGGACCCCTACCACCCCAGCAACAGATTGTTCCAGCTGCTACGGTCAGGCAAATACCTCTGCTGTCACGCTGTGAAAACAGAGAGGATGAGACGGAGTTTCTTCCCACAGGCCATCAGGACTGTTAACTTTCATATCACCAGGGACAAATTTAATTTACTGTATTAATTTATTTTTGTGTTAATTTTTTTTTTTCTATTCTGTTTTGTAGTTTAGCACAATCCGCAGGCGTTGCCACTTTCATTTCACTGCACATCTTGTATATGTATGTGACAAATAAACTTGACTAAGACTAACCCACAGAACTGCAGTGAAACTAAGTCATCTTCAACACCTCCCCTCCTCCCCCCCAGCTAAGGACTGGTTCTGAAGGAGTAGGTTAACTCATTGTTGGGGCTACTATTATTTCAATTCTATATTAATGGCACAAACAAAGGATACATTATGTACAACTTTACTGATGATACAATGATAGGTGGGAATCTATATATTTTTAAGTTGAGAAGAATGTAGGGCACCAAGCGAGAAGAGTGGGGTTGGAGGGGTGGGGGCAGTCATTTCAAACTGAAATATGTAGAGGCTTGATCATTGGAGGTTAAAATAGAAAGTAGACAATTTTTGAAAAGATCAGGGATTTGCAGACTATGGGATGTGCCACAGAAGGGGATAAGAAGGCCTGAGCAGATTACCAATAGTCATATTATAATTGGCAACTGATTTGGGCAGATGTTTCCGGTATGAGATTGATGAAAGGGGTCATGGGCTTCCTTAATTGAAGAAAGTGGCAGGTATATTTGAAGCACAGAGTAATGGTAATGATGATGATGATGATGGCATCATGCAACTGAGATGGAGAAACTGAACTGATAGACTAGAATCCATACAGAAAGAAGGCGGATGTCCAATTAAGATATCTCCAGGACATATAGGGATCACAGTATTGATCATCATTTCCAAGAAATAGATTGATAAGTAAAAAAGTAAGGAAATAATTCAAAATGGAATATGTGAAGTTATGCAGGATGCCAAAAATTTCCAGATCCAATTAGCAGCTGGTCCCCATGGCTATTTTTTTTTTTTTTAATGAATAGTTATAGGGAAGGTTCTTAAATGTAACAACAGATTCAGCCAAACGGAGGATGTATGCTGATTGATCATATGCTAAATGAGAATCTCATTTACCCTTCCATCCTTTCTTAAACAATTGTTCAAGAAAGGATGGAAGGTTAAATGAGTCATTCTGATAGGATAAAGCGTTCTCTACAACATTCTCCATATAACCTTTTTTGCACTGTCTGAACCTAAATGACAAACTCTCTGTCGTAAGCTCTCAATTCCTAACATAACACATTCCTAGCCCTCATTAGTACACAATGCATGGAACACGCTGCCACACGCTGTTATTCTGTGTGTTAATAATTAATGACCTGCTCTCTGCATGGATGCTGTGTGACATGCTCAGCATTTCCAAAATGCTTCCAACAATGAAACTGGACACTTAATTTTAAATCTGTATTGAGTAAGTCCTAAATTTAGATTATCCAGCTGACAGTTGCAGGGTCAAACACAGTTTTATCTGATTGAACTAGTTTTAACATTGTTTTTGCCATTGGGCAGGATATTCACTGTTGTGGATTGGTTCAGTTAGGAAGTAATCGCAGTGATATATATTCAAATGCGGTGCACCACAGAGTACAGTGAGTGAAACTTTATTTACAGTTATCCGCAAGAATTTCAAATCTCAACCGTCCAATCAGAAAAAGTAAACTGATCTTTGCTCATTCTTCTAAACTAGAGTGAATGCAGGCTGAGACTGCTTAATCTCTATATATGACATATCCACTATTTCAGGAACCAGCCTGATGAATCTTCACTGCACTCCCTCCAAGGCAAACATATCCTTTTATTAAGTAAAGAGACCCACATTGTTGGCTTTCAGTGGTTTGTGTATTTGGCTCCTTGCCCCCTTGGGTCAACATTAACCAATCTCACACCATTTAAAAATATATTCTACCTTTTACTTTTGTGTACCAAAGTGGATAACTTTACATTTTTCACCATTCTATTTAATTTGCCCTGTTCATGCCCATTCACTCACTCAATAGAGTTACCAACGACCCGACCATTCAAATTCTCCCTTATGTTTTTAAAGCATTTTTCAAGACTAATAATAATAAAGTATTTCAGTCTGAAGAAGGGTCTCGACCCGAAATGTCACCCATTCCTTCTTTCCAAGATGCTGCCTGACCTGCTGAGTTACTCCAGCATTTTGTGATACCTTCGATTTGTACCAACATCTGCTGTTAATTTCCCACACAAGTATTTCATGGTATTTATTGATATCTGGAGACAATATATATTCCATTAGTTTATTTATGGGAATCATTAGGGTGATTATTCATGAACTGAAAGAATCATAGTAAGTATATGTAGAGCAATACGATATGAGTTATTACAGAAAACCAACATTTATGACTTGCGGGGAAATTGGCTTACGCACAGGAGCAGAACCCTTGCTCCAGGAAGTGCCTGATTCCCATTGAAACTTCTAAATAGCCTACATTTTTCTCAACAATCCCACTGTCCATGACCTCTGAGTCCGTGCACTGTAGTTCAAGAGTGAAGAATGTGCTGGAGATCAGAAACCAACACATCTGGACCCATTCTGTCGATGCACTCCTCTCTGAATCCAGTGATAGTTCCAGGTCGCATCTCAGTTATCAATCAATGTCTCCATTCATTTGAATAGAATTGTTGACATAAGAGCTTATTTTTCCTTCTTTAACTATGAATATTTACAGTTATATATATATTTACATTTTGAACTCAATTAAATTTTGAATATTTTAAAACAGTTAATTTTTTTAATTATTTAAACTATTTTAAATACATTGAAAATGCCAATGAGGCCATTCTGTAAAACAAGGTATCAGGTTCTGCTATCTGAGGCCTTCACCACTCATACCACTCCACCTCGCAGAAGGGCAGTGTGGTGGAGGGCAAAGCAATGGATGCAGCAGATAAATGCAACAGCTGAGTTGATGTGTCCATAAAAGACTTAAGGTCTGGTGAAGCCTGGCTCAGCCCTCTTTCATGTTGTTTGGAAATGAATGTTTTAAGATGCATAGAAAGGGGGTAAGGGAAGAGAAAATTAAATGGGAAAGTCTGTTACAGGGTGAAATGTGGGAGAGATCAAATATGAAACAGATGCTGGCACAAAGTGATTGAGGGTTTTAATGAGACAAACGTAGAAAATAAATGCTAATCAAAATGCAAACAACTGATGATATGGTAAGAAGTTGGTAAAGGGAGGGAAGGCTTTGGGTGATTGATAGAATGCAAAAAAATGTAGGCTGTATTGTCCTAGAGGGTACTGAGCTTCCTATGTGCCTTTGGAGCGGTACTTTTGGAAAAGGTCTTGTATATGTGATGAGTCATTTGCCACATGATATCTACCTAGCTCCTCCCCTGCTCTGTTAGACATGTTATTCATGTAGTTAGTCCAGTTGCATTTCTTATCAATGGCGATCCTCAATACTGTGCAGTGATAATGTCACTGAATGTCAAGTTAGTTATTTTCTTTTTGTAAATGGTCATTGCTGGCACTTGTGTGGCACTTGCACTTCTCAGACCATGCTTATCTAACACTTACTGCATGGAGGCAAGGACTGCTTCGTTTTTTAAGAAGTTACAAATAACTCCTGTTTCAAAATGCCCAATAATTTTGGTACTGATAAATTAGAACATCAGCCGCTTTAAGATTAGTATAATTATTTAATTGGTATTTCTTAATTTAGTTTAGAGATACAGCGCAGAAATAGACCCTTTGGCCCACCGAGCCCGCACCGACCAGAGATCCAACGCTATCCTACACACACGAGGGACATTTTACAATTATTCAAGCCAATTAGCCTTCAAACCAGTACGTCTTTGGAGTGTGGGAGGAAACTGGAGATCCCTGAGAAACCTACGCAAGTCACAGGGAGAACGTACAAACTCCATACAGACAAGCGTCAGGATTGATCCCAGATTTCTGGCACTGTAAGGCAGCAACTCTACCGCTTTGCCACTGTGCTGCCCATACCTTTGAGTTTTATCTTTAAACTAGATCAAGTGGACCCGTTGGGTCCAAACCTCTCCTGCATTGGTGCAGCACTCCCTCCTCCCCTCCCCTTCCCCCTCTCCTTCCCCCTCCCCATCCCCTTCACCCCTCCCTCCCCTTTCCCTCTCCCCTCTCCCCACCCCTCCATCCCCTTCACCCCCTCCCCATTCCCCCCTTCGCCTCCCCCTCTCCCCTCCTACCCCCTCCTACCCCCTCCTCCCTCCCATCCCATTTGCTAAAGGGATCAGGGGGTAAGGAGAGAAGGCAGGTACAGGCTACTGAGCTGGATGATCAGCCATGATCATATTGAATGGCGGTGCAGGCTCGAAGGGCCGAATGGCCTACTCCTGCACCTATTTTCTATGTTTCTACCCCTCCCCCATCCTCTCCCAACCCATCCCCTTCCCCTCTCCCCCCACTCCCTACCCCCTTCCCCCTCCTCTCCCTCCACCCCGACCTCCTCCAGACCCCTCCATCCCCTTCATCCCTCCCCTCATCCCTCCCTCCCTCCCCTCCCCTCCCCTCTCCTCTCCCCCACTCCCTACACACATAAACACATAAACATATAAAAATATACACACAAACCAAGAGTTTTAGTAATATATTGATAGATTCAATTCTGATAATATATATATATATATAGTCAAAGTGTTCGTTTATGAACATAATTAATATATTTTTTATCCTCCATTCCCACCATCCCCCAACAACCTTCTGGTTCTATAGATGTGAAAAGTGTAATTGTTTGGGGAAACATTGGCAGAACTACTTACATTGACCTGCACAGAGCACGTGTTCATCGATACGAAAGCGCAGTCTGGGGTCCAGCTGATTTTTCACACTCTGTAATGGAGATAATCAAAGATAGGTAAGGAAAGATTCTTGATGGAGAATAGATCTGCTCTGAATCTTTTCTGTTGAACTACTAGATAAAATTGTGGCAGTACTTCTGGAATTTAGGATTGTACAACAATGATTTAATGATTTTTAAATTAATTTAAATCTTAATCATGTGTTCTATTTTCTCTTAGACAGCAGAAGAATATGTGGAATAGAAGGAAGGCTAGGATATACAGCCACTTAGACTTACTTCAGCATACGATTAGATCATCTTGGCTGGCCTAAATTTCATTTTACTGACTATTCCCATAAACCCTGATTCCCATGCAATCCACAAAACATCTTAGATTTGAATATATTTAATTACTTAATATCCATCTGTCTGGGTGGAGAATTCTAAATATTAATAATCTTAACTCAAATTAGAAATAGTTCTGAAGAAGTATTTCTTTATCTTGGCAGTGTCCACCATGGGAAACATCCCACCCGACTTTGTAACATTAGCAAACTTGGATCCATATGCCATCCCACTAAATACATCTTCTCAACTTAAAGTGATCCATTTTACTTACTCTTTTAGTCAGTTAACTGATTCTCCATTCTAATACATTACCCTAAATATCATATCATATCATATCATATATATACAGCCGGAAACAGGCCTTTTCGGCCCACCAAGTCCGTGCCGCCCAGCGATCCCCGTACATTAACACTATCCTACACCCACTAGGGACAATTTTTACATTTTACCCAGCCAATTAACCTACATACCTGTACGTCTTTGGAGTACGTCATGAACTCTTATCATGAGAAGTACATTTTTACATGGCTCCTTATCATTTTTCTTTGGCTAAATGCACTGATTCCCATTTGTTCATCTTTTTAGTAATATCCTCATTGAACTCAAATAAATATACTAGGTTAGCACTTGAAAATATCAAGGCAATGGATAAAATGTTGGGAAATAGGACTAGTATTAATGGGGATGCTTAATGGTTGGCATGAACATGGTATGCTGAAGGCTCTGTTTCTGTGCTATATTACTCTGTGATTCTAAGATTCTGATTTAATAAACCATGAAAACTCTGTGCAATAATTATTATTTTTGAATGAAATTAGCTCCAATTTTCACAAGAGATTTAAGTTAATCTGTGCACCTTTATCTGTCCTTTCTCAATTTGTAAAGTTGAATTTGTGATAATCCTATCTGCTGGGTTCTATCTGGTATTTAGAAAATTTTGAAAATTCAAAACCAAAGCAGTTCATATCTCTGTTATTTCGCATAGATCCCTAGCATTCAGGCTGTTAGATCACGGGGGGTTTGTTAAACTGTATTTCAATTCGTTTTTCTCGAGCAATTGTTTTACATTTCCCTCTTCCTTGTATTGGCACAGTTGTAACTGTTTTAACTATGCTGTTTGTGCCTTCCATTGAGAACTGACAAAAAAGGTATGTGTTGTAATTTAGATATATTTTGCCAGCTGCAAGTTTTAATTCAAGTCACCCGATATATCTATTGGTCTGTTGTCAACCAGTGCATTAGCTCTTTGAATCCTGCTGTGTAGTGTCGAGAAATGTTTCTGAAACCATTCTTATTTCTATGCACAAGTCTGTATCTTCAGTGTGGCCTAGATCTCGCCACATTGGAAAGAAGAATTTTCAGACATCATACCTCTTAACATATTTTTCTCAAAATCTGCTTCAGTTTTTACATCCTTTACCATCAAGTAAGGCTCCTTTATTTTTTCTTCTCCCATACAGCCTTAGGATGAGGGATTCCAAATACATTGAGTGACATAAAAACTGGGATTGTTCTCTTCAGCAGATAATTAATTGAGTTGTTCAAAATTAGAGTTTTGGTTTATAACTGAAAAATGAAGATACTCAGCAGGGAAGTTAGCAGCTGTGGAGAGAAAAATCTTAATGTGTCAGGTTGTGGACTTTTCATCAGAAATTCTGGCAAATAGGACAAAACCCCTCCACTGGCAGGCTTGCACTGGTGTACAAAGTAGTGGCAGAAGGATTCTTGAGGGGGTCAAAGAGGTGAATCTGTTTTACGTGTTGGCAGGTCTGGAATGTATTTGGTATGTTGCGTAATTCATTGATTTGATGATCTCTGCAAACATTCACTATGTCATATTGCCCCCATATAAAGCACAATAATCTATAAATCTTGTTAAAGTTCTTATATAACTATGTTAATGCATGTGATTTGCCAATTGGCCTCAAAAGTTAGATATAATTATTGGGAAATTTTTACACCAGTGCCATGTATTATTTTTGCCTCAACTTTTACTTTACAGTAATTGGATAGAGACCGAGTTCCAGGAAGCAGTACATTCTCACCGAATAACACTTCAGCAGATAGTAAAACGCCCCATAGGTTTTTCCTTGGCCATTGCAATATACAAAGTCTTGCAGTACTGGTATTTTGATTCACCACCAGGGGAGATACTGTCTCTTGGAGTTATCAGTAAAGGTAAGTCACCAACTTAAAAAAATATATCTTTCCCTCAAGTTTGCTCCTCTTTTTCTGCACTGCTGATGTGTTCAAGGATATCTAGATGGCTATTTTACCAGTCCAAGCCTGAGTAGTTTTGGTCTACCACTGTCCTGTATCCAATTATTTCTATATTTCCTAACAGGAATTACAGGAAAGGGTAGGGGCCAATTTGACCTCTACTGTCTAATCCAATTAAGCTAAGGCCAATGCGTCCTCTATTAATTGCCAATTTTGTCAAATTTTACAGCTGGTTGGGACAGCAAGTAGTGTACTTGCATTGTCTGCTGTTGTGCCGCCTAAGTATCCAATGATTGTCAACAGTTCAGTAAAACTGGATGAGAAGAAATAGCTCATAGAGCCATATTGCATGGAAATAGGTCATTTGACGCCCAACATCCATGCATCCATCTGGCACCCATCTCTATTAATCCCATCTTCCAGCACTTGAGCCACAGTCTTCTATGCCTGGGTGATTCAAATACTCATCTAGACATTTCTTAAATGCAGTCAGAATCTCTGCGTTCACCACTTTCTCAAGTAGCATATTTTAGGCACTTGCCACTGGGTGAAAAAACCTCCCGCAGATTCCCTCTAAATCTCTTACTCCTTACCCTAAATCTATGTCCTCGAGTTTTATCTATCTCTGATATGGGAATCATCTTCCTGCAGTCTACCCTCTATATACCTCCTATAATTTTGTACACCTCAATCATGTCCCCTCTTAAACTAACCTTTTCTGCTCCACGGAAACCAGACCTATCCTCTCCCGTCTATGCTCATAACTGAAACTGACTGGTTGCAGCACGGCCTGGCTCGGCAATTCAAAAACCCAGAAACGAAGGAGATTACAAAAAGCGCTGGACACTGCCCAGCCATCATGGGTACTGACCTTCCCACCATTGAACGGATCTATAGGAGGTATGCCTCAAAAAGGCAACCAGCATCATTAAGGACCCACACCACCCTGGCCATGCTCTTTTCACTCCTGCCATCAAGACCTGGCCAGACTCTAATTTCACTCCTGCCATCGGGACGTAGGTATAGGAGTCTGAAAACCTTGACCTCCAGGTTTAGGAACAGCTTATGCCCAACAACCATCAGGCTATTGAACACTACAAACACCAACTATGAACTTCCTTGGTTACACTAGGAACTTTGGAATTTTGTGTTGTTTTGTACTATATTGTATTTTTTTTTTTAATTGAACATCTTTTTTTGTTTATTATGCTGTCTATTACAGAGAACACAGGACAGAGAGATATGATGTGTTGCATAATACAGAGAAGTGTGAGGTGTTGCATTTTGGGAAGTCTAACATGGGCAGGACCTACACAGTGGGGCTCTGGGGAGTGTTGTGGAGCAGAGGGATCTAGGAGTGCAGGTGCACGCTTCCTTGATAAGGTCCAGCCTGCTACTTATCAGTCCAAGTGCAAATCTTATCCAGGACTTGTTGATTACATGCACAGACTAGTTTATTGACTGGATGAATTGCAGATGAAATTAAAGGCAATGCATTCCTACTTCCTTCCTAATGATAGAGGGAAGGTCATTGATAAAGCACTGAAGATGGTGAGGCCTATGCAGCAGTGTATTCAATATTCTATCACTCTCAGATGCACAGACTTAGAAACCAACATTATGCTCTGAGATTAAGAAAAATAACCACGTCTCAACAACCACCTTATGTATGGTATGATATCAGCCAGCAGGGAAATTTCTCTCTGATTCACAATGGCTTCAATTTCAATTTAATTTACTGGGTTGAGTCATTGGCTATGGCATGGAGTGGATTAAATTGTCTAATGATTGAGATCTTCAGTGTGCCTGACAGAGGAGGCCAAGTTGAATCATTCAACACATCTGGCTGAAGAAGTTGCAGTTGCGTAGCCTTGTGTTTTAAAGTCACCTGCTACAAAAGTGCTATCATTTGTTTTATTGAAAAGCCAGCATAAGTAGTGCACCCCCAATTAAGAACATAGAAAGGTACAGCACAAGAACAGGCCCTTTGGCTCACAATGTTTTTGCCGAACATGATGCCAAGATATATGAGGCATATATCCCTCATGTATGCCTTTCCAAAAGCCTCTTAAATGCAACTATTGTATCTGCCCCAACCACCAACCCTGGCAGCACATTCCAGACACTCATAGCCCTCTGTGACAAACAGGTTGCCCCACACATCACTTATAGGTCAGGACAGGTGAGGGTGTCAGATTTCCTTCTCTGAGGGGCATTAGTGAATCCCTCTTTCTGTAGTAAACATGGTTTCCCACCTTCTATCACAGATAGTTCTCTCACCTATGTCTTCTCTGTGCCCCGTGGCCCTGCTCTCGTTCCTCCTCTCCCCAGAACCAAAAAAGATAGGTTTTCCCTGGTCCTTACCTTTTACCCCACCAACCCCCACATCCAGCACATCATCCTCTGACATTTCCGGCACCTCCAACATGATCCCACCAGCTGTCACATCTACCCATGTCCACCCCTTTCTGCCTTCTGCAGAGACCACTCCCTCTGCAATGCCTTAGTTCACTCATCCCTTCCCACCAAACAACCTCCACCCCAGGTACTTTCCCCGTTTCATCTAACACCTGCGCTCGGTCCACCAAGGCCTGCGGGAACTCCCAGTTGCTAACCATTTTCACTCTTTCCCATTCCCATACTGACCTTTCTGTCCTGGGCTTTCTCCACTGCCAGAGTGAGGCCACAAGCAAACTGGAGGAACAGTACCTCATATTTCACTTGGGGAGGTTACAACCCAACAGTATGAAAATTGAAGGTAGACACAAAATGCTGGAGTAACTCAGTGGGAAAACCTGCATCTTTGGAGAGCAATAGGTGACATTTCGGGTCGAGATCCTTCTTCAGACTGATGTCAGGGAAGTGGGCGGTACAAAGACTGAAGAAGGGTCTCAACCCGAAACGTCACCCGTTCCTTCTTTCCAGAAATGCTGCCTGTCCCGCTGAGTTAATCCAGCATTTTGTGTCTACCTTCGATTTAAACCAGCATCTGCAGTTCATTCCTACACAGTATGAAAATTGAATTCTCCAAAACAGCCCCCTCCTCCTCTTTATCCCCCATAACATCACCCCCTTTCTCTCTCCCCCCCCCCCCCCCCCCAGCCTTGGCCCTGGCTGACCTTGCACCCATCTCTCCACTCTCCATTTTCCTTCCTAAACAATTTGCACCTCGTCAATTCTCAACCTACACAGTTCACAACCCTCTAATCTTTTGGACACAGTCCTTGTATGTATTTATCACTGGCCTTTGTCCAAACATTTGACTGCCAAACCCCTCCTTGCCTGTGTTCTCCTATGACCTACATGCATGTCCACCTATGACCAACATCCATGTCCCTCCACTCTTCTACCCATCTACTTATCTACCCCTGCAGTCAGTCTGAAGAAAGGTCCCAACCTAAAACATCACCTATCCATATTCTCCAGGGATGCTACCTGATCTGCAGAGTTACTCCAACATTTTGTGTCTTTAGTTAGTGAATCAAATCTGATTTTACAATAATCTAACATTTTCATGATCAGTATTATTGATGCCAGCTTTTTATTTCAGTTTTATTTATCACATGAATTTGTGATTTAAATATTGGAATATTTTGCGACATCTGTATATATGGGCACCGTTCTGTACAAATTTGGTTTTAATATAAAGCCAAAGAGAAAGATCAAGGTGTTAAAAGCAGTATTCCATGGCTGAAAGGAAATAAAGCATGCAAAGAATGAAAATATGTCCATAGCAGACGATCAATATTGCATGCAATACTGGCTCCAAGATCTATATTGGAATTTTAATTGTTCTAAAATGTGCAATAGGTCAAGTCAAGTCAAATTTATTTGTCACATACATATACAAGATGTGCAGTGAAATGAAAGTGGCAACGCCTGCGGATTGTGCTAAAACTACAAAACAATAGAAAAAAATTCCCCCCAACCCCCCTATCTCCCCCCTCCCCGCCCCCCTCACCCACTCAACCACTCCAACCCCCTCACGTGGCCGGAAGCGAGCTGTAGCTCGCTACGGGTCGCTGCCGTTTGCACCATCGCAGGCGCGGACTAATGTTGAAAACGCAGCTCGTCCTCCCGGTGGCGGGAGGGAGCGGGGGTGAGTGGGTGAGGGGTGAGGGATAAGGGGGGGTTGAGTGCAGAAGGAGTGGGTGATGGGGGAGTGGAGGAGAGGGGGGTTGAAAGGGGAAGGAGGAAGGAGTGAGTGAGTGCGGGAGGCGGGGAGGAGGGTGGTTCAGGGGGGGATGGATTGGGTGAGTTAGCAGTAGGTCGTCGGCCCACAGCACCCGCATTGGCCGCCACTTCCATCACTCTGGTGGGTCCTGTCCCCCAGCCGTCATCGTGGGCTCCCCCCCTCCCTCATTGGCCGTCACTCGGGAGGGTCCCATTGTGATGTCACAGGCTGAACATGGCATCGGTTTAATAAGGTAATTTTAAAACTTAAAAATCTCTCTAACTTTAAAAATACAATACCAATTTGAAGTAAACTTGTGTTAAAACACTCCCCAGGACAATGGTGAGTAAGGTGATCCTAAAGTTGTCGCGTTATCGTGTACCGTTCTTTTGTGGATGAAAACCGCACGAAGAAAGAACCGCACAAAGAAACAAAGGAACAAACATACGGAACAAACAAAATGAGAGTTTTAGTAATAGACAGACAGACAGATATTACCACAGTGAATACTCTTCAACAATTACCCCATTGTGTATAGAGTGTCCTATTGTTGCAAAAGGTACCATGTAAATGCAAGCATTTTTTCTTGCACAAATATGTTAAGCAGTGCACTATGAGAGGAATTGAAAACCTTCAAATTATCTCCATTTTCTAAGACTAAGATAAGATGTGCACTAAAATAATTAAAGGTCTACATCATTTAACCCTGTGTGTTAGGTGAGTTCAATATTCCAGCGAATCTTATCTTCTCTATGCCAGTTCGATTTTGTGGCGGAAAATGGGTGATCCAAACAGACATTAAGATCAGCAAGGTGACCCAAAGAAAGCTGCAATACATTGTTCAAGAACTGCAAATGGTGAGTTGTCGAGAGCAACAGAAAATTATTTTGAATCAGCCTAAAAGGGCATTGGCTGATTTGCACAGTTGATTAAGGGGGATTTGGGTACAACAAAGGATTTAAAGAAAGATTCCACGGGAAGTCTGGTGCCTCCATCCTTAGTTATACAATCAACTAAAGTCACTTTCCCAGAACATACAGTGCTGGAGTAACTCAGCGGGTCAGGCAGCATCTCTAGAGGTGATAGATAGATGATGTTTCGAGGCAGGACCCTTCTTCAGACATTTCTTGAGTGTATTTTATGCACAATTCCAACATTTGCAGTTCCTTGTTCCTCTAAAGTCATTTTCCACGGTATTGTACGGAGGTATTCTCAAGTTTAACATTTTCAATGTAGATAACTTCTCTTCTGATGTTAAATATTAAGAAATGCAAACTAAGCAAATAAATGGAGGAACTGAATCATACTGGAGGTATAGTTTCATATTGTTGGCTGAAATTTATCTTTAAGGGCATCAAATTTATCTTTAAGCCCTCAGTGCTGGGTGGTATCTATTTCACATATCTGTTAAAGTCTGTTATCTAGGATGGTTCCAACTCCTATAATGAACTCTGTGGCAATTAAGAGAATCAGAGAATATGGGGTGAGTGCAGAAAAGTGGTGCTCAGGTAAAAGATCAGCTGTAATCTTATTAAAAAGCAATGCATGCATGTGGGTTGAATGACTTGCTGTTGCTTCTATTTATTTTATTTTTATGTTCATACATTTTCACTTTCTGGATTGACACATCCTGAAAACAGACAAGGTTCAATAACACTGTAATAAAAAGGAATTGCAGGTGCTGGTTTAAAACAAAAATAGACACAACGTGCTGGAGTAACTAAGCTGATCAGGCAGCATCTCTGGAGAAAATAGGTAGGTGATATTTTGAGACCCTTGTTCAGACTGATTGTAGTAGGGAAAGTGGGGGAAAAACCTCAAGCAAAGAAGAAACAGCACAAATCAGGCCATCAACAGATTACCTCAGGCAAGGTTCCCTGATAAGCTGACTGTTGGCTAGAGGCAATTGTGAGCCCAAGAGGGATATATAGTTAACCGACTTTCAGTGGAGGAAAATGGGGGGGGGGGGGGGGGATTGGGAAGGTAGAAGGAAGGGAAAGGTGAGGGACGTGATTGTAGAAGTTACTAAAATTGGATAATTCAGTGTTCATACCGCTGGGTTCTAAGCTACCCAAGCAAAATATGAGATGCTGTTCCTCCAATTTACGCATAGGCTCACTCTGGTAACTGAGGAGGCCCAGGACAAAATGTTCAGTATGGGAAGGGGAGTTAAAGTGCTTAGCAACCTGAATATCCAGTAGGCCTTGACAGACTGAGGGTGAGCGTTCAGCGAAACTGTTGGCGAGTCTACGCTTGGTCTCATCGTTGGGCACACCCAATGTAGTAGATGAGTTAGAGGAGGTGCATCTGGAAAGGCTGCTGCATGTAGGGGAGGAAGGAGGTATAAGGGCAGGTGTTACATCTCTTGCAGTTGTAGGGGAAGAAACCTGGAGAGGGGGGTGGTTAGAGTGGGAAGGGATGAGTGAACCAAGGAATTGCAGAGAAAATGTTTTGTCTCTGTTTCTGCGGAAGGCGGAAAGGGGTGGAGATGAGAAGATGTGATTAGTGGTGGGATCACATTGGAGGATACGGAAATGTCTGAGGATAACATGTTGGACACGGAGGCTGATGGGGTGAAAGGAAAGGACCAGGGGAACTCATTCGTTGTGGCGTCTGGGGGGAGGGAAAGCGAGAGCAGAATTACGGGACACAGAGGAGACCTGTATAACAGTTAGACATTTGAGGATAAGGATAAGACAAAAATTATCTTAAATCAGTTTGAACAACACCTCAAACTGAAGACCCACCATCACATACGTCGCTACACATTTCAAGGAATAACTCAAACTAGTGATAAATGTATGGATGATTACCTCACAAAACTGAACAATGCTGCATCGAAATGTAAGTTCAGAGATATGGGAGAGGTGAATGATGATGCATAACCAATTCATGTGGGCAAAATCCAGAGACGTCTGTAAGTCTCTCATCAGAAGGGATTAGTTGACCTTAAAGAGGGATTATTGCCCCACACCCATTCATGAAGAAATTACTCCTTCAGTAGCTGGATCAAAGGTGTTCACAAAACTGGATACCAGGATTGGATATTGCAATATCAAGATCGACGAAGAGTTATCTATGTGGAGTTATCGACGAAGAGTTATCTAGACACAAAATGCTGGAGTAACTCAGCGGGACAGGCAGCATCTCTGGAGAGAAGGAATGGGCGACGTTTCGGGTCAAGACCCTTCTTCTGACTGATGTCAGGGGAGTGGGTGGGACAAAGATAGAATGTCGTCGGAGACAGTAAGACTGGTGGAGAACTGGGAAGGGGGAGGGGATGGAGAGAGAGGGAAAGCAAGGGCTATTTGAAGTTAGAGAAGTCAATGTTCATACTGCTGGGGTGTAAGCTACCCAAGCGAAATATGAAGTACTGTTTCTCCAATTTGCCCTGGGCAATGGAGGAGGCTCACGACAGAAAGGTCAGATTGGGAATGGGAGGGGGAGTTGAAGTCCTGAATAACCGGGAGATCAGGTAAGTTAAGGCGGACTGAGCAGGAGTGTTCAGTGAAATGATCGCCGAGCCAGCGCTTGGTCTCACCGACGTACAGAAACTGACACCTGGAACAGCGGATACAGTAGATGAGGTTGGAGGAGGTGCAAGTGAAGAGTTATCAATGCTCGCTACTATTCTATTGTTTTTCCTTCACTGGCATTAGTTCATTATCCTAGAACACTCTCCCTAATAGAATTGCAGATATACCTACACCTCAAGGACCAGCAGTTCAAGAAAACAGCTCACCACTGTAGATCAATCCCCTAGGTGGATTGATCCATGCCTGACTTTCGTATTGCTGACCTGATCTATGATCCATGCCTGGTTTTAGTAGTGTTACCTGTATTATGCTGCTGATTAAATTCGTTTCACTTTGTAACCATGAGGTGTGCCATGCAGAGGTTTTCTCACTTACAATACAATACAATATGTCTTTATAGTCATTGTACAGGGGTACAACGAGATTGGGAATGCGCCTCCCATATGATGCAATTGTAGCGACCATAGAGAATGGTCCAGGTCGTCGAACCCTCAGATTGGCCAGCGAGGTCACGTGTGAACGCGACCATGGGGATTGGTCCAGGGAGCGACATCGCTGATTGGCCAGCGTGGTCAGGTGCGCTTTTGGCGCCCGAAATGTTGAGTTCGGCGAAGTCTTCAAGGAAGACAGTAAGTTTTTGATGGTTGTCCTTTACCTTGTTGTTTAACTCTGTATTCGAATATTGCGGCTGCAATAAACTTCTTCTACAACCAACAGGTTTTCGGACTCGCCATATTGGTGACCCCGACGTGATCTGGACGATCACCGACTATGCAGGAACACGACGCCTCGTTGTTGATTGCCGCGCCTGGCACACCGGAGTTAAGCGCGGTAAGCGTTCACCTTCCGTTGTTTTGGACACATTCACCGCAATCTTGGTTTATCCACACCGAAGCCCAATTTCATATAAAGAAGATATCGGACGACTCCACGATGTATTACTACCTCGTCAGCGCTCTATCATCGGAGACGACCATACGCGTGATGCGGTTCATCGTTAATCCGCCTGCGGAAAACAAGTACGAGGCCATGAAGAAAGTGTTACTGCGAACCTTCGGGTTTAATAGGCATGATTGCGCTGCAAGACTTCTGCACCTACCGGATCTCGGAGATCGACGGCCCTCCGTTCTCATGTCCGAAATGATGATGCTAGCCGGTGAGCATACGGATTGCCTTATGTTCGAACAGACATTCCGAGAGAAGCTTCCTGAGGATGTCCGACTGCTGCTCACGGATTGTTCTTTTAAGGACCCCGAAGCATATGCAGCGAAAGCGGACGCGCTCATAGCGGCTAAAAACAAGGCAAGCGGTTCGATCAACAAGGTCTCGACATCAGTGACCACGCCACAGCGACATCAAGATGGCGCCGCGTCTCCCGCCATTTCTCCGAAAGCCCGCCAAAAAGATCCGCACAAGCTGGTGCTATTATCACCTACGATGGGGTAACGAATCCCGCAACTGCCGCTCACCTTGTACCTTCGCGGGAAATGCCTCGGCCGATCGTACATAGGGGCAGTTACGATTGGCCAGAACCGACGCCTCTACATCCATGATCGATCCACGGACACAGAATTTTTGGTGAACACGGGAGCCATCGTCAGTATAGTGCCGCCGACCGACCTCGAAACCAGAACGGGTAAGACAGGTCCCACCCTCATCGCGGTTAATGGCAGCCCCATTCGCACTTTCGGTATACGGAAGATGTCCCTTGTGTTAGGCCTCCGCACGTACGAATGGCCATTCATCATAGCCGACGTCAGACAAGCGATCCTGGGCGCAGATTTTCTCTGGGCTTTTTCACTGGTCCCTGATGTCCGTGGTAACGACCTCCGACCCTCCGTCGGAGAGGAGCCCGTCGCTCCGACAATCGCCTCCCCGCCCAGCCCTACTGTCCAGGCCGTCGTCGCGGCCCCTGACTCGTATGCTGAGATCCTGGCGGAGTTTCCAGAGCTGCTCATCCAACGTTTTGACACGCCTTCGGCCAAGCACGGCGTGGTCCATCACATCCGCACCGAAGGCCCTCCCGTTTTCGCTCGGGCCAGGAGACTACCGCCAACAAACTGGTGGTGGCACGGGCGGAATTTAGGAAGATGGAGGAAATGGGAATTGTCCGTCAGTCCGACAGCCCGTGGGCCTCGCCGTTGCACATGGTCCAAGGCATCTGGGGGGTGGAGACCATGTGGTGATTATCGGCGTCTCAATGCTGTCACCATGGCTGATCGCTACCCCATACCGCACCTACAGGACTTTTCGTCTGGGCTGGAAGGAGCGGTGGTGTTCTCCAAAATCGATTTGGTGCTAGGATACCACCAGATTCCGGTGCGACCGGAAGACATACAGAAAACTGCAACGATTACCCCGTTCGGGTTGTTTGAATGGTTGCGTATGCCTTTCGGTTTAAAGAACGCGGCACAGGCTTTCCAACGACTGATGGACCGTGTGGGCCGGGGTTTACCCTTTTTGTTTATTTACTTAGATGACATCCTGGTCGCCAGCCCCTCAGTGCAAGAACACCAGGTCCACTTGCGGACTGTGTTCCAGCGGCTCCAAGACCACGGGCTCATTATCCAACCCTCCAAGTGTCAATTCGGCCTCCCTTCTCTTGATTTTCTAGGGCACAGAATTACCCCTGCCGGCGCCTCCCCTTTGCCCGAGAGGGTGGAGGCTATCCGGGCATTTCCCAGGCCCACCACAGTAAAAGGACTACAGGAGTTCGTAGGCATGGTTAATTTCTACCATAGGTTCGTTCCGGCAGCTGCGCGGGTCATGCGCCCGCTTTTCCAGTGCCTTGCAGGAAAACCGGTAGAGTTGATATGGTCCCCGGCCGCAGAGTCGGCTTTTACAGCAGCTAAGGCAGCCTTGGCAGACGCCACCATGTTGGTCCACCCGAGCCCCTCCGCCCCCACGGCCCTGACGGTCGACGCCTCTGACGTGGCGGTGGGCGGGGTCTTGGAGCAGCAGGTCGGTGGCCATTGGCAGCCTTTGGCGTTTTTCAGCCGGCAACTAAATTCGGCTGAGCTGAAGTATAGCGCATTTGACCGAGAGTTTCTGGCCCTCTATTTAGCTATTCGTCATTTCAGGTACTTCCTTGAGGGCCGCCCATTTGTAGCCTTTACGGACCACAAACCATTAACATTTGCATTTTTCAAATTGTCTGACCCATGGTCGGCCCGCCAGCAGCGGCACCTGACTGCTATCTCCGAATTTACCACCGATGTCCGTCATGTCGCGGGTAAGCTTAATGCCGTTGCTGACGCCCTGTCTAGACCTGCTTTTTCCCCTATTTCGACGGTGGACTGCGAGGTGGATCCCCAGGAGCTTGCGGAGGCACAGCTTCTAGCGGATACCGCTTCGGCATACCAGTCCACCACTTCGGGATTGAAGTTGGCTCAGGTAGCCTGCGGGTCGGAAGGCACACAAGTCTGGTGCGATGTTTCTCTTCCCCGTCCCAGGCCAGTAGTACCGCCCTCCCTTCAGCGCCGGGTTTTCGATGCCATTCATGGGCTGGCGCACCCGTCCATCCGCTCCACCTCTGCTTTGGTAGCAGCTCGGTTTGTCTGGCATGGCCTACGAAAACAGGTAGCGGGTTGGGCGCGTTCCTGCGTTCCCTGTCAGACCGCTAAAGTCCAGCGCCATGTCCAGCCCCCCGTACAGGATTTCGAGGTCCCAGCAGTTCGTTTTTTCCACATCCACGTGGATTTAGTCGGGCCTTTGCCTTCCTCCCGGGGATCCACGGTGGTGGATCGGTTCACCCGGTGGCCAGAGGCTTTCCCATTGTCTGATATTTCGTCAGCGTCTTGTGCCAGGACTTTGGCCCTCCATTGGGTAGCTCGTTTCGGGGTCCCGGCAGTTATTACCACTGACAGGGGGCCACAGTTCACTTCGTCCCTCTGGGCCGCGCTCGCAGAACTGTACGGTTCCAAGTTACAACCCACTACTGCATATCACCCCCAGGCAAATGGACTTGTAGAAAGGTTCCACCGTCAACTTAAGGCGTCCCTCAGTGCAAGGCTTGAAGGCCCGGACTGGGTAGACCAGCTCCCCTGGGTGCTTTTGGGCATCCGGACTGCTCCTAAGCTAGATCTCGGTGCGTCGTCCGCGGAGCTAGTATATGGCTCGACTCTTCGAATACCCGGAGATTTGTTTCCGGACCCGTCAGACCAGCTGCCTACAGTCCCATCAGTGTTAGCATCTCTCCGGGAATGGGTGGGCTCCCTGGCTCCAGTCCCGACTTCACGTCACGGGTGTCCCATGGTACATGAACCGCCCTCCCTGAAGGACTGTGAGTTTGTTTTTCTGCGAAAAGATTCCCATCGCGCCCCGTTGCAGAGGGTCTATCAAGGGCCGTTCCGGGTTTTGCGTAAGGGAACGGCTACCTTCACCTTAGACATGGGCGGCAAGAGTGAGCTCGTCTCGGTGTCCCGGCTCAAACCTGCACACTTGGATCCGGATCAACCAGTCCTGGTCGGTCAAACCCCTAGGAGGGGCCGACCTCCGTTAGTTCCGCTCAGTCCAGGACCCCCCGTTCCGGCAGTTCCTTCAGGACCCCCCGTTCCGGCAGTTCCTCCAAGTCCGGAACCCCCGGCTCCTGTGGTTCAGGCTGTCCCTCTCCGTACTCGTTATGGTCGCGAAATCCGGCTCCCTGCTCGGTTCCGTACCTCGGGTTCTGGGGGGGGTCATGTAGCGACCATAGAGAATGGTCCAGGTCGTCGAACCCTCAGATTGGCCAGCGAGGTCACGTGTGAACGCGACCATGGGGATTGGTCCAGGGAGCGACATCG
The DNA here is from genome assembly GCF_053455715.1 of Rhinoraja longicauda. Classification (NCBI taxonomy): domain Eukaryota; kingdom Metazoa; phylum Chordata; class Chondrichthyes; order Rajiformes; family Arhynchobatidae; genus Rhinoraja; species Rhinoraja longicauda. The sequence continues at coordinate 35,836,218 of NC_135960.1, forward strand.
CTGATTGGCCAGCGTGGTCAGGTGCGCTTTTGGCGCCTGAAATGTTGAGTTCGGCGAAGTCTTCAAGGAAGACAGTAAGTTTTTGATGGTTGTCCTTTACCTTGTTGTTTAACTCTGTATTCGAATATTGCGGCTGCAATAAACTTCTTCTACAACCAACAAGTTTTCGGACTCGCCATACAATAAATTAATTAGCAAGTCAGTATTCATTTAAACAACCCAATGAAACAAATTAGAACAGTTTTAAAACAGAATAAAGTTCAAGTAGAACTGTGCCGGTTCACTGAGGGTAATAGTGGAGGACAGGTGCGGGCCCATTCTCACTGCCTGCGGTCGCTCCAGCAGGAAGTCCAGCTCTCTGCATTGTATTTGTAATAAAATGCTTATATAGAAGTTAAACGATTTGTGGAAATCTACACTTTTTACAACCATCACCTTCTCAACTAAATACATCGCCTTAATTAATGTATAAAAAAAACCTTATTTTTTAGCACTGATCCGTATTTCTATATTCACACTTTATATTTCTAAAATGTGAGTACTGTAGTGGAGAGGTGATGGATCTAGACTAACACCACTGAAAGTTTTGTTTTAAATCTTCCTATCTCAAGTAGGGGGTTCATTTTTGGAAACATTTAATCTAGCACCAGAAAAACACCAGGAAGATAAATGACCACCAAAAGAGGCTGCAAGAACAGGGTGAAAAACAGGGATGAGAATTTTATGCAAGAGCAAGGAACAAAGTTATGGAGGATGAAACTATGAGGGATTTGGAAAACAGGGATGACAATTTTAGATGCAAGTTCAATGTTAATCTTCAATATCCAGACAGTGACGAAGAGAACTACTCTAATAAGTAATTTCTCCACGAGCAAAATTAAGTGGGTTCACTGATTGTCCTTAAATAATGGTAATTATCTTTATTTTACCAATATCTAAAATAATATAACAAGGATGTAAGAAAAGAAGGAAGTCAGCCACCACTCTCACACATACTTCATCTTAGTTTCTTTAATTTCTTTCAACAGGAGGAAAATTTTGATTTCTCCCCCATAACTGAAATGCATATGGGATCCAGTCGTTCATCTGTTGTAGAGCATTTACAAGAATCCATTGAAGGAACAGTTCAGAAGGAAGATAAAGCCTTAGAAAAATAATGATCGACAATGTTTAACACCTTTTGTATTAAGTTTGAAGAATTTCTGGTTGTTTAAGAGAGTCGTTGTTATGATACCGGACGGACGGACATTTTATCTTCAGCATACAAAGAACTTTTGCTTAAATTTATTTTTTAGTTATTTGGAAAAGGAGGCAGTTATTGCCCATTCCGAATTGCTACTGATCAGCATCACCTGCTAGGCTTTGTCAGGACATTTGCGAGTCAGCCAATTGCTATACACTTGGAGTTAAATTATAGATCATAATGGGTATGGCAGATTTCTTCCCCTGCAGGACATTAGTGAACTAGATGGGGTTTAATGACAGTCTAGTGGTGTTGTGTTCATCAATATCCAATTGGCTGAGTTTGTAGAATAGTTTCTAATTTAAAGGGAATAGATTTGGGTTCTCTCATAGTTAATATATAATGGTACAAATCAACCAAAATATGAGGCAATGTAAATTTTTTAAGGAAGATAATTTTAGATAGTTACTTTCCCTCATTCTGTTTTGATTTACTTCCAAATTTCTGTTACTTCAAGGAAATGTTAGCAGAACATGTTATGTCATCCCCATCGTGCAATGGTGCATTCTGTTTTGGTATATATTGGCTCATATCCCTTTTTCTTCCACTGTAGGCTCTGGACCATATTTATTAATCTCTGACCCCCAAAAGTTTTTTTTAGGAAGACAATGGAAATGGTTTTATTCATCAAAAGGCCAACTATTGCATACTATTTAACCAACTAATAAGTGGATCACTCCACCGGGTTAACTTTAAAATCCTTTTTAAAAATGTTTATTTGGGTTTTCTTGAATATTTTTTGATGGAACAGTGAATATTCAGGATGTTCAGGTGGAGGAGTTATAAAGCTCTATGAAGAATCAAGGCATCCATGTTTATGAACGTACTATAAATGATTAGTGATCGCATTGTTTCATAGATTTACATTGGCTCATCTAATTTGCAGCATTTGGGTTAGTTTGTGTCCAATGGAACAAGAGATATCATGAACACAAGGGGTTGAGGAAAAGGATAAAAAGACTGCATGATTCACAACATCACAATCATTGCCATGATCCATTGTAAAAAAAAACAGTATCCACTTCCCTCAGGAAGTATTGCTTCCTGCAACCCTTTGTGGCTAGCAACAAAGCAGATACTTGCATACCCATTCTCTCTGATGGTTTTGGTACTGCTTTTAAACACTTCACTCATATCTGAAACATGCAAACTTTTTTTTAATGAGCTTAAACTCCTTAATAATGTTTATCCCCTCCCACCATGTTTTCAGCCCTACATTTCTGAAAATTCAAACTCTAAGTCCATCTAAAATCAAAATTTGGTCTTGTCCATGTACCATGTATCCAGTACCTTAAATGTCAGACCAGAATTAGGCTCAATACTCCCAAATAATTGTACAGCTGAGTTTACTAGCTAACCAATATTATCTTAAAATAAACAAAAAAACCCTATCATTATTCATAAGGGCTGAATTTTAAAGAGAAATCTGAATTCTGTACACCCATTACTGCAAAATCTTAATAAAAATCTTGGAAATTACATATGGAAACTTCTGATTTACTGATTTATATTCATTGTCTGATTGTAACCATCATATTATATTCAATTATACTGTTACTATACAATAAAATCATTCTTCTTCCAATTATTTGTTAATAGAGTTGTTACTGTTTGTGGGAATGGAAATAAAAAGATATCCGGCAGAGGTTTCGATGCAGCTGAATAATTTATTTTATTTTTGGCTGTTTCAGAGAAACAATGAAAGTCCAGGTGAGATTGTTCTTGAATTTAGACCAGTTAGGCACAGTTACTTAAATGCTGCAGACATTGGGAACAGGAGTCGACAACTTTGTCTTTCAAACCTTTCTCCTTACATTAAGGTCATGGTTGATCTAACTTAGCATTCCTATCTATTGTTGGTAACCATTAACCCCTTTGCTTATCAAGTATTTCTTTATGGCACAAAGTGCTGGAGTAATTCAATATATCAGGCAGCATCTCTGGAAAACATAGATAGGTGACGTTTTGGGTCGAGACCCTTCTTCAAACAAGTCTGTCTTAATAAATATTCATACCTGCTGTAAGACCCAACTAGTGGACATCAACATTTGGTGTAGGACCATTCATATTTGTACCTTAGGCCTCTGAAATCTGGAGGAGTATTTATGGTTTGCTATGGCACCAATCCAATTCCTTTTGGTTAGCCGAGGCTGCACTGAGGATTTGTGGGGAAAGTTTGTAGTACTTGGGCTCAGGCGACTAGGCCGATTATACATTTTTACTTTTGTTGTGAGCTTTCTGACTAAATTATTTCAATATTATCTATACTATACCCAGCGGGAGATAGAGGAATAGATATGTAGACAGATTGCCGAATGATGCAAAAGCAATAGGGTTGTCGTAGTGGGTGACTTTAACTTCCTCAATAATGACTGGACGTACTTAGTACAAAAATGCTTAAATGAGGCAGAATTTGTTAGGTCTATCCAAGATGGTATCCAAAAATAGCATGTGGAGTGTTCAACTTGAGGAGAGATCTCACTGGAACTGGTATTGGAAAACAAGCTTCTCCAGGTAACTAGACACAAAAAGCTGGAGTACTCAGTGGGACAGACAGCATCTCTGGAGAAAATGAATGGGAGACATTTCGGGTCGAGACCCGGGTCAGTTTTAAATTAAGGTGTGTTGAGGCACTTGAAAGCATTAAAGTGGATAAATCTTGATGGAATCTATCCAAGATGGAAGGACGTTATTTAAGCTGGATCTGCATGACCAGCGGAATTCCACAGGGATTTGTCGTATATATAAATAACTTAGACAAAGGGTTTGGACTTAAAGGTAGGGGGTTAATAAGTAAGTTTGAAGACAACACCAAGATTGCTAGAGTTGTGGACTGAGGAAGGCTGTCAATGTATACAGTGGTTTGTAGGTCAGCTACAGAAATGGTTGCAGAAATGGCACACAGTTTAGTCCAACCAGGTGTAAGGTGTTACACTTTGGGGTCAAATGTAAATGTACAGGTAATGGCAAGACCCTTAACAACATTAATGCACAGTGTGTTCTTGGGGTCGATAGTCCACAGCTATGAAAGTGGCAACACGTAGATAGAGTGGTAAAGAAGGCATATGCGATGATGGCCTTCATTAGTCAGGACATTGAGTATAAAAGTGCAGCTTTATAGGACTTTGCTTATGCCGCATTTGGAGTATAGCATGCAGTTCTGGGTGTCCTATTACAGGAAGGATGTGGAGGCATTGGAGAGGGTGCAGAAGAGGTTAACCAGAATGCTGCCTGGATTAGAGGGTATTAGAAGGAACTGCAGATGCTGGTTTCTCAACCCGAAACGTCACCCATTCCTTCCCTCCAGAGATGCTATCTATCCCACTGAGTTACTCCAGCTTTTTGTGCCTATCTTCAGTTTAAACCAGCATCTGCAGTTCCTTCCTACACACTTCTCCAGGTAACTGGTGTTTCAGTGGACCCGAAGCGTCACCCATTCCTTCTCTCCAGAGATGCTGCCTTTCCTGCTGAGTTACTCCAGCTTTTTGTGTCCATCTCGATTAGAGGGTATTAGCTATGAGGAGAGATTGGACATACTTGGATAGATTTCTCCGAAAGAGAGTACGATTCTGGAGAGGTTGATAGAAGTATATATAATTAAGAGAGGCATAGATAGGGTAGATAGACCTTATTCCACCAGTGAAAATATCAAAGACTTGAGAATATATCTTTAAAGTGAAGGGGGCAACATTTAAAGAAGTGCGGGGCAGGATTTTTTACACAGAGGGCGATGGATGCCTGGAATGTGCCCCTAGGTTAATGGTGCAGGCAGAGGTGGTAATGACATTTAAGAGGCTTTTAAATAGGCACATAGACATGCAGGGAATGGGGAGGATATGGAACATGTGCAAGCAGATGAGATTAGTTTTTCCTGGCATCATGTTCGGCACAGACTTTGTAGGCTGAAGGGCCTGTTCTTATGCTGTACTTTTCTACTTTAATTTATATTAATTATCAGACGACATTATGACATTATTTTCAGCATCATCTCCCCAGGCAGCACACAACTCATTGCACAGGAAGCCTGAATAATCTTTCAAAATCAATAAAGGACTAGAGAGATAATGTAATAAAAAGGAACTACAGTTGCTGGTTTATGCCAAAGATCGACACAAAATGCTGGAGTAACTGATCGGGTCAGGCAGCATCTCTGGAGAAAATGGATAGGTGACGTTTCAGGTTGGGACCTTCTTCAAACTGAAGAGATGCTGCCACACCCATTGAGTTACTGCAACACGTTCTATCTTTAGAGAGCGAAGAATGATGCAGTGATGCCAATGTTGTGCAAAAACTTGGTTGCATGTTATATCATAGAAATCACAAAGATGCAATCCAGTTTCTCTTGATGTCTATGAGCAATTATACAAATCACATGCTCTCCCATTTTCCATTAACCTTTTATTTGTCGGTCCCGTGGACCATAAAACCATCCACCAAATTTGTTCCCCAATAAACTCGCCATCCAATCAAGTAAAGTTTAATGTGATATACATAAGTACAGTGAGTTACAGGTACAATGAAAACCTGGAAAGCTGCAAGCACAAATACTCAGGCAAACACACAAAAACATATATTACACGTAGAATTTCTAAATGAAAGAAGAATGTTCAAAATATAAGGCATGAGTGTAAAAGCAGAGTTAGAGTGTTCCATGGCTTGCCTTTTGTGCCCAACAGTAGCAGCAAGAAGAGATCATGGGGACTCTTGATGATAAACGCCACTTTCTTTTGGCAGTGCTCCAAGTAGGTGTTTTTGATGGTGAGGAGGGCTGTGCCCATGATGGACCGGGCTGAATCCACCACTGTCTGCAGCCACTTGAGTCCCTATGTATTGGAATAACCATACTCTGTGTTAATGAAAGAAAATCTTTAAAATCTCTTAAATTTAGCCTCACCTCCTTGTCAATATGTTTTAGGCTGCTGACCTGCTGGATTCTTTCACTTGGAGAGCAGTAGAGGCTGGATCATTAGAGGTTTTTAAAGGAAAATAAGGTCATAATTGATTGGAGCAGAATTAGGTCATTCAATCATGGCTGATCTATCTCTCCTCCTAAACCCCATTCTCCTGTGTTCTCCCCTTAACCTTTGAGGGGAGAAGATCCCGGAGACCGGCACCAGGGAGGCAAACCACCATCCGGGTCTCCCGACTGCGGCAGCAGCAGCAATCAGCAGCAGCAGCAGTAGCAGCAGCAGCACCAAGCTGTGTTGCTTGGGAAGTATTGTGTGGGGATAGTAAGGAGTAAGACCTGTGTGATCTCCCGGACAAGTTTCGATCGCCTAGCTTGGGGTCGGAGAGGAATTTCCCGGATTTTTTTTCCCAAATTGGCCTGGGTTTTTTATCCGGTTTATCGCCTCTCCCAGGAGATCACTCAGTTCTTTTGGGTGGGCGGTTGGAGCGGTTGGAGCAGCGGCCGGGCGGTAGGTTTAGAAACCGAGCACGGGGCTTTGTTTGGGGAGTATGAGTGCCAGGGCAGTTTATTGTTCTGGGTGTCGGATGTGGGGAATTTGGGAGTCTGATAGTCTTCCAGACATCCACATCTGCGCCAGGTGCGACGAGATGGGGCTCCTAAGGGACCGTATTAGGAACCTGGAGCGGCAGATTGATGACCTCCGTCTGGTCAGGGAGAGTGAGGAGGTTATAGAGAGGAGTTACAGAGAGGTGGTCACACCAAGACCACGGGAGGTAGACAAGTGGGTCACGGTTAGGGGGGGGCAAGGAGCAGGGGCAGGGACTAGAGAGTACCCCGGTGGCTGTACCCCTTGGAAATAAGTACTCCTGTTTAAGTACTGTGGGGGGAACAGCCTACCTGGGGGCAGCGACGGTGCCCGGGCCTCTGGCAAGGAGTCCGGCCCTGTTGCTCAGAAGGGTAGGGAAAGGAAGAAGAGAGCGATAGTAATACGGGACTCTATAGTGAGGGGGTCAGATAGGCGATTCTGTGGATGCAGTCGGGAGACCCGGATGGTGGTTTGCCTCCCTGGTGCCGGTGTCCGGGATGTGTCTGAGCATGTCCAGGATATCCTGAAAGGGGAGGGAGAGGAGCCAGAGGTCGTGGTACATATAGGTACCAACAATATAGGTAGGATAAGGGAAGAGGTCCTGAAAGGAGAATTTAGGGGGCTAGGAAGAGAGTTAAAAAAAAGGACTTCCAAAGCAATAATCTCAGGCTTACTGCCTGTGCCACGCGATAGTGAGAATAGGAATGGAGTGAGGTGGAGGATAAATACGTGGCTGAGGAACTGGTGCAGGGAGCAGGGATTCAAGTTTCTGGATCATTGGGACCTCTTCTGGGGGAAGTATGACCTGTACAAAAAGGACGGGTTGCATCTGAACCTGAGAGGAACCAATATCCTGGCGGGGAGATTTGCTAAGGTAATTGCGGAGACTTTAAACTAGTACGGTTGGGGGGAGGGACTCAAACACAGATAGCTCATAGGCAGTGTGTGAGGCAGGAGGCAGAAAAGGGAAACACTCAGACCCAATATGTAGGAGAGAAAGAAGTGAAAAGAAATAAACTGAGAATAAGAAATGATGGGTCCCTTAAATGTGTATATTTTAATGCTAGGAGCATTGTAAGAAAGGTGGATGAGCTTAGAGCCTGGATTGACATCTGGAAGTATGATGTTGTGGCGATCAGTGAAACATGGTTGCAGGAGGGTTGCGATTGGCAATTAAATATTCCAGGATTTCATTGTTTCAGATGTGATAGAATCGGAGGGGCAAGAGGTAGGGGTGTTGCATTGCTTGTCAGGCAGGACAGACTAGAAGGCTCGATTAGGGAGGCTGTTTGGGTGGAACTCAGAAATGAGAACGGTTTAGCAACACTTATAGGGGTGTATTATAGACCGCCAAATAGGGAACGAGAATTGGAAGAGCAAATATGTAAGGATGTAATGTCCCGTCACATCTGTTAGTCTTGTGTCATGTTCTGTGTTTAGATTCTCATTTCAGGTCCCTTGACTTCCTGCCATTGTAATTGTCAGCCCCGCCTTGATTGTTTCCACCTGTGTGCCCTTACCTCATGTATATATAGTCCACGCCTCCCTTTGTCCTGTGCCAGTTCGTCTTGTGATTCATGTGTTCTCGGTCGTAGTATAGCTAGTAAGTAATTTTTGTAACTAATGTTTTTGTAGCTGAGTAAGTTTAGAGTTTTTGGTTCGAATTGGTTCGACTTTTTGTTTTATGAAAAGGATATAATATTCAAAATGTGAAAATTAAAGAACGCCTTTATTTTCTCCAAATTGACTCTTGTGTGTGAGTCGTGCGTTTGAGTCCAGTTCCTGTGTGCCCCAGAGCATAACAAAGGAGATAGCAGATATTAGTAGTAAGCACAGAGTAGTGATTGTGGGTGATTTCAATTTTCCGTACATAGACTGGGAATCACATTCTGTTAAAGGACTGGATGGTTTGGAGTTTGTAAAATGTGTGCAGGATAGTTTTTTGCAGCAATACGTAGAGGTACCTACCAGAGAAGGGGCAGTGTTGGACCTCCTGTTGGGAAATGAGGCGGGTCAGGTGACGGAGGTATGTGTTGAGGAGCACTTTGGGTCTAGTGATCACAATGCCATTAGTTTCAATATAATTATGGAGAAGGTCAAATCTGGACCAAGGGTTGAGATTTTGGATTGGAGAAAGGCTAATTTTGAGGAGATGAGAAAGGATTTAAAAGGAGTGAAATGGGACTTTTTGTTTTATGAAAAGGATATAATAGAGAAATGGAGGATATTTAAAGGTGAAATTTTGAGAGTACAGAGTCTTTATGTCCCTGTTCGGTGGAAAGGAAAGAATAATAATTTGAAAGAGCCGTGGTTTTCCAGGGAACTTGAACACTTGGTTCGGAAAAAGAGGGAGATATACAATAAATATAAGCGGCAGGGAGTAAATTAGGTTCTTGAGGAATGTAAAAGGAATCTTAAGAAGGAAATTAGAAAAGCGAAAAAAAGATATGAGGCTGCTTTGGCAAGTAATGTAAAAGTAAACCCCAAGGGGTTCTACAGATATGTCAATAGCAAAAGGATAGCGAGGGATAAAATTGGTCCATTAGAGAGTCAGAGTGGACAGCTATGTGCTGAGCCGGAAGAAATGGGGGAGATATTAAACAATTTCTTTTCTTCGGTATTCACCGAGGAGAAGGATATAGAATTATGTGAGGTAAGCGAAACAAGTAGATTAGTGATGGAAATTATGAGGATTAAAGAAGAGGAGGTACGGACACTTTTGAAAAATATAAAAGTGGATAAGTCTCCAGGTCCTGATAGGATATTCCCTAGGACATTGAGGGAAGTTAGTGCAGAAATAGCAGGGGCTATGTCGGAAATATTTCAAACGTCATTAGAAACGGGGATGGTGCCGGAAGATTGGCGCATTGCGCATGTTGTGCCTTTGTTTAAAAAAGGTTCTAAAAGTAAACCTAGCAATTATAGACCTGTTAGTTTGACGTCTGTGGTGGGAAAATTAATGGAAAAGATACTTAGGGACAATATATATAATTATTTGGATAAACAAGGCCTGATTAGAAACAGTCAACATGGATTTGTGCCTGGAAGGTCATGTTTGACTAATCTTCTTGAATTTTTTGAAGAGGTTACCAGGGAAATTGATAAGGGCAAGGCTATGGATGTTGTCTATATGGACTTCAGTAAGGCATTTGACAAGGTTCCACATGGAAGGTTGATTAAGAAGGTTAAATAGTTGGGTATTAATAGTGAGGTTGCAAGATGGATTCACCAATGGCTGAATGGGAGATACCAGAGGGTAATGGTTGACAATTGTATGTCAGGTTGGAGGCCAGTGTCTAGTGGAGTACCCCAAGGATCTGTGTTGGGTCCACTGTTGTTTGTCATTTACATTAATGATCTGGATGATGGTGTGGCAAATTGGATTAGTAAATATGCAGATGATACTAAGATAGGTGGTGTAGTTAATAATGAAGTAGAGTTTCAAAGTCTACAGAGAGACTTGGGCCATTTGGAAGGGTGGGCTGAAAGATGGCAGATGGAGTTTAATGCTGATAAGTGTGAGGTGCTGCATTTTGGTAGGACAAATCAAAATAGGATGTACAGGGTAAATGGTAGGGAATTGAGGAATGCAGTGGAACAGAGGGATCTGGGAATAACTGTGCATTGTTCCCTGAAGGTGGAATCTCATGTGGATAGGGTGGTGAAGAAGGCGTTTGGTATGCTTGCCTTTATAAATCAGAGCATCGAATATAGAAGTTGGGATGTAATGTTAAAATTGTACAGGGCATTGGTGAGGCCGAATCTGGAGTATGGTGTGCAGTTCTGGTCGCCAAATTATAGGAAGGATGTCGACAAAATGGAGAGGGTACAGAGGAGATTTACTAGAATGTTGCCTGGGTTTCAGCACTTAAGCTACAGAGGGAGGTTGAACAGGTTGGGTCTTTATTCTTTGGAGCGTAGAAGGTTGAGGGGGGACTTGATAGAGGTTTTTAAAATTTTAAGAGGGACGGACAGAGTTGACGTGGGTAGGCTTTTCCCTTTGAGAGTGGGGAAGATTCCAACAAGGGGACATAGCTTCAGAATTGAGGGACAAAAGTTTAGGGGTAACATGAGGGGTAACTTCTTTACTCAGAGGGTGGTGGCTGTATGGAATGGGCTTCCGGTGGAAGTGGTGGAGGCAGGCTCGATTTTATTATTTAAGAGTAAATTGGATAGGTATATGGATAAGAGGGGATTAGAGGGTTATGGTCTGAGAGCAGGTGGATGAGACTAGGTCAGAGGCAGTGGTCGGCGTGGACTGGTAGGGCCGAACGGGCCTGTTTCCGTGCTGTAGTTGTTATAGGCGGCGGCGCTGCCATAGCAGCTGCGGCTTACCTGCGGTCCATTTGTCTTTGTGCTTTGTTGTTTTTTGTGTGTCTTAATTGTCGATGTGATGTGTTTTTGTGTTTGTGTACTATGTGTGGGTGTGGGTGGGGGGGGAGGGGGAGGGGGGGAACTGTAAAATTGTAAATATGTGTCCCTTCCGAACGGAGAACCGACCTTTGTTTTCTGGGTGTTGTCTCCGTTCCTGCTGCGGCCTACCATCGGCCCAACTCCTGGAGCTGGCGGCCTCCAGGGCTCTGGTTCGCAGAGCCCGCGGATCGGACTTACCATCAGCGGAGCCGGCCGTCTTCGGAGGCTGCGGGAGCGGCTGCGACTCGCCTTAGGCTCGGGCCGCGTGAATGCCGACATCGGGAGCTCTGGCAGCGGCAGCGTGTTCGCCCGCCCCGGATCGCGGGGCTTGGGTCGCGGACATTTCACCGTCCGGCGTGGCCTAAAATAGGCCGCAGGATTTTTCTCTGCTGGGTGGGGGCTTCAATGACGGGAGCCACGACCGCCCCGACGTGCAGCAACAGCGGCAGCGTGTTCGCCCGCCCCGGATCGCGGGGCTTGGGTCGGCCCGTTGCGGACCGTCCGGCGCGGCCTGGAACCACAACAGCCTGACCGCGGGAGAAGACGGCAGGGGAAGGGAAAAGACATTGTGGCCTTCCATCACAGTGAGGAGAGGACTGGAGGAGACTCACTGTGATGGATGTTTCTTTTTTTGTGTGTTTTTGGGGTTGTGTAATTTGCCTATTTTAATGCTTTATTGTGTAATCTGCCTATTTTAGTGCTTTTATTGTTGGACTGTGGGTGACTGAATTTCGTCCAAAAAACTTTTTTGGATGACAAATAAAGCTATCTTGAATCTTGAATCTTGAATCTCTTGAATATGGTTATATGGTTTGACATCCATACTAATCAAAAATCTATCTATCTCTGCCTTAAAAATGTTCATTGACTTGGCCTCCACAGCCTTCTGTGGCAAAGAATTCCAAAGATTCACCACCCTCTAACTAAAGAAATTCCACATCTCCTTCCTAAAGGAAAGTCTTTTAATTCTGAGGCTATGACTCTCCCACTAGTGGAAACATCCTTTCACAAGCCTTTCACTATTCGGTAAGTTTATCCCTCATCTTTCTAAACTCCAGTGAGTACAGGCCCAGGGCCATCAAACGCTCATATGATAACGCACTCGTTCCAGGGATCATTCTTCGAAACCTCCTCTAGACCCTCTCCAGTGCTAGCACATCCTTCCTCAGATATGGTGCCCACAATTGCTCACAATACTCCAAATGCAGTCTGGCCATCGCCTTATAGAGCCTCAGCATTACATCCCTATTTTTGTATTCTAGCCCTCTTGAAATAATTGTGTTTGCCTTCCTTGCTACAAATTCAACTTGCAAATTAACAGTTTGGGAATCCTGCACCAGCATTCCCAAGTCCCTTTGCACCTTCGTTTCTGGATTCTCTCCCCATTTAGAAAAAAAGGTCTTTATTCCTACTACCAAAATACATGACTACACAGTTTTGCGTCACCATATTCCATCTGCCAATTCTCTTCCCACTCTCCCAACCTGTCCAAGTCCTTCTGCGGAGTCTCTACACTATTTGCTTACTCTACACTACCTGCCCCTCCACCTATTTTCGTATCATCTGCAAACTTTGCCACAAAGCCTTCAATCCCCTCATCCAAATCATTAACATACAACAACGTGATGAATAACAGCCCCAACACCGACCCCTGCAGAACTCCGCTAGTCACTGGCAGCCAACCAGAAAAAGCCCCCTTTATTGCCACACTTTGCCTTATAAATAAATAGACTTTTGAAAGATTAGGGAACTGGCATTGAAGTGGAGATGAGGCCTGGGGCAGATCAGTCATGGTCATATTGAATGGTGGGGCAGGCTTAAATGGCCATCTCCATCTCTCGTTTTCTTGTGCTTTTATATGAATCAGAATTACATAGCTTTAAATCTCCTTTGTGTGCCATGTCATGTTACATTTGTAATTATCTGGTTAAAGCATCCCACAAGACAAGACAAAATAATGTAATGTAAAATAACTGATTGGAAACATAATAAACTGCACATTCCTGGAATGTGTAGCAAAAAAAACAGGTCAAACAGCATCTGTGCAGGCAAAGGGATGGTTGACATTTCAGGTCGGGACCCTGCATCAGGATTGATTGTCTACACCAGTTTGGCAATCAGTAACTGCAAGCCATCATATTACTTGCTTTATATTTGTATCTGACTTTCTCTAGGACATGAGAAGAACCTCAAATCCATCTCTAAAAGTAAATCTAGATCAATACGGTGTGGACAGAAATGTTCAGACTCAAAGCCTAAGAGTGACACCCGCTGGCACAAGAACATGAGATCAAGAATATTCCATTGTGGCTGAAGGAGACATTCTGGTATCTGTTTCAGCTACACACTTAATAATTTCCAGTTTATGTGGGGGCCTGCTCTAATAGAGTCATACAGCATGTGAACAGGCTCTTCAGCCTGACTCATCCATGCCAACTGAGATCCCTTTCTATGTCAATACCATTTTCCTGAATTTGACCCTCATCCCTGCACACAATATTCCAAGTATGGTCTAAACAATGTCTTATATGCTGCAACTCTTCCACTGAATACCCCTACCTATGAAGGAAGGCAAGTGAGCTAAATGCCTTCTTCACTACCCTATCCACCTGTGTCACCACTTTCAGGGAGCTATGAACTTGCATCCCGATATCATTCTGTTCAGCAACATTTCTAAGGTCCTTGCCCTTTACAGAAATTCAAGCTGGGTGGTACCAAATTTCTGGAGGGATTCCAAACATCTCGGAAGAGCTCACTACTGTTTTTTGCTTAGGTAAAGTCAATTTTCAATTATGTGGTGTTGGAATAAACAATTCGGTGCAAACAAAATTCTATCCCTACATGCAGACATAACGAAAAGTATAAGTCCGCCCACAGCTCCATCTGGTGGATCTCTAAACTGTAACCAAGTGAAAGACTGAAGTAAACCAAAAGAGAAATTGCTGATATATATACAGTTTATATATATATATATATATATATAGAAGCCCACACCGGGAGCACCGGATACACCGGTTGCCATCTTTGGCATACACGATCTCCCAGTTGCCAAACATTTTAACTTCTCGCTCCCATACTGACCTTTCTGTCCTGGGTCTCCTCCATGTTCAGAATGACGCAAATTGAAGGAACAGCATCTCATATTTCGCTTGGGCAGCTTACAACCCAGCGATATTAGCGTTGATTTCTCTCATTTCAAGTAACTCCTGCATTCTTCCCCCCCCCCCCCCCCCCCCTTACCCTACCCATAATCAAGGACGAGTCGCACCCTGGGCACTCCCTCTTCTTATGAAAATACAAACCTCCAGATTCAGGGACATTTTCTTCCCAGCTGTTATTAGACAACTGAATCATCTTACCACTACCAGAGAGCAGTGCTGAACTACTATCTACCTCATTGGTGACCCTCGGACTATCCTTGATCAGACTTTGCTGACATTACCTTGCACTAAATGTTATTGTCATTGTAAATAGCTCGATTGTAATCATGTATTGTCTTTCAGCTGACTGGATAGCACATAGCAAAAGCTCTTCACTGTACCTCGGTACATGTGACAATAAACCAAATTGAAACCCCAGTCATCGTACTAGTTCCACTGTTCCACATGTATCCCTGTCATTATGACATCTTCCCCAGGCAACAATGGGCCATTATCGACTCCACCCTTCCGGAGGTCATCTGTTGTTGGTCCTGTTTTGTTCTGGCCGTCTCTATCTTTCAGTCCGAAGAAGGGTTCTGACCCAAAATGTCATTTATTCCATTTCTCCAGAGATGCTGCCTGACCCACTGAGTTACTCCAGCATTTTGTGTCTATATTTTTTTTGAACCAGCATCTGCAGTTCCTAACTACACATGAGAAATAAAGTAAGACTTCTATTTATATTTATATTGTGCCTTTGATGAGTGCAAGACTTACCAAAGTGCGTGAGATCTTTTATATCTAACAGAAAGAGCTGATAGTCTTGTTTTAAACTATTAGCATAAAGATGGTACTTTATTAGTGCATCACTTGGAGTGTCAGCATAGATTTTGTGGTCTGAACTCATGTGTGACTTGAATTCAAAATTTTCTCCCCAGGGCCAAGAGTACTCAGTTATTTTTAGTTTAGTTTAGTTTATTGTCACGGGTACAGAGGTACAGTGAAAAACTTTTGTTGTGTGCTAACCAACTATTCAGAAATCCTGGACACAAAATGCTGGAGTAACTCAATGGGACAGGCAGCATCTCTGGGGAGAAGGAACGGGTGATGTTTTGGGTGAGACCCTTCTTCCAGAGATGCTGCCTGTCCCGCTGAGTTACTCCAGCATTTTGGGTCTATCTTCGGTTTAAATCAGCTTCCTACACATATTCAGAAATCTAAACGATTTGGTGTGTGGCTCACCAGGTGATGTTTGCTGCACTCCCTTCTGACTCACCAGGGTTTCAGTTCCTGCACTCCCTTCCAACGCATCAATACCTCGTGCTCCTTGCCAAACTTGCCCGAGCCCAGGTTCCGACGAGCCCTTAAAATTTACGAGATTCACAGGAATGTTTATCATTCTACTATGTAACACCTCAAAGAAAGTGAATGAATAGTGCGTTGGAGGGTTTAAAAAAATAACATCCAACTGTCCTGAATTTGTAGGGATGAACTGCAGATGCTGGTTTAAACCGAGGACTGACACAAAATGCTGGCGTGGATCAGCGGATCAGGCAGCATCTCTGGAGAGCAGTCCCAAACGTCACCGCTTCCATTTCTCCAGAGATGCTGCCTGACCCGCTGAGTTACTCCAGCATTTAATGTCTATCCTGAAAATATGCTAGTCCGGCACTATGACCGTTTTGTTCCATTCAATTCAAAAAAAGAAACCTTTAAAGACGAAGGGTTGGAAAAAGTTCAGACGTCCCTCTGATTTGAGGACTTTGGGATTGTGGCTCGGCCTTGTGGTTTTTCTTTGTACTGCTCTTTGAAGTGGGGATCAGAGTGTTGGCCGAAGGAAGGCAATGGGCGGTCCGTGTCCGCGTCCGTGTCACCGCCATTTGGGTCCGGCCGGCCGGCCGGCGGCTGCCGTTGCCTGGCAACGCTGCATACAAAATGGCGAAGTTTGTGGTGGCAGGTGAGTGGGATTTGTCTGTGAATGTTAACTGAGGCGAAATCTGCGGACAGGTAGCTACAATTCGCGTTTTAGCTTCTACTCCACCCACATTTAAGAAGTACAAGAGCGAAGGGCTTTAGAACGATACGATGCGATAGAACTTTATTTATCCCAGGAGGGAAATTGATCTGCCAACAGTCATAAACGACAAGATACAATACAATATATCTTTATTGTCATTGTACAGGGGTACAACGAGACTGGGAATGCGCCTTCCATACGATGCAATAAATTAATTAGCTAATCAGTATAAATTTAGACAACCCAGTGAAACAAAATTAGATTTATTCACAAAATGCTGGAGTAACTCAGCAGGTCAGGCAGCATCTCGGGAGAGAAGGAATGGGTGACGTTTCGGGTCGAGACCCTTCTTCAGACTGAAAGAAAATTTCAAACAAAATTAGAAACAGTTTTAAAACAGAATAAAGTTCAAGTAGGTCTGTGCCGGTTCACTGTGCGATGTGACCATCCGGCTCAGCAGGACCGGTTCATAGCAGCTATGGCCCTGGTGATGAAGCTGATCCTGAGTCCGGAGGTGCGGGCGTAGAAGGCCTTGTAGCGTTTGCCTGATGGTAGAATTTTGAACAGACTATTGCAGGGGTGTGAGGAGTCTTTGTGGATGCTGGTGGCTTTTCTGAGGCATCGTGTGTTGCAGATGCCCTCCAAGGCTGGTAGCTGTGTTCCGATAGTCTTCTGAGCTCTATGGACTACCTGCTGAAGAGCTCTCCTCTCTGCCTCCGTGCAGCTGAGATACCACATAGGGATGCCATGCGTTAGGATGCTCTCTATGGTGCAGCAGTAGAAGGTCGTCAGCAGCTGTTGGGGTAGACCAGACTTTTTCAGTGTTCTCAGGTAGAACAGTCGTTGCTGCGCCTTCTTGACCAGCGCAGCGGTGTTAGTGGACCATGTGAGATCCTCCGAAATATGAGTGCCCAGAAACTTGTAGCTGGACACTCTCTCCACATTGTCCCCATTGATAAAGATCGGAGCGTATTCCCCGTTGTGTGATCTACGGAAGTTGATGATCAGCTCCTTGGTCTTGGAGGAGTTTAGGGACAGGTTGTTATCTGCCAGGTTCTGCACCTCCGCCCTGTAGTTTGTTTCATCACCATTGGCGATCAGCCCGATCACCGTTGTGTCATCTGCAAACTTGACAATGGTGTTGGTGTCGAATGCAGGAACACAGTCGTGTGTGAATAGGGAGTAGAGCATGGGGCTCAAAACACAGCCCTGTGGTGTGCCGGTACTCAGGATGATAGTGGAGGACAGGTGCGGGCCCATTCTCACTGCCTGCGGTTGCTCCATCAAGAAGTCCAGAATCCAGTCGCATAACGACGAGCTGAGGCCTAGCTGGTGGAGTTTCATACTTGAAACATGAAATTAAAGTGACGTGTGGAAAGGATTGGGGATGTGAATAGATTGGGGAGGGGAGTCAGTCTACCCCACCACAGAAGGGGAAGAAGTTATACAGTTTGATCGTCACAGGGAAGAAGGATCTCCTGTCGCGGTTCTGTACTGCATCTTGATGGAACCAGTCTGTTGCTGAAGGTCCTCCTCAGATTATTGACCAGTGTGTCATGTAGGGGGTCCAAGATGCTCCGCAGTTTGAGGAGCATGCTCCCCTCCTAGACCACCTCCCATAAATCCAACTGGATTGAGCCAGCTTTCCTGATGTGCCTGTTGGCATCCGTGGCCATCGCCCTGCTGCCTCAGCACATGACAGCGAAGAAGATGGCACTGGCTACCACCAGCTAGAAGAGGCAGCAGGGTAAGGGTAAGGAATTTAACACTAGGACTATTGAATGCCTATTTAATGCTTTTATTGTTGGACTGTGGGTGACCGAATTTCGTCCAATATTGGATGACAAATAAAGCTATCTTGATCTTGATCTTGAGATTTTAGTGTGGAGGCTGGGGCTCAAGTCACCTGTACAAGAGGGACAAGTTGCACCTAAACTAGAAGGGGACCAATATCCTTGAAGGGAGGTTTGCTGGTGCCACTCAGAAGAGTTTAAATGGGATTGGCAGGGGGTTGACAACTAAAGTAGTAGATTAGCTATTGGAGGGAGTGATGGAAAGGTATAGGTGAGGATCAGTAATTCTCGAAGATTGTGGGAGTGTTGACAAATATCTTTGCATCTTCTCTAGCCACAGATTGAGGTCCTGAAGAACTGAAGGGTAGCTAATGTTGTTCATTTGTCTGAGAAGAAAAGAGAGAATCCAGAGAATTATAGGCCGGTGAGCCTCACCTCAGTGATAGTGAAGCTATTGGAGAGATTCTACGGGATAGGATTTACTCCCATTTGGAAGAGAATTGATGAATTAGCTTTGTACAAAACAGGTCATACCTTACTAACCAGATCAAGTTTTTTGAAGAGGCGATGAAGGTGATCGATGGGGATAGAATGTTGGATTTTAGTAATGCATTTGATAAAGTCCTTCATGGTAGTTTGATGCAGGATTAAAATGCATTGGATTAACATTGATTTGGTCATTTGGATTATTAACTGTCTTATTGATAGAAGACAGAGGATTGTGGTGGAAGAATAATATTCAGGCTGGAGGTCTGTGATTAGTGGAGTTCTGCAAGGAACTGTATTGCAACGTCTGTTGTTTGAGATATTTATTAATGACATTAATGTAAATTTAAATGTGTTGGTTAGTCATTTTGTAGATGGCACCAAGATGGTTGGGATCACGAATGTGAGGATGTATACAGCAGGGTATAGATCTGCCACCGAAATAGTTGGAGAAATAACAGATGGAGTTTAATCTGATTAAGTGTGAGGTATTGCACTTTGGGAGGTTGATTGTAAGGGGAAAATATATCATTAATGGCAAGACTCTTAACAACACTGATCTGCAGAGGGATCTTAGGATCCTAGTCAATAACTCCCTGAAAGTGGCAACACAAGTAGGTAGTGTGGTAAAGAAGGCATATGGTTTGCTTGCCTTCAATTGGTCGGTACATCGAGTGTATGAGTCAGGTAGTCATGATGCAAACTTATAGGGCTTTAGTTAGGCTCATTCAGAATATTGCGTGCATTTCTGGTCAACCTAATACAGGAAGGATATGGAGGATTCGGAAAGGGTGCAGAGGAGATTTATCAGTTTGATAGACACAAAAAGCTGGAGTAACTCAGCGGGCCAAACCAATATCTGCAGTTCCTTCTTGCACACTTTATCAGTTTGGTGCCTGGTTCAGGGGGTATTAGCTACAGGGATAGATTGGACAGACTTGAAAGTGTAAGAGTTGGTCTTGGCATCATGTTTGGCATAGACAGTGTGGGCTGAAGGGGTTATTTCTGTACGGTACTATTTTATGAAGGTATAAGGAATTAATTATAAAGCTGTGCTGATAGAGCGATTTGAAATAGGATCTTCATGTGGATAACTGAAATACCCATATAGCCCAGGTCCGTAATATACATCATTTACAGGCAATTGTACTGTGTGACCAGAAAGGGGCTTATGTTGTACAAGGTTTTTTTTGTGGGGCGTGGGGGGTCATCTCAATAATAATTCACTTTAAACTGTGATGATATGGACATGGACGTTGCTCTAAAACTTTAAAGATGTACATGCATGCATTTCCAATGATCAGCAAACTTAAATTCCTTTAGTTGTTCTGAAAAAAATGTGGTAAAAGAGTGAATAGAGTTTAGATCATAAAAACAGGACCTCTGATTTTTTTTGTCCAGATCCTAAAAATGTTTATGATTTGTTTCTTTTGCTGCAGGGAGGACAAATTGCCCTTATTGTGCCAAGTGTGAAATGGTGGCAGATTATCTTATGCAACGATTGCCAGATTTCAAAGTTCATAAGATTTTCATACACCCTGAAGATTGGAAGGTGAGTTACATCCTTCATTCTTTAAAAAATGTAGTAAATAAATGGAGTGCCCCTGTAATGAATGGTTAATGCAGGGTTAGATCGAGAGATCAAATGTATTGTATTCTGTACTCCCATGCAGTAGATCTGCCAGCTAATTGTTAGTATGATTTAGTCCAGTAAACTAGTATATTGTACTTTCTAGCTTGGGCCCCAGTGTAGTTGGGAGTTATGCGACAATCTTCTCTCTGTAGGAATGTTAAACGCTCATTTTCAGGGCACTGTAGTCCTTGACTCAATGTAAAAACAGTTCATGACTTTCCGTGGTGTTTCTTCAAAATGCCTACGAGTTAGATCATAAGTGATAGAAGTAGAATTACGCCATTAAGCCCATCAAGTCTAATGTGCCGTTCAATCACCGCTGATCTATCTCACCCTCCTAACCCCATTCTGCCTTCTCCCCATAACCCTTGAAACCTGTACTAATCAAGAATCTATCTATCTCTGCCTTAAAAATATCTACTGACTTGGCATCCACAGCCTTCTGTGGGAACAAATTCCACAGATTCACCGCCCTCTGACTAAATATATTTCTCCTCGTCTTCTTCCTAAAAGATGGTCCTTTAATTCTGAGGTTATGACCCCGGCTCCTAGATTCTCCCACTAGTGGAAACATCCTCTCCACATCCACTCTATCCAAGCTTTTCATTATTCTGTAAGTTTCAATGAGGTCCCCCCTCATTCTTCTAAACTCCAGTGAGTACAGGCCCAGTGCCGACAAATGCTCATCACAGGTTACCTACTCATTCCTGAGATAATTCTTGTAAACCTCTGAACCCTCTCCAGAGCCAACATAACCTTCCTCAGATATGGTGCCCAAAATTGTTCACAATATTCCAAATGCGGCCTTACCAGCGCATTCTGGAGCCTCAGCATTACATCCCTGTTTTTCTATACAAGGCCTCTTGAAATAAATGCTAGCATTCAGTTTGCTTTCTTTTTGAGTTGCTGATGTGAAAAATATTGCTTTGATTTCTGAGCTTTAATGGAATTTTGCAGAGACTTTTCAATGTGTAGAAAATGGCAATGGAGGCATCTTTAGTAGCTTTAACCTGTTCGCTGCCAAGATTTTTTTTCACTTATATACTCTGACCCAAGTATACAGGGGGTGGCACTGAACAGGTTAATATCTCTGTCATTTATTTTATCATTTAGAATAAACACGTTTTGTAGTGGTGGACTGTAAAGCAAAGGTTTACAGAGTTAATTTGTAATCTCTCCCTGCACATTTCAAATCATTACATGGTGCAGTGAATCTAGAAAATAGTCTTGCTTGTTCTAGGTTGTAATAAAGGAAGCCTTATTCATGACTTTGTCCTGAAAGGTAGATGTTTGGAGTTTCAGTATCCACTTATACTCCCCTGAGCAGCAGTGTAGAAAGATCAGTGATTGATTGCGGTGGGAGAATGTATGAAATTTATTTGAATATGGTTATGTAAATGTGTCTCATGATATAATGAACAATCAGTTGGTGTGAGAAATTTGGTCCAGGCAAGAGTGCACTCTTCTGATAGTGTTTCAGGGCCTGGTTCAAGTTACGATGGGTGAGGTCATTCTTTTCCTGGATGGTAATATTCCACTGTCTTTCCTCCTTCATTAAGGAAGCACAATAAATGTTTCATTCCAATGGCTGACTTCATTCTTCAAACCTAAGTCCAAGTAGGGCTAACCTTTTGCCTTGGAGTTAGAAGTGTAAGTTTAAAGAGAAAATGAATATTATCCTGCCTCTTGCATGTCTCATTTCTGCTGCCTCTTTGCCCTTGACAATCTCCTTCAATAGTACATGTAGGCCTGCTAAAATGTGATGGTTGTGTTATTATCATATTAGAAATCGTATTAGAAAATCAATTGTGACAATGAGGAAAAAGTGGTTAAGGGCTAGAGAACTTCAGATTTGCAATAACTATGTTTGTTTTCCCCTGCAGGATTTTCAAAAAGAAAAAGGTCTTTCTAATAGCATTTAGCTTATTGTTTTGCTGTAATTTTAAATAAAATGACTAGAGGCTGCATGTTACAATGTTTAATGGAGTATCAATGCACAAATCTCATATGAAATGATTGTCAATTTCAACGGTCTCCCGCTGTGATACTGACATACTGTGTTCTTAACAGACAATGGTCTATGATTACTGTGGGGAGGGTATAAAGAAATATTTTTGCCTGAGACTTTTTTATGCGAGATGGATTTTCGTTTTGCTTGTCAATTGTGAAGTAACTTTTAAGTAGTTCTCTAATCCCCAATCAAAATCACATTATCAGTATTATGAAGGCTGAATAATCTATAATGTTCCATAATTTATCAATCACATTATATCCAATTTGCAGTATGGAAACATTAGTTATAGCAGAACTACATTTACCAAGCACCACATCAGAGTACTTTGGATAATTTACAGGGTAACATGGCACCAAATGATACATACGGCACGGCATGGTGGGACAGTGGTAGAGTTGCTGCCGTACTACGCCAGAAACCTGTGACTTGATCCTGACTATGGGTGCTGTCTGTACGAAGTTTGTACGTTCCCCCCGTGACCTGCATGGGTTTTGTACGAGATCTTCGGTTTCCTCCCACATTCTAAAGACATACAGATTTGTAGGTTAATTGGCTTGGTATAAAGATGTAAATTATCCCTCGTATAGAATAGTGTTAATGTTGGCGCAGACTCGGTAGGCTGAAGGGGCTGTTTCCCTGTTGTATCTCTAAACTAAACTAAATAAGCCATTTAAATTGCTTTATTGGTTTGTTTTTTAAGTGACTAAAAAGTTCAAGGCAAATGGGGACCACAAGAGGAGATTTTAGTAAAATAAATTAGGTAGTGAAAACACTATTTATTGAATCGATAAAAACAGCGAAGAACACATGACTGGTAAATATTGTCTTGAAAAGTGCAGATGGAAATGTAAAGAAAAGGGACAGACAAATACAGAACGTTGGGGATGTATGCAACACACATGTCCTTATAATGCATGATATAATTTTCATGTAAATTTTGAAAAACAATATAACTAGTGTTGAAGGCATGGATTTTTGGAAATGTAATTGAAATGGTTTTCCAAAACAATGCACTTATCTTAATTTTTGGCAACCATGATTTTTGAGGCTCCAGCTTCATTTGCCTCAGGTCAGTTTGGGCAACTAATTTATGGACTGGCCAGTGTTATCTGCAGTTTTATTCTCCCAAATGTGATGGATGGGGAGAGTCCCGAAGCAGCAGCAGGTGTTGATTATATTGCAGACAGCATAGAGGCACTTAAGCAAAGACAATTCAAAAGTACACATTTTAAAATAACTAAATTTAATATAAAGGAAAAAATATTTTCTGCTCTTGCACTGACAAATTTTTTCATTACAGTTTTGTTTAGCATTATATATTCCCTCAGTTACTGGTGATTATGATTTAATATTGAGATCCAAGAAAACAAATACATTACGTTACTGCATTTTTTTTTGTTTATTTAGTTATGGCTTCAAACGATATGTACTCAAAATAACTGGGAGCATGACCACTCCCCAATCATATGGCGAGAACTTGTGGACCGTGGCGGAAAGGGATCGCTATTAGGTGGATGCAATGAATTTATGGAGTATGTGCAGGTAGGTTGTTCAGTCATTTTCAAGTTGGAAATACGTTAGAAATTGAATTAAGTATGTCCTTTTTTTTTCGAACCAGAAGTGCCAATGCTTTGAAAAATGGCAGGATGACATTTAATCCTGGCAGTTCGTAAACATCTTGTAACTGTAGAGTATGTCTACTTTTGTAGGTAAACATATGTGGTGACTTAGCACATTGTTTGGTTAAACGGCAGGGGTCACCAGTGCATTCTTTTATTCCCCTGTACTGTGAAAAGCACCCTCAAATTTACATCTTTCCATCTGATTTTGGTTTCTTCTCTCTGACTTGCTGCATGATGTTCATCAGTAGGGGTGCAGGAACAGGATGAGGCTTTTATGTTCGTGCTTATTTCACATTTCAGTATCATGGCTGACATGTACCTCATTAACATGGACCCACCTTTTCCCTCTTCCCATTTATCCTTTGCTTAAGAAAAATCCATCCATCTCAGATTTAAAAATAACTATTGACCCAGGATCAATTGCCATTCCTTAATAAGTTCCAAATATCTGCTCAGAGACTTATTTCTAACAAGATTTCTGAGTAGATGTTTCTAATTTTTAAATTATGCTCTTTGAGCCAGATTCTCCCAATGGAAAAAAACATTTTTATGCTCCACTTAAATTTTCCCCAAATATCGTGAAAATATCAATCAAAGCATCCTTTCACTTTTTATAGTGAATATAACCCTAGGATCCTACCACCCTTCAGTACCTTCTGCACCTTCCGCCCTATTAACATTTACTTTCAACAAATCATCCTTCTCGCTTTCTGCAGCTCTATCAAGATTCTATGGCCAGCACAAATTTCCTTCACTACCCTTTTCAGCATTTCAAAGAGACCACTGCCTTCACAGCTCTTTTGCCCTTCTTCAGTCCCCACCTACTATTCCCCATTGATTGGCATTTTCCATGCAACATCGGGCATTGTACCTGTCCTATCATCTGTTCTCTTCCACCTCCAGGGATTCAAAGCAGTTTTCCAGGTAAGGCAAAGATTCATTTCCACTTCTTCCATCTAATATATCGCATTTGGTGTTTGAAATGTGGCCTCTTCTGTTTTGAAGAAACCAAATGCAGATGGGGTGATCGCTTTGTGGAGCACCTGTGGCCAATCATAACTTACAGTGCCCTCTGTAATGTTTGGGACAAAGACCCATCATTTATTTATTTGCCTCTGTACTCCACAATTTGAGATTTGTAAAATAAGAAATCACATGTGGTTAAAGTGCACATTGTCAGATTTTATTAAAGGGTATTTTTATACATTTTGGTTTCACCATGTAGAAATTACAGCAGTGTTTATACATAATCCCCCCATTTCAGGACACCAAAATGTTTGGGACACATGGCTTCACAGGCATTTGTAATTGCTCAGGTGTGTTTAATTGCCTCCTTAATGCAGGTATAAGATTGCACTCAGCACCTAGTCTTTCCTCCAGTCTTTCCATCATCTTTGGAAACTTTTATTGCTGTTTATCAACATGAGGACCAAAGTTGTGCCAATGAAAGTCAAAGAAGCCATTATGAGATTGAGAAACAAGAATAAAATTGTTAGAGACATCAGCCAAACCTTAGACTTACCAAAATCAATTGTTTAGAGCATCTTTAAGAGGAACAAGAGCACTGGTGAGCTTACTAATCGCAAAGGGACTGGCAGGCCAAGGAAGACCTCCACAGTTGATTACAGAAGAATTCTCTCTATAATAAAGAAAAATTCCCAAACACTTGTCCGACAGATCAGCAACACTCTTCAGGAGTCAGGTGTGGATATGTCAATGACCACTGTCCGCAGAAGACTTCATGAACAGAAATACAGAGGCTACACTGCAAGATGCAAACCACTGGTTAGTCACAAAAATAGGATGACCGGGCTACAGTTTGCCAAGAAGTACTAAAAGAGCAACCACAGTTCTGGAAAAAGGTTGTGGACAGATGAGACGAATATTAACTTATATCAGAGTGATGGCAAGAGCAAAGTATGGAGGAGAGAAGGAACTGCCCAAGATCCAAAGCATACCACCTTACCTGTGAAACACAGTGGTGGAGGTGTTATGGCCTGGGCATGGATGGCTGCTGAAGGTATTGGCTCACATCTTCATTGATGAGATAACTGCTGATGGTAACAGCATAATGAATTCTGAAACGTACAGACTAGTGTGACGGAGGAACTGAAAGAAATCCACATTAGGCAGGAAATGGTGTTGGGTAGACTGATGGGACTGAAGGCTGATAAATCCCCAGGGCCTGATGGTCTGCATCCCAGGGTACCTAAGGTGGTGGCTCTAGAAATCGTGGACGCATTGGTGATCATTTTCCAATGTTCTATAGATTCAGGATCAGTTCCTGTGGATTGGAGGGTAGCTAATGTTATCCCATTTTTTAAGAAAGGAGGGAGAGAGAAAACGGGAAATTATAGACCAGTTAGTCTGACATCAGTGGTGGGGAAGATGCTGGAGTCGATTATAAAAGACGAAATTGCGGAGCATTTGAATAGCAGTAACAGGATCGTTCTGAGTCAGCATGGATTTACGAAGGGGAAATCATGCTTGACTATTCTTCTGGAATTTTTTGAGGATATAACTAGGAAAATTGACAGGGGAGAGCCGGTGAATGTGGTGTACCTCGACTTTCAGAAAGCCTTCAACAAGGTCCCACATAGGAGATTAGTGGGCAAAATTAGAGCACATGGTATTGGAGGTGGGTTACTGACATGGATAGAAGATTTGGTTGACAGACAGAAAGCAAAGTGTGGGGATAAATGGGTCACTTTCAGAATGGCAGGCAGTGACTAGTGGGGTACCGCAAGGCTCGGTGCTGGGACTGCAGCTATTTACAATATACATTAATGACTTGGATGAAGGGATTAAAAGTACCATTAGCAAATTTGCAGATGATACAAAGCTGGGTGGTAGTGTGAACTGTGAGGAAGATGCTATGAGGTTGCAGGGTGACTTGGACGGGTTGTGTGAGTGGGTGGATGCATGGCAGATGCAGTTTAATGTGGACAAGTACGAGGTTATCCACTTTGGTGGTAAGAATAGGAAGGCAGAGTATTATCTGGATGGTGTCTAGTTAGGAAAAGGGGACGTACAACGAGATCTGGGTGTCCTAGTGCATCAGTCACTGAAAGGAAGCATGCAGGTACAGCAGGCAGTGAAGAAAGCCAATGGAATGTTGGCCTTCATAACAAGAGGAGTTGAGTATAGGAGCAAAGAGGTCCTTCTGCAGTTGTGCAGGGCCCTAGTGAGACCGCGCCTGGAGTACTGCGTGCAGTTTTGGTCTCCAAATTTGAGGAAGGATATTCTTGCTATAGAGGGCGTGCAGCGTAGGTTTACTAGGTTAATTCCCGGAATGGCGGGACTGTCGTATGTTGAAAGACTGGAGCGGCTAAGCTTGTATACACTGGAATTTAGAAAGATGAGAGGGGATCTTATCGAAACATATAAGATTATTAAGGGGTTGGACACGTTAGAGGCATGAAACATGTTCCCAATGTTGGGGGAGTCCAGAACCAGGGGCCACAGTTTAAGAATAAGGGGTAGGCCATTTAGAACGAAGATGAGGAAAAACCTTTGCAGGAGGAGGCCATTCGGCCCTTCGAGCTAGCACCGCCATTCAATGTGATCATGGCTGATCATTCTCAATCAGTACCCCGTTCCTGCCTTCTCCCCATACCCCCTGACTCTGCTATCCTTAAGAGCCCTATCTAGCTCTCTCTTGAATGCATTCAGAGAATTGGCCTCCACTGCCTTCTGAGGCAGAGAATTCCACAGATTCACAACTCTCTGACTGAAAAGGTTTTCCTCATCTCAGTTCTAAATGGCCTACCCCTTATTCTTAAACTGTGGCCCCTTGTTCTGGACTCCCCCAACATTGGGAACATGTTTCCTGCCTCTAACGTGTCCAACCCCTTAATAATCTTATACGTTTCGATAAGATCTCCTCTCATCCTTCTAAATTCCAGTGTATACAAGCCTAGTCGCTCCAGTCTTTCAACATATTGCAGTCCCGCCATTCCGGGAATTAACCTAGTAAACCTACGCTGCACGCCCTCAATAGCAAGAATATACTTCCTCAAATTTGGAGACCAAAACTGCACATAGTACTCCAGGTGCGGTCTCACTAGGGCCCTGTACAACTGCAGAAGGACCTCTTTGCTCCTATACTCAACTCCTCTTGTTATGAAGGCCAACATTCCATTGGCTTTCTTCACTGTCTGCTGTACCTACATGCTTCCTTTCAGTGACTGATGCATTAGGACACCCAGATCTCGTTGTACGTCCCCTGTTCGTAACTTGACACCATTCAGATAATACTCTGCCTTCCTATTCTTACCACCAAAGTGGATAACCTCACACTTATCCACATTAAACTGCATCTGCCATGCATCTGCCCACTCACACAACCTGTCCAAGTTACCCTTCACAAAATATTCCACGGCTTTATTTCAAAGAGGATTTCTCCACTCTGCTAACAATATTTATTCTCGATAAAAATAACCAAAATGGATTGTTAGCACCTTTCCGTTTTGTGGATCCTTTCTCTCTGCAAATTAGCTGCAAACTTTCCTACATTACAATTTAAAAAAATATTTGTTTTTCTGGTATATTTTCTACCGGTGTAGGTTAGTGTCAACTGTAATTTGATATTGATCCTGCAAAGATATTGGGACAGTTTACTAAATTACAAGTGGTAGATAAATACAAGTTGCTGTTATGATGCACTTTTGAATGGAATAGGAACATTGGTAACAGGGGCAGCAGTTAACGATCGACCTCTCGGGTCTGCTCCGCAATTCAGTTGTTATGGCTGATCCATTCTTGGCCTCAACACCGTTTTCCTGTTCTCGCCTCATATCCCCTGATTCTCTTGTAGCGCAAATATCTGTAAATATTTTCCTTGAATATCTTCATTGACTCTGCCTCCACAGCCCTTTGGAAACTCAGTCCATTCATTAATTATAGTTTGTAAAGTCAGGGTTGCGCAGCGAGGGCTCACTGGTGAGCGCTGTTTTTAACTTCAGGAAGGCCTGCTGTTGTCCACCAAATCATCATCAGTTGGTCAGATCTGAGAGGGGGGCTGCCACTGAGGAGAAAAGAGGGATAAAACAGTGGCAATAACCTATAAACAAAGTAAAGGCAGTAGCACTCCCCGGAGGCACAGCAGGTGTTCCTCCCAATCATCTGCGTGGATGACTACATCATCCATTTAGACTGTAGCTTAACGGTGGTGGTGCGGGTAGATAATGTGTATCATTCGCTGATGTGGGTCTGAGGCTAAAGGTGTACTGCCATTAGCTGGAGGAAGTTGAGAAGGCTGTTTTCTGTTCAGCAGTGGGGTACAGAGGGACTTGTCAAATCTATGTGGCAATATACTGCGATTTACCTAATGTCTCTATGACATCCACTTAGAGCATGGGGTAGCTGCCAAACTGGGAGACCTTTGAGTAGGCGGTGATCATTGCAGAACATGAATGTACCAACAGACCAGGGGACTATTACGAGTGGGGTGAACCAGAGGTTGTGTGATTTCTCTACTACATTGACTGCTCGCATTTTACTTGACCTTGTCCTCATTGGCACAACCGCATGCTTCTGGGACTCTGTGGGGCTGCTGATGGACTATCTCTCCAGGGTTGGTGCGTAGCTCATGGAAGATGACAGAGGTCTGCCCAGGGGTCACCAAGAAGACATCCTTAAAACGAACCACATGTTCAGTAGCTTGTTGCCGGGCGGTGGGGAGAGAGCTGGTCCCTGATGGCAATAGGTGGTGAAGGTGTGGAATTCTCTGCCTCAGAAGGCAGTGGAGGCCAGTTCGTTGGATGCTTTCAAGAGAGAGCTGGATAGAGCTCTTAAGGATAGCGGAGTGAGGGGGTACGGGGAGAAGGCAGGAACAGGGTACTGATTGAGAGTGATCAGCCATGATCGCATTGAATGGCGGTGCTGGCTCGAAGGGCTGAATGGCCTACTCCTGCACCTATTGTCTATTGTCTAATAGATTCTCTAACCTGTGCATCTGTTAAATTCTCAGCCAATGCTGTGAGAATGGGAGAGGGTTCAATCCATTTTTAAAATATGAGATTTACATGATAGACCTGCACCCCTTTTCTACTTTCGGGGAGTTGTACCTTGTACTTAACTGGCACAACCCGCTCTGTGATGGTATAGAGTCCTGACCAGAAACCTGCAATCAGCATTCGGTAGTATCAGGACTCGGTCACCAGACTGAAACGCATGGGGCTGGGTCGGCTGGTTGTAGCTCCTCTGTTGGGTTAGCTGGGCCTCTCCCATGTGTTTTCTTACGATCGGTGTTATTTTAGCGATATGTTCCCTCATTTGCTGAATGTGCTCGAACAGCGGGCGATGTGATGATGGTTGTTACTCCCATGCTTTCCGTGTGATATCAAAGTCCCCGGTGGTGTTGCCCATATATAGAAGTTCAAAAGAGGAAAATCTGATGGAAGACTGGGAAACCCTGATGGTTGAGAACCTATAGGAATATCAGATCCCAGTTTTGCCCATCCTCAGCCATCACCTTTTGGAGCATATGCTTGTGTTAGGTTGAATCGCTCCACAAGGCAGGTGGTAAACTGAGGTGTGTAAGTGGTGAGCGCAGAGGAGCTTACATTGGCCATGACCCGGGAGATAAAGAGGTTGCCCTAGTGGGTAAGTAGGTCCTTTGGGAGGTTGAATAAGAGTACCTCCTATTCACACTCTCCACCAGCGTGGCATCAGGGAAACACCAGGTCAACAACAACTACACCAACGCACTCATGGCAGGGAAAACTCACATGAAAAGGTTTATTTACCAATTTTTTTTAAAGTGTAGGAAAATAACTGCAGATGCTGGTACAAATCGAAGGTATTTATTGACAAAATGCTGGAGTAACTCAGCAGGTCAGGCAGCATCTCAGGAGAGAAGGACTGAAGAAGGGTCTCGACCCAAAAAGTCACCCATTCCTTCTCTCCTGAGATGCTGCCTGACCTGCTGAGTTACTCCAGCATTTTGTGAATACATTTAAAAAAAAAGGATGGATAGGAACAGTTCCTAGTCCATATGGGGGACACAGTCCCTCATCTTCTGTGTGCAGGTTTCAAAGGTCTTTTATTGTCACGTGTACCAATTAAGGTACAGTGATATTCGTGCGACCATATAGCCAAACTAAAATAAAAGCACCAAGACACACAACTACATAAAAGTTAACATAAACATCCACCACGGCGGATTCCCCACATTCCTCACTATCATGGAAGGCAATAAAGTCTAACCTTCTTCCCTCATTTTCTCCTGCGGGGGAGGCACTGGAAGCCTCGGGTGTGTCCTGGCAGCTCAGTCTTCTGCAAAGAGGGGCACAGTTAACAGAGAATCCTCCATTTTCTTCTTTCCACCTCCTAACAGGAACAGCCTTGCTTTTAAGGAGTAGGGCAGACTAAGTGCAGGTGAGTTGATACAATCCTGGCTAATTGGACCCAGCTGTTACTCCTTTGCTGTGGCTTCATCTCGGCCTGGATGCTGTTCATGGTGCTGGTTGGTCAGCCTGGATGCCTTCCAGCGTGCCAATGTTTTCTGGCAGCCAGGCACAGTTCGTGGTGCTGGCTTTAGGCTCCTCCTGGCCTGTCTGCCAGTGATGGGGATTGGGTGAAAAATAGGATTCAATTTTCTTACAACAAAGCCTGATTAAACAATGCTGCACTTTCCTACCTGTTTTAACTTTAGGGTTACTATGGATATATTTCTGATATGCAAACTGATATGATGATCCAAATTGCAAAGGAGAACTTCAAGACTAACGTAAAGGAGCAAGACGAATTGTTGGCAAAAAAAAAAAAGATAAAACCAATGTCAATCTGGATTAGTGGGTAAGGATGGATTGTTTTTTATCTTATAGTTGTACTGAAACATAGACGATGGACACGAAAGAAGAAGATTATTAATTTAGTTATTAATTTCTATCAGCCTGCTTCATAGTATTTTCTTCCTCATAATTGTCACGGCTTGTTGTCTCTTGCACATTTTGTACAATATTCAGTCCTTTGCCTTGCAGTTCCACTATGTTGTATGTATCTTGGGACTTACCATAACAATCATAGTTCAGAAATGAATTAAAATCAAATAGGCACGTTCTTTTGTGGAATTAATGTCCCCTCTCATTCTGATATGGAATGGTCAGTCCTCAATAGAGGCCTTACCTTTGTACCCCTCTGCCCCCACCTCAGCAGGTTCCAGGCTTGCCAGGATGCTGAGCTCTTTTTTCGTCGTCCCCGCCTCGGCCCTTTTTCTATGGGAAGGAGTCATCACCGCCCAGTGATGACTCTTTCTCCATCCCCAATATTCCTCCTCCTCTTGGACTGTCCCTGCTGGCCTCCTACCCTCTCTGGACCTTTTTATTTCTAAATGATAGTGAGACATCAACCATCTTGACTTTTCTACTCTCCTTACCCACTCCAGTCTCACCCCTTCTGGGGGGATCTTATAGAAACATATAAAATTCTTAAGGGGTTGGAGAGGCTAGATGCGGGAAGATTGTTCCCGAAGTTGGGGGTGTCCAGAACCAGGGGTCACAGCTTAAGGATAAGGGGGAAGTCTTTTAGGACCGAGATGAGAAAACATTTCTTCACACAGAGAGTGGTGAGTCTGTGGAATTCTCTGCCACAGAAGGTAGTTGAGGCCAGTTCATTGGCTATATTTAAAATGGAGTTAGATGTGGCCCTTGTGGCTAAAGGGATCAGGGGGTATGGAGAGAAGGCAGGTACAGGTTACTGAGCTGGATGATCAGCCATGATCATATTGAATGGCGGTGCGGGCTCAAAGGGCCGAATGGCCTACTCCTGCACCTATTTTGTAAATGTTTCTATGAACAGACAGCCCTCCGCTCACTTTGCAACAATCCTGACTGTTATTAAACCTGCTGACAAAGGAGGTGCCTTTGATGTCTACTGTACTGAGGCTAGGCGCCAGCTCTCGGACACCTCCTCATACCTACCCTTTGACCATGACCCCACAGACAAACAGCAGGCCATTTTCTCCCAGACTGTCTCTGATTTCATAATTTCTGGCAATCTCCCTCCAACCATAATAGCCTCTGAAGAAGGGTCTCGACCCGAAACGTCACCCATTCCTTCTCTCCTGAGATGCTGCCTGACCTGCTGAGTTACTCCAGCATTTTGTGAATAAATAGCCTCCAACCTTATCATTCCACAGCCCCACACTGCCCACTTCTACCTTCTCCTCAAAATCTACAAACAGCTGCCCTGGCAGACCCATTGTTTCTGCCTGTTCTTTCCCCATCTTCACCATGGACATCCAGTCCCTCTATGTCTCCTTCCCCCATCGCAACTCTTAGATTCTCTTCTCACGTAAACCAACTAAAACCTTCCCCTACAACCACATGAGATGTAACACCTGCCCTTATATCTCCTCCCTCATCTCTACCCAGTGGTCCTTCCAAGTGAGACAGAGATTCACATGGACCTCCTCTCACCTCATCTGGTGTTCCTGATGTGGCCTCCTGTACATCGGCGAGACCATGTATAGACTCCGTGACCATTTCGCTGAACACGAGCTTGGTCCGCCAAGGCCTGGTGGATCTCCTGGTTACTGACCACTTTAACACCGCTTCTCATTCCCATACTGAATTTTCTGTCCTGGACCTCCTCCATTGCCAGAGCGAGGCCATGCATAAATTGAAGGAACAGCACCTCATATTTCGCTTGGGTAGCTTACAACCCAACGGTATGAACATTGAATTTTCCAAATTTAGTTATCTTTTACATACGCCTCCCTCTCTCCATCTCCAACCCCTCTTCCCCCAAACCCCCTTCCTCCACTACAAGTCAGTTAACGAGTTCCATAGATCGCAACTATGTATCCCCCTTGGGATCACACCATCTCTAGCCAACAGTCAGCCTTCTTACCAGAGGTCATCTGTTGCCAGCCCGATTTGTCTTGTTTTTTCTTTGCTTCCAGTTTCTTTCCCTACTCTTACTACTACACTCAGTCTGAAGAAGGGTCCCGACACGAAACGTCACTTATCCAATTTCTCCAGAGTTGTCTGACCCGCTGGGTTATTCCAGCATTTTGTTTCTATTTTTGGAAATATATAGTTCAGCATAACACCAAATTATGAACTTTAGCCACTGATCTCTCATGAAAGTTGAATACAGCAGGAATTATAATTAATATATACAGCACAAGGAAGAATCGGTGAAACCAGTGATAATGGAATTGTTTCTCAAAGGCTTGGTAACCAATGGGATGAACCTATGAAATACAGAATTGTTATTTCATTTTATGCTTATGAATTTGGTTCCATTCAAACTGTATTCGTATGTTAATAGTATGTGAGTCCCCTAGATATCTTAATAAAATCTGTAAGTGAAAATAACAATAGATAGTGAAGGGTCATTTGTATATACTTAACATAAATTTGCTTCATAATTTAGAGCATTAAACACTGCCTGCAGTATTCTGATTCCGATCTTGATAAGTGGAGAGATATTTGGTAAGGACCAGCTAATCAACTTAAATCTGTTGGACATTGAAGGCTCCATGTCATTGTTAATTGGCTTGCAAATGGAGGTTGGAGATATGGCCTACCCACTGCTTTATAAAGTATCAGTGCAAAATAGCCTAAGAAAAGCTTTTATGGATGCCGACATTATTATTATTCTCGACGATATTGCACCAGATAAAAATCAACCAATTGAAGACTCCTACAAAGACATAGTCAATCTTTACCAAGACATTGGGGTAAAGATTAACACTTTTGCAAAATCTGATGTCCGTGTGATTGTGGCTGGTGATCACATATTGAATTTGAAAGTACATAATCTTCTGCAAGGTGCATCTTCAATTGATTGTAATAATATTATAGCACTACCAACTCAACTTGAAGAAGAGACTAAGGCCCTACTGGCTAAGAAATTAAAAGTGAATACACAAGGTGGGTGCATTTTGCTCTTGTTTTTTTTAATCACTATTTTCTCATGTAGTCATGCTTGCCTCTGTCTAAGTTTCATAACTTGAAGGGCCATCACTTGCTTTCTCTATGGCGTTTAAGTTCCTTGAAATATGAATTTTATCCCTCTTATGAAACTGAGCACAGCTCATCGATTATTCTGGAACACATAAATTATGAGTAATTTCATATTTCTTAAGCATCCTTCCTTTACATAAAGATATAGAAATATTATTATTGAGTGCTAATGTCACAGTGTTAAGCCCAATATTCCATTAAAACACCATAGAGTTTCCACAAAACCATTGTAAGTTCCAGTTTGTAATATGAGCAACTTGCTATAACTTGACAATTCTAATGCCAGTATTTAATGAAATTAATGAAATAAATCCTAGTCCTGTAATCTTATCCTTCTATTTTCTATATGTCTCTCCTATCAATAATTATCTTCTAATAGAAATATTAAAATACCAGTTTAGAAATTCATTATTTCATAAAATATATGCTCAAGTAAATTAGGATTGCACAGTGGCATATCTGGTGGAGTTGCACCCTCAGTTGAATCCAGAGACCTGGGTTTGATTCTAATTCCCCGGGTGCTATGTGGAGCTTGCATGTTCTCCCTGTGACTGCGTGTGTTGCCTCTGGACGCTCTGGTTTTCTCACACGTCCCAAGGACATGAAGGATTGTAGGTTGGTTGGCCTCAGTAAATTGCCCCCCTAATGTGTAAGGAGTGGAAAAGGAAGTGGGATGGCATAGACTCATGGGAACAGGTGTGGACTCTGCAGACCGAACGGCCTGTTTCCATGCACCCCTTTATTGGTCTTGATAATTACAAACAAGATTATATTTATTTTTAGCTTTAATTTTTGAGATGCAGTGTGGAAACAGGCAGTAGGTACAAGTCTGTGCTCTCTTGGTGTTGACTTTCTTGATTTTGGACCAAAACATTGGTCTGTCAATATCAATTAATATGTGGCGTGCAGTGGTCTTTTCTCCAAAAGGCCACTGGCTAGAGTAAAAATAATCCACAAGTAACCTTAGAACCCACAGAACTGTAGTGAAACTATGTCATATTCAACTCCTCCCCACCCCCCCCTGCCCAGCTAACGACTGGTTATGAAGGAGTAGGTTAACTCAATGAATGAATGAATGAATGAATAAGTTTATTGGCTAAGTATCAATAGTCAATAGTTGTTTATTTGTCACATACACATAAATGTGTAGTGAAATGAAACATTACCCGCAGTTGAAACATTAAGACCAATAAGAATAATCAATAAAAATGCAATAACACATACAATCATGCACTAACACCAAACAAAAGAAACATCCATCACAGTGAGTCTCCTCCAGTCCCTTCTCACTGTGATGGAAGGCCAAAATGTATTTTCTCTTCCCTGCCGTCTTCTCCCGAGGTCAGGCTGTTGTAGTTGCCACGTCGGGCGGTCGGGGCTCCCGACATTGGAGCGCCGCGCCGGACGGTGAAAGGTCCACGGCCTATTTCAGGCCGCGCCGGACGGTGAAAGGTCCACGGCGGGCCGACCCAAGCCCCGCGATTCGGGGCGGGCGAACACGCTGCCTCTGCCGCTGCCGCTGCTCCCGATGCCGGCCCCCACCCAGGGGCCTGCGGGCTTCCACGCGGCCCGCGCCGGAGCCTCCGGAGACGAGTCGCAGCCGCTCCCGCAGCATCCGAAGGCAGCCAGCGCCGCAGGTGGTGAGTCCGGGCCGTGGAATCTGCGAACCAGAGCCCCAGGTGGTCCCAGGTGCATGGCCGGTGGTAGGCCGCAGCGGGAACGGAGACACGACACAGAAACAAGTTCGTGTCTCCGTTCGGGAGAGATAATTTTTTACAGTTCCCGTTCCCTCCCACCCCCTCCCCCCCACATAACATACAAACACTACACCATATTAAAACTACAACTCATACAAAAACAACAAAAAACACAAAAGACAGACGGACTGCAGGCAAGCCGCAGCTGCGACGGCATACACATACAAGGAATGTGCCTTGGTGCTGTGCTCGCTAGTAACAACACGAACATACAGTAAACAATTAAGAATAAAGCATAAAACATTAAAACATTAAGAATACAACATTACAATTTCAACATGTGAGTGAAATAAACCAGAGCAAAAAGAGACTACAGACTTTTGGTTATTAAGTAGAGCTACTACTCGCGGAAAAAAGCTGTTTTTATGTCAGGCTGTGGAGGCTTCGACAGTCCGGAGTCACCTTCCAGAGGGAAGTGCTTCAAAGAGTTTGTGGCCAGAACTATTATTTCCATTCTATATTAATGGCATAGACAAAGGATGTATTATATACAACTTTGCTGATGATACAATGATAGGTAGGAATCTATATTTTTTTAAGTTGAGAAGAATGTAGGGCACCTAGCGAGAAGAGTGGGGAGTGGGGATGGAGGAGGCAGTCGTTTCAAACTGAAATATGTGGAGGCTTGATCATTGCAGAAGTTAAAATAGAAAGTAGACAATTTTTGAAAATATCAGGGATTTGAGGACTATGGGATGTGCCACAGAAGAGGATAAGAAGGCCTGAGCAGATTACCAATAATCGTATTATAGTTAGCAACTGATTTGGGCAGGTGTTTCCGGTATGAGATTGATGAAAGGGTCATGGGCTTCCTTAATTGAAGAAAGTGGCAGGTATATTTGAAGCACAGGGTAATGATAATGATGATGCAACTGAGATGGAGAAACTGAACTGATAGACTAGAATCCATACAGAAAGAAGGCGGATGTCCAATTAAGATATCTCCAGGAGATATAGGGATTATAGTATTGATAATCTTTTCCCAGAAATAGACATTGGTAAGTTAAAAAGTAAAGAAATAATTAAAAATGGAGTTCACAAGTAGGATGCAGAAATTTTCCAGATCCACGGCTGTTTTATTTTAAGAAAATGAATGGAAGGTTATTAAATGTAGTAACAGATTCAGCCAAATGGAGGAGAGGAGTGGATCGATACTGATTGATCAATCAATTGTTCAAGAAAGGATGGAAGGGCTAATGAGCCAATCTGATAGGATACACTGTCCACAACATTCTCCAAGTAACCTTTTTTTGTACTGTGTTAACCTAAATGTCAAACTCTCTATCACAAGCTCTCAATTCCTAACATAACACATTCCTAGCCCTCGTTAGTACACAATGCATGGAACAAGCTGCCACAACTTTGTTGTTCTGTATGTTGAAAATTAATGACCTGCTCTCTGCAGAGATGCTGTGTGACCTGCTCAGCATTTTCAAAATGCTTCCAACAATGAAATTGAAAACGTAATTTTAAATCTGTATTGATTAAGGATGTATCACTCTTCCTAAAGTTAGATTATCCAACTGACAGTTGCAGAGTCAAACACGTTTTATCTGATTGAACTAGTTTTAACATTGTTTTTGTCATTGGGCACTGTTATGCCCAATAACAATATATTCTCTGTTGTGGATTGGTTCAGTTAGGAAGTAACCGCAGTGATATGTATTCAAATGTGAATTCAAAAGAGTACAGAGTGAAACTTTATGTACAATTATCCACAAGAATTTCAAATCTCAACCATCCAATCAGAAGTAAACGGATCTTTTCTCATTCTTCTAAACTAGAGTGAATGCAGGCTGAGACTGCTTAATCTCTATGACATATCCACTATTTCAGGAACCAGCCTGATGAATTTTCACTGCACTCCCTCAAAGGCAAACATATCCTTTTATTAAGTAAAGAGACCCACATTGTTGGCTTTCAGTGATTATCTATTTGGCTCCTTGGCCCCTTGGATCAACATTAACCAATCTCACACCATTAAAAAAATATTCTACCTTTCTCTTTTGTGTACCAAAGAAGATACAACTTTACATTTTTCACCCTTATATTTAATCTGCCCTGTTCTTGCCCACTCACTCACTTACTCAATCGAGTTGCCAATGACCCGACCATGCAAATTCTCACTTATGTTTTTAAAGCATTTTTCAAGTTAGTAATAATAATAAAATATTTCATGGTATTTATTGATATCTGGATACAATATATATTCCATTAGTTTATTTATGGGTAGCATTACAGTGATTATTCATGAACTGAAATAATTATAGTAAGTATATGTGGAGAAATATGTTATCACAGAAAACCAACATTTATGACTTGCGGAGAAATAGGCTTACACACAGTTCTCAGGAGCAGAACCCTTGTGCGCTCCGGGGACTGCCTGATTCCCATTGAAACTTCTAAATAGCCTACATTTTTCTCAACAATCCCACTGTCCATGACTTCTGAGTCCGTGCACTGTAGTTCTAGAGTGAAGAATGTGCTGGAGATCAGAAACCAACACATCTGGACCCATTCTGTCGATGCACTCCTCTCTGAATCCAGTGATAGTTCCAGGTCGCATCTCAGTTATCAATCAATGTCTCCATTCATTTGAATAGAATTGTTGACATAAGAGCTTATTTTTCCTTCTTTAACTTTGAATATTTACAGTTATAGATATATTTACATTTTTAACTAAATTAAATTTTGAATATTTAAAAACAGTTAATTTTTGAAATTATTTAAACTATTTTAAACACATTGAAAATGCCTAGCGGGCCAGTCTGAAAAACAAGATCTCGGGTTCTGTTAACTGAGGCCTTACCATTCATAGCCACTCCACTTCGCAGAAGGGCAGCGTGGTGGAGGGCAGTGCAATGGATGCAGCAGATAAATGCAACAGCTGGGTTGATGTGTCCATAAAAGACTTGACGTCTGGTGAAGCCTGGCTCAGCCCTCTGTTTCAGGTTGTTTGGAAATGAATGTTTTAAGATGCATAGGAAGGGGGTAAGGGAAGAGAAAATTAAATGGGAAAGTCTGTTACAGGGTGAAATGTGGGAGAGATCAAATATGAAACAGACACTGGCATAAATTGATTGAGGACTTTAATGAGATAACAATCAAAATGCAAACAACAGATGATATGGTAAGAAGTTCGTAAAGGGAGGGAAGGCTTAGGGTGATTGATAAAATGCTAAAAATGTAGGCTGTATTGTCCTAGATGGTACTGAGCTTCCTATGTGCCTTTGGAGCGGTACTTTTGGAAAAGGTCTTGTATATGAGGTGATGAATCATGTGCCACATGATACCTAATTCCTCCTCTCCCCTGTTACATGTTATTCATGTAGTTAGTCCAGTTGCATTTCTTATCAATGGCGATCCTCAGTACTGTCAGTGATAATGTCACTGAATGTCAAGGACACATAGTTAGTCATTTTCTTTTTGTAAATGGTCATTGCTGGCACTTGTGTGGCATAAATGTTAATTGCACTTCTCAGACCATGCTTATCTAACACTTACTGCATGGAGGCAAGGACTGCTTCGTTTCTTAAGAAGTTACAAATAACTCCTGAATTTGATATGTTTCAAAATGCCCAATAATTTAGGTACTAATAAATTAGAACATCGGCCGCTTTAGATTAGCATAATTATTTAATTGGTATTATTAATTTTAGTTTAGTTTAGAGATACAGTGCAGAAACAGGCCCTTTGGCCCACAGAGCCCGTGCCGACCAGCGATCCCCACACACTAAGGCTATCCTACACACACTAGGGACATTTTACAATTATACTAAGCTAATTAGCCCACAACCTAGTGCATCTTTGGAGTGTGGGAAGAAACCAGAGATCCTACACAAGTCACGGGGACAATGTACAAACTCCGTTCAGGCAAGCCCCCTTAGTCAAGATTGAACCCAGGTCTCTGGCACTGTAGTGCAGCAACTCTACTGCTGCGCCACTGTGCCGCCCTATCTTTGAGTTTTATCTTTAAATTTAATTCTGATAATATATATACTATATATAGTCGACGTATTTGTTTATGGACTTATAATTAATATATTTTGTCCATTCCCCCAACAACCTTCTGGTTCTATAGACATGAAAAATGTAATTGTTTGGGGAAACATTGGCAGAACGACTTACATTGACCTGCACAGAGCACGTGTTCATCAGTACGAAAGCGCCATCTGGGGTCCAGCTGATTTTTCACACTCTGTAATGGACGTAATCAATGATAAGTAAGGAAAAATTCTTGATAGAGAATAGCTCTGAACTGAATCTTTTCTGTTGAACTACTAGATATAATTGTGGCAGTAGTTCTGCAATTTAGGTTTGTACAATAATTTAAAGATTTTTTTAGTAATTTGCCCGAGTGACGGCAGTGGCCAATGGGGGGGTTCGAGGGGTTGACGAGAGCGTCAGAGGAGGGTGGGAGGAGGAGGGGGGAGGAGGAGGAGGGGGGGAGGAGGAGGAGGGGGGGAGGAGAAGGAGGGGGGGAGGAGAAGGAGGGGGAGGAGGAGGAGAGGGCTGGGTGAGGGGAGGGGGTGGAGATGGAGTGGGTAAGGGGGGTATGGGGGGAGGAGGAGAGGGGTATTGGGGGGGGAGGAGGAGGGGATGGAGTGGGTGAGGTGCGGTGGGGGGAGGAGGAGGAGGGGGGCTTGAGTAGGTGAAAAGGGGGTGGGGGGGAGGAGGAGGCCAAAACGGTACACGATAGCGCCACAATTTTTGGCTTACCATACGCACCATTATCCTGGGGACCATTTAAAATAACTTTCATTCACATTGGTGATATATTTTTAAAGTTAGAGAGATTTTTAAGTTTAAAAATTACCTTTTAAACCAATTTCATTATGATCTTCAATGTGTGACGTCAGAGTGGGACCCACACGAGTGTCAGCCAATGAGAGGGGGGCCAGGGAGTCGCGGCCAATAAACTGACTTTAACAAATGCGCTCTCACCCCCCCCCCCCCCCCCCACATGCCTCGCGCCAGAGCTTCCTCCCGTGGCAAGAAGGCAAGGTGAGTCGCTCCCTCTCCCCTTTCCTCTCCCCCCTCGCCCGCACCCAGCCCCGGGGGAGACTCCAAGCAGCAGGCAGATGGTCGCCGTCCTCAGCCGACGGCGTTGTCGAGACCCGCTCCCGCCCGGACCCAGCGCCCCGCACCATCTCTGGAATGCAACCCCCACCGGGATGGGGTTGTGGGGGGGGATGGGGGAGTGTGGGTGGGAGTGGGGGTTGGGGGGGAGGGGAGTGGAGTGGGAGTGGGGTGCAGTAGAGAGTGGGGGTGAAGTGGGGTGGGGGGTAGTGGAATCGGGGAGGGGGTGTGGGGGGGAGGAGGGGTGAGAGGAGTGGGGGCAGAGTAGGGGTGGGTTAGGGGGGGGATGGAGTGGGTGAGTGGGGGGAGGAGGTGGGGGGATAAGGGGGTTTGAGTGGGAGGGGGTCAGGGAGCTAGACCAATACAGGAGAGGCTTTGGGTCCATGGCTCGCTCTGGCTGCAGCGCTGGCGCCACGGGGCCGAGGTAAGTGGCAACTTCTCCCCTTCCCTGTCCTCCCTCTACGAGGAATGGGCCCAACGGGTCCACTTGGTCTAGTTTTACTTAAAATTCCAGCATCTTTAGTCTTTTATGTCTCCATGTTTTGGGTCAATTTATTTGGTTTTATTTATCTTAAGACAATTCCTTAATTCTAGAAATCAACTAAATGAATCTTCCCTGTAATACGTCCCAGGCTCGGATACCCTTAATGAAGCCAAGACTAAATGCAGTATATAAGACTAGTTAAAACAAATGTAGGTCCCTTGCAGTCAGAAACAGGTGAATTGATCATGGGGAACAAGGACATGGCAGACCAATTGAATAACTACTTTGGTTCTGTCTTCACTAAGGAAGACATAAATAATCTGCCGGAAATAACAGGGGACCGGGGGTCAAATGAGATGGAGGAACTGAGTGAAATCCAGGTTAGTCGGGAAGTGGTGTTAGGTAAATTGAATGGATTAAAAGCCGATAAATCCCCAGGGCAAGATAGGCTGCATCTCAGAGTGCTTAAGGAGGTAGCCCCAGAAATAGTGGATGCATTAGTGATAGTTTTTCAAACGTTTAAAAACAATATTGGTGCAAAATAAAAGTCCAACATCCCTAGTGCAACCAAGACTGTTCATAGTTGGTGTTTGTAGTATTCAAGAGCCTTATTTAGATTCTGGAGTAGTTCCTGAGGACTGGAGGGTAGCTAATGTAACCCCACTTTTCAAAAAGGGAGGGAGAGAGAAAACGGGGAATTACAGACCAGTTAGTCTAACATCGGTAGTGGGGAAAATGCTAGAGTCAGTTATTAAAGATGGGAAAGTGGTGAAATCATTAGACAAAGTCAGATTTGGAAAGTGGTGAAATCATTGGACAAAGTCAGCATGGATTTATGAAAGGTAAATCATGTCTGACGAATCTTATAGAATTTTTCGAGGAAGACTGAGGGGGATCTTATAGAAACATATAAAATTCTTAAGGGGTTGGAGAGGCTAGATGCGGGAAGATTGTTCCCGATGTTGGGGGAGTCCAGAACCAGGGGTCACAGCTTAAGGATAAGGGGGAAGTCTTTTAGGACCGAGATGAGAAAACATTTCTTCACACAGAGAGTGGTGAGTCTGTGGAATTCTCTGCCACAGAAGGTAGTTGAGGCCAGTTCATTGGCTATATTTAAGAGGGAGTTAGATGTGGCCCTTTTTGCTAAAGGGATCAGGGGGTATGGAGAGAAGGCAGGTACAGGTTATTGAGGTGGATGATCAGCCATGATCATATTGAATGGCGGTGCAGGCTCGAAGGGCCGAATGGCCTACTCCTGCACCTATTTTCTATGTTTCTATGTTTCTATGTAACTAGTAGAGTGGATAAGGGAGAACCAGTGGATGTGTTATATCTGGACTTCCAGAAGGCTTTCGACAAGGTCCCACGTAAGAGATTAGTATGCAAACTTAAAGCACACGGTATTGTGGGTTCAGTGTTGATGTGGATAGAGAACTGGCTGGCAGACAGGAAGCAAAGAGTAGGAATAAACGGGTCCTTTTCAGAATGGCAGGCAGTGACTAGTGGGGTACCGCAAGGCTCAGTGCTGGGACCCCAGCTATTTACAATATATATTAATGATTTGGACGAGGGAATTGAATGCAACATCTCCAAGTTTGCAGATGACATGAAGCTGGGGGGCAGTGTTAGCTGTGAGGAGGATGCTAGGAGGCTGCAAGGTGACTTGGATAGGTTAGGTGAGTGGGCAAATGCATGGCAGATGCAGTATAATGTGGATAAATGTGAGGTTATCCACTTTGATGGCAAGAACAGGAAAGCAGACTATTATCTGAATGGTGGCCGATTAGGAAAAGGGGAGATGCAACGAGA
This sequence comes from Rhinoraja longicauda, assembly GCF_053455715.1. NCBI lineage: Eukaryota > Metazoa > Chordata > Chondrichthyes > Rajiformes > Arhynchobatidae > Rhinoraja > Rhinoraja longicauda. The sequence goes on from NC_135960.1 coordinate 35,880,179, forward strand.
CCTGGGTGTCGTGGTACACCAGTCATTGAAAATAGGCATGCAGGTGCAGCATGCAGTGAAGAAAGCGAATGGTATGTTGGCATTCAAAGCGAGGGGATTTTAGTATAGGAGCAGGGATCTGTTGTCGCATCCACATTAAACTGCATCTGCCAAGCATTCGCCCACTCACACAACCTGTCCAAGTCACCCTGCAACCTCATAGCATCTTCCTCACAGTTCACACTGCCACCCAGCTTTGTATCATCTGCAAATTTGCTAATAGTACTTTTAATCCCTTCATCCAAGTCATTGATGTATATTGTAAATAGCTTCTCTAGTAATTTGATGCTGACCTCCCATCTACCTCATTGGAGACCGTGGAACGATTTTTTATTGGACATTATCTTGCACAGAATGTTGTACCCTTTATCTGTGCACTATGGATAGCTTTCATGTATTGTCTTTTGACTGGATAGCACGCAAACAAAAGCTTTTCACTGTACTTCGATACACGTGATAACAAACGAAAACTAAATTATCCTCAGTGTAAAACATTAGTATTCAATCTGTTCGGCTTCCCTCTTCTGAGCTGCCAACACAAATCCACCAGTTATAAAACTTGTTTAACTATTAATTCAGAATACAGATTGTCTATCTCCCTTAACATCTCAGAAGCTTTAAATTTCTCACCAAGCATTTTTATTAAAAACTAGACCAAGTGGACCCGTTGGGCCCAAACCTCTCCTGCATTGGTGCAGCACCCTCCCCCCTCCTTCCCCCCCATCCCTCCCTCCTCCCCTCCCTCCTCCCCTTCCCCCCTTCCCCTCCCCCCCACTCCAACCCCCTCAACCCTCCTTATCCTCCCTCCTCCCCCTCCCTCCCTCCCCCCTCCCTCCCTAGGAGATAGATTTAAACTTTAAAATGTGAATAAGTAAAAATATAACACCAATTTCAATGAAACTTCTTCCATTAGCACCAAAGGGACGACGGTGAGTCAGGTGGGCCTAAAATTGTCGCGCTATCGTGTACCGTTTTGACTAGTTCAGGAACAAACAAACAAATGAGAGTTTTAGTGTATAGATGAGTAAATTTCCAGTCTACATATTCTTTTCATTAGACAGCTAGCCAAATCTGTATTTGGTTAGTTAATGCACACAACTCAAGTTTAATTACTTCAGAACATGACAGCTTCATCAATGGTGCAACATCTGCAAACATCACCAGTCTACTGAACTCACTTCCTACTGGTAAAACCTCCCCAACTACACAATTACAAAAAAGATATGTGTTGTAATTTAGATATCTTGCCAGCTGTAAATTTTAATTCGAGTCACTCTTTACATCTATTGATCTATTGTCAACCACTGCATTGTTTCTTTGAAGTCCTGCTGTATAGTGCAGAGAAATGTTTCTGAAACAATTCTTATTTCTATGCACGTCTGTATCTTCTGTGTGGCCAAGATCACTCCACTTTGGAAAGAAGAGTTTTCAGATGTCATACCCCTTAACAGATGTTTTCCCCAAATCTGCTTCATTTTCTACATCCTTTACCATCAAGTAAGGCTTTCTTAACTTTTTCTTCTCCCATACAGCTTTAGGATGAGGGATTCCTATTACATTGAGTGGCAGTGAAGCTGGGATTGTTCTCTTCAGCAAAGAATTAATTAGAGCTTTGGTTTATAACCCAAAAATATTGAAGATACTCAGCAGGGAAGTTAGCACCTGTGGAGAGAAAAATATGAATGTGTCAGGTTGTGGACTTTTCATCAGAAATTCTGGCAAATAGGACAAAACCCCTCCACTGGCTGGCATGCAACTGACTGGAGTACAAAGTAGTGGCAGAAGGACTAGTGAGGGGGACAAAGAGGTGAATCTGTTGTACGTGTTGGCAGGTCTGGAATGTATTTGGTATGTTGTGTAATTCATTGATTTGATGATCTCTACAAACACTTACTATGTCATATTTCCCCCTATAAAGCACAACAATCTTTAAATCTTATTAAAGTTCTTGTATAACTACGTTATTGCATGTGATTTGCCAATTGGCCTCAATTGTTAGATATAATTATTGGGAAATTTTTACACCAGTGCCAAGTATTATTTTTACCTCAACTTTTACTTTACAGTAATTGGATAGAGACCGAGTTCCAGGAAGCAGTACGTTCTCACCGAACAACACTTCAGCAGATAGTAAAACGCCCCATAGGTTTTTCCTTGGCCATTGCAATATACAAAATCTTGCAGTACTGGTATTTTGATTCACCACCAGGGGAGATACTGTCTCTTGGAGTTATCAGTAACGGTGAGTCACTCACTTTTTAAATATGTATTTTCCTCAAGTTTGCTCCTCTCTTTCTGACCTGCTGACCCGTTCAGGGATATCTAGATAGTTTTGGTTTACCTCTGTCCTATATCCAATTAATTTCTATATTGCCTAACAGGAATTAGTGGAAAGAGTTGGGGTCCAATTTGACGTCTTCTATGTAATCCAACCAAGTCAATACACCCTCTATTAATTGCCAATTTTGTCAAATTTTACAGCTGGTTGGGACAGCAAGTAGTGTACTTGCATTGTCTGCTGTTGTGCCACCTAATTATCCAATGATTGTCAACAGTTCAGTAAAACTGGATGAAAAGAAATAGCTCATAGAGTCATATTGCATGGAAATAGGCTATTTGACGCCCAACATCCATGCATCCATCTGGCACCCATCTCTATTAATTCCATCTTCCAGCACTTGAGCCACAGTCTTCTATGCCTGGGTGATTCAAATACTCATCCAGACATTTCTTAAATGCAGTCAGAATCTCTGCGTTCACCACTTTCTCAAGTAGCATATTCCAGGTACTTGCCACTGGGTGAAAACACCGGGGTGGTGACATCACCTTGTCCCTTATTTGGGAGTGAGATAGTTGCCACCCCTAGGTCTAGCAGAAGATGCACTCATTGGAGTGCATTAAATATATCATAGCAATGGTATTGTACAGAGGCCTATGTAATTTGAGAACTTTGACTTTTTTCCCCACTACATTACAGGTTTTCCTTCTGCCAGGTTCCTTTCATTCTCTCCTAGCAGCTAAAAAAGTAATAATCCAGAGGGACTCGGAACAGCAGATGATCACTGTAGGTGGAGGTGGATTTTATGTATTCAAATCTCAGTGTGTGCTTGTCAACAGATCATTCATATCTGCAGGGCAACATATTTTAGTAATGTGTAGGAAGGATACACATCCTATATAAGTCAAGTCAAGTCAAGTCAATTTATTTGTATAGCACATTTAAAAACAACCCACGTTGACCAAAGTGCTGCACACCTGACTAGGACTATATAAGGAGAGATTAGAAAGACTGGGCTTGTATTCACTGGAGTTTAGAAGGATGAGAGGGGATCTTATAGAGACGTATAAAATTATGAAAGGACTGGACAAGCTAGATGCAGGAAAAATGTTCCCAATGTTGGGCGAGTCCAGAACCAGGGGCCACAGTCTAAGAATAAAGGGGAGGCCATTTAAAACTGAGGTGAGAAAAAACTTTTTCACCCAGAGTTGTGAATTTGTGGAATTCTCTGCCACAGAAAGCAGTGGAGGCCAATTCAATGCAGGAATTTAAAATAGAGTTAGATAGAGCTCTAGGGGTTAGTGAAATCAAGGGATATGGGGAGAAGGCAGGCACGGGTTACTGATTGTGGATGATCAGCCATGATCACAATGAATGGCGGTGCTGGTTCGAAGGGCCAAATGGCATCCTTCTGCACCTATTTTCTATGTTTCTATGGAACTGCAAATGCTGGTTTAAACCGAAGATAGACCCAAAAAGCTGGAGTATCTTTTATTCATTTGTTTGATATCTCTCCATATCACTGTCTATATCTCTCATTTCCTTTTCCCCCGACTCTCAGTCTGAAGAAGGGTCTCGACCCGAAACATCACCCATTCCTTCTCTCCAGAGATGCTGCCTGACCCGCTGAGTTGCTCCAGCGTTTTGTGTCTACATATGGTTTATCTGTTCTACCGGGAAGCCGTGGAGAGAAGTAAAAGACGTGTCTATCTTCATATTTTAGTAATGCATTGCGGATCCTTTTATTCTCCTATTAATTTGACTGTTATAGATTCCTACGTGCAGGTTAAAATTCAAATTATAGTCTCAATGACTCATTGAATTTTACCTTGTTGAGTGGCAAGATTATCAGCTCTGATGGGACTAACTCTGCAGAATTATTAGACACTTGTGCATAGAGTTTGCTCTTGAAGCCTCACACTTTCCAATGGGTTTGAGTTCTGGCTGTAATTGAGTCACGAAATAGATACAAAATCTACCTTCACAACGGTTGATAAATGATGAAAGTACTGAGAAATCATCCAATTATCTGTATGTCACTGAAAGATGGAGAATAACCAATTGATTGATACCAATCTGCTGCTACTTGTCACCATGGACAAGTGACCGAGCTGTCCGCGAGTCTCTGGGAGGTGAATAAGGCCCAGTTACCTCTAGACACTCTCTCCACTGCCCAATCTGTCCCAGCTCCCACCCTCTCCTCACCCCTGGCCACTCTGTCCCACCCTCTCTCCCCTGCCCACTCCAGCCCACCCACCTCACCCCTGCCCACTCCATCCAACCCTCTCTCCCCTGCCCCCTCCATCCCACCCTCTCTCCCCTGCCCACTCCATCCCACCCTCTCCTCACCCCTGCCCACTCCATCCAACCCTCTCTCCCCTGCCCACTCCATCCAACCCTCTCTCCCCTGCCCACTCCATCCCACCCTCTCTCTCTCTCCACTGCCCACTCAATCCCACCTAAGGTTGCCAACTGTCCCATATAAGCTGGGACATCCAGTATTTTGGGCTAAATTGGTTTGTCCCGTACGGGACCGCCCTTGTCCTGTATTAGGCCCAGGGAGCGCTGTAGACCCGGACGTTATAGGCCCTGACGCTGTAGGCCCGGACGCTGTAGGCCAGGACGATGTAGGCCCTGATGCTGTAGGACCGGACGCTGTAGGCCCGGATGATGTAGGCCCGGATGATGTAGGCCCTGACGCTGTAGGCCCGGACGCTGTAGGCCCGGACGCTGTAGGCCCGGACGCTGTAGGCCCGGACGCTGTAGGCCCGGACGCTGTAGGCCCGGACGCTGTAGGCCCGGACGCTGTAGGCCCGGACGCTGTAGGCCCCGACGCTGTAGGTCCCGACAGTTTAGGTCCCTACACTCCAGGTTTCCGACATTTTCACTCCGGACAGTCTAGGTCCGGAGGCCCAGGCGCCGCCTAACGGACGTTGCGTAACAATCCGCCTCCCGGCCCGGGCGGCCACCATTGGTGGAGCGGGAGCACGTAGCCGCTGGCTGGGTGAGGTCACGTGGGGCGCGAGGCGGTGACGTCACCTTGTCCCGTACTTGGGAGTGAGATAGCTGGCACCCCTAGTCCCACCCTCGCCTCTCCCCTCCCCACTCTGTCCCACCCCCTCACCCCTCCCCACTCTGCCCCACCCTCTCCTCTCTCCTCCCCACTCTGTCCCACCCTCTCTCCCCTCCCCACTCTGTCCCACCCTCTCCTCTCCCCTCCCCACTCTGTCCCACCCTCTCCCCTCCCCACTCTCTCCCACCCTCTCCTCTCCCCTCCCCACTCTCTCCCACCCTCTCCTCTCCCCTCCCCATTCTGTCCCACCCTCTCCTCTCCCCTCCCCACTCTCTCCCACCCTCTCCTCTCCCCTCCCCACCCTCTCCTCTCCCCTCCCCACCCTCTCCTCTCCCCTCCCCACTCTGTCCCACCCTCTCCTCTCCCCTCCCCACCCTCTCCTCTCCCTTCCCCACTCTCTCCCACCCTCTCCTCTCTCCTCCCCACTCTGTCCCACCCTCTCTCCCCACTCTGTCCTACCCTCTCCTCTCCCCTCCCCACTCTCTCCCACCCTCTCCTCTCCCCTCCCCATTCTGTCCCACCCTCTCCTCTCCCCTCCCACCCTCTCTCCCCATTCTGTCCCACCCTCTCCTCTCCCCTCCCCACTCTCTCCCACCCTCTCCTCTCCCCTCCCCACTCTCTCCCACCCTCTCCCCTCCCCACCCTCTCCTCTCCCCTCCCCACCCTCTCCTCTCCCCTCCCCACTCTGTCCCACCCTCTCCTCTCCCCTCCCACCCTCTCTCCCCATTCTGTCCCACCCTCTCCTCTCCCCTCTCCCCTCCCCACTCTCTCCCACCCTCTCTCCCCACTCTCTCCCACCCTCTCCTCTCCCCTCCCCACTCTCTCCCACCCTCTCCTCTCCCCTCCCCATTCTGTCCCACCCTCTCCTCTCTCCTCCCCACTCTCTCCCACCCTCTCCTCTCCCCTCCCCACTCTGTCCCACCCTCTCCTCTCCCCTCCCCATTCTGTCCCACCCTCTCCTCTCTCCTCCCCACTCTCTCCCACCCTCTCCTCTCCCCTCCCCACTCTGTCCCACCCTCTCCTCTCCCCTCCCAATTCTGTCCCACTCTCTCCCACCCTCTTGCCCCACTCTGTCCCACCCTCTCCTCTCCCCTCCCCACTCTCTCCCACCCTCTCCTCTCCCCTCCCCACTCTGTCCCACCCTCTCCTCTCCCCTCCCCACTCTCTCCCACCCTCTCTCCCCACTCTGTCCCACCCTCTCCTCCCTGCTCCCCACTCTGTCCCACCCCGCTATCTCCTCGCTCCTCCTCTCTCCCCACTCTGTCCCACCCTCTCCTCCCTGCTCCCCACTGTCCCACCCCGCTATCTCCTCGCTCCTCCTCACTGATCTTTGCCCTCTCCCAAGTCTTTCTTACTCACTGCTGCCACAATGGAAGCTCCCGTTTGATGTAGTCACTGCTTGCTGCACTCCCTCCCGGCTGCACCTCACTTGTCATTGCTGCCCCGTGCAGAAAACCAGGGAGATTGTTCTTACAGTTTAGTAAAAAACAGATCGGGTAGATGCACAGAGTCTCTTGCCCAGAGTAGGGGAATCGAGGACCAGAGGACATAGGTTCAAGGTGACGGGGGAAAGATTCAATAGGAATCTGAGAGGTAATATTTTCACACAGAGAGTAGTGGGTGTATGGAACAAGCTGCCAGAGGAGGTAGTTGAGGCTGGGACTATCGCAACGTTTAAGAAACAGTTGGCCAGGTACATGGATAGGACAGGTTTGGAGAGTTATGGACCAAACGTGGGCAGGTGGTGTGTAGCTGGGACATTGTTGGCCGGTGTGGGCAAGTTGGGCCAAAGGGCCTGTTTCCACACTGTATCACTCTGACCTCCCACAGATTCCCTCTAAATCTCTTACTCCTTACCCTAAATCTATGTCCTCTAGTTTTATCTATCTCTGATATGGGAATCATCTTCCTGCAGTCTACCCTCTTTATACCTCGTATAATTTTGTACACCTTAATCATGTCCCCTTTTAAACTAACCTTTTCTGCTCCATGGAAACCAGACCTATCCTCTCCCATCTATGCTCATAACTAGGAAAATTGACAGGGGAATTTATTATGGGGAACAAGGAAATGGCAGACGAGTTGAACCGGTACTTTGGATCTGTCTTCACTAAGGAATATACAATCTCCCAGATGTTCTAGTGGCCAGAGATCCTAGGGTGACGGAGGAACTGAAGGAAATCCACATTAGGCAGGAAATGGTGTTGGGTAGACTGATGGGACTGAAGGCTGATAAATCCCCAGGGCCTGATGGTCTGCATCCCAGGGTACTTACGGAGGTGGCTCTAGAAATTGTGAATGCATTGGTGATCATTTTCCAATGTTCTATAGATTCAGGATCAGTTCCTGTGGATTGGAGGGTAGCTAATGTTAATCCACTTTTTAAGAAAGGAGGGAGAGAGAAAACGGGAAATTATAGACCAGTTAATCTGACATCAGTGGTGGGGAAGGTGCTGGAGTCAATTATAAAAGACGCAATTGCGGAGCATTTGGATATCAGTAACAGGATCGTTCCGAGTCAGCATGGATTTACGAAGGGGAAATCATGCTTGACTAATCTTCTGGAATTTTTTGAGGATGTAACTTGGAAAATTGACTGGGGAGAGCCAGTGGATGTGGTGTACCTCGACTTTCAGAAAGCCTTCGACAAGGTCTCTCATAGGAGATTAGTGGGCAAAATTAGAGCACATGGTATTGGAGGTGGGTTACTGACATGGATAGAAAATTGGTTGACAGACAGAAAGCAAAGAGTGGGGATAAATGAGTCCCTTTCAGAATGGCAGGCAGTGACTAGTGGGGTACCGCAAGGCTCGGTGCTGGGACCACAGCTATTTACAATATACGTTAATGACTTGGATGAAGGGATTAAAAGTACCATTAGCAAATTTGCAGATGATACAAAGCTGGGTGGTAGTGTGAACTGTGAGGAAGATGCTATGAGGTTGTAGGGTGACTTGGACAGGTTGTGTGAGTGGGCGGATGAATGGCAGATGCAGTTTAATGTGGATAAGTGTGAGGGTATCCACTTTGGTGGTAAGAATAGGAAGGCAGATTATTATCTGAATGGTGTCAAGTTAGGAAAAGGGGACGTACAACGAGATCTGGGTGTCCTAGTGCATCAGTAACTGAAAGGAAGCATACAGGTGCAGCAGGCAGTGAAGAAAGCCAATGGAATGTTGGCCTTCATAACAGGAGTTGAGTATGGTAGCAAAGAGGTCCTTCTGCAGTTGTACAGGGCCCTAGTGAGACCGCACCTGGAGAACTGTGTGCAGTTTTGGTCTCCAAATTTGAGGAAGGATATTCTTGCTATTGAGGGCGTGCAGCGTAGGTTTACTAGGTTAATTCCCGGACTGTCGTGTGTTGAAAGGCTGGACAAGACTAGGCTTGTATACACTGGAATTTAGAAGGATGAGAAGGGATCTTATCGAAACATATAAGATTATTAAGGGGTTGGACACGTTAGAGGCAGGAAACATGGTCCCAATGTTGGGGGAACCCAGAACCAGGGGCCACAGTTTAAGAATAAGGGGTAGGCCATTTAGAACGGAGATGAGGAAAAAAATTTCAGTCAGAGAGTTGTAAATCTGCGGAATTCTCTGTGTCAGAAAGCAGTGGAGGCCAATTCTCTGAATGCATTCAAGAGAGAGCTAGATAGAGCGCTTAAGGATAGCGGAGTCAGGGGGTATGGGGAGAAGGCAGGAACATGGTACTGATTGAGAATGATCAGCCATGATCACATTGAATGGTGGTGCTGGCTCGAAGGGCCGAATGGCCTACTCCTGCACCTATTGTCTATAACTGAAACTGACTGGTTGCAGCAAAACCTGGCTCGGCAATTCAAAAACCCAGAAACAAAGGAGATTACAAAAAGTGCTGACACTGCCCGGCCATCATGGGTACTGACCTTCCCACCATTGAACGGATCTATAGGAGGTATGCCTCAAAAAGGCAACCAGCATCATTAAGGACCCACACCACACTGGTCATGCTCTTTTCACTTGCAATCGAGACCTGGCCAGACTCTCGTTTCCTCCAGCTATCGCGAAGTAGGTATAGGAGTCTGAAAACCTTGACCTCCAGGTTTAGGAACAGCTTCTTCCCAACAACCATCAGGCTATTGAACACTACAAACACCAACTACGATCTTCCTCGGTTGCACTCGGAACTTTGGAATTTTGTGTTGTTTTGCACTATATTGTGTTTCCATATTTATTGAACATATTTTTTTTGTTTATTATCCTGTCTATTAAGTACAGTGTTTACAAACTTGTTGTGCTGCTGCAAGGATTTCATTGTACTATTTTGGTACATAGGGCAATTAAACACTCTTGACTTTTGAATCCCTCCATCCCAGGCAAAAACATGATGAATGTCCTCTGCACCCTTTCTATCACTGTCAGCTCTTTCAAGATCACTTACAAGATCACTATTAACCTACATAATTCTTCATTGTAAAAAAAAAGCAATTGAAATCAGTAACTTTATTTCATTATATTCAAACATTATGATACATACATTGTTACTTAGAGTGAATAGAGCATTAAATACATTATGTCATAGAGTAGATGGACTAAGATAAATGGAAGGAGAAAAAAATAGAATAATATGCTAATAGTGGTTAGATAAGAAGAGTGGGTGGATGCTCTTGTGCAGCAGCAGTGAACTGTTGAGCTGAATTAACTGATTTTATGTCATTCAAGATTCAAGATTCAAGATAGCTTTATTGTCATCCAAATTGGACGAAATTCAGTCACCCACAGTCCAACAACAAAAGCATCAAAATAGGCATTAAATTTACACAACCCCCAAAACACACAAAAGAAACATCCATCAAGAAAACATCCATCACAGTGAGTCTCCTCCAGTCCTCTCCTCACTGTGATGGAAGGCCACAATGTCTTTTCCCTTCTCCTGCCGTCCTCTCCCGCGGTCAGGCTGTTGTGGTTGCAGGCCGCGCCGGACGGTCCGCAGCGGGCCGAGCCTAAGGCGAGTCGCAGCCGCTCCCGCAGCCTCCGAAGACGGCCGGCTCCGCCGATGATAAGTCCGATCCGGGGCGGGCGAACACGCTGCTGCTGTTGCTGCACGTCGGGGCGGTCGTGGCTCCCGACATTGAAGCCCCTGCCCAGCAGAGAAAAATCCCGCGGCCTATCTTAGGCCGCGCCGGACGGTGAAATGTCCGCGACCCAAGCCCCGCGGTCCGGGGCGGGCGAACACGCTGCCGCTGCCGGAGCTCCTGATGTCGGCATCCACGCGGCCCGAGCATAAGGCGAGTCGCAGCTGCTCCCGCAGCCTCCGAAGACGGCCGGCTCCGCTGATGGTAAGTCCGGTCCGCGGGCTCTGCGAACCGGAGCCCTGGAGGCCTCCAGCTCCAGGAGTTGGGCCGATGGTAGGCCGCAGCAGGAACGGAGACAACACCCAGAAAACAAAGGTCGGGTCTCCGTTCGGAAGGGACACCTATTTACAATTTTACAGTTCCCCCCCTCCCCCCCACATACACACATAGTACACAAACACAAAAACACGACATCACAACTACAATTAAGACAAAAAAACAACAAAAACACAAAGACAAATGGACCGCAGGTAAGCCGCAGCTGCTATGGCAGCGCCGCCATTTTGGGTCTCCCTCCCTCAATGTAACTTTAGGTTCTAACATCTGTTTATTTTCATTAAATTGGGAAACCCAGCATTTTTAGCCCATAATTAATTTGCCCTTGAAGAGTTCATGGTGATGCACTTCTTTGAATTATTCAAGAGGTGAAAAGGTGAAGTCAGTGCTGTCAAGGGGTTTGTCAACTTTGACTCCGTAATAACAAAAGAATGACAAAATACTCCTTTCACTACCAGAGTCAGGATGATGTATGCCTTGAGAGGGGACTCTGGTAGAGATGCACTTGTGTCTCCTTATCAGACATTGCAGCAGGATCTTGATTGGTTGGGCAGGTAGGCTGAGGAATGGATAATGGATTTTAATACAGAGAAGTGTGAGGTGTTGCATTTTGGGAAGTCAAACCAGGGCTCTGACCCATTCCCAGTGAATAACAGGGCTGTGAGTAGTGTTGTAGAGCAGAGGGATCTAGGAGTGCAGGTACATAGTTCCCTGAAAGTGGCGTCACAGCTAGATAGGGTGGTCAAGAAGGATTTTGGCACGTTAACCTTCATCAGTCATAGTACTGAGTATAGAAGTTGGGAGATTATGACAGATGTACAAGTCATTGGTGAGGCCACATTTATAGAGTATTTTATTCAGATTTGGTCACCCTGTGATAAGAAAGGTGTTAAGCTGGGAAGAGTGCATAGAAGGTAGACACAAAATGCTGGAGTAACTCAGCGGGTCAGGTAGCAACTCTGGAGAAAAGGAACAGGTGACGTTTCGGGTCAAGACCCTTCTTCAGACTGATGTCGGAGGAGGGGGCGGGACAAAGATAGAATGTAGTCAGAGACAGTAAGACTAGTGGGAGTACTGGGAATGGGGAGGGGATGGAGAGAGAGGGAAAACAAGGGCTATCTGAAGTTAGAGAAGTCAATGTTCATAGCGCTGGGGTGTAAACTACCCAAGCAAAATATAAGGTGCTGTTCCTCAAATTTGCACTTGGCTTCACTCTGACAATGGAAGAGGCCCAGGCCAGAAAGGTCAGATTGGGAATGGGAGGGGGAGTTGAAGTGCTGAGCCACGGGTAGATCAGGTAGGTTAGGACGGATTGAGCGGAGGTGTTCAGCGAAACGATCGCCTAGTCTACGTTTGGTCTCGTGGATGTACAGGAGCCCTTATCGGGAACATCAAATGCAGTGGATGAGGTTAGAGGAAGTACATGTGAATATCTGCCAAAGCTGAACAAACTGCCGGAGACCCTAGAGGGAGTGGAGCGAGGAAGTACAAAGACAAACTGCATCACCAGCAGTTGACACCTGGGAAGGCGGTGAAATGAGTAGGAAGGGATGAGTGAACCAAGGAGTTGCAGAGGTAACGGTCCGTGCGTAAGGTGGAAAGGGTTGGAAACAGGAAGATGTGTTTAGTGATGGGATCCCTTAGGTGGTGACGGAAATGTCGGAGGATAATGTGATGGATGTGGAAGCTGGTGTGGTGAAAGGTGAGGACCAGGAGAACTCTGTCCTCATTGCGTCAGGGGTTAGGGAAGCAAGAGCAGAACTACGGGACACAGAGGAGACACATGTAAGGACATCATATATGACAGAACCCACGTCCTCTGAAGAATGAGAACATCTTGTATGTCCTAATATAGAACACCTCATCTTGGGAACAATTGTGGCGGAGACGGAGGAATTGAGAGTAGGGAATAGCATCTTTGCAAGAGGCAAGGTGGGAAGAAGCATAGCCCAGATAGCTGTGGCAGTTGGTAGATTAGTAATGGATGTCCTTTGACAGTCTGTCTCCTGCGATAGAGATGGGGAGAGAGATGTCCGAGAAAGTCCAGGTGAATTTGAGGGCATGGTGAAGGTTACAGCGATCACATTTACACTAGTTCTAACCTCCAAACTAAGGACAAATAACAGATGCCAATTAACCAACAGTCCTCTTGTCTTTGGAATATGGGAGGAAACTGAGCACCTGGAGATAACCCACGGGGTCACAGGAAGAAAGTGCAAGCTCTGTACAGACAGCGCCCGTAGTCAAGATCGAACCCAGTCTCTAGTGCTGTGAGGTAGCAGCTCTACTAATGTGCCAAGGTGCTGCCCCATATCTATATTGATTTTGGAATCACTTGTAGGTCAGAACAGGTGAAGGTGTCAGATTTCCTTCTGAGGGACATTATGCATGCCTCTTTCTGTTGTAAACATGGTTTCCCACCTTCGATCACAGATAGTTCTCTCACCTATGTCTTCTCTGTGCCCTGTAGCTCTGCTCTCATTCCTCCTCTCCCCAGAAGCAACAAAGATAGTTTTTCCCTGGTCCTTACCTTTTACCCCACCATCCCCCACATCCAACACATCATCCTCTGACATTCCCGGCACCTCCAACATGATCCCACCAGCTGTCACATCTTCCCAGCTCCACCCCTCTCTGCCTTCTGCAGAGACCACTCTCTCTGCAATGCCTTAGTTCACTCATCCCTTCCCACCAAACCACCCCCACCCCAGGTACTTTTCCCTGCACCACAGGTAATGCAACACCTCCTCCCTTGCCTTCATCCAGGGACCCAAACATTCCTTCCAGATGAGACGTAACTTCACATGCACCTCCTCCAACCACGTTTACTGCATCCGATGTTTCCAATGTGGCCTCCTGTACATCAACGAGACCAGGCACAGACTCGGCGACCATTTCATCGAACTCTTGTGCTCAGTCCGACAAGGCCTGCGGGAATTCCCAGTTGCTAACCATTTTCACTCATCTTCCCATTCCCATACTGATCTTTCTGTCCTGGGCTTTCTCCATTGCCAGAGTGAGGCCACATGCAAACTGGAGGAACAGCACCCCATATTCCACGTGTGTAGGTTACAACCTAACAGTATGAAAATTGAATTCTCCAATATTAGGTAACCTCTACAAAATAGCCCCCTCCTCCTCTTTATCCCCATAACATCACCCCCTTTCTCCCCCCACCCTGGGCCCTGGCTGATCTTGCACCCATCTCTCCCCTCCCTTCCCTCTCCAACTTCCTTCCTAAACAATTTGCACCTCAACCACTTGCCTCCCAAGCCCCTCCTTGCCTGTGTTCACCTACGACCCACATGCTATGTCTTGTCCCTCCACTCTACTCTCCACTCTTTCTATTTATCTACCCCTGCAGTCAGTCTGAGGAAAGGTCCCAACCTGAAAAGTCGCCTATCCATGTTCTCTAGGGATGCTACCTGACCTGCTGAGTTACTCCAGCATTTTGTGTCTTTCGTTTGTGAATCAAATCTGTTTTTACAATAATCTAATATTTTCATGATCATCATTATTGATACCAGCTTTTTATTTCAGATTTATTTATTACATGAATTTAAATTCCCATAAGTGATTTAAATATTGAATATTTTGTGGCAGAATGCAGCTAGCTGAAAGAGCTTTATTGATATTGGTTGAAATATCAATTAGCTGTCTCCTACATAATGTTTTTGCTATTTAACAAACATGTCGCCCTTTGGATTATAACACTTTAACCTACATATCAATTAAAACTATCTGTAGATGTAGGCTCTACCGTTCTGGGCAAAATTGGTTTTAATATAAAGCCAAAGAGAAAGATCAAGGTGTTAAAAGCAGTATACCATGGCTGAAAGGTATTAAATGATGCAATAACTTAGATCAAAGAATGAAAATATGTCTATAGCAGATGATCAATATTGCATAAATTACTGGCTCCAAGATCTACATTGGGATTTTAATTGTTCTTAAATGCGCAATAAGATCAACAAATTAGTTTTATTATTATCCAACTGGAAATCTAAATTCTCCTGTCGAGGAGTTTAATTTCATCTCATTTCATATTTGAGGAAGAGTAGCTAGACTTTCCCTTTTGCCCTCAGTTAACATCATAAAATCAGATGATTAAGTCATTTCCTGCTTCAGGACTTGTATGCAAATTAGATTATATATTACCACAGTGAATACTCTTCAACAATTACCCCAATGTGTATGGAGTGTCCTATGGTTGCAAAAGGTACCATGTAAATGCAAGCATTTTTTCTTGCACAAATATGTTAAACAGTGCACTATGAGAGGAATTGAAAACCTTCAAATTATCTCCATTTTCTAAGACTGAGAAATTTACTTACTGTTATAAGTTGTGCACTAAAATAATTAAAAGTCTACATCATTTAACCCTGTGTGTTAGGTGAGTTCAATATTCCAGCGGATCTTATCTTCTCAATGCCAGTTCGATTTTGTGGCGGAAAATGGGTGA
The DNA here is from genome assembly GCF_053455715.1 of Rhinoraja longicauda. NCBI lineage: Eukaryota > Metazoa > Chordata > Chondrichthyes > Rajiformes > Arhynchobatidae > Rhinoraja > Rhinoraja longicauda. The sequence goes on from NC_135960.1 coordinate 35,895,420, forward strand.
TCCAAACAGACATTAAGATCAGCAAGGCGACCCAAAGAAAGCTGCAATACATTGTTCAAGAACTGCAAATGGTGAGTTGTCGAGAGCAACAGAAAATTATTTTGAATCAGCCTAAAAGGACATTGCTGATTTGCACAGTTGATTAAGGGGGATTTTGGTACAGCAAAGGATTGAAAGAAAGTTTCCATGGGAAGTCCGGTGCCTCCATCCTTAGTTATACAATCAACTAAAGTCACTTTTCCAGAACATACAGTGCTAGAGTAACTCAGCGGGTCAGGCAGCATCTCTAGAGATGATAGATAGATGATGTTTCGAGGCAGGACCCTTCTTCAGACCTTTTTTGAGTGTGTTCTATGCACAATTCCAGCAGTTCCTTATTCCGCTAAAGTCATTTTCTACTTAGTATTGTTCGGAGATATTCTCAAGTTTAACATTTTCAATGTAAATAACATCTTTCCTGAAGTTAAATATTAAGAAATGCAAATTAAGCAGAAATGGAGGCACTGAATCACACTGGAGGTATAGTTTCATATTGGTTGCTGAAATTTATCTTCAAGGACATTCATAACAAGAGGAGTTGAGTATAGGAGCAAAGAGGTCCTTCTGCAGTTGTACAGGGCCCTGTTGATACCGCACCTGGAGTACTGTGTGCAGTTTTGGTCTCCAAATTTGAGGAAGGATATTCTTGCTATTGAGGGCGTGCAGCGTAGGTTTACTAGGTTAATTCCCGGAATGGCGGGACTGTCATATGTTGAAAGACTGGAGCGACTAGGCTTGTATACATTGGAATTTAGAAGGATTAGAGGGGATCTTATCGAAACGTATAAGATTATTAAGGGGTTGGACACGTTAGAGGCAGGAAACATGTTCCCACTTTGGGGGAGTCCAGAACAAGGGGCCACAGTTTAAGAATAAGGGGTAGGCCATTTAGAACGGAGATGAGGAAAAACTTTTTCAGACAGAGAGTTGTGAATCTGTGGAATTCTCTGCCTCAGAAGGCAGTGGAGGCCAATTCTCTGAATGCATTCAAGAGAGAGCTAGATAGAGCTCTTAAGGATAGTGGAGTCAGGGGGTATGGGGAGAAGGCAGGAACGGGGTACTGATTGAGAATGATCAGCCATGATCACATTAAATGGCGGTGCTGGCTCAAAGGGCCGAATGGCTTACTCCTGCACCTATTGTCAATTGTCTATTGTCTATTGACATCTCAGTGCTGGGTAGTATCTATTTCTCATCTCTGTTAAAGTCTGTTATCCAGGATGGATCCAACACCATCTATAATGAACTTTATGGAAGTTAAGGGAATCGGAGAATATGGGGTGAGTGCAGAAAAATGATGCTGAGGTAAAAGATCAGCCATGATCTTATTAAAAAGCAGTGCAGGCATGTGGGTTGAATAACTTGCTGTGCCTTCTATTTATTTTATTTTTATGTTCATACGTTTTCACTTTCTGGATTGGCAACATCCTGAAAACAGGCAGGGCTAAATAACAATGTAATAAAAAAACTGCATATGATCATTTAAATCTAAGATAGACACAACCTGTTGGAGTAAGTAACTCAGCAGTTCAGGCAGAATCTCTGGAGAAAATAGATAGGTGACATTTTGGGTTGGAACTTTTCAGACTGTGGTAGGGAGAGTGAGGGGAAAGCAGCAAGCAAAGAAGAAACAGCACAAATCGGGCCGGCAACAGATTACCTAAGGAAAGGAGGTTCCCTGATAGGCTGACTATTGGCTAGAGGTAAGTGCGAGTCCAAGAGGGATATCAAGCATGTGAAATTTCCGCGGATTTACGCATTTTTAAAATCCATTTTCCGCGCTTTTTGCTTGATTTCCGCGTTTTACACTTTGCCAAAATCGCATTTACCAACAGAGAAATCGGATCGAGAAAAGAAAAAAAAAGGAAAGAAACGATGTATAGCAATGTTTCTCAACCGGGGTTCCCCGGAACACTAGGGTTCCGCTAGAGGTCACTAGGGGTTCCGCGAGAAATAGCCGCTAATCATTGAAATCCGGACAAAATTACGAGAGCTAACTTGAAATCCCCCCGCCCTGGAAGTCTCCCCGAAAATGTGGCACCTACGCTGGGCAAGGCAGTCAATCTCGACCTCATCGGGACTTCCACGGCTGATCGGTGGGTTGAATTTGCCACCTGCGGCCAGGGCTCTGGAACTCCAGTCCGGCTGGAGCCAGCACATCTATCCCCATAGCCGTCTGCCTTGGCCGGCTTGATAAACCAGCAAAGCTCTAGAACTAAGAGTGCCAGAAAATCAGTGGTGGAACTGTAGTGAGTAAATATTAAATTTAAGTGCAAGATTATATAACTAAATTAATTAAGACTGGGTTAAAATATAAAACACAGCAGAAAAGCCAATTACCACATTTTTGGGCTGATTATCAATTAATGTGCGAATTTACTTCAACAAGTAGTTCAATATGTACTTCAATAAGCAAGATGACATTATAATCTAAATTACTGTAATTAGTGGTCATATGTGGGTTTGTTTTCCCCAGGATTAGAACCAAGGTAGAGCAGAAATGCACATCCTTGCTAATCATATGTAAATGCATATTTGGTAATTTTGTGTGTAAGTTTTCCAAATTTTTGACCCCTGCTCTACGCCTCGCGCATTCGCTCGGCTCTTTTCCTCTTTTTTTTTACCTCACTCACATGCCTGGGATATATAGTTACAATCTGTGGAATTAGTTAACCGACTTTCAGTGGAGGTGGGTGGGGGGAGTGGGAGGGTAGAAGGAAGGGAAAGGGGAGGGAGGTGTTTGTAGAAGTTACCTAAAATTGGAGAATTCAGTGTTCATACCGCTGAGTTGCAAGCTACCCAAGTGAAATATGAGATGCTATTCCTCCAATTTATGTGTGGCCTCACACTCTGGCGTTGGAGGAGGCCCAGGACAGAAAGTTCAGTATGGGAATGGGAAGGGGTGTTAAAGTGGTCAGTAACCAGGAGATCCAGCAGGTCTTGGCGGACCAAGCGCAAATGTTCAACGAAATGGTCACGGAGTCCACACTTGATCTCATCGATGTACAGGGGCCCACATTGGGCACACCGGATGCAGTAGATGAGATAGAGGAGGTGCATGTGTACCTCTGTCTTACCTGGAAGGACTGCTGTATCCCTGGATGTAGGGGAGAAAGGTATAAGGGCAGGTGTTACATCTCCTGCAGTTGTAGGAGAAGGTGATGAGTGAACCAAGGAATTGCGGAGGGAACGGTTTCTGCGGAAGGCAGAAAGGGGTGGAGATGAGAAGATGTGATTAATGCTGGGATCACATTGGAGGTTACAGAAATGTCGGAGGATAACGTGTTGAATGCGGAGGCAGATGGGGTGAATGGTGAGGACCAGGGGAACTCCTTTCTTGTTGCGTCTAGGGGAGGGGGAGCGAGAGCAGAACTACGGGACACAGGAGACGTGTACAACAGTTAGACATTTGAGCAAGAGGAGGATAGGGAGAAGAGAAAAGTTCTCCTAAATAAGTTCGAACAACACCTCGAACCGAAGATCCGCCATCACATACATCGCTAAACTTTTCAAGGAATAACTCAAACTAGTGATAAATGTGTGGATGATTACCTCACAAAACTGAACAATGCTGCATCGAAATGTCAGTTCAGAGATACGGGAGAGGTGAATGATGATGTATAACCAATTCATTTGGGAACAATCCAGACATCTGGAAGTCTCTCATCAGAAGGGATGAGAAGTTGACCCTCCGAGATGCCATTGACATAGCACAAAGGCATGAAGCTACAAACAGGCAAATACCTCTAATGTCTCTGGCAGGCAGGAAAGTGGATGCAGTGAAGGCCCGTACACAATATGGACCCAAAATTCCAACGTCTGAATAAATGTCTCAAACACCATCCAAAGGTAAACAGTAAACATGCAGGAATTGTGGCAAATTCCATGTTTTCTGTGATAAAACCAACTTTGTTCCAACTCCGCATGGAAACATCAGAAAGGGGCTGCAAGAACAGGGATGAGAATTGTATATGTGAGATCAATGTTATTCTACAATATCCAGACAGTGACGAAGAGAACTACTCTGATAAATAATTTCTCCACAAGCAAAATTAAATCGGTTCACTGATTATGCTTAAATAATGGAAAATATCTTTATTTTACAAATATCTAAAATAGTATAATAAGGTTGTAAGAAAAGAAGGAAATCAGCCACCACGCTCACACGTTCTTTATCTTAGTTTCTTTTAATTTCTTTCAACAGGAGGAAAGTTTTGATTTCTCTCCCATAATTGAAATGGACATGGGATCCAGTCCATATGTTGCAGAGCATTTACCAAAATCCATTGGAGAAATAGTTCAGGCGAAAGATAAAGCCACAGAAGAATAACGATCAACAATGTTGGTGTTTGTCACCTTTTTGGCTGCAACGATGTGTTAAGTTTGAAGAATTTCTGGTTGTTTAAGGAGCGTCTTATGATACCCCTCTGTTGGAGAAGGGACATTTTATCTTAGGCATACAAAGAACTTTTGTTTAAATTTATTTTTTTGTGATTTGCCCAAATTGCTACTGATCAGCAACACCTCCTAGGCTTTGTCAGGACATTTAAAAGTCAGCCAACTGTTATACACCTGGAGTTAAATTATAGATCATAACGGGTATGGCAGATTTCCTCCCCTGCAGGACATTAGTGAACTAGATGGGGTTTAATGACAGTCTAGTGGTGTTGTGTTCATCAATATCAAATTGGCTGAGTTTGTAGAATAGTTTCTAATTTAAAGGCAATAGATTTGGTTCTCTCATAGTTAATACATAATGATACAAATCAACCAAAATATGAGGCAATGTAAAATTTTATAGTAAGAAAAACTTGGACAGTTACTTTCTCTTATTCTGTTTTGATTTACTTCCAAATTTCAGGTAGCAGAACATGTTATGTCATTCCCATCGTGCAATGGTGCATTCTGTTTTGGTTTATATTGGCTCATAGGACTGTTTTTCATCATATCCCCCTTTCTTCCACTGTAGGCTCTGAACCATATTTATTAATCTCTGACCCCCAAAAGCTTTTTTTGGAAAGACAATGGAAATGGTTTTATTCATCAAAAGGCCAACTATTGCATACTATTTAACCAACTAATAAGTAGATCACTCCACCGGGTTAACTTTAAAATCCTTTTTTTAATGTTTATTTGGGTTTTCTTGAATACTTTTTGATAGATTAGTGAATATTAGTGATATTGTCAGGATGTTTAGGTGGAGGAGTTATAAAGCTCTATGAAGAATCAATGTTTATGAAAGTACTGTAAATGATCGGTGATCGCATTGTTTCATTGATGTACATTGACTCATCTAATTTGCAGCATATGGATTAGTTTGTGTCCAATGGAACAAGAGATATCATGAACACAGAAGGGGTTGAGGATAAGGATAGAAAGACTGCATGATTCACAACATCACAATCATCACCATTATTCATTTTCTAGGAAAGGCACTTTAGAGCCAATAGCTTTGAAACTAGCTTCAGGGAAAAATGCTGGGAAGTTTATTCCTTACACAGTAAGGCATCAAGTATATTCCAAGATCTGTTACATAAACTGAATTAAGTAACACATTTCAGAAATAGATGTTGTCAAAAAAACCAATATCCACTTCCCTCAGGAAATATTACTTCCTGCAACCCTCTGTGGCTAGCAATAAAGCAGACACTTGCAAACCCATTCTCTCTGATGCTTTTGGTACTGCTTTTAAACACTTCACTCACATTTGAAACATACAAACTTTTTAAAAATATCTTAAACTCCTTAATAATGTTTGTCCCCTCCCACCATGTTTTCAGCCCTACATTTCTGAAAATTCAAACTCTGTAAGTCCATCTAAAATTAAAATTTGGTCTTATGTTCCATGTACACCCTTTATCCAGTACCTTAAATGTTGGACCAGAATTGGGCTCAATACTCTCACATCGTACAGCTCAGTTTGCTAGTTAACCAATATTATCTTAAAATAAACAAAAAAACTTGTCATTATTCATAAGGGCTGAATTTTAACGGGGAAATCTGAATTCTGCACCCTTCATTACTGCAAACTCTTAATAAGAATCTTGGAAATGACATATGGAAATCGATTTATATTCATGTTCGCTACCTGATTGTAACCATATTATATTCTATTATACTGTTACTATATAATAAAATCATTATTTTTCCAATTATTTGTTAATAGAGTTGTTACTGAATGTGGGAATGGAAATAAAAAGATATCAGGCAGAGATTGAAGTTTTTGATGCAGCTTTTTTTTATGGCTGTTTCAGAGCAGCAATGAAATCAAGGTGAGACTACTCTTGAATTTAGACGAGACAGGGTATGGTTGACACAGTTACTTAAATGCTGCAGACAATAGGAACAGGAGTGAACAACTTTGTCCTTCAAACCTCAGCTCCTTATATTAAGGTCATGGTTGATCTAACTTAGCATTCCTATCTATTGTTGATAACCATTCATTCCTTTGTTTATCAAGTATTTCTCTATGACACAAAGTGCTGGAGTACATAGAGTTCTCTGGAGAACATAGATAGGTGACGTTTTGGGACGAGACCCTTCTTCAAACAAGTCTGCCTTAATAAATATTCAGACCTGCTGTAAGACCCAACTACTGGGCACCACGTTTTGGTGTAGGACCATTCATATTTCTACCTTAGGCCTCTGAAATCTGGAAAAGTATTTATGGTTTATGTGGCAGCAATCCAATTCCTTTAGGTTAGCCTGCACTGCACTGGGGATTTGTGGGGACAGTTTGTAGCACTTGGGCTCAGGCTACTAGGCCGAGTATACATTTTTACTTTTGTTGTGAGCTTTCTGACTAAATTATTTCAATATTATCTTTACTATAGGCAGCAGGAGATAGAGGAACAGATATGTAGACAGATTACCTAAAGATGCAAAAGCAACAGGGTTATCGTAGTGGGTGACTTTGACTTCCCTAGTATTGACTGGACATAGTACAAAAAGGCTTAGATGGGGCAGAATTTGTTAGGTGTATCCAAGAGGGCTTCCAAAAACAGTATGTGGATAGTTCAACTTGGGAGAGATCATACTGGATCTGGTATTGGGAAACAAGCTTCTCCAGGTAACTGGTGTTTCAGTGGAAAAACATTTTGGGGATAGGTTTTAAGATTATTTTGACTATGGATAAGTCTGGTCCTTGGGGGAAAGTACTAAATTGGAGTAAGGGAGATTTTAATGTTATTAGGCAGGAGTTATGGAGAATAAATCGGGAGCAGTTGTTATTGGCTAAGTCAATATCTGACATATGGAAGTAATTTAAAGGTCAAATTTTAAGATCAATGTTCAGGACCGGCAGGGATAAGAATGACAAGGTATGATCAAAGAAGTTGTAAATTTGGTCTAAAAGAAAAAGGAGATTATTTTAAGAAGATTAAATCATACAGGGCCTAAGGAATATAAAGCAAGGAAGGAAGAACTCAAATGGGCGATTAGAAATGGCCTTAGTGAGTCGGATTAATGAAGATCCCAAGACTTTTTATACATACATTAAAATCAAAAGGAAAACCAGGGAGAAGGTAGGACCATTCAAGGATAAAGAAGGGACTTTGTGCTTGAAGTCAGAGAATGTAGGCAAGGTATAAATTAGTACATTGCATCTGTATTCACCATGAAAATGACATGCAGGACAGTGAAATCAGTATAGAGAATATTAATGTGCAAGGGCAGTTTAAAATCAAGAAGTTGTGTTGAGGCACTTGAAAGCGTTAAAGTGGATAAATCTAGATGGAATCTATCCAAGAGAGAAGAGATTATAGTAGCCTTGGCAGAGATGTTTGCATATTCTTTACAGGCAAGGTCCTGGGAGACTGGAGAGTATCCAATGTTGTTCCTTTATTTAAGAAGGGAAGTAAAGAGAATCCAGGGAATCATAGGTGGTGAGTCACATGTCAGCGAAAGGGAAACTATTGGAGAGGATTCTTAAGGCTAGAATTTACTCCCATTTGGAAGAGAAGGGGTTAATTAGGGACACTCGGCAGGCTTTGTCTGTGGCAGGCTTGGTCATGTCTTACTAACCTGACTGAGTTTTTTGAGGAGGTGAGGAAGTTAATCGATGAGAGTCGGGTGGTGGATGTTGTCCACATGGATATCGGCAAGGCATTTGGTAAAGTCCCCCATTTTTAGCTGATCCAGAATATTAAGACAAATGCATGTCAAACTATTTAGTCACATGGCTTACTAATAGTATAGAGAGGGGTTGTGATGGAAGGACGTTATTTAAGCAGGATGTGCATGACCAGTGTAGTTCCGCAGAAATTTGTCGTATATATAAATGACTTAGACAAAGGGTTTGGACATAAAGGTAGGGGGTTAATGAGTAAGTTTGAAGACAACATCAAGATTTCTGGAGTTGTGGACTGTGAGGAAGGCTGTCAAAGTATACAGCAGTTTGTAGATCAGCTACAGAAATGGTTGTAGAAATGGCACACGGAGCTTAGTCCAACCAGGTGTAAGGTGTTGCACTTTGGGAAGTCAAATGTAAATATACAGGTAATGGCAAGACCCTTAACAACATTAATGCACAGAGGGATCTTGGGGTTGATAGTCCACAGCTCCATGAAAGTGGCAATATAAGTAGATAAAGTGGTAAAGAAGGCATATGTTATGCTGGCCTTCATTGGTTAGGACATTGTGTATAAGAGTGCAGCTTTATTGGACTTTGCTTATGCCGCATTTGGAGTATAGCATGCAGTTCCGGTCGTCCCATTACAGGAAGGATGTGGAAGCTTTGAAGAGGGTGCAGAAGAGGTTAACAAGAATGTTGCCTGGATTAGAGGCTATTAGCTATGAGGAGAGATCGGGTAGACTTGGATAGATTTCTCCGAAAGAGAGAACGAGAAATTGAGGAGAGGTTGATAGAAATATATAAAATTAGGAGAGGCATAGATAAGGTAGATAGTCAGACCTTATTCCACTGGTAGAAATATCAAGGACTTGAGAACATATATTTAAAGTGAAAGGGACAATGTTTAAAGATGTGCGGGGCAAGATTTTTTACACAGAGGGCGATGGATGGTGGGCAATCTTGATGATAAATGTTGCTTTCTTTTGGCAGTGCCCCGTAGATGCTTTCGATGGTGGGGAGGGCTGTGCCCATGATGGAGTGAGCTGAATCCACCACTCTCTTCAGCCACTTGAGTCCCTATGCATTGGAATTACCATACTCTGTGTTAATGAAAGAAAACCTTTTAAATCTCTTAAATTTAGCCTCACCTCCTTGTCAAAATGTTTTAGGCTGCTCACTGGCTGAGCCGCTGGATTCTTTCACCTGAAGAGCTGTAGAGACTGGCTATTAGAGATTTATAAAGGGAAATAAGGTCACAAGGTCATAAGTGATAGGAACAGAATTAGGCCATCGGCCCATCAAGTCTATTCAGCCATTCAATCATGGCTCATCTATCTCTCCTAACTCAATTCTCCTGCTTTCTCTCCATAACCCTTGACACGTGTACTAATCAAGAATCTATCCATCTCTACCTTAAAAATATCCATTGACTTGGCCTCTATGCCTTGCGTGGAAAAGAATTTCACAGATTCACCACCCTTAAACTAAAGAAATTCCTCGCCATCTTCCTAAAGGAACTTCCTTTAATTCTGAGGCTATGACCTCTAGTCCTAGACTCTTCCACTAGTGGAAACATCCTCTTCACATCCACTCTATCCAAGCCATTCACTATTCGGTACATTTTAATGAGGTCCCCCCTCATCCTTCTAAACTCCTGAGTGCCGTCAAATGCTCATCATATGTTAACCCACTCATTCCTCGGATCATTCTTGTAAACCTCCTCTGGACCCTCTCCAGAGCCAGCACATCCTTCCTCAGATATGATGACCAAAATTGCTCACAATACTTCAAATGCGGCCTGACCAGTGCCTTGTAGAGCCTTTTGTATTCTTGCCCTCTTGAAATTGCGTTTGCCTTCCTTACTACTGATTCGACATGCAAATTAACCTTTTGGGAAACCTGCACCAGCACTCCCAAGTCCCTCTGCACCTCCGATTTCTGGATTCTCTCACCATTTAGAAAATAATCTACGCCTTTATTCCTACCACCAAAATACATGACTCCACTGTTTGTGACACTATCTGCCCACTCTCCCAATCTGTCCAAGTCCTGCAGTCCCTTCTTTCTCTACACTATCTGCCCCTCCACTTATTTTCATATAATCTACAAACCTGGCCACAAAGCCTTCAATCCCCTCGTCCAAATCCTTAATATACAACGTAAAGAGTAACAGCTCCAGCACCGACCCCTGTGGAATTCCGCTAGTCACTGGCAACCAACCATAAAAAGCCCCCTTTATTGCCACTCTTTGCCTTATAAATAAATAGACTTTTGAAAGATTAGGGAACTGAGAACTACTGGGATAGAAGTGGAGATGAGGCCTGGGGCAGATCAGTCATGTTCTTGTGGAATGGTGGGGCAGGCTTGAATGGCCTCCTCCTTCTCTTGTTTTCTTGTGCTCATACGAATAAAAAATAGGTAGCCTTAAATCTCCTTTGTGTGACATGTCATGTTACATTTGTAATTATCTGGTTAGAGCATCCCACAAGACTAGACAAAATAATGGAATGTAAAATAACTGATTGGAAACATAATAAACTGCACATTTGTGGAATGTGCAGCAAAAACAAACAGGTCAAACAGCATCTGTGCAGGCAAAGCGATGGTTAACATTTCAGGTCGGGACCCTGCATCAGGATTCTTTTGTCTACACCAGTATGACAATTGGTAATTACAAGCTATCATATTACTTGCCTTATATTTGAATCTGCCTTTCTCCAGGACATGAGAAGAACCTCAAATCCACCTCTAAAAGTAAATCTAGATCATTATGGTCTCCTGGACAGAAATGTTCAGACTCAAGAGTGACACCCACTGGCACAAGAACATGAGATCAAGAATATTCCTTTGTGGCTGAAGGATACAATCTGGTATCTGTTTCAGCTACTTCACACTTAATAATTTCCAGTTTATGTTGGGCCCTGCTCTAATAGTCATACAGCATGTGAACAGGCTCTTCAGCCCGACTCATCCATGCCAACTGAGATCTCTTTCTATGTCAATCCCATTTTCCTGAATTTGGCCCTCATCTCTCTAAGCCTTTCCTAACTATGTACTTGTCCAAACATCTTTTAAACATTGTTATTGTATTCGCCTCTACCATCTATGGCAGTTTGTTTCATATACCCACCACCCTCCGTGTTAAAATCCTACCCCTCATGTCCTCTTTAAATCTTCCCCTCTCATCTGAAACCTACGTCCACTAGATCCAGACAACTTATCCCTGCCTCTCTTAATTTTATAAATCTTTATGATGCCTCCTGAGCTAGTGAGAACAATCCTATCCTATTCAATCTCTCCTTGTACCTAAAGCTCTCCGTACTTTGCAAAATCCTTATGAATCTCTTTTACACTCTTTTTGATACTACCACATCCTTTCTCTAGTGTGTGCGCACAATACTCCAAGTATGGTCTAAGCAATGTATTGTACAGCTTCAACTCTTCTACTGGATACCCCTACCTATGAAGGAAGGCAAGCAAGCTAAATGCCTTTTTCACTACCCTATCCACCTGTGTCACCTCGGACTATCCTTGATTGGATTTTGCTGGCTTTACCTTGCACTAAACGTTATTTCCTTATCATGTATCTATACACTGTAAATGGCTCGATTGTAATTGTGTATTGTCTTTCTGCTGACTGGATAGCACGCAACAGAAGCTTTTCACTGTACCTCGGTACACGTGACAATAAACTAAACGGAACTGAGATTCATATTCTAGCACTGATAGAGTTCTGCATTATTATAACTGCGGCCTTTAAACCAAAGACCCATCTGCTGTTGGATAAATGTAAAATACATTTTTGACATGTACATGAATAGGAAAGGTTTAGAGAGATATTGACAAACAAAAGGCAGGTGGGACTAATGTAGATGGGGCATGTTGGTCGGCACAGCAAGTTGGGTTATAGGGCCTGTTTCCATGCTGTACAACTCTATGACTCTAAAAAAAATCCATGGTATTGTGATATTATTATGCAAAGTAGCAGGGTGGCATCTGGCTAATCCTTCAAAGAAGTTGTGGAATGTGGGGAGAATAAAGCGGGATGAGTGTAAATTGATGTTTGATTGTTAGTGCTGAGGCGGTGGTATGCAGAATCTGTCTGCTGTTTCTCTCTGTGACTCTTTAATATCATGACAAGAGGATATGATCACCGTCATGCCCCACCTTGATGCACACCTATTTATTTTCCCCTTCCTCACTGTCCCCTTCCACCTATATTCCTACCACTAGCTTCACATTTCATGCCTCTTCTGTCCTCACCTCCTAATCTCATTACCTTTTGTCTTTTCATCTTTGACCTGTGACCAATTGTCTGTCAATGAAAAACCCAATCACATGTATCTACCTACCACTTGCCAGGCTTTGTCCCGCCCCCACTTCTCTTTCGGCTTTCTCCCTCCTACTAGAATCAGTCTGAAGGGCCCCGATGCGAAACGTGCCTATCCATATCCTCCAGGGATGCTGCCTGACCCACAGCATCACTCCAGCACTTTGTGCCTTCTTGGTACACCAGCATCTGCAGTTCCTTGTGCTACATTGCTATCTGTGAGTCCTTATGTGTTGGTTGGCTATTGCAATTTCTACATTGCATCATTGGTTACTCTTCCACATTATCAACAACTGGAATGGATAGACAATGTTTTGGGTTTGGACCTTTCATCAGACTGATTGGAGCAGGAGGAAAGGGAGCTGGAAAAGGGAGGTGAGGGTGCGACAAGGCCTGGCAAGTGATAGGTGGATATAGGTGAGGAGGGGTTTGATTGGCAGATGGGAGGAGTAGGTGAAAGGTTAAGATAAAAAGGGGATACAAGTATGTCAGTTATGGAGAGGAGTGAAATGTAAAGCAAGAGGGATGGATATTAGTAGAAGGGGGCATGGGGAGGGAAAAAAAGGTGATAAAGGGGAAATTAGGAAACATGGGATGGGAGATGAGGGTATGAAGAACGGGAATGTAGCAGGGTGACGGGGGAAGGGGAGATGGTGGGACAAATGGGTGAGCAACAGAGTGGGGGATATTACTTGGAATTGGAGAATTTAATGTTTATACTGTTGGGTTGTAAGCTACCCAAGCGGAATATGAGGTGCTGCTCCTCTAGTTTGCACATGACATCGCTGTGGCACCGGAGGAAGCCAAGAGCTGAAAGGTTGGAATGGGTTGGAAAGGGAAGTTAAAATGATTAGCTACTGGGAGATCCAGCAGGATGGGTGGACCGAGTAGAGGTTTGGCAAAGTGGACATTTAATTTACGCTTGGTGTTGCCGATATAAAGGAGGCCACATCAGAAACACTGAATGCAGTTGCCTTGGAAAATCAACCAACATAATCAAAGACTTGGCCCATATGGTTATTGCTTCTTCTTCCTGCTTCTGTTGGCAGAAGGTACAGAAGCTTAAATGTGTGCAATACCAGGCTCAAGAACAGCTTCCTCTCCTCCAAAATCAGGTTTCTGAACAGTCTTTCCATAAGCTAGGGTGTCGTCTGATTCATCTCGACCCCATTGTGGACATTGGACTTTGTCTATGGAACGGATGCACTACAATGCTGAGAACTACATTCTGTGCTCTGTATCTTCCCCATTGCTCTATTTATTGTACTTGAGTTTGACTTGATTGTATTTATGTATGTTATATCGATCTGTTTGGATAGCATGCAAAACAAAACTTCCCTTTCCAACCCATTCCAAGCTTTCAGCTTTTCACTGTACCTCGGTACACATGACAATAATAAATCTAAACCTAAACATAGACCTAAGAGGTGCATATGACTCTTTGCCTCACCTGGAAGGACTGCTGGGGTTCCGGGATGGAGGTGGTCTAGGAACAAGGTGTTATCTTTCCTGCAGTTGCAGGCGAAAGTACCTGGGAAGGGGCAGTTGGGTGAGATGGGACGAGTGAACCAAGGGGTTGTGGAGGGACTGCTCTCTGCAGAAAGTGGAAAGGAATGAGGATGGGAAGAACTGACTGGTGGTGGGATCATGTTGAGTATGATGAAAATGTTGAAGAATAATGTGTTGGATGCGGAGACTGGTTGGATGAAAGGTGAGGATCAGGGAATCTTTGTTCCGTCTGTGGGGAGGGGGAGCGAGAGCAGAAATGCGGGACACAGAGGGGTCCGTCCACAACAGAAGGAAATAATCACGTTTGCTGAAGCTTATCACCCATGAGCTTTCAAATCCACTAGGCCGCCCGTCCGTCTATACAACTGGCTGTCCGCGGTAGATCAGGAGATAAAACTAATTAAAAGTAATTCTTTAGTTAATTACTGCAAAACATCTGGAAAATATTCCTTCTAATTTTCCCACACGTAAATATTTTATGCCTAAACCCAACTGAGGTAAAGCAGTAAATAATCCAGCATCCGATTGTTCAGAAATCCTGATAATTCGGCATCCAGCTCACTTATTAACCTGGAATGTGAGCAGGGGATCCAGAGTGCAAAGACAGTGTGCAGCCAGAGCCATGGGTCTGGAGTGTTTCTGGGCCCTGGGGCCAAGTTGCGGGCTGAGTGTGCAGCCAGAGTTGGAATTGAGGGCTGGAATACGAGGCATCAGGAACGTGGCTGGATTTACGGCTGGAATAATTATCCACAGTACTTGTATGTCTCCTGTTCTCTTTAAACACATTAGGTTCATTGGGGAAATGCTGAAAAGGTGTGTTTGAATATTAATATAGGCAATGTCCAATAGTAAAATAGAAAAATCAGCACCACCAGAATCCAAAGAGTGCTGGATTATTGGAGCTTCACTGTGACAGAGCCATGGTAATGAGAAGAAAAATGAATGGTGGACCTTTAAAGCTGCACGACCAAAGCAGGACTAGGCCAAAGAGTGTTTGAAGACAGTACCTCAGTATAGAAGCCACGTCCAACAGTGCAAGCCAACAGATATAGCAATAGAATTGCAGTAGCAGAGGAAGAGGCATTTGTCCTGTGCCAGTTATCCATGCAAAACTCCTTTCCCATCTCAAGTTAAGTCAAGTTTATTGGCATATGCACATGTACACTGATGTACAGGTACACAAAATATTGCTTACAGCGGCATCATGGGCACATAGACTTCGATAACACATGAAAACATAAATTCTCTATAAATTATACATATGTAGAAAAGTTAAATTATACATATGCAAGGCAGTTTAAAAAAGTGTGCAAGAAAAGCAAGATATTTGTGCAAAGATCAACAAATATGAGAATTTGTATCTTGGAATTGAAACAAGCTTTGTTCCTTGACATAAATCGATGCAAATCTTAAGCTTTATTGGAAAAGGGTGAGTAATTCTGTTACATTCATGAGAGTAATGATTGATCTGGTTCCTTTGAATCCATATGGAGATAATTTGTGCCAAAAATGTCAGGTCCGAAATGAGAGTACAGATACGTCATAAACTGGAACAGCGCACTTCACAGCATAACCAGAAATGGCATTATTAAAATAATTTTCCCAGTAACAGCAAGGAAAATATGATAAATGTCAAGAAATGCTTTTTTCACCTATGCAGGAGGAGTGTGGGTGGATACAGAGTATCATTTAAAACAATAGGCTGTACTCTTGCTTCTGAGTCAGAAGGATGCAACTTTCATTCCCATGGAGGGAGTCTCCTTCGTCAGCCATCCTTAGGTTTGAGGATGAGTTATTTCAATTCTGGTTTCAGGTGGAGAGAGCACAGAATCAGCATGGAAATAGGCCATTTGGCCCAACTCATGCAGACCATACATATCCCATTAGCCTGCATTTGGCCCATATATCTCTTAGCCCTTGCTATCCATATATCTGTACAAATGTCTCTTAAACGATTTAATGGAACCTGCAGCTCGTTGCATATACCCTCCACCTTATGAGTGAAAAACACGTGCCTCAGAACCTTTTACAATTTCTCCCTCTCACCTTAAACCCGTGCCCACTCGTTTTAGACATCTGTATGCCAGGAAAAATCACCCTGCCTATGTCCCTTATGAATTTATAAACATTTCTAAAGTCTTGCTTCTGCCTCCTTCGCTCCAGACAAAACAGTGCCAGCTTATCCAATCTCTTCTTATAACTCAAGCCCTCCAGTCCCAGCAACATCCTTGTGAATCTTTTCTGAGCCCTTTAATGCGCTGGTCAGAACTGCACACAATCATTGAAGTGCAGTCTAAGCAATGTTTTGTACAACTATAACACATGATGTCCCAGCTCCTATACTCAATGCCACGTTCACCACCCTGTTTACTCGTGTCACCACTTTCATGGTACTATGTCATTGTATCCCTCGATCTCTCAGTTCAACAACACTCCTGATGCCTGACATTCAGTGTGTATGTCCTGACCTGGTTTAACTTCCCAAAGTGTATCACTGCATTTTCAATTCCCTTGCCAACTTCTTCACTGTCCACACACTACCAATTTTAAAGTCATGTTCAAACTTACTAATGCCACCTACATCTCTGCAGTTATTTTGTGGACTCTGAGGCAGCTGATGAAGCTAATGTGGGAACCACAGATACTTCCATAGGGGAGGGTGGGACATACCCAGTGGGGTTGACTAGTGAAGTGTTTAGCAGGTATTTTGTTCCTTCTACCATTTACACAGAGTTGCTGTGTGCTTCCAATGCATAAACCTGAAGTTCTCATCGACATTTCAAATGCTCCTTCTCAGCTTAGAGCAGTAACAGGGGTCAAGAATCAAGGTCAAGAACTTTTAATTGACCGAAACCATGGTATTATTACTTGTTGCAGCTTTGTAGGCACATTAACACAACAACACTTTGTATTTACACAAATAAATATACAATGAACAGTAATACAATAAATTATCAGTGTTACTAGGCAATCAGACCATACTTGTGCAAGCCGAAGTATGTAGTGCATCCTGCTACAAAATCTGTAATAGTTCGGTGTTGAGATTGGGTATGGTTAAGGTTCTGCAGTGTTGTTCAAAAGCCTGATGGTTGATGGGAAGAAACTATTCTTGAACCTGGAGGTAATGGTTCTCAGATGCCTGTATCTTCTTCCTGATGGTAGCAGCGAGATGAGCGTGTGGCCAGGAGAGTGTGGGTCTGTGATGATATTATCTCTCGTCATTGACGTCTGCCTTCGCCGAGAAGCCTTCTCCGGAGAAATGGAAAGTGCTCCCTGTTTTCAGTTAACCTGTGAGTCTTTACTGTCAGAGTGAAGTATGGTGCAATGGGATAGGTTGATGGAGGCCCTTGAGTATTGAGTGTAAAGCACATTCATTTCCTGCCCTGCTTGAAATATTATCATTAAAAAGATGTGGTTATTCCCAACGCCCTTTGGTAGAGATCACAATATGGCTTTCCCTCAAGTATTCCAGTCTTGTCCCATGTCCCAATGAAGTGCTGACAGGATAACTGGCTGCTGCAACTACCCTTATTGTAGGTAAGTGGCAAAGAATCCAGAGGAAATTCATAAACATCTGAGAGAGATTAACATGTGGATATGAAGAGCAAGTATGGATTGGATGGTCTGAATGGCCTCTTTTGGTGTCATGGTAATAGATATTGTGTCTGGTCCCAGTCATTTTGTATGAAGGATACGATTTTTTTGTGGCTGGATTTATGACTGAAAGGGTTATAATCAAAATTATAGACACAAAATGCTGGAGTAACTCAACGGGTCACGCAGCATCTCTGGACAAAAGGAATAGGTTACGTTTCGGGTTGACCCTTATTCGGACTTAGCCTCCAACCTTATCGTTCCCTCCACAGCCTCCAACCTTATCATTCCCCAGCCCCGCAAGCTCCACTTTTACCTTCTCCTACCAAAAAAGAAAAAAAGTCAAAGCAGGGTTCCAACTCAAAACATTACCTCTTCCTTTTCTCCAGTGTTACTGCCTTAAGGGCCTGTCCCACTTAGACGATTTTAAGGCGACTGCCGGTGACTAGGCTATCGCCGACAGTTTGCCGGGGTGTCTCGGGCATGATCGTGAGGAGTCTTCCAAGAATCGTAGTGGATCTCAGCGCGTCGCTGAGAAAGCAACCGGAGTGAAATTTCTCAGCGGCAGCTGGCTTGTCGCCAGGTATCGTTGCTTATTGTGGGCGCTGTCGCATGCTGTCCCCAGGTTTGCTAGGTTCTCTTAGATGCATTTAAAAGCACATAATATTAAAATAAGTAAAGTCATTTGAAGATACCATAAAATACTTGTGTTTAACCAATTTATTTACCGTCAGGACATTTGACAGGTAGATTGGAGGCGACCGTTTGACGGTCAGGTAAGCGTGGGAATTTTCGCGATGTTTATGGCCATCAGCGATTACATTTAAAGTAGGTTCCCAACCCAGATATGCAACCCAGAAACCAGATTTGCATCTCCCATACATTTTCAAAGTATGCCCACACACCGCATAAAAATCCATTTAACCACTTTTAAAATTAAATTTCTTAATACTGCTATTAGTAAACTAGAAGTAAATCCAGTTTATGCCTTGTTACCGTGAAGCTTGGTTTTCAAGTAACCCGGGCTTCAAGTACCGTGAAGCTTGGTTTTCAAAACTCTCAAGTACTTACTGACTTGTCAGTGATTTCAGCGAAATTAGGATGCCGGAGAAGCATTGACAGCGTGGGAATTTTCGCGATGTTTCCGAAGACGGTGTAATCTCGACCTGACTCGGCATTGTCTTGGTCATTGTTGTCAGGTAAAAGAAAATTTCAACGATCTGTTACGACTTTGACAGTCGCCGGCAGTCGCCTAAAAAATCACCTAAGTGGGACAGGCCCTTAACCCGCTGAGTTACTCCAGCACTTCGTGTTCATCTTCAGTGTAAACCAGCATCTGTAGTTCCTTCCTGCACGTAATCAAAATTATCCCTGATATTAAAGTCAAGCTGGAAGCCAAGGATGTTGATAAGTTTAAACAGTATTGATATGTATTTAATGATCAATCTTATTTAGATTATTTACTAAGATTTTGGCAATCAGAATTTTTAAGGGAATTATTCGAGAGCATTGACAGAAAGGTTTTATTTCTGCAACTCTGCAAGTGGAAATTATTGCAGAATACATTAATGGCTAGGGATTTTTTGCGATTAAAAGTACCATCAATGTTTTTACATTTGCCTGATAGATAATGTCACTGATATCATGTTATATTTGAAGACCCGGTGAGGGTTTATTCCTCTCCAAAATAGGGATGCACATACCAACTGTTTTTATCAAGTAGGTGATGCTATCCAATCACGTGATCTGCTAAATTAATGGCTCTTTGAGTTTGCAGGAATTAGATATAGAAAACTTTGAAAAAATATATCCTTACTTACATCAAGTAACAATGACTATGTGTAACAATCAGTAAAGATGTTGGTGTATATCAAATTGGTTATGAGAGTACATTCAATGCATACCTGATAAAGATTGAAGTATACTGAAATAATTTTGAATAATGATCAAGGTTTCCAAACAGAGTGAATTTGAACTATGGACTAATCTATCCCACCAGACAAATGAGATCAAGTATTTTAATAATTATATTGTTTCAAACAGTTAGGTTAACTCATACTTGCCCCCAAACAAATGCATTAGTTTGTGTAAAATCTTCCAGATCCTCTGGAAGGATAAGGGAACCAATCTCAATGTTCTCTCACAGGCCATACACTCAAGTGGCTCCATTGACCACACAACACAATGGCATGCCCAACAGAGTCTCAGGCAGATACTCATTCTGAGCTCTGTCACAGGAAGCGATTACTGGGTCATTCGAGGATATTTTCAATATTCCTTGAGAAGATTGCAATGTTACCATGAACTCCTGGGCCCATGAGTGCTCAAAGTGAAGTAGAAGCAGTCGGGGGAATATTGAGCAACACAAAACTGTGCCTCAGTAACGCACAGGAGTGCAAAAAATGGCAGAAGGAGTGAATCTTTTGGCAAGCCAGCCACATCCCTGTTCTGAGGGTTCTTAATGCTCTATTGACATTTATTAAAATGTTTATGTACATTCTCTTATTGGACTTTATTTTTTTACATTTGAGGAATTATTGTATTCTTATTTATTGGCATGTGCTACAATGGCTTCAATTAACTTTCTAATGTTTTGGTTTGATAGTGTATCCCAAAAGAGTGCCAGATGGCAGGTTAATTAGCCACTATAAATTGCTTTATGTAGATTAATGTAGATTAGTGGGAGAATCTGAGGTGGTTTTGTGGGAATGCGAGGACAATAAAATGAGTTGGGGTAAAATTAGAAAATGGATAGTCAAGGGTTGGAGTGGTCTTGGTGGGCCGGAGGGTCTGTTTCCATGCTGCATGATTCTTTGTATCTTAGATTTTTGTTCCACAAATTTTAGAATTATTTTCTTTGTTGTTTGTGGCCGTAGTCAATGCAATGTTTCCTTCTCTAAATGTCAGTAGATTTAGTTTCTCCAAGTCCATCGGCAGGATGCAGAGGGAATATAAGTGGATACATGATACATGAAATTCAAACAGCATGGTCCCAGAAAAGAAGAATGATACAAACTGGAGAAATCTGCCTGCGTTTTCGTGCAGGGAAATAATTGGGATTGTTCTGAAATAGCCCTCTTGGTTATGGTATGTTTGTGCTTCCCTGGCTCAATACACTAACCTATAAAAAGACACAAAGTTTTGGAATAACTCAGTGGGTCAGGCAGTATCTCTAGAGAACAACACATACCCGTTTCTTTCCCCCTCGCTTCTCTGTGCCCCACATGGATGCTCACCCATTTCTCCCTTTCCCCTGCCTGTGCCCTTCCACCGATATTCCTACCATTTGGCTTCACATTTCATGCCTCTTCTATCCTTATTTCACACATTTTGTCTTTTCATCTTTGGTCTTTGTCTAACCATCTGTGAATCCAAACCTCCACTCACCCATATCCAGCTATCAACTACCAGGCTTTGCCCCACCCCCACCCCCACCTAGCTTACTCTCCTCTACTACAATCAGTTTGAAGAATGGTTCCAACTCAAAACGTCACTTATCCATTTTCTCCAGTGATGCTTCATGACCCGCTGAGTTACTCCAGCACTTTATGTCTTTTTTGTAAACCAGTGTCTGCAGCACCTTGAGTCTACACTGTAACACTCTCTCACATGCCCATCTCCTCCCCACACACGTATGGGTGACTCACAGCAGCCAATTAACACACAAAACAGCATGTATCGGGATGTGGATGGAAACCAAAGGAGTTGGGGGAAACCCATATGGCCACAAGGAAAATCTACAACCTTGTCATGTGCAATATATCTTCCTTCAGAAAGGTTTCAAAATTAAGAGCCGATCTTTCCTCATAAATGTTTACATATTATGCTCAGGTCTCTAGAATGGAACTTACCACATGACTCTGGTAAAGTTTATTTCTCTTCAGAGACATTCATGTTAGATACCCCAACTAAAGAGACAGATTTCCTTTCAAGACTTCGTCCCTCCCTTTTGCTAAATTGACAGCGCCCATAGACAATTAGAGTTAATTAAGCACTTAAATGCAACACTGTTTAATTTATTTATATACAAAGTAAAATCAGCATCACATTACAGAACAAAGACTTGTTTTCAAACCTTTTCTCTTTCAACTCACAGAATAACTAAATAAAAAGCTGTTGAGACTTAAGGAGGTGATATTGGCAATTCAGCGCGGGTATTTCAGATATGTTTATTATTGAACTTAAAAAAGCCACAAAAAGAAACCACAGCACGTACATTTATATGGTTGAGTACCCTTTGAGCACCATATTTTTTGCTATCATGTTTGCCAAGATGTTGGGACCACTCCTGTACTCTTGGATCCCAACCCAGTCTTGAACAAAGTCTTTTAGTTTGGGATTTTTCATGCTTTGACCCTCTACGAAGGTCCCTGAGAAGAAAGCAAATATCCTAACGTTATTATCACCAGATTTGTAAAGACCTGATCTTACACATAACAACACAGGAGACTCCATGGTCCATTGTATGCCTGCCAACTCTCAGGGAAGGTATACCATCAGTCCTACTCCACTTCTCCTTATTTTCCCTGTGGCCCTCTATTCTCTCTCACATGCCCATCAATTTCCCTTTGATTCATTCTGCTGTTAATTAACCCTAAGGGGGGGGGGGGTCATTTACAACAGCCAATTGACCTATTAGCAAGTCTTTATGTTGTGGAAGAATATGCAAATTCCAGACAATGCCAGAGGTCAAGATCAAACTGGGTCCCTGGAAGCTGTGTGGTGGCAGCACTAACTGCTGTGCCACTCTGTCATCCTCAAGACATGCAACAATCGGTTTAGTCCTAAATCCCCAGTGATATTGGTAAATAAATACATTTTGGGTCTTCCTTAAACTAGAAGACAGATACAACACTAGCAATCTGCTAATCTTTTACCCCTTCCTACTATATTCTCTCCCTACTCCCACAGTTCCCTTCCACCTCACACTCCAGTTCTGCATGGTACTCCCCACTTTGTTCCTTATCCAATTCCACATTTACACCCCTCATTCTTCTTCACTTCATCACCACCTATCTCTTCCCCATCCCTCCCCCACACCTCTCTCTACCAACTTCTCCCCTCTACTCCCCTCTACTCCATCAGTCTGAAGAAGGGTCCTGAACCGGAACATCATCTGTCCACTTCCCTCCACAGATGCTGCATGGCCTGCTGAGGTCTTCCAGCAGTTTGTCCTTTGCAGCAATAATATAACAACATTGACTCAATCAGCATTGGAGAATCAATTGGATAATGTGCTCAAATTCTTAGAGCGAGACACAGCTTTCAGACGCTAAGCTGAGAAAGCTACTATTTAATACAGCTAATCATTCATCCTAATAAAGGTGAATTGGAGGAAACATCTGCATCAGGAGGATCATCCATGTTTGGAGGTGAGGAGGTGCAGGAACAGGTGTTACACCAACTACAGTTGCAGGAGAAATTGCCTCAGGATGGGGAAGGATGGGTGATGCGAGATGACTGAACCAGGGAGTCAGAGAGTGACATGTGGAAAGTAGAAAAGGGTGAGGAAGGGAACATGTGGCTGCTGGTGGAATCACCAAAGAATGATGTGCTTGATGCAAAGGTCGGTGGGGTGAAAGGTAAGAACTAAGGGAACTCTACCCCAGGGTAAGAGTTAGAAGTGCAGGATATAGAGGAGATACAGCTGAGGGTTTGGTCATCCACAGTGCTGCAGGAGTGGGAGGAGATGGGGTGAAGCTGCTGAATTCCTCAATGTTTTGTTTGTGGGAGAACATGTCTCACAAATCTGATTGAGTTTTTTGGAGATGTCACCAAAAAGGTTGATGAGGGCAAAGTGGTAGATGTTGTATATATGTATTTAAGCAAGGCATTCGACAAAGTTCTGCATGGTAGGTTGCTCTGGAAGGTTAGTTGACGTGGGATCCAACAAAAGAAGTAGAGGATGATGGTGGTAGGTTGTTTTTTGGACTGGGGGCCTGTGACTAGTAACTCCTTCTCATGTCATGCAGCTGCAAGGACATACACAAGCCAACTTTCTTTTCCAGAGACATCTGTGATGAGCTCCATTTCTATTATCATAAATCATTTGTTTTCAGTATTAGGGAGGACACCTAGTTTTAAAACATAGCTGACAGTTGTTGTAGATTAGGGAAGAGTGTGAGATCAGGATTTAACTCAGGATTACTCTGGTGCTGTGAGGCACCAGCTCTACCAGCTGCATCACTGTGGCACATTAAACAGAGAACATAAGAAATAGCATCAGGAGTAGCCAGAGAGCATGTTCCACCATTCGGTGGCTGGTTTGATCTTGGCAACCACTTTCCTGATACCCAAACAAATCCCTCTGGTCTATGTGTCTGATAGCAGGGTAACCAAATTTGAACACAATACTCCAAAAGTAGCCTCTTGTGCAATCTTATACAACTGAAACATAGAAACATAGAAAATAGGTGCAGGAGGAGGCCATTCCACCATTTGAGCCAGCACCGCCATTCATTGTGATCATGGCTGATCGTACCCCAATCAATAACCCATGCCTGCCTTCTCCCCATATCCCTTGATTCCACTAGTCCCGAGAGCTCTATTTAACTCTCTCTCAAATCCATGCTGTGTTTTGGCTTCCACTGCTCTCTGTGGCAGAGAATTCCACAAATTCATAACTCTCTGGGTGAAAAAGTTTTTTCTCAGCTCAGTTTTAAATCGCCTCCCCTTTATTCTAAGACTGTGGCCCCTGGTTCTAGACTTGCCCAACATTGGGAACATTTTTCCTGCATCGAGCTTGTCCAGTCCTTTTATAATTTTATGTTTCTATAAGATCCCCTCCAGTGAATACAAGCCTAGTCTTTTCAATCTTTCCTCATATGTCAGCCCCGCCATCCCAGGGATCAATCTCGTGAACCTACGCTGCACTGCCTCAATTACAAGAATGTCCTTCCTCAAATTAGGAGACCAAAACTGTACACAATACTCCAGATGTGGTCTTACCAGGGCCCTATACAACTGCAGAAGAACCTCTTTACTCCTATACTGAAATCCTCTTGTTATGAAGGCCAACATTCCATTAGCTTTCTTCACTGCCTGCTGTACCTGCACGCCAACTTTCAGTGACTGATGTACAAGGACACCCAGGTCTCGCTGCACTTCCCCCTTACCTAACCTAACTCCATTGAAATAATAATCTGCCTCCTTGTTTTTGCCGCCAAAGTGGATAACCTCACATTTATCTATATTATACTGCATCTGCCACGCATCTGCCCACTCACTCAACCTGTCCAGATCACCCTGCAACCTCCTAACATACTCTTCACAGTTTACACTGCCACCCAGCTTTGTGTCATCCGCAAACTTGCTAGTGTTGCTTCTAATTCCCTCTTCCAAATCATTAATATATATGGTAAACAGTTGCGGCCCCAACACCGAGCTTTGCGCCACTGCCTGCCATTCTGAAAAGGACCCGTTTACTCCTACTCTTTGCATCCTGTCTGCCAACCAATTTTCTATCCATGTCAACACCCTACCCCCAATACCATGTGCTCTAATTTTAGTCACCAATCTTCCGTGCGGGACCTTAGCAAAGGCTTTCTGAAAGTCTAGATACACTACATCCACTGGCTCCCCTTCATCCATTTTACTTGTCAGGTCCTCAAAAAATTCCAGAAGATTAGTCAAGCATGATTTCCCTTTCATAAATCCGTGCTGACTTGGACTTATCCTTTTACTGCTATCCAAATGCACCGTTATTACCTCTTTAATAATTGACTCCAGCATCTTTCCCACCACCAAAGTCGGGCTAACTGATCTGTAATTCCCCGTTTTCTCTCTCGCTCCTTTCTTGAAAAGTGGGATAACATTAGCTATCCTCCAATCCACAGGAACTGATCCTGAATCTATTGAACATTGGAAAATGATCACCAATGCGTCCACTATTTCTCGAGCCACCTCCTGAGGACCCTGGGATGCAGACCATCAGGCCCAGGTGATTTATTATCCTTTAGTCCCATTAGTCTACCCAATACTATTTCTCGCCTAATGAAAATTTCTTTCAGTTCCTCTACCCCCATAGATCCTCTGTCCTCCAGTACATCTGGGAGATTGTTTGTGTCTTCCTTAAAGGCCTGTCCCACTTAGGCGATCTTTTTGGCAACTGCCGGCGACTGTCATAGTCGTAGCAGATCGCAAAACTTTTCTTTTACCCGACGACAATGACTACGACAATGCCGAGTCAGGTCGAGATTACAGCGTCTTCTGAAACATCGCGAAAATTCCCACGCTGTCAATGCTTCTCCGGCATTCTGGTTTTCGCTGAAATCACTGACAAGTCAGTAAGTACTTGCGACTTCTAAACTCACACTAACTATGAAGGTCAAAGTACCAAAAGCCTTCTCGACCACCCTATCTACCTGTAACACCCTTTTCAAGAAACTATGTACCTAGATCTCTCTGCTCTACAACAATCCCCAGGGACCTGCCATTCATTATGAAGGTCCTGCCCTGATTTGATTTCCCAAAATGCAACAAGACGCACTTCCCTGCATTAAACTCCATTAACCATTCCTCAGCCCACTTACCCTACTGATCAAGATCTTGCTGTAATATTTGATAACCATCTTTGCTGTCTACATTACCACCCACTTTATGTGTCCTCCTCTGAACTATCTTTAATCCTAGAATACCTCTCCCCTTTAAGGAGATTAGACTGCATGATCATGGCTGATCATCCAAAATCTGTACCCCTTTCCTGCTTTCTCCCCATATCCCTTGATTCCGTTAGCTCTAAGAGTTATATCTAACTCTCTCTTGAATACATCAAGAGGTTAATGAGGACAGGGCTGTAGATAGCATGGCATCCAGGGAAAGCTAATTAACTGGATATAGAACTGGCGTAAAGGTAGGAAACAGGGAGTAGTTGTGGAATGTTGCTCTTTAAACTGGAGACCCGTGACTAGTTGTTTACCTCAGGGATCAGTGCTGGACCCATTGCTGTTTGTCTTCGCCATGAACGATTTGGATGTGAATGTACAAGGCATGATTAGCAAGTTTGCAGATGACACTAAAAATATTAATGATATCGTACAGAGAACAGTAGGGCAAGTGGACCAAGGAATGTCAAATGGAGTTTAAAATCTGATAAATGTGAGGTGTTGGATGTTGGGAAGTCAAAGCAGGACAGGACCTTTACAGTGAATGTCAAAGTGTTCTAGAGAAGAGCGATCTAGGAGCAAAAGTACATAGTCCCTGAAAGTGGATCATAGGATGGTGAAGAAGGGTTTTTGCATAATGTAAAGACAAGGAACTGAAAATACTGGTTTACAAAAGAGGATACAAAATGCTGGAGTAACTCAGTAGTTCACGCAGCATTCCTGGAGAACATGGATAAGTGACTTTTCAGGTCGGGACCCTTCCTCAAAATCTTTGGCCTGCTGGTCTTCATCAGTCTGGGAATTGAGTAGAGAAATTGGAACGTTAGATTACATTTGTCCAGACATTGGTGAGGCCGCACAAGGAGTATTGTGTTTATTTTTGGTCAGCCAGCTACAGGAAAGAGTGCAGAGATAAGAAGATGTTGCTAAGAAGCAAGGCCCAAGCTATAGGGAGTGGTTGGACAGGCTGGGAATTTATTCTTTGGAGCACAGAAGGCGGAGGGGTAATCTTAGAGGTGAATACAATCATAAGGAGAATAAATAGGGTGACTAGAGTGGTAGATATATGGGGCAAGGTGCCAATGAAGTAGTTGAGGGAGGTACAATAATAACATGTAAAAGACATTTTGACAGGTACATGGATAGGAAAGGCTTGGAGGCCTATGGGCCAGGCATGAGCAAAAGGGGCTAGCTTGGATGGGACAAATTGGTCAGCATGGATGAGTTGGGTGAAGTGCCTGTTTTCCATGCTGTACGACTCCAAATCCTGGATCGTGGATGTTGCAGGCGTCTATGGTCTCTCCTGCTCTCTATTTAACCAATACTCGACTTTTCCATTCTTGGTTCTAAAGTGGACAAACTCCTTTCCCTACATTATACTACTTTTGCCATATTTTTGCTCACTTACCTAATCTGTCTACAGTGTAAATTAACACATCTGACATTCTTGTTACAAGAGGGTAGCTCTTGCATGATAAATGTACATCAAAAATGACGTGGAGTTCCTCTAGCTGTTTTTTTGCTCAAGATTCCAGTATCTGAGGTCTCTTGTGTCACTGCCTAACTAAACATAGCACAAAAAGTAAGGAGATTTGTGTTTGGTAGATTATTTCTTTGTTGTAACAATGCTTCTTGGCAATAAATCTTATACCGTTGGAAAGCCTGTTTATTTCCCTTTTAAATGGTGCCACATTTGTAAGGAACATGCATTTGTGGGATGAGCAGCAGAGCTGAGTATATGGGTTGCGCCCATGAAAAATTTGCCAAATCTTCTCTGCCAATGCCAAACAGCTTATTCTGCTGTTGCTATTGACTCTTGTTTTGAGCTTCTGGTACCCCCAGGTGCTGACAATCAGGTGCCTGATTGGCACCTGATTGGCAGCATCTGTGAGCATGGGCCCTGCTACAGTGGTCAGTAGGTGTCTGCTCCAAGAATCAGCATGCCACGTTTGACTGATCTGGATAGGGCCCGTGCGATAGGGCAACTTCAAGCTGGTGTTCCGCAAAACCAAGTTGCGCCATTATTTGGAGTGAGCCCTAGTACCATCTCCAAAGTGAAGGCCAAGTTCCATATAACGGGGGATGTCAGAGACAGGACGCGAAGTGGGCGTCCCAAGAAGACGACACCCGAAGAAGACCGTTTCCTCACCCTGTCAGCACTTAGGAACCGTAGGCTGTCTTCTACAGATTTGCAGTCAAGGTTTGCAGGACGATATGGCCGACGGCTCTCTGCCCAGACAATTCGGAACAGACTGCACGCAGCCGATCTCCGGTCTCATAGGGCTGCCAGGAGGCCTGCCATGACTGCCCTTCACCGTCAGGCCCGTTTGCGTTGGTGTCGGCAACACGTGCACTGGAACCTGAACATGTGGAGGAACGTTATGTTCAGCGATGAGTCCAGATTCTGCCTACGGCAGTTGGATCATAGGGTCAAAGTGTGGAGAAGACGCGGAGAACGCTATGCTGATTGCTGCACCGATAGAGTAACATCTTTTGGTGGAGGCAGTGTGATGGTGTGGGGCGGCATCTCCCTCACTGGATAAAACGAGGCTTGTCATCATTGGAGGCAATCTCAATGCAGAGAGATATCGAGATGAGATTCTGCAACCAGTGGCAATCCCATATCTCCACAGTCTGGGACCGAACTCTATCCTCCAAGATGACAATGCTCGCCCCCACAGAGCAGGGTTTCTCAGAGACTACCTCCAGAATTTGGGAGTGGAGAGGATGGAATGGCCTGCCAGCAGTCCTGACCTCAACCCCATTGAACACTTGTGGGATCAGCTTGGGTGTGCTGTTCGTGCCAGAGTGACCAACACAACCACGTTGGCTGACTTGCGACAAATGCTGGTTGAAGAATGGGATGCCATCCCACAACAGTGTGTGACCAGGCTGGTGACCAGCATGAGGAGGAGGTGCCAGGCTGTTGTGGCTGTGTATGGTTCTTCCACACGCTACTGAGGCTCCTGTTTATTAAATGAATAAATTGTTAAATTGCCAATATGTCTTGTTTCTTCAGACTTCAATCATCCAATCCACCAAACAACACCGAACAAGAGTCAATGGCAGAATAAGCTGTTTGGCATTGGCAGAGAAGATTTGGCAGATTTTTCATGGGCGCAACCCACATACTCAGCTCTGCTGCTCATCCCACAAATGCATGTTCCTTACAAATGTGGCACCATTTAAAAGGGAAATAAACAGGCTTTCCAACGGTATAAGATTTATTGCCAAGAAGCATTGTTACAACAAAGAAATAATCTACCAAACACAAACTTCCTTACTTTTTGTGCTATGTTTATATGTTATATCCTGTTAAAAAAAAAACAATGTTTTACACTGCAATCCTATATTTAAGGCTAAGCAACATTAACATGAAATACAACAAAAATAAGTCAAATGACTATCTACCAAAGGGATGGAGCTGATAATCAACCTACAACTGCACTGCCTTTATTTATCAACATAAATAAAATATAAAAGATATATTTCTACATTTATTTTGCATAACGTGTAATAAAATTCACAGTTTGAGCTTATTGTCACAAAAACTAATTATTGGTAGTTGTATGAGCATTGAGAAGCAGGTAAACCAGTAAAGTGAGGGTTTACTGAACATCCCTTTGCAAACTCTGTTATTTTTGCACTTCATTATCTCATCCATTTTTGTATCAGTAAATTTGGCTAAGATACTCTTGTCCCTACACTAAAGAACATGGATCATAACTACAGTAAACTTCAATAATTGGGATAATAACACACTTGGAGCTTTAGTGGTGCCAGAATAACTGATTTTCCATTATTTCTATTAATAACCCAATTAATCTTCGAAGTTATTTTTTTATATGTTGTATACTATGGGAAATGGGACCCTAGTCAGTTCATAAAGAGCACAGGAAGTGGTGCTGCAGCGATTCAGAAGGGAGTGTGCGAACCAGGACTCTGGAGAGTTGGAAGGGGGAGTGGTACCAGGCCCTAAGAGTCTGTAGGGAGTGCAATAAATCTCACCTGCTGAGCTGCTTGCCGAACCATTGGGATTTCTGAATTATCAGGCAGCAGATTATCCGAGTGTTATTGCATTGCACACCACCACTGCATCACTCTGGTAGCTGCCTTATCCATCTCCACTTTCCACCAGCTACCAATCCACTATCCATGCTAATACATGATTATCGTGTGCATTGACGCCTTTTGGAAATTCAAATCCACCGCAATTTCTGGTTCCCTTTATCCACCCGCAAAGAGCACAAATAAATTCTTCTTCCTCCCCCCCCCCATCCCCCCAACCTCTATGCCTTCATCTGGCTTCACATTTCATGCATCTTCTTTCCTTATCCATCATCCTTTCATCTTTGTCCAACCATCTGTCTCCTCTCCCCTTTATTCACTATCACTTACCAGGCTTTGTCCCACCCCCACCTCTCTTCAAGCTTTCTCCCCTTTACTGCATCAATCTGAAGAATGATCCCAACCCAAAATGTATGTCACTATCCATGTTCCCCAGAGAAGCCGCCTGACCTGCTGAGTTACTCTAGCACTTTGCTAGTATTTTTCTGATTTGTTGTGTCTGTGATTAGAGGGCTCAGGATTTCAATTATGGGGATCATGCTTGGTTCAATAATAATATGAGAGCGAGGAGAGGAGAGTGCAAGTCAAATACTTGTTGCCAACACCCATTGTTCCCTTTATTCCCTTTTGTCTCTCAAATGGCTCATGCTGTACGAAGAGATCATTCCAACCATGAATCACCAACTATTCATGCTGACGTTCAGATATCAGCAGCCACTGTGACGTCGGCACTCGATTAACTTGCGAATGCTTGCTGTAACCTCGCCCATCGTAGTTCCAAGAATTCTCAGTTTCCCCAGCTCGGGCCAATTTCCATTTCCTTGGCCTCACCATTGGCCACCATGCTGCAAGCAATCTGGCCCTCTCTATCTCATTCTATTTTATTTAAACATTGTTTAAATCTCCCCTCCTCTTGCCCAAAACATTAATAATCTCTCCAAATGTATTCATCTTCAGCTTCAGCTTCAACTACTCAGCTCTAGAGTGATCCAATGTGGAAACAGGCACTCTGGCCCAGTAAATCCAGCCAACCATCAACCATCCATTCATTGACACTAATCTTACATTAATCCCCATTTTTTAAAATTCTCCTCACATTCCCATCAGCCTCCCACAGATTCTATCACTCCCCTACACACTAGAGGCAATTTACACTGGCCAATTAACCTACCAACCCTCGCGTCTTTGCGATGTAGGGGGAAAACCGCAGTACCCAGGTGAAACCCACAGGGTCACAGGGAGAACGTGCAAACTCCACACTGACAGCACCCATGGTCGGGGTCAAATCCAGGTCCCTGAGGCATTGATCCTACACACTGCACCACATCCCTATCCTCATTGCATTCAACCTGCAAAGTGACTTGGTAAATGTAATGTTGAAGACACAATATCATTGCAAGGTGTTGTGGTCTTGGGATTATCCACTAGAATGATCACTTGGCAAAGCACCAGAAAGTTACCCACAGAGGCATTCCTCATCAAATGGCACATTGTGGAATCCTGGGGTTGCGAACCAGGAGTGGGTTTAAACAAGTTTAAAAAACAAGATTAAAACTAGAGACATACTGTTTGAGATCCAAGTGTGTAGTTGTTAGTTCCTTCTCGTCTTCAATGAAACGTCTTCGTCCCAACCCATGGGTTCGAGATATCATACAGTCCACGTAGATGTCCCAGAAAAGTTGTGCCAGGACCCAGAAGAGGCTGGCGTGCTTGGACTCTTCTGATGACTTAAGGTAGATCATGAAGTCCCAGAAGCCGCTGACGGTGTCCGCTATACGGGGTTTCCGCAATTCAAGGAGAAGGGCAGAGGAGGATTCCCAGCACTGAGGGTCTGGTCGACCCAGAGTCAGGGGATCGATCTGTCCACGACACGAATGGAGGGGTGGGAGGAGCATGACCACGAGGGACAGTATCAAGCGCGTCACACTCTGGTTCCAGAACAGCCTCCTCTTAGTACTGAGCCCCATCTTACTCATTCTGTAAAATAAACAGGGATACAAGAGTTTAATCAATTGGAAAACAAGTGCATATATTTCTGAACTGTCTTCCATATTTTTTTGTGACAGTAATGGAGGCCACTTTGGCCCATTGAGTCCATGGAGAAATTCCATCCACCCACTTCTCTTTTCCAGTCAATTGTCCCTATATTCCTATCAACATTCCCCACTCACCTATATAAAGGGGGAGGGTGAGAAATACACAGCAACCATTTAAACCACCAACCTTCATATTTTTGGGATATGGGTAGAAACTCCCAAAATTCACAGGAAGAGTGAAGAACGTGCAAACTCCACACAGACAGCACCCGAGGTCAGGATTGAGCAAGAATGAGACAGTAGCTGCAGCAGCTCCACTATGCTACCTGAACAGGCATTACACTTCCTGTTAAACTGAGACTGTTGCTCCTGTTTGGGCTTACACCTTATACACTAGGATTTTTACAAACTAAACCGATGTATATGACTCTCTCACTGATAAAAAGAATGACACAATATGCTGGAGCAACAAGATAAGTAATGGAAATTACTAATGGCCTAACTAATGGAAAATCCATCTCTAAACTTTTTTATCTCTGTCCTCTCTACATTACTCCAAAGCACCAAGCTGGCATTGTCAGACAAAGCTTTGTGAAGTGCCTCAAGATGTATTTATACAGCTCTTACACTTTGGCAAGCAAGTCATGATTGTCCATATAAATCAGGGCTTAGAGGGTATTTAAGGGCCGGTCACAGTTAGGCGATTTTTAAGGCGACTGCCGGCAACTAGGCTGTCACTGCATGATCGCCGGGGTATCGCAGGCATGATTGCCGGGGTATTGCTGTGAGTAGTCTCCAATGAGTTGTACCAGATCTCGGGTTGTCGCGGAAAATTAATCCTGTTCGAAATTTTTCAGCGACAGCTGGCTTGTCGCCAATGATCGTAGCTTGTTGTGGGCGCTGTCGCAGGTTGTCGCCAGGTGAGGTAGGTTGTCGCCAGTACTGAGGACGGATGAATTTCATTGGCGACTACCAACGTCAACCGGCGACAGGTACCGGCATCAAGAGAAGACAAGTTGCGACAGGAACTGTCAAAACTCACCCACAGAAGTTCAGCTGCAACAGCCAGCTGTGGAATGGGGGTGGAGACCGCGATGCTGCCAAAGGGTGGCGAACACCTGACCATGCCGACAGCAAGGTTTGGCCAGGCCACTTTTTAGGTATATTTTGCAATTGTTTGAAGTTTATTTTTAAAAAAAAGATTTTTGCATGTAGTTATCCACCTTTCATAGGAATATAGTTTGTTTGAATAAAGTAGATTTTGGACATTTAAAAAAAAAATTGGAGTCTGAATTTATTGCATTTCCAAGTACTTTCTCATGGCATCTCTTTCAAATATTCTAGTTTCATTTATTTTAACAAATGAAATAAACACTGACACAGGCATTGCACTGCATTTAAAAGAGAACCCTTTTCGTTTATTTAGGTCAATGAAGCAAACACAAAGACAAGCAATTCACTGCATTGAAAGGCGAACTCTTTTCATTTATTTCGATCATTGAAACAAAACCAACACAACCAATGCACTGCATCGAAAAATAAACTCCTTTGGGAGGGTGTGGGGGGCACTGAAAAGGGGCTTGGGTTGTGGTCTTTTGGGGGCTCTCTTCCTGGAGTGGTGGACCTCTGCTTGTGGAGTGGGCTGTTTGCTGCTGGTCTTCAGATAATGTCATTTTGCCATGGTACGCTGCCTAGTTCGGAGTTACTACCAAACCCCCAGAAGGTAGATTGGCAATGACAGCGTCTTTGATCCGCGTCTTGATCTTTTTTGGAACAAATTGAGCAGCGGTTCCCAAAGCTTTTCATTAAGGTAGCACAGGGGCGTGTGTGTGCAGAATGTGAAGAGATATGCTGTAGTAGACATTGTGTTCTTAAATGGGACAGACTCGATCTAGTCTACGTATTTCCATCTGACTACACCAAATCACCCCACTCTCAATATTCACTGTGCCTCCGTGGGCCCGTGTACATAAAACCGAAGCAAATGCCGAGGCGCGTTTCGTTATAACTGCTCGGCAAAATCCAAACTTTCATAGTTTAGAGCACGTCCACAGGCCTATATGATATTTTCATATTATTTTTTTAATATCCGTTTTTCATATCCTTTTTAAAAATTCTGCCAGTCTTCTTTTAACTTCCCGATAGCCCAATACTTCTTGAAATGTATGCTTAATAGTCAGATCACTTAAACTAATCGGCGGGGAGAACCCAAATGCAGAAGGGACAAGTACCAGTAAAATTAACAGAGCCCAACCAAAGTCAGAGCATTAGACAGATGCCAAGTAAAGCGAAAGGTTATTTGGAATCAGGGGACTGCTAATCCCAAATACTTGCAGGTTCGCAGGTTCATAGGTCAATGTGTGCTGTAAAATTGCTCCTAGAGTGTTGGCAATGGATGGGAACGTGGGATAACATATAACCAATGTGAATGGGTGATCGAGGGTCGGCGCAGATCCGGTGGGCCGAAGTGTCTGTTCCCATGATGTAGCTTTTAATCAATCAATCAATCTGCAGGGGGGGGGAGGGCAGATGGGGGGGGGGGGGGGGGAGAAGCGATGTATCGGCAGTGTCTTTCACTGCCACAAAGTCTGTGATTTTCACCTCTTAAATGTAAAACCCAAGCGGTCATTGGTGAATTTCCACCTAGCCATGAAGCGATGTGGCTTGATGCTGCTGAACCTCACTCGTCGAGACATTCACCACTTAGACGGGGCATCCGCTTGCCATGGCAGATCCCGCTATCCAAGAAACTCGTTGTGCATTCATCTTGTCCCTTGCACCGCAAATTCGGCACTGCCCAGAGTCTTGCACTCAATCCATAAACTTTTTTTTTTGTAATGGGAAAATCCGAGTTATTGCATTTAAAAAACAAATTGGCCTAGCTGCCAAAGAATGTGTAAACAAACTAAAACTGAAGTGTGACTTTTTTATCTACAGTTTGCATTAAGGGTGCTATAGGAACTCGTAAGACGGGCAGAAAAAAAAGATATGTGTCCGCGGCCATATGTTTACTTCGAATGTGCGAAATTCTAAACGGCAAAACATTTAACAGCATCTCTTGCACATAATTACATGGAGTGTTTAAGTGCAGGTTGACGTCAGTTGTCATAGCTTGTCGTAGTCCCTGTCGTAGTGGACGTCCTGGGTCGCAAAGACTGGGTTGCCGGTTGTCGGCAGCTTGCCGTCACCTAGGTGGTAGGTTGTCGTAGCTTGTTGTGGGCATTGTCGTGGTCATTGTCGTAGACATTGTCGTAGGGTAAAAAAAATTTACGTTTTTCGACGATCTGCTACGACGTTGACAGTCGCCGGCAGTCGCCTTAAAAATCACGTAACTGGGACAGGCCCTTTACTGTTCCATGGATGGCTGATGATCAGTGTTTTTAAACTAACAATAAAGCTGCCGTTCTTGGAAACAGTCATAACAGATGTAGTCTCTTCCATGAGCTGTAGGAGATTCTAAGCCAAAGTGATGACTTAATATAAAATGTTGAATTTACATGCTGCAACATCGCAATATGAGATTTAGTTGCATTTCTTTGTCATTATCTGAGAGTAAGGAAGGTGCAATAATCAACTGACTTTTCTTGTTCCACATTCTCAAGCCTCAGCTTCGGTTCCGGAGCACCAGGGGACAGGAACACCCCTTATGGCCAGAGCTGGGGTTCAGAGTGCTTGCGATTTTCCTGCTCTCATTAAACTTACCAGATTCACCAGAAAAACAATTCCATTACTGTGTAACATGGGAAAAGATTGAAATAAAATGATGTTTGAGAATTAATGGGAGTACCATCCAATAGTCCAGAAAACCTGCTGATCTGGCACCCACAGTCCCCAGGGTTTTATTGTACTTAAGGCTGCAGATGCTCAGTCACTTTGCGGAAGGCCAACTGCTCTACTGTGCCGTCCTAAATGGCTAAGCCCAAATCCCAGCAGCTCTGCATTCTTACTACCCACCTCATCATGCCATCTCAGCATTCTTTCTGTTGCAATGAGATCCTTTGTCACACTGCTAAGCTCCAGTATCTGCAGGTCAAGTATCCTCAAACACTCCTCATGGGATATAGCCTTCATCCCAGAAAACAACCTTAGGAGTCTATCTTACACTAAGGTGGTTGACAGGCGAGTGTATCCTTCTTCGGTTGTCTGATCCACAGTAATATTACGCTAATCCCGTGGTGCCTTATTTTATGTAACACGACAGATATGTTCTGTGGGAGGCAGTACCATGGGCAGTTTAGCACTCCCTTTGCACAATACTGAACCGTCTTGGATGCATGTTCAAATTTCTGGAGGAGAGTTTAAACTTGACTCATGACCATGAGATTTTGCATAAGTCAGCTGCACTTTTCTCAGTCAAAGGGTTGTGAATCAGTCACGGTGATAAATATACAATATTAATTGGGCTATAAGTGCCTCCCTCAGTCGACATAAGCCACTCACAAGATCCAAATCAGTGACAAACTCATACGTGTATTTGGTAACAGCTTCTTCTGCTGTTACTCAGAGAAAATGAATGGTTGCTGCAGGTTACTCATTAAACCCTTCACGATGAAGAACGAATGTTGTCACCGCACTTATAACAACACTAATAACCGTTCCATCACCTAAGGTACTGGGCACTAAAACCGCTAAAAGGCACTAAACTCGCTGGAGTTTAGAAGAATGTGGGGGCACCTCATTGAAACATACCGAATAGTGAAAGGCTTGGATAGAGTGGATGTGGAGAGGACGTTTCCACTAGTGGCAGAGTCTAGGACTAGAGGTCATAGCCTCTGAATTAAAGGACGTTCCTTTGGGAAGGAGATGAGGAGGAATTTCTTTAGTCAGATTGTGGTGAATCTGTGGAATTATTTGCCACACAAGGCAGTTGAGGCAGTCAACGAATATTTTTAAGGTATAGTTAGATAGATTCTTGATTAGTACGGGTGTCAAGGCTTATGGAGAGAAGGCAGGAGAATGGGGTTAGGAGGGAGAGATAAATCAGCCATGATTCAATGAATATTTTTAAGGTATAGTTAGATAGATTCTTGATTAGTACGGGTGTCAAGGCTTATGGAGAGAAGGCAGGAGAATGGGGTTAGGAGGGAGAGATAAATCAGCCATGATTGAATGGTGGAGTAGACTAGATGGGCCGAATGGCCTAATTCTGCTGCTAACACTTATGACTTCAGTTTTTTATGTTTTAGTTTAAGAGATACAGCGCGGAAACAAGCCCACCAAGTCCGCACCAACCAGCGATCCCCGCACATTAACACTATCCTATGCACACTAGGGACAATTTACACTTATACGGAGCCAATTAACCTACAAACCTGTACGTCTTTGGAGTATGGGAGGAAACCGAAGATCTCAGAGAAATCCCACGCGGTCACGGGGAGAATGCACAAACTCGGTACAGACAGCACCCGTAGTCGGGATTGAACTCGGGTCTCCGGTCCTGGAAGCGCTGAAAGGCAGCAACTCTACCGCTGCGCCACCGTGCCGCACACTTGCTCAGTTTTCCACAGAATCTGCTGTACGTTCATAAGCTCATAAGTGATGAGAAGATTTAGGCCATTCGGCCCATCACATTATCACATTGTTCCTAGTTCCTTCCAGGTCAAGCCACCTGAGCAGGAGCAAGGGAGGAATACTCAACTTGATGAAAGACACGTTTAGAAATGGCACTCATCTTGGAATTCAAAAATGTCTCTAGTACATCGGGAAGGTCACAAGATTAAGTGTTCTCAGAAATTGCATGCGATGGAAGTAGGGAAGGGATTTCAAGAAGGGCGAGTTGAAGTGTGAATGGCCATCATCATCCAGATTTAACTTTAGGAATAAATCTAAGTTTATACTGAGTTTATACCTTCCAACCAAGACTCTCCAACCAAGTGACGACCATAGTTAACCTTCCTACCCAAACCACCCTAACCCCGGGCACTTTCCCTTGCAACCGCACGAGATGCAACACCTGTCCCTTTACCTCCCCCCTCAACTCCATCAAAGGACCCAAACATTCTTTCCAGGTGAGACAGAGGTTCACCTGCACCTCCTCCAACCTCATCTATTGCATCCGCTGCTCTAGATGTCAACTTATCTATATCGGCGAAACCAAGCGCAGGCTCGGCGATCGCTTCGCTGAACACCTGCGCTCGGTCCGCATTAACGCAACTGATCTCCCGGTGGCCCAGCACTTTAACTCCCCCTCCCATTCCCAGTCTGACCTCTCTGTCATGGGCCTCCTCCAGTGCCATGGTGAGGCCCGCCGGAAGTTGGAGGAGCAGCACCTCATATTTCGCCTGGGCAGTTTGCGGCCCGGTGGTATGAACGTCGACTTCTCCAACTTCAGATAGCTCCTCTGTCCCTCCCTTCCCCTCCTCCTTCCCAGATCTCCCTCTATCTTCCTGTCTCCACCTATATCCTTCCTTTGTCCCACCCCCGACATCAGTCTGAAGAAGGGTCTCGACCCGAAACGTCACCCATTCCTTCTCTCCCGAGATGCTGCCTGACCTGCTGAGTTACTCCAGCATTTTGTGAATAAATCGATTTGTACCAGCATCTGCAGTTATTTTCTTATTCCATAGTTAACTATTCCACGGTGTTGTGTCAAGTCACTTTGAGTTTATTGTTATGTGCATATGTAAGATGAGGCATGGGTACAATGAAAATCTTGCTCCTTGACAGGAAAATAACTGTCCCTGAACCTGATGGTGTGAGACCTCAGGCTTTTGTACCTCCTGCAACAAGAGGTCATGGCATGGATGGTGGGGATCTTAGTTGATAGATGTCACCTTCTTGAGGCAATGCCAAATGTAGATGCTTTTGAGGATGGGGAGGTCAGTGCTCGTGATAGACCAGGCTGAGTCAATTACCTTCTGCAGCTTCAAGCGTTCCTGGGTGTTTGAATTGGAATATCAGCCAATGATACAACCAGTCAGGATACTGAGAAGATTGTCACATCATTCGGTGACATGCCAAATCTCTTTAAACTTTTACAAAAGTAGAGGCACTAGCATGCTTTCTTCAGGATTACATCTATGTGCTGGGCTCGGGACAGATCATTGCACATGTTAGTGGCCAGGAATTTGAAGCTGCTACCTCTCCCAACCACCGACTGGGAACCCGCCCGGAAAGACCCAGTGGGCAACATGGCAAAATGCAGAATGACCCAGCAGGCTGCGGCCTGTAGGGGGAAGCCACTGGCCCTGGCCCCTGCTCATCCCCCCCAAGACAAAAGAACCAAAGAGGAGGGAGATGGCAGCGATGACAGCGGTGGTGCTGGCGGTCGGACAGACCCGGCGTGGGGGGGCCACCAAAAGAACAAAGAGGGACCCGGCATGGGGGCCCGCTAAGAACAAAGAGGGACCATTGGGGACTACATTGAACACTTTGTAACTTTGTTGGTGCCCTATACATGGCGACTCTTAGCAATAGTTGTGTATGGTATGCAAAACAAAGAATTTCACTGTGACGTGGCACATGTGATAATAAAGCATCAATCAACACTAACAATTTTGCTGTTGTCTCCTAACTTGCAAACTAATCACTCTACTTTATGTGCAAGTCATTTATATATATCACAAACAACAGAGGTCACAGCACAGATCCTCATGTAACTCCATGGGTCACAGAACTCTGGCCAGCAAGTTCTGAATTAAAATGACCAAGTCTCTGCGGATCCCATGCATCTTAATCATCTTCATCAGCCTACCATGAGAGTCTTTATCAACTTTATCAAATGCCTTACTAAAATCCACATGTCAATATCCACTGCCCCACCCTCATCGATCACCATTGTCACTTACTCAAAAAACTCAATCAACTTCACAAGACATGACCTATCACAGACAAAGCTATGCTGACTGTCCCTTATTGGTCCATTCTCTTCCAAATGAGAGTAAATCGTATCCCAAAGAATAAGAAAATAACTGGTACAAATCGAAGGTATTTATTCACAAAATGCTGGAGTAACTCAGCAGGTCAGGCAGCATCTCAGGAGAGAAGGAATGGGTGACGTTTCGCGTCAAGACCCTTCTTCAGACTAAAGGTATTTATTCACAAAATGCTGGAGTAACTCAGCAGGTCAGGCAGCATCTCGGGAGAGAAGGAATGGGTGACAATAGACAATAGACAATAGACAATAGGAGCAGGAGTAGGCCATTCAGCCCTTCGAGCCAGCACCGCCATTCAATGCGATCATGGCTGATCACTCTCAATCAGTACCCCGTTCCTGCCTTCTCCCCATACCCCCTCACTCCGCTATCCTTAAGAGCTCTATCCAGCTCTCTCTTGAAAGCATCCAACGAACTGGCCTCCACTGCCTTCTGAGGCAGAGAATTCCACACCTTCACCACTCTCTGACTGAAAAAGTTCTTCCTCATCTCCGTTCTAAATGGCCTACCCCTTATTCTTAAACTGTGGCCCCTTGTTCTGGACTCCCCCAACATTGGGAACATGTTTCCTGCCTCTAATGTGTCCAATCCCCTAATTATCTTATATGTTTCAATAAGATCCCCCCTCATCCTTCTAAATTCCAGTGTATACAAGCCCAATCGCTCCAGCCTTTCAACATACGACAGTCCCGCCATTCCGGGAATTAACCTAGTGAACCTACGCTGCACGCCCTCCATAGCAAGAATATCCTTCCTCAAATTTGGAGACCAAAACTGCACACAGTACTCCAGGTGCGGTCTCACCAGGGCCCGGTACAACTGTAGAAGGACCTCTTTGCTCCTATACTCAACTCCTCTTGTTACGAAGGCCAACATTCCATTGGCTTTCTTCACTGCCTGCTGTACCTGCATGCTTCCTTTCATTGACTGATGCACTAGGACACCCAGATCTCGTTGAACTCCCCCTCCTCCTAACTTGACACCATTCAGATAATAATCTGCCTTTCTATTCTTACTTCCAAAGTGAATAACCTCACACTTATCTACATTAAACTGCATCTGCCATGTATCCGCCCACTCACACAACCTGTCCAAGTCACCCTGCAGCCTTATTGCATCTTCCTCACAATTCACACTACCCCCCAGCTTAGTATCATCTGCAAATTTGCTAATGGTACTTTTAATCCCTTCGTCTAAGTCATTAATGTATATCGTAAATAGCTGGGGTCCCAGCACCGAACCTTGCGGTACCCCACTGGTCACTGCCTGCCATTCCGAAAGGGCCCCATTTATCCCCACTCTTTGCTTTCTGTCTGTCAACCAATTTTCTATCCATGTCAGTACCCTACCCCCAATACCATGTGCCCTAATTTTGCCCAGTAATCTCCTATGTGGGACCTTGTCGAAGGCTTTCTGAAAGTCGAGGTACACCACATCCACTGACTCTCCCCTGTCAATTTTCCTAGTTACATCCTCAAAAAATCCCAGTAGATTTGACAAGCATGATTTCCCCTTCGGGTCGAGACCCTTCTTCAGACTGAAGGGTCTCGACCCGAAACGTCACCCATTTCTTCTCTCCCGAGATGCTGCCTGACCTGCTGAGTTACTCCAGCATTTTGTGAATAAATACCTTCGATTTGTACCAGCATCTGCAGTTATTTTCTTATACTTCTTCAGACTGATGTTAGGGGGGCGGGACAAAGGAAAGATATAGGTGGAGACAGGAAGTTAGAGGGAGAACTGGGAAGGGGGAGGGGAAGAGAGGGACAGAGGAACTATCTAAAGTTGGAGAAGTCAATGTTCATACCGCTGGGCTGCAAGCTGCCCAAGCGAAATATGAGGTGCTGTTCCTCCAATTTCCGGTGGGCCTCACTATGGCACGGGAGGAGGCCCATGACAGAAAGGTCAGATTGGGAGTGGGACGGGGAGTTGAAGTGCTCAGCCACCGGGAGATCAGGTTGGTTAAGGCGGACTGAGCGAAGGTGTTGAGCGAAACGATCGCCGAGCCTGCGTTTGGTTTCGCCGGTGTAAAGAAGTTGACATCTAGAGCAGCGGATACAATAGATGAGGTTGGAGGAGGTGCAGGTGAACCTCTGTCTCACCTGGTTTGGGTCCTTTGATGGAGTTGAGGGGGGAGGTAAAGGGACAGGTGTTGCATCTCCTGCGGTTGCAGGGGAAAGTGCCTGGGAATGGGATGGTTTGGGTAGGAAGGGACTCCGGTGGGCCTCACTGTGGCACTGGAGGAGGCCCATGACAGAAAGGTCAGACTGGGAGTGGGAGGGGGAGTTGAAGTGCTCAGCCACCGGGAGATCAGGTTGGTTCTGAACTGCTGGCGTGAAGCTCATTGATTTATAATGTCCTGGATTACCTCTACTTCCTTTCTTTAAAAAAAGGAAGAACATTGGCTACTTCCCAGTCCTCTGGGGCCTCACCTGTGGCTAGAGAAGATGCAAAGATCTTTGTCAATTTCCTGCAGTTTCCTTTCCTGCCTCTCTCAATTACCTGGGACAAGCCCTGGGGATTTATCCACCTTAATGCTCTTAAAGAGCCTCAACACCTCCTCCTTCTTGATCTCAGTCTGCCCTAGCATATTAGTATTCCCCACACTGATCTCAGTGTCCTCCATGTCCTTCTCCTTGGCGAATACAGATGCAAACTATTCATTTCCTATCTCGCATACATCTTTGAAGACTTTCAAATGACGCTCGGAAACAAGATCAAATCTTTTGCGCACTAATGACATCAAAGCCATTCAGAGTTACTCCTCCAGCCACTTGTTCTACAATACCAACTGTTTATCATTTTAGTAAGAGAATAAAATACATCACATATTGTTTTTTCTTGTCCAACTGTAAGCACCAAATACCCCCCAGCTCAATATAACCCCAGACATTACTATTCGTAACATCAAGGATATTTTCTAAAAAAAACCCTCAAATAGCACATCCTGTAAACAAATTTCAGATCATGTATAGTGCAACAACATGCCCATCAGCCTGCTGAGACTGACCTTCAGACAGTCATTTACAATCTTACACTCAACACATTTTATTCTCCCCACACTGGAAGACACTTAAGCTGGAAATAGTGCAGAGACGATTTACGAGAATGTTGCCAGAACATGAGGGCCTGGGGCATAGGGAGAGGTTGGGTTGGCTAGGACCTTATTCCTTGGAGTGCAGGAGGATGAGGATCTTAGAGGTGTATAAAATTATGGGGGAATAGGTTGGGTGAATTCACAGAGTCTTTTACCTAGAGTAGGGGAATCAAGAACCAGAGGATTTAGGTTTAAGGTGAGAGAGGAAAGATTTAATATGAACCTAAGGGGAAACTTTTTCACACAGAGGGTTGTGGTTATATAGAATGAGCAACTAGAGAAGGTAGTTTAGACAGGTACCATAACAACATTTAGATGGATAGGAAAGG
Source organism: Rhinoraja longicauda (assembly GCF_053455715.1). Lineage (NCBI taxonomy): Eukaryota > Metazoa > Chordata > Chondrichthyes > Rajiformes > Arhynchobatidae > Rhinoraja > Rhinoraja longicauda. The sequence goes on from NC_135960.1 coordinate 35,938,970, forward strand.
TTTAGAGGTTTCATTTGCAGAAAACAACATTTTGATCTATAATCGAAAGAGATGAGACTCCATGTGGAAGGAATATCAAGCGGTGGGGTGGAAGAGAGTGGGTAGTGGGAGGCAGAGAGAGAAAGATGGGAAGGTTTGTGGGTTGGGCAAGAGGCAGCAAAGTGGCAGGGAAGGGAGAGCAAAAAATATTATGCCGTGGGGGAGGGAGGGTAGGAGAAAAGAAGATAGAGGGAAGGGGAGTGGAGAAGGAAAGGAAGGAGTGAAAGTGGAAACATGGTAAAGTGCGAGAGAGGGAGAGAGAGAGAGAGAGAGAGACATGGGATGGGAAAATGAAATGGAATTTGGGGTGAAAGGGAGCTGATAGCGAGCGTTCAAACCGAAGAAAGTCCGCAAGCAGAACACATAAGCACAGACAAAACCTCTGAAGAAATGCATTGTTAAAATACGCTGAAAATATTCCGGATTCGCTTTAGTTCCGAGCGAAGCAACCCGCTGCATTTCTGCTTATGCACCGTGAGATTTATCCCCAGCCCCAGTTTGCTAACTTTGGCAGATGTGCCGAACTTGCCTTTAAGTTTGCGGGCTGGGCTGGTCTGGTCTGGGCTGGGCTGGTCTGGTCTGGGCTGGGCTGGGCTGGGCGCCGCCGGCCGGCCGCGCGCGGAGCTGTCAGGTCTTCCGTCCCTCACCGCTCCCGGGGACTGGATGCCTCCATTCAGTCTTGCCGCCCTTTTGAAGCCCCGACACTCACTTTGCATCATACGTCAGGCTCTTGTGTGTGTGTGTGTGTGTGTGTGTGTGTGTGTGTGTGTGTGTGTGTGTGAGACAGACAGAGGGAGGAAGAAAGGTGCTTCTGATCGCTGTGAATCAGCCACAGTTTTTTCCCCAAACCCAGGACACTGACTTTTGCCGAGAGACAAGTCGCTTACCTTGCATGCAAATGACAGTACATGCAAGCGTGGTCTGCAGCGTGCACGTTGCATTATTGCCTCTGGGTTATGGTTTTATGCATAGCTTTGTCAGATTACTACTCTGACATTTGTGATGTGTGCAGCTGAGGTAATTTTATTTCAGAAATGCAGACTTCGGCCCACTGAGTCACTACCAATAGTCCATGTACACTAATCCTCCAGTACATTAATCCCATTTTATTTTCCCCAGAACTCCCATCAACTCCCCCTTGATTCCACCTCTCATCTACCCACCCGGAGAATTTACAGCAGTTAATTAACCTACCAACCTATAGGCCTTTGGAAAGTGAGAGGAAACCAAGCACCCAAGGGAAACCCAGGCAATGGCAGGAAGAAAGTGCAAACTCCACACAGACAGAACCAAGGTCAAGATTGAATCCAGGTCCATGGAGCTGTAAGACAGCAGCACTGTGGTTTTCATTATGTAGACAGTAAATACAATTAATGTCTACGATAAAGCTACTGACTCTCACAGTTATCTGAAATACACTTCCTCCACACCCTGCCTCTTGCAAAGACGCTATACCATACTCTCACTTCCTCCATCTGCATTTCGTCTGATCCCAAGATGAGAGTTTCCATTCTTGGATAATCCGAAATGTCCCCTTTCAATAGTAAACATGGTTATCCCCCTTCTGCCATAGATGGATCCCTCACCTGGGTCTCCTCTGTGTCCTGTAGTTCTGCTCTCGCTGCCCCAGCTGTACTGCCACCCATTTCTCCCCTTCACCCCCCCCCCCCCCCACTCTGCTATTTTCCTCCCCCTGGCTTCACAATCCACAACTCATCAAACCTGTTTCACACCTGTTCTTCTTATACCTGGCCTTTGTTCCAACCATAAGTAGACACAAAATGCTGGAGTAACTCAGTGGGCCAGGAAGCATCTCTGGAGAAAAGGAATAGGTGACGTTTCAGGTCGGAAACCTTCTTCAGAATTTGTTCCAACCATCTGCCTGTCAAAGATATTTCCCTCACCTGTGTCAACCTATTACCTACCATGCTTTGTCTTGTCTCTCCCCTTTTTCCAGCTTTCTTCTCTCACCTCCACAATCAGTCTGAAGAATGTTCTCCATGTTGCTGCCTGACCTGCTGAGTTACTCTAGTATTTTGTGTCCTTTTGTGCATTAACCAGCATCGACAATTCTTTGTTTCTAAATGCTATTGGAATCTATATACATTATACCCTCAGTTCAATACACTCTCCTGTAATGCGTCAACAGCAAACATCTTTTCTCTTTAAATAGTTCACCCACAAAGTATCTGAGAGGTTATAGTACGGGGCCCAGCCCCTCAGTACCCAGTGGTAACGTGACCTCAGACTGCGGTCCTTCCACACAGCACCTCTGCTGTGGCTTTGCCAAGTTTCCAGATTCAAGATTCAAGAGACTTTATTTTTCATATGGACCAGATATGAACTGGAACAATGAGATCCTTACTTGCTGTAGCTTTACAAGCCCATTAGACACAACAGCAATGATAACAATAATTTTACAATAAATTATCAGTTACACTACGTAAACCAGACCATGATAGTGCCATATCCGAAGTACATAAACCATAGTAGTTCAAAGTCCATCGCAGTACGCAGCTGAGGTAGGATTATTGTTAGGCTTCCGCAGGGTGGCTCAAGAGCCTGACGGTTTATGGGAAAATGCTGTTCTTGAGCCTGGAAGTAATGATTCTCAGGTAACAGCAAGAAGGGAGTGAGGCAGACTGGTGTGGTTCTTTGATGATATCAGTTGTCTTCCTGAGGCAGCACTGCCTCTAGCCCCTTCAATGGTGGGGCGGTCAGTACTTGGGATGGACGGGGCAATGTCCACCACTTTCTGCACCCACTTTCATTTTTGAGCATTCAAATTTCCACCATTCAATCATGGCCGATCTATCTTTCCCTCTCAACCTCATTCTCCTGCCTTCTCCCATAATTCTTAACACCTTTACTAATCAAGTATCTGTGCATCTCTGCCTTAAAAATACACAATGACTTGGCCTCCACAGTCTTCTGGGGCAATGAATTCCACAGATTCGCCCTCTGATTCTCGACTCTCCCACTAATGGAAACATCCAGATGCCAAATCTCCTCAAACGTCTGTGGTGGAGGGAACAAACGTTTAGAGAAGTGGAGGCCATCAGGTTGGGCTGCTTTGCCCTGGATAGCTCCAGCCTCCTTAAGAGTTTTCTGGGCTTCACTTAGTGTGCTTCACCTATCTAGGCAAGTAGGAAATATTCCATCAAAAACTTTGTACCTTGTGCCTTGTAGATTAGTTTAGTTTACTTTTTAGTTTAGAGATACAGTGCGGAAAGAGGCCCTTTGGCCCATCGAGTCTGCGCCAACTAGTAATCACCCCATATACTAAAACTATCCTACACACTAGGGACAATTTACAATCTTTACTGAAGCCAATTAACCTACAAACCTGTACATCTTTGGAGTGTGGAAGGAAACCGGAGCACCCAGAAAAAACCCATGTAGTTACAGGGAGCAGACAGCATTTGTAGTCAGGATTGAACCGAGCTCTGGCGCGATAAAGCAGCAACTCTACTGCTGCGCCTCCATGCCGCCCCTCATAGATGTTAGAAAGACCACGGAGTTTTGGGATGTGTGTAAGTCACTTGATGCAAGATATATAGCTGTTATCCATCTCTTGTAATCGCAGTATTTATGTGGTTTTGACCAATAGTGACCGTAGAACTTTGAAGGTGGGATCTCAGAGATGTAGCATCATTCTTATTGGACATGGTCATTGCTGGTACTTTTGTGGTGTGATTATTACTTGCTACTTATCAACCAATGAATGCTGCCTTGGCCTAACTGCGTGTAGGTCAGTCTTGCTTTAAACTTCAAGGGAATAAAAATCTACCATTCATTCATAGGATGAGGGTGGGAAGGATAGTTGGGGGTGGGAAAAAGGAGATGTTCTATGATTGTGGTGGGTATGAATTAGAGTGGAAGTTATCTAGCAGGGAGCTGATAGATTAAGGTAACAGTGACAAATTCAATCATAGAGTCATAAATAGATACAGCATGGAAACAGCCCTTCGGCCCACCCAATACACTGGTCATCAACCGCCCATTTACACTAATTTTACATTAATCTCATTCTTTACACTCCCACTTTCCCATCCAGATTACCTCCAGATTGGTGTCACATAACAGAGAAGTGGGCCCAACACATCCATACTGTACAGAATACCCTATCTAAATTCGTCCCATTTGCCTGTGTTTGGCACATATCCCTTGAACCCTTGCCCATCCATGTTCCTGTCCAAATGTCTTAAATGTTGTTATTACCCTCATGGTGCAATTCTACCACTTACCTGCACATTAACAGCAATTTACGATGGCCAAATAACCTACCAATTCACATGTCATTGTGATGTGGGAAGAAACTCAAGCACCCAGATAAAATCAACGTGGTCACAGGGAGAAGGTGCAAATTCCGCACGGACGGAGCCGGAGGTCAGGATGGAAATATGGTCACTGGCTGTGCCATGCGCTGATTGGGTCTGAAGCAGATGGCCTCAAACATTTCAACTTCATACATGGTACAGCTGGTAGAGGTACTGCCTCACAACACCAGTGGCCATGTTTGTAGGAAAGAACTGCAGATGCTGGTTTAAACCGAAGATAGACACAAAAAGCTGAAGTAACTCAGCAGACAGGCAGCATCTCTGAAGAGAAGGAATGGGTGACGTTTCAGGTCGAGACCCTTCTTCAGTGACCATTGTTCGATCCTGAATTGTTACAAACTGTGAGTGAGCAAAAGGATTTAGTAAGGCAGTATGCAATGGACAGGTCTCAAAACTAATCAAAGATCCAATGCAGCATCCCTGTTTATCTCAATCAGACTGAAAGGTAATTGGATTGAAATGGTGTTGCTTCCGTTTGGAGAATAGCTTGGACACTGCATTCATTTTGGGACACTATTCCTTAGGAACAAAATAATGGGTCTCCGAGTAGTTCAGAATGGTACTAAGACTAAAAGAGATTTATTATGAGCATGGTTTGCAAATAAATTTGTTTTACTTTATTGAATGTCAATGGAGCACTGTTGTGGGCAGCACTACTTTTAAAAGTCTCATGAACATTTTGATCTTCAAAATGCAGCATTGTGCTGATTTCAATGGCATGCTGGCTATTGATCTATTGCATGTTTAATGAGTCTAATGTTTCTAACGGGAGTGTCCAGACCTTGAGGAGACATACATACATTACATGCATACTGTTCCAACAACTGGAGAGTGATGCAGTTTAAAGAATGGATGCATCAATGATGGTAGCAGGAGTTTTAAGAGCTGTAAGAGAGATCAGAGGTAGGTGAAGAACATGGGGTGGGGTTACTGCCAAGCAATCCTGGCAGCTGGTTGTCTAAAGGTTCTGAAAAGTATTAATGAGGAGTGCATTCAATGAATGCCTACACCTTTGCAAATCTTGCTACAACAACAAATCCCCTCGACCACCCTCTCTGCCGCTGTTCACTGAAGGAAAGGTAAGTTAAGCCTTTTTTCTCGAGCTAGGAATTAGAATGATCTCCGGAATGCAGCGGTGAAAAGCAAGCGAGAAGTTACAGCAGAGATGAGCAGGAAGACTAATAATCGAGAGGCTAGGAAGCTGAGAGTGAACATGATCTGGAACTCCATGTACTGATCTTTGTGGTCTTTGACTGTTGGTTCTCAATGGAGTGGTTTCAGCCAAGTGGTACAGTTCATGTAAAACTGGTTTTCCTATGTGTAAATGAGCGCTACCATTGTTCACAGCAGTGAGGACAAAAAGTCTTGCTGGACAGAAATTAATGACATTACATTTGGAAACATTTATGCTGGGAAAAGGTGCTGATAAAAGTCAGTGGGTAAAATTTCTTAGCAGGGCCAGAATTGGCTATAGTGCAAGTATTTTGTATTTTCATTATAATTTGATCTACATCGGAGTCAGTTACTGCCTAGCATCATTTCATCTCTACAGCTGTACTGAATCTTGCATTCACCTTTTCTTTAAACACAATGTTGGAAAGAGGGAGGAGGTGGTGTCACCCAGAGTGGTTGAATTCTGTTGGTATTAAAAATTATGGAACTAGAGCTGATGGATGGAGCTAAAATACAGATCAGCTGCAATTTAATTGAAGGTAGCACATGCTTGAAGACTCAGTGACCTCCTGTTTCCATGTTGCTTTCTGCTCTGATTTAACACCAGACTTTCAATCTCACTCCATCTGTTAGGCTGGCTTTAAGTTATCTGCATCAGCTGCAAACACACATCAGGAAAATCAATTACTGACCGGGTTAGCTAAAGACGAAAGGAGCAGATAGAGGCACTCAAACTGGAATTCGATTACATCTGTGTAAGATAAAATAAGTTTTAGATTTTTTTGTCCCTCGGGGATATGGAAAGTTTGACATTTCCAGGTCACTTTGCAACTCTTAAAAAAAGTTTTTTTGTTTAAAAAAGTTAAGTTGTGCGAAAGTTTCTTAATTAATTCTCTGAAACAGAAACTTGTAACCAACCAGGAGGTTCTTAATTTTCTAATACACTGTGCTTTCATTGACATATGCAGACCATACTCAGGAGATGGGCAGAAAGCAACTTGCAAGGCCTTGAAGGGGAAAAACACTTTAATTTTCTTTCTGGCATAATTTATCGCTAACACCAGCTATTTAACCAAAAGATCTCCACACATCCTAATTGTTATGCCATCCTGGCTTACTGTCACCTTTTAAGTCTTTGGAGAACCCAAACCATAAAGTATATCACATTACCCATTACTAGTTGTGCTCTTTGCTTGTGAGAGCCTGGGAATGGATTGGATAACTGCCAAATGTTGGAACTGATGAATTTGCAAATATCTTTGCTTGATCTGCTGTTCGATCCTTAAACTTTCTACCTCAAGTCACCCAAGCCACCCAAATTGGAAGGCTTGAGTGTTTACCAAAGCACTCCCAGAGATGTAAGTGCAAAGCTCAACTCTGCACTGAGGGTACCCTATATCATTGGAGATGTGGGAGATACATTTTGGAGATAAAACAGTAAACTAATCTCAGGTACATATCAGAATTATCAAGGCATTGTCACAGTAGAGTTCGCTTGGACAATAGGCTTGCTTCAACTAAAATCACTAAAAAAGAATTGCACATTTCTAAGTGTGGATCCAGCTGTGCACATTGTCTATTATGCTGCCTACAGTGCAGCAGTGACTGGGTTGGAAAGTGCTGTGAAGTTATTTTGTAGTTCCTGGTGCAGCAAAACTACAAGTCTTTCTATCCAAGCCTCTCCCTTGAGCTGGCTCTGGCAAGTAGGACTTTACGAAAAGCAGCTCTCATCTTCCTCTTCTAGTCTACAATGCCAAAGAGAATTAGTCAATATTAAAATCCATAGCCAACTTATTCTAAATCTCATCCACAGGCTCAAGGTGAGGTAGGGAAATGGACAGGCCAGTGGACTGGTGATATACTTTTGGGGTAGGTGAAAGTGAATGAATAGTGAATAGTGAAAGTGAATGATAGTGGTAGTTACTGCCTCACAGCACCAGAGATCCGAGTTTGATCATGACCTCGGATGCAGTCTGTATGAAGTTTACACATTTTCCCTATGACTGTGTGGATTTCGGCCGAGTGCTCTAGTTTCCTCCCACATCCCAAAGACATGCAGATTTATAGGTTAATAGGCCTCTGTGCATTGCCTCCTTGTATGTAGGGAGTGGATGAGAAAGAGTAATAACGTAGAAGTTGTGTGAATGGGGCGATCAATGTCAGTGTTGACTTGGTGGACCAATGAGCCTGTTCCCATATTGTACCTCTAAAACGAAGTATTGTCACAATTAATGTTGCATCTCCACTTTTTTCCCAGCACACTGTCAGGTAGAATAATGATGAGTCCAATTTACTGCAATAGTGGTCACATGATTCCCACAGACAAGTTATCTTCCTGGAAGATGACACTGAGTGCCAGGTAGGAAACGATCTCTCGATGTTTCTTAATATGATGGATTATGGAACAACAAATGTGAAAATAACGACGCAGGTTCCTCAGCAAGACGCAGATGATACCCGACGAGTCTTTAGATTTTTTCCAGAATCTTCAATTAAGTAAAAATGTGGTGGCATTTTACTTTAACCGTTTGGGTGTAATATAAATCCCAGAAGAGTGAAAGATATTAAAAAGATTTAGCAAATAAATGAGCCATTTGTCAAACACTAAATTGAAATGTCAAATGAATCAGTTCACCTGCACGCTGTTAACTTCCTATTAGCAAAATCCACTTGTTATTTAGTAATGGAGAAAGCAATTCAAATCAAATGTACTGATTCTAACCCGAGGGCAGGTAAAGTATTTCAATATGTATCATTATTTTCAGATGACTAATTTTCTCAAAAGATCAGCTTGTCCACGAATAGCAGAATACAAATCATATTTGAGTGGCTGATAGCATTGCATCTTAACCTTTACTGAATGTTGGTGAAACATTTTAGATGTGGATTAGCTCAGCTGAAGGCAATAATAGATGATGCAGCTAATAGAGCTGCTGCTTCACAGCTCCAGAGATCCAGGTTCAATCCTGGCCTTCGGTGGTGTCTGTATGGAGTTTTGGGACTGCGTAGGTTTCTCTCAATACTCTGATTAATCCCTCATCTCAGAGATGTGTCTGTAGGTTAAGTGGTGTATGAAAAATCACCTCCAGTGAAGGTAAGTGGGAAAAGAATCAAACAGGAGTTGATGGGTGAATGAGAGGGAATGTTACGGGACCACAGGGAAATAAGGAGAGCTGTGTGAATAATGGATTGCACTGTTGGGATCCCAATGAATAGAATGGCAAAGGATGAAACAGTATCCCAGCTGGTAGAATCATCGTCTCAGTGCCGGAGACCTTGGATACTGTTGGTGTGGAGTTCGCATGTTCTCCCTGCGACTACGTGGGTCTCCTCCAGGTTCCCACTGGTTTCGTTCCACATCCCAAAGATGTGTGGTTGGTAAGTTAATTGGCCGCTGCCCTTAATGTAAATGTGAGTGCAGAATCTAGATGAGTTGATGAGAATATGAAGAGAAAAAATGGGATTATTGGAGGGTTGGTATAAATGGGTGGTTGATGTTGAAGTATTCTCTTTGGGTCATCAGACCTGTTCATGTTTAGTGTCACCATATGACTTTATGATCATGGTTCTTGGGAGTTAATCATTATACACCAATATTTTGTCTGATGTCCTGAGCTCCTCCAGCTATTTTTTTTTGCTCCAGATTCTAGCATCTGTGCTCTCTTGTGTCACTTCTTCAATCTTCCCTGACAATCAGAACCACTCTACTCCGGTTTCCTTATTGCTAACCTTATTTGAGTCCAGGGACCTTACAACAAAGGTTGATGACATAAAATGTGGATATTTATGAATCTTTGAATAATAGTCTCGGTTAGCAAGTTGCTACCAACTATTTGAAATGAGGATTTTCTATTAAGGTTTATGACAGATGGTTGATCAAAACAGAATTTATAGAATGTGCTCAAGCAAGATAATACTGCCTGGTTTCCTTATCGACTGGATTATATTGGGTCAATATTTTTGAAAAGTTGACATTTAAGTCTATTTTTACATTGTCAATTTTTTCGATAGTTTTATATCGCCAAACTGTTGTCGTGATTCATTAAATTACACCAAATTAAATTACAGCTGCTCATGAGTGTTCTTCAGCTGAATGTGATGGGAGGCCAAATTTAGACATTTCTGGATCAAGGGTGGATTTTATCCATCAAATGAATAGAGTGGCATTCAGGAACAAACACGAACCACTGCAAACACCATGCACACACCCTATTTTATGCCCAGGGCCGGATTAAGCTAGTGCGGGGCCCGTAGCATATGTTATAAAGGGGCCTTAAATACGGGACAAGGTGACATCATCGCCCGTGCCCCACGTGACTTCACCCAGCCAGCGGCCACGTGCTCCCGCTCCACCAATGACGGCCGCCCAAGCTGGGATGCGGGTTGCAACCTCCCTTTGGTAAACACACTCGGCCCCGCTCCACGAGCACACTCGGCCCCGCTCCACGAGCACACTCGGCCATGCTCCCCGAACTCCGTTAACGTTAATGAGCTCCGTTAGCCTACAGTGTCTGGGCCTACAGTGTCGGGGCCTACAGCGGCCCACGGGCCTAATACGGGACTCTCAGAGAATGTGTGATGGAGGGGTTTAGTTTAGAGATACAGCGCGAAAACAGACCCTTCGGCCCACCGTCCATACTGACCAGCGATCCCCGCACACAATAGGGCCAATTTTACAAACACCAAGCCAATTAACCTACAGCTCTGTACGTCTTTGGAGTGTGGGAGAAAACCGAAGTTCTCGGAGAAAACCCACGAGGTCACGGGGAGAACGTACAAACTCCGCACAGACAGCACCGGTGGTTGGGATCGAACCCAGGTCTCCGGTGCTGCAAGCGCTGTAAGGCAGCAACTCTACCGCTGCACCACCGTGGGGAGAATGACGGAGGATTGCAACGAGGCCGGAGGAGTGGGAGCCAAGGGTGCCAGAGAAGTAGAGACAGGGAGGGCCGGAGGAATGTGGAAAAAATAGGGCCAGAGGAGTGAATAGAGGCAGGACTGGAGGTATAGGGCTGAGAGGGATGGAGTGCTAGAGCAGTGGAAGCTGAGAGGCATGCAAGGTGTGGGTAGAGGAGGTGGTAGAAGAGTGGAGGAGGAGACAGGGCCCTGGAAGTGAGGAGAGAAGGCCGGGGGATTGGCGAGAAAGAGGGCCCGAGCTTTTGGGATGGGTGAGAGGGAGTTGCAGGACTTTGGGAGTATGGGCCAGAAGAGTAGAGAGAGAGAGAGGTACAGACGGGTAGGGGCTGAGAAAAGGCCAAAAGTGTGAGGGGAAGTGTCTATAGAAAAAGTGTCTTTCTGAGCAAAATTAGAGCACATGGTATTGGGGGTAGGGTGTTGACATGGATAGAAAATTGATTGGCAGACAGGAAGCAAAGAGTAGGAGTAAATGGGTCCTTTTCAAAATGGCGAGTGGAGTGCCGCAAGGCTTGGTGTTTGGGGCCGCAACTGTTTACCATATATATTATTGATTTGGATGAAGGAATTAGAAGTAACATTAGCAAATTTGCAGATGACACAAAGCTGGGTGGCAGTGTGAACTGTGAGGATGCTATGAGGATGCAGGGTGACCTGGACAGGTTGAGTGAGTGGGCAAATGCATGGCAGATGCAGTTTAATGTGGATAAATGTGTGGTTATCCACTTTGGTGGTAAGAACAGGAAGGCAGATTATTATCTGAATGTTGTCAAGTTAGGAAAAGGGGAAGTACAAAGAGATCTGGGTGTCCTTGTTTATCAGTCACTGAAAGTAAGCATGCAGGTACAGCATGCAGTAAAGAAAGCTAATGGCATGTTGGCCTTCATGAGAAGAGGAATTGAGTATAGGAGTAGAGGTCCTTCTGCAGTTATAGAGGGCCCTAGTGAGACCACACCTGGAGTACTGTGTGCATTTTGGTCTCCAAATTTGAGGAAGGATATTCTTGCTATTGAGGGAGTGCAGCGTAGGTTCACTAGGTTAATTCCCGGAATGGCGGGACTGTCGTATGTTGAAAGACTGGAGCAACTGGGCTTGTATACACTGGAATTTAGAAGGATGAGAGGGGTTCTTATTGAAACATAAGATTATTAAGGGATTGGACACGCTAGAGGCAGGAAACGTTCCCAATGTTGGGGGAGTCCAGAACCAGGGGCCATAGTTTAAGAATAAGGGCAAGGCCATTTAGAACAGAGATGAAGAAAAACCTTTTCACTCAGAATTGTAAATCTATGGAATTCTCTGCCTCAGAAGGCAGTGGAGGCTGATTCCCTGGATTCTTTCAAAAGAGAGTTAGATAGAGTTCTTAATGATAACAGAGTCAGGGGGTATGGGGAGAGGGTAGGAACAGGGTACTGATTGTGAATGATCAGCCATGATCACATTGAATGGCGATGCTGGCTCTAAGGGCCGAATGGCCTACTCCAGCACCTATTGTCTAATCCAGGTATCATTCCAGTAAACCTCCTCTGCACCCTCTCCAAAGCCTCCACGTCCTTCCAGTAAAGGGGTGACTAGAACTGTACACAATACTTCAAATGCAGTCTAATCAAAGTCCTATAATGCTGCATCATGACTGCCTGACTCTTTCTTATACTCAAAGCCCCAACCTATAAAAGGAAGCATATCATATGCCTTCTTTACATTCTTTCTGCTTGTGTTGCCACATTCAGGGAGTAATTGATTTGGACTCCAAGATCCCTCTGTACATTAAAGCTGTTAAGGGTCATAAAGGTGAATTAATATACAAATGACCTCCCAAAGTACAACACTTCACATTTACTCAGATTAAATTCCATTTCTCTGCCCGTGTCTGCAGCTGATCTATATCCTGCTGCATACTTTGACAACCTTCCTCACAGTCCGCAATCCCAGCAATCTAGGTATAATCTGCAAACCTACTAACCAACCCGTTTACGTATTCCATCCAAGTTATTTATACAAATATATATCACAGACAGCAACGGTCCCAGCACAGATCCCTGCGGAACTCCACCTGCTACAGATTCTGATTCAAAGCCAATTCTGAATTCATAAGATCAAGTCAAGTTTGTATTTTCTCCCTATGACTGCGTGGATTTAATCCGAGTCCTCCGGTTTCCTCCCACATTCCAATGATGTGCAAATTTACAGATTAATTGGGGTCTGTAAATTGTCCTTGGTCAGTAGGATAGAACTGGTTTACGGGAGATCGATGATCAGCCGGTGGGCCAAAGGGCCTATTTCCTAGCTATATTTCTAAACTAAACACCATTAATCTTCCAAACTTGTTACCAAGCTCACGGAACTCGATCTCTGTGCATCCCTTTGCAAATGGATCCTCGACTTCCTCATCAACAGAACATAATCGATACGAAGTGGCAACATTTTTTCGCTGATAACCATCAGCACAGGGGCACCTCAAGGCTGTGGGCTCAATCCCCTGATCTACTCATTCTGTACTCATGACTGCGTAGCCGGGTGCATTACCATTGTTTGATGAATGGTACTAATGAGTCAGAGTATAGGAGAGAGATTGATTGTCTGATTGAATGATGTCAGAACAAACTTGCTCTCAACATCAGTAAGACCAAGGAGCTGATTGTTGACTTTAGAAGGTGAAGGTCAATTATCCATGAACTTGTCTTCATAGATGGAGCCAACAAATTCAAATTCATGGATGTGCGTATATCTGAAGATCTGTTGTGGCCAGCACATTGAAGCAATCATAAAGAAATCCCATCAATGCTTCTACTTCTTTAGAAGATTGATAAGATTTGGTATGTCAACGAATAGTCTCTTGGACCTCTGCAGGGAGAGAGCATATTGACTGATTGCACCATAACCTGGTTCAGTGACTCAAATACCCAGGAACGTAGTCAATTAGAAAAAAGTGGTGGTTACTGTCCATTACAGGTGCTGACCCCGCCATCAAAGAGAGCCATAGGAGATGCTACCCCAAAAAGGCAGCTAGCAGCATCAAAGACTCTAACTACTTCATTTCACTCCTGCCAACAGGAAGTAGCTATATGATTCTGAAACTGTGATCTCCAGGTTCAGGAATAGCTACTTCCCAATAAGGCTCTTGAATACTACAAACACCAACTATGAACAGTCTTGGTTGCACTAGGGATGTTGGACTTTTATTTTGCACCAATATTGTTTTTAAACGTTTAATGATCTTTCTTTTATCATTGTTATCTATGAGTATTTACAGATCTGCTATGCTGCTGCAAATAAGAATTTCATTGTTCTGTTTTCAGTAAATACGACAATTAAATACTCATGACTCTTGACTTTGGTGCATCTGGATAAGCAGATCTTTTGAATTACTGGATGTTCCTCCAATTGATACGCGTGCGCGTACTATATATATTTTTTTCATTACCAAGAACATTTTTTTCAGTGAACTCTGTGTTCAAAGGGAATGGGAAATATTCTGCCACTCTGGACCAACCGCACATCTCATTCACACTCTGGACCCCTGGAGCCTGGACTAATAAATGTGTCAGATGCTGAAACAATTGCCCAACGATTGAATGCTAGATTATTGGAGTTTTGATATAATTTGCCACAGAGGAACTAATCAGTCTCTAGCAAATAAAAATCATGTTGTACCACAGAATTTCTTGCCCATCATTATATGATTTTAAGACATGAAATGAGATGTGGTGCAGGCATGTCATCGTCTTGTACTTAAACATGACACACAGATGAAGATGTATTGCACTATCATATATCTTGTAGCAGGTGTGTAGAAATCGGCCAGTAAATGTAACCCTCCGCCCTCTCCCTCTGCACTGAGGCTTAGCTTTGCATTCACGGACAATCTCTTCCATTGCCATATTGTGATGGTCCTGTCACACAGAGACTGTTAACACTGAACATAAATTAGCCATATCATTTTCTCTTTTGGTATGGTGATCTTTAATGAAAATAAACCCAGTGCTGTTATATTACTAAAGATTGAGTAAGACATTCCATTCACGGCATCTCATTATTAAGTACAACTTCTACGAACAGAAGTGAATTGAGTATATAAAAAAACCATTTCCTTCATGATTTTCAAGTATTTAGCAGTTCATACTGTGTTTTTGTTGTGGATAGGTGTGTGCAATACACATTTTTGCATAGTAAATAAAAAAGATGTACTTGTTAATCTTTTCTTTCTTTCCCCATGCACCTGTCAGCATAGTTCTGCTGAGATTATTCTTGTATTTCTCAACGAAGATGATGCAAGCTTCATTATGTTACTACATGCAGCATCCCAGTAATAGCCAAGGTTTTTGCCTTCTCTAGAATGACTAATGTTATATACATTATCGAAGCAGCAGCTATATAGGGGATATGGTGGGCAAAGCTGGTGTCCATTCAGATGGCATGGTGGAGATACTATCAAGGCTACTCTGACCTCAGTAGGTTGCATGCTGAGTGAACCAATTTTCTTGAGGTTACCAAGCCACAAGGAGGGACATCGGACTGCCCAACCCTCCAGAAATGACCCAGAGTTTCTCAGAAATGAAGATTAAACTCTGGTGCAATGCCAGGTGCAACCCAGTAGGAAAATAAAAGTTGCAGACTTTAAAAAAATAACACTTCCATTTATCAATTATTAAAAAAATGTTGATGGCAAAGGCAGTTTGATTGACAGGGAAAAATCACCCAAACAGGCAACCGTTGATCTGAAGGCCAATATCACATAAGTGCCGGAGGAACAGTGGGAGTTGGGGCAGTGTGTTGGTTGGAGGTGAGGACACAAAACCCCCAATAACACTGGACTGAGTGGGCACCTCTGGAGTAACCACCCTTCCAAGTGGTTGCTAACATGGTAGAGCATCACCGAGGTGTACTTTTACACTGGGTTGGATGGAGAAGTCGTTTCCTGTATGGAGAATTTGCTTTTTATTTTTCCTCCCCATGATTTTTTGAGACCTGGTTTGGGGATTGTCGATCTTTGGGCTTGTCAATCATTGGGTTTGTCATGCCACTAGTGACAAGTTGGCCTTATTAATGTTTGCCAAGGGACTGGACGCTACTGCTATTATCTCCAATACAATCACAACCCTAATCCACTCTCTCATACAAAGTCTTCCATAGCTATTTTCACTCTTAAGACCATATAACAGTGCATTTTGCATCATTCGTATACATCGGCTCCACTCTCTTGCTGAAGGATTGACCCGGTCTTTTCAACAGCATTATCCGATCACACGACTTCCAGCATCTTGCAGGGAGATGGCAGCAAATGTGTGGGGAGATCGTCCCATCCCAAGTATCTCCTCCAGAGACAACTTAAGCTGACTTGTTAAGACATCATAATTTCTTGATGTTGCTGGTTCAATATCCAGGAACACCCTGACAGGGCTCCAAGTACACAGGTTGCAGCAATTCCATAGAATGGTCTACTCCATGTCAAAGGTGGCTTTGCCATAAATGTCCATACACAGAATTATTTTAATATATATGTGTATATATAAGATGTTCAACAGTTTTTAAACAACAATTTACATTCTAAATAGAAATAGTCATGACATCTGCAAAGGCTGAATTATCATGAACATATCTCCCTTTCAGAAGAATGTTGGTTAATGGCTGTACTGAAAAGGGTCAGCAGCACTGGGAAATGGGATCTCTGTAGGTTAGATACAGCTCAGCTTTCTGTCAGCCATCAGGCTCCCCACGTACTCTGCAGGAGATTACACATTCTCTCTATGATGCTGCATCAGACCTTGTTTCAGGGAATGGGACAGCTCGGGTTGCAGGCAAAAGCTATCAGCAGGATAGTGACTGCTCTGATTTCAGTATTTACCGACACTGGGGAGTGTGCTGCTGGATTTCCAACACGGATGCAATACTACTGTATACTGTAACAAGAGCATTGCTTGGTCCCATGAGAATCTATCTGACTGCATACTCGGTATAAATCCAGCCTATTTGGTTACTCGCACCCTCAGTTACAGGGTGGATTTGTTTTTAGGATTGAACTGGTGGGGCGTTTACTTTTAGATCTGAAAAAAAAGCATATATATCAGATGTTATTCTGCTACGTTACTGTAGTGCCCATTTCCCAAGGATCTATCTCTCGAACTGATTGGAACAGAACAAAACAACATTCATCATTTAAGTTTAATGGCTACGACCACTTTCCCTTTCCAGTGGCACCCAATGTTACTGATTCACACCAGTGCAACAGTGCAGTGTGCAATCCATACAAAGATGTAGAATGAACAGGGCACCATTGGGTAGTACAGTCCAACGCAGGTGTGAAAGTCATTGACCAATTAGGCTTGTTACCTCTTGGAACGCAGAGCAGAATATAGGATGGATGCATCAACATTTTTCTTACATGTTCCTAACTAGTACTGAACATAATAAGTTAATAATTTTTCCATCCATTAAAGGAGCAGATTTTATTTGTGGCAATTTTTTTTTCCAGAAGCATGAGAACAAACCTGAAATGGTCTTGCAACCTGTATCAATAGGTATTCACAACTGAGCATCGATACATCCCTCAGTCATCCAATGAGGAAGGGTGATCTCTTCCAAGCTGACTCAATCAGATTACTTATATGCTGCATGGTTGCGGAAAAGATGCAATGAAACCCATATAAAGTTGTGGCCATTGAGCATGAGGTAAGGGAGTTAACATTCACCTGAAATAATGACCAACCATCATAAAACTGCGATACATTAACACAAATATACTGCGGTGAGAAGAAATCCTTACAACCTGCATTTTCACAGAGTGCTCTGTTGCTGCTCCGCTTGTAAACCAGAGAGAAAAGAAATCTGCAGCAGCTCATGAACAGCTGAGAAGTGGACCTGAGATTGGGTGCAGATATTGACCATTTTAACTTCCATGGAAGTAAAAAAAGTGCTGTGAGACATCCATCGATAGGTGCTGCAATGCTCTTTCCTTCCCTCTGATTTTTTTTTTTTTGTGTTTTTATTTTATTTCCATGCAAGTACACCTTTGGAAAGAGAACGCCATGCGCATGGGAGAGTGGTGCCTGCTCAGGGAAGCAAAGTAAATGGGAAAAAAACTCATGCGCAGTGAGATCTTGGGCGACGTTGAGTTGTGGTCGCCTGTCTCCTTCGTGTCACAGCAGGATGTCCAGGTGAGAAGCAAGTCCAATTTTCATCAGCATGTACTTGGAGCCCGCCCCACCACACCCTCACCCCAATAAATCTGAGGATGATGGTGAGGGGTGGCCAGGTGGGGGACGAGTGGGGAGGAAAAGGGTAGCCCTATGGCTGTAGAGTTTGTTTGTGTCTCTCGCCCCCACCCTCTCCCCATCACAAGTGGAGCATATGTCACGAGGCAACGTTACGTTGGGTGTACGGGCTCTGTGCTCCTGTGCTTCTACTGTGCGCCAAGCCATGACAGTTTATGCTAAGCGGTTGTACCCAGAATCCACAGGGGCAGAGTCCAGGAGGAGATTCTTTGCCTCTCTTCATATCGCTCCGGCCTGGCCGGGTTCATATCTCCTCTTCTTGACATTTCTTGCAAAGTGCAGTAGGAAGTGGGGAGATGGCGGGGTGGGGGTGAATGCAGAAACCAGAGAAGACATGGGGGAGAGGGGTTGGGGCAGCAGAGGAAGAGAAACAATATTAGTAAGGACACAGCAGGCTTGAATTCTTGTGCACTGTCTTCAGATTACAGTCACTCCTTCACTCTAAAGCCATTTGCGGTGCAATGAAAGTTGCAGAAGACAAAAGGAGGGAGAAACTAGTGGTAGACAGTAATTTAAGACACCCCAAAACTCTAAGCTGACTATTCTATATTTCAGTATTAGGTTTTAAATTTTTCTTATTTTCAATTGTATTCTCTGAACATGAAATTCAGCTTGGGTAAGGGTGAGGTGAGCACTGTGGTACCTCATCTGTTGGCCAGGTCTCTGTGATTGGAGCCTGCAAACATTGGGCAAGCCTGTGAAATCTCTCTGGTTCTCCCTTTGTCCTTGTGAATGACGGCAGGAGTGCGGGTGAGAGACTGCTCTCTGTGTCTCTCCACAACACCACCAATAAGCAGTTGTGCCTCAGACACAGACCAATGCACTAATCCCACATGTGCAGCAAGTTTGGAGACCTACTGACTGGGTCAAATGCAGACTTCTGATTTTATTTCCCCTCCTTCCATCTGTGCGACTTCAATCATACCATAAAACCACTTAGTGCTTTACCGTCAACAGACAATGACTTTAGAAACAGCCAATTGATGTCTTTGGTTAAGATTGATTGCTTGGGCTTACTGCTCATTTCAGAATACTTTAGACTGAAGGATTCCTGTGCAGATAAGCACAACCCAACACAATGAAGGTTACACATACACACCACACCTACAGGTGGACCCCCAAGAAAATGGACAAGCCATGGCCTTTACACATTGGGTTTGTGGAACTGCCAATGGTTTTCTCCTTCCCCACCTCCCTCCCCTTGGAAATTTAACACTGACACTGGCTGTCCAATCTCCTGGGAAAGAGGAGGGGGCGGGGGGGGGGAGGGGGCGGGGGGGGGGGGGGGGAGGAGGAGGAGGAGGAGGAGGAGGAGGAGGAGGAGGAGCAGGAGCAGGAGCAGGAACAGGAGCAGGAGCAGGAGCAGGAGCAGGAGGAGGAGGAGGAGGAGGAGGAGGAGATGGTAGAAGAGAAAGAGTGGGACAAAATAAATATTTTTTAAACAGCAAGACATCACAAAGCAATGAAGATAGGGATGTGCTCCAATCTCCCCAAACTCTGGCTTTATGTGGGGCATTTAAGCAAGGCCTCATGCTAAGGCACCTCAACCTATTACTGATTCCTCCTTTATCCAAAACATGCCCAATACCATTAGAAAAGGCATGCAAAACAAAACCTAGAGGCGCTGTTGATCTGAACGAGTGAGAAGTACTGAAAGAAGATACCAGAGATTATGAACTCTGTGGACAATCGAGAGTTAGCGTACAATTCAACTTTGTTTTTACAATTAAAACAATTTAATTCACCAACTACTTCTCCCAGTGGTCAAACCTCACCACAGGAAAGGCAAGTTTCAAGCTACAACTAGGGCTGTTAGCCTTTAATTGTTGGCCAGAATACTGGACCAGCATCTCAGGAGAAAACAGTCAGCACTTTGTAAACACTACTGTTCTTTTCTTCAATTTTGTTATGATATATGTTGTGCATTAATTATTAAAGTGATCAGCTGAGGAAGGAAAAAAGGCCAATTGCCAGTTAATTATCCAACCAAGTCATGCAGCATCTATTTACTTTGCATTTGGTGAGAGTAAAGTATGAGAGGATGTAGGCCAGCGGCAGAAGGGACAGCGCAGAGGGAAACAACATTGCTGTGATGAAAGCTCTAAGATTTCGCCCAGAGTCAGCAATGGAGACACGAGACACGAGAAACTGTAGATCTGGGAACCTTGAGCAAAAAACAAACTTCTGAGGAACTCAGCAGGTCAGGCAGCAGGCAGCATCTGTGGAGGGAAATGGACAGTCGACGTTTAAGGTCAAGACCCTTGTTGAGGCTGAGAGAGGTTAATTTTTCCTTCACGTACGAGGTCCCTGGTGCTGGCGAAGGCTGATTTAATTGCCTTTACAAGGGGGCCCCATGATCTATCGCTGCAGGTCAGATCAATAAAATTGGCAAGCATGCCAATTATATAGCCAGCTCTTCTATACATCCAAGTAAACATTCACATTTAGAACATAGTACATCACCCGAACAGGCCCTTCAGCCCACAATTTCTATGCCAAAATTGACGCAAGACAAACTATTATCTGCCTGCATATAATCCATATCCCCTCATTCCCTGCATATCCATGTACCTATCCAAAAGCCTCTTAAACACTACTATCATATCTGCCTCCATCACCACCCCTGGCAATGAGTTCACGGCACCCACCATCCTATCTACTACGACTCATCATTTTATATACTTCTATCAGTATATAAAACCCAAGTCTGTCCTCCTCCCCTTGTAACTATTACCGTCTAATATAGATGTCATCCTGGTAAACTTTCTCTGTGCCCCATTTCAAAGCCTCCGCATCCTTCCTGCATTGGGGAGACATCGTGACTTTCCAATTCTTGTACTCAACACCCCGACCTATGAAGGCAGGTATCCCATGCTCTTCACTACTCTATCTATTTGTGTTGCCTCTTTCAGTGAGCTATGGACTTGGACCCCAAGATGTACATCAATGCTGTGAAGGGTCTTGCCATCAATTGTATATTTGCCCCTTACTTTTGACCTCCCAAACCTCACACTTGCTCAGATTAAACTCCATCTGCCATTTCTCCACCCATTTCTGTAGCTGATCTATACTCACTATATACTTTAACAGCCATCTTCACAGTACACGACCCAAGCAATCTTAGAAATAATCTGCAAACTTGCTAACAAAACCATCTACATTTACATTCAAGTCATTTTTATATCGCACTTACAATAGATGTTCCATCACAGATCCCTGCGGAACTCCACTGCTCACAGGCCTCCAGCCTAAATATTGTCCGCCCACCACAACCCTCTTTTGTGTCTTTTCTTAGTAAGCTAGCTATGAATCCATATGGCCATGCATTTTAATCTTCTGGATCAGCCTACAATGGGGAACTTTGTCAAATGCCTTACTAAAATCCATATAGACAATGCTCATCACCCTATCTCATCAATCACCATAATCACCTGCTCAAAATACTCAATCAAGTAGTAAGACATGATCTACCGTGCGCAAAGCCATGCTGATTATCCCTAATTAATCCATCCTCTTCCAAATGTGAGTAAATCCTATTTTGAAGAATCCTCTCCAACACCTTAACCACTGACACGATGTTCACCAGCCTATAATTCCCTGTATTTTCTCTGCATCCCTTCTTAAAGGAACAACATTAGCTATTCTCCAGTCCTCCAGTACCTTGCCTATAAGCTAGTGAAGATGCAAACATCTTCATCAAGGTACTTGCAATCGCCTCTCTTACCTCTCTCAATAACCTGGTATAGATCCCGTCCTGGGGATTTACCCACTGTTATGCTTACTAAAAGATGCATCAGTTAAGTGTTTTTCTTGGGGTCTTATGCTCTATAAGCCTATAGTGAACAATCATGTAGGCACGGAAGCTATTTCTGCCAACGAGTCCCTCCCATATTCTGAGTTTAAAGGTCCAGAAGAGCAGGGAAAGAGAAACACATTTCTCCAACCCATCCATCTCCTCCCTGTTCTTTCTCCAGTAAATGTGAACACATTACATTCTTATCAACAAAAAATTAAACAGATCTCTCATGACATGATGGCACCTTGGAGGTACAACCGCCCATGTGGCTGTTATGCATAGCAATCTAATGACCAGTTGATTTGTTCAAGAAATGTTGGCTCGGGTTTGGATATTATATTAAAATAAGTGCCACATCCTTCTCAAATGATCCATGGCATCTTATGCTCCTTTGAGGGAGCATGAAGGGCCTTCACCTTACAACTAATCAAAAGGGCTGCAGCTCCAAAAGAACAGCATATGGTCAATCCTTTGCAGGGCTTTGATGTCAAGAATGTGGCACCTATTTTAATATAACCTTCCTCCTGCTTTCTGAACCTTTCCCCAGCTTTGCACCATTTTAACAGCTAAGTGGAACAAAAAAGCCCAGTGGGTTTCGATTGGACAGCTCTTCTTCAACAAATGGAGTTCAAGGAAGATGGCAATGCATTATGAGTGTAATGTGAACTGAAGGGCTGGTCAAAGGAAAGATCATCTCCTATCCCAAAGGACTTTGGAAATATATCATTGGTCCTTCATTGTCATTGTGTCTAAATCCTGGTATACCCTACTCAACACAAGGGCGGCATGGTGGCAGTGGGTAGAGCAAATGCCTCGCAGCATCAGTGACTCGGCTTCAACCCTGATCTTGAGCACAGTCTATGTGGATTTTGCAGATTCTCCCCGTGACCACAGGTGCTCCTTGTGGTCCAGTTTCCATGTACTCCATGTGTACGTGTACTTCATGTACTCCACAAGTACTCCATGTGCTCGGGTTTCCTCAGGCATCACAAAGATGTCTGGGTCAATAAGTTGGCTGCTATAACTTGCCAGTGAGGGGTAGAGTCTGAGAAGAATTGGTAGAAATGTTGGGAAAGTAAAAACAGGATTGGTCTGATCTAATGCTTGATCAGTTCTGTTTCCATGCTGTCAGTCTGCAGTTGCACTCCCACGTTTGCAAGGTCAATTAGGGATTGGCAATAAATACCACCCTTACCAGCGAAACCCAGACCCCCAAACAAATAGATATATATTTTTGAATTACATTTAGATAAAATGGGCCAGCACAGGTATTGCCTAATGCCCATTTAAGGCACAGTACACTGATGCAGCACAGGTTCTCTACACTCCAGGGACAAGAATCCTATGCTCAGACATCACCTGACCAATGATTTGCTGCAACCCATTCTGTTGCAAGCTGTTGTGAGTCCGGGAGGTGACAGAGTATCATGATGACGTGCAGATGGGGCTTGGTGGGAGATGTGATGGAGGCAAGGCTTTAGGAATGAACCGAGGTTTATAGATGGTATTGAGATCGTGTTGGCCTGGATTTACTGGGATTCATTTCCTTGTTTCTTGCAGGTCAGATTGACTCAGCAGTCAGGGACTTCATGATCTACTTCAGAAGAAGATCAGAAGAGTTCAAATCATCAGAAGAGTTCAAGCATGCCAGCCTCTTCTGGGTCCTGGCACAGTTTTTCTGGAACAAATACTGTTCCAGATGAGCCAAAAGCCTCCCATATTGTACGAAGGAAAAAAAAATCATATTTTTCAAACTGTTCACATCAACTGATTGTACACCATAACAACTACAGTGCTTCCAATGTAAAACAACAGTCCATTTACACACAATTAACAGAAGTGATAAACCAGAATGGTCAAGGGATCAAAAAGGATTAGGACACAATTCAGTTTACCGATAGGGTCTCAATTCAAAACTGTACAAGCAAGGCTAAAAATATAGCAGTCCCTCAATGAATCACCACACAAAATCATATATCAGGTTCCACGGCAGGATGTCAGAACTGAACGTGAAAGTGCAAACCAGGATCCCACAGTGGTCTGTACCCGAGCAAAAAATCAGGATTGTATTGCTTGCTTGTCCTTTAACAGTGCTTCCACGCATTGTCCGCTGCCCTGAAGCAGCTTGCATTTATACAGCACCTTTCAATGGTAGGGTACTTGCTAAGTAAAAGTTTGAAGGCGGGACCAAGCTGAGTAGAGTGGCAGCAGAAGCCATGAATAGAGAAGGTGAGCCCCAGTGGGAGGACTGAACGTGGGGAAGCAGCTCAGGATATTCATAGAGCCCTGGGGAGCATCATTGAAGACCTTGTGGCACAAGTACATAGTTCTGTGAAAGTGGCAACACCAGTAGTCAGGGTGGTGAAGAGGACATATGGCACGCTTGGCTTGTTTGACAAAGGCAAGAGTCCAAGGGTTGGGATGTCATGTTACAGTTTTACAAAATGTTGGTTAAGCTGCACCTGGAATACTGTGTGCAGTTGTGTATCACTGCACTGTGGAAAAGATGTGATTAAGCTGGAGGAGATGCAGAAAAGGCACACAAGGATGTTGCCTGGATTGGAGTCTTGAGTTATAAGATTTCATAGGTTAAAGGTGAAAGGAGGTTTAAAGCAAATGTAAGAGGTTAATTTTTGATGCAAAGAGTAGTTGGTATCTGGAATGAGTTGCCAGAAGTGGTGGTGAAGGCAGCAACAGGAACAACATTAAGAGACACATGGTCAGGTACTGGAAAGAGCAGGGCAGAGAGGGATATGGAACTAAGTGCAGACGTGGGATTAGTATAGACAGGCATGGTGGTCAGCATAGACGTGGTGGACTGAAGGGCCTGTTCCTGTGCTATACAACTCTGTCCACAGATAAGATGGGGACAGGTACACCTATATGGACGTACATGGATAGGACAGGTTTGGAGGGATATGAACCAAAAGCTGGCAGATGAGACTAATGTAGCTGGGACATGTTGGCTGGTGTTGACTCTATACCAGCAGAAGGTTAGAAGAGGTAGGGAGGGATGAGACCCAGGAGCTGATGCTGTAGGTTGGGAAAAGCAAGAGCAGTGAATTGTGGACTTCTTTCAGGAAAAGATTCAAAATGAGGCAAAGAATGTTCCTCTTCAGATGTTGTTCTTAACCACTTGCTGCGTAACTCCTAATTATTGCTACCAGCATCTAGAATGCAGTTTGTGGATTCAGGATGAGAGGAGATCTCATCGGAATATAGAAAATTCTCACGGGACTCGACAAACTCTATGCAAAGTTGATCTGTGATCAGGTTGAAATGTTTAGAATCACTTGGACTACTATGGGCAGTTCAGGTCACACACTACAGGAAGGAGATTAAGCTAGAGAGGCACACTACAGGAAGGAGATTAAGCTAGAGAGGGTGCAGAAAAGATTCACGAGGATATCGCCAGGACTAGAGGGCTTGAGTGATAAGTAGAGAGAGGATATCTGGACTGGTTTCTTAGAGTGATGGAGGCTGAGGGGTGATCTTATAGAGGTTCATGTGATTATTAAGGGCATAGGTTTAAGGTGAGAGGGAAAAGATTTAATGGGAACCTGGCTTTTCCACATAGTGGTAAGTGTATGGAATGATGTGCCACAGGAGGTGGTTGGGGCAGATACAATTATAACTTGTGTAGGAAAATAACTGCAGATGCTGGTACAACTCGAAGGTATCACAAAATGCTGGAGTAACTCAGCAGGTCAGGCAGCATCTACGAGAGAGGGAATGGGTGACATTTTGGGTCGAGACCCTTCTTCAGACTGACGTCGGGGCCGGGACAAATAAAGGATATAGGTGGAGACAGGAAGACAGTGGGAGAACTGGGAAGGGGGAGGGGAAGAGAGGGACAGAGGAACTATCTAAAGTTGGAGAAGTCAATGTTCATACCGTTGGGCTGTAAGCTGCCCAAGCGAAATATGAGGTGCTGTTCCTCCAATTTCCGGTGAGCCTCACTATGGCACTGGAGGAGGCCCATGACAGAAAGGTCAGACTGGGAGTGGGAGGGGGAATTGAAGTGCTCGGCCACCGGGAGATCAGGTTGGTTAAGGCGGACTGAGTTAAGGTGTTGAGCGAAACGATCGCCGAACCTGCGTTTGGTCTCGCTGATGTAGAGAAGTTAAAGTCTTCAACTTTAGATAGTTCCTCTGTCCCTCTCTTCCCCTTCCCCTTCCCAGTTCTCCCACTGTCTTCCTGTCTCCGCCTATATCCTTTCTTTGTCCCGCCCCCGACATCAGTCTGAAAAAGGATCTCGACCCGAAACGTCACCCATTCCCTCTCTCCTAGATGCTGCCTGACCTGCTGAGTTATTCCAGCATTTTGTGATACAGGCAGGCAACTTGGTCAGCATGGATGAGTTGGGCTGAAAGATGTTTTGATGGTGTTAACTATGAATCTATAAATCAGAGGGATCACGGATTCTAAATAAAGGACCAGCCACTCAAGGGTGGCAGATCTTTGGAATTCTTTATTCAAGAGGACGATGAAGCCTCAGTTGCTAGTATATTCAAGATAGAGAAAGAGATCTTGAGATACCAAGGTATAAAGGGGTTAGAACCGGGAAAAGGCAAAGTTAAAATATCAGCCACTATCTTATTGAGTGGTGAAGCAGGCACAGAGTGCCAAAAACCTACTTCTGCTTCTATTTCTACTTTTTATCTTCAACACCAACAGTTTTTTACCTCCCACCTCCAACATAACCGCAGAAAGATACTGAGGGGAATTACTTTCCTTTCACACAGTCAGTGATTTTGACACAAAAGCACTGCCCCGAAATTGGTGGGCCCAACTTCAGTAATGACTTTCAAAGGTATTTGAATAAATATCTAAAAGGAACAAATGGAAAGGGAACAAAAAAAACAGCACTGAAGAGGGGTCTCGACCCGAAACATCACCCATTCCTTCTCTCCAGAGATGCTGCTTGTCCTGCTGAGTTACTCCAGCATTTTGTCTCTCCATTCGAAAAAAACAGGGAAGTGGGTTTAAAGGGACCGTTGTTTCAAAGAGATTGGTCCTCTGCACTATCTAACTCTAACTACATGGAAGGTAAAGCAGAGGACAAGAAATAGCATCCTCTGGCACCAGTGAGCCAGTATAATCATTATTGATGGAGCACATCTTCACTTGTGACATAATATCCTTACTTAAGGCAATTCAACCCAAGGGTAGAATAGCTCCGACTAAATGTTAATGGAATCATGATAATAAACCTTAACCAATGTTGGCAATGCTAATCTCTCAGGAGACTCACTAAGATTAATGTGCTCTCAAGCCTCCGGTGTTGGATTTGAACCCACTGAACCGCAATAGAACCACACTGGAGGGCTTTACAACTCAAACAGTTTACAACTCTAGAACTCGACTTGGGAAGGATATATTCTGAGGTAAAGAACATCAAATGCTAGAGGGCTTAGATTTGAGGTGAGAGGAGGAAAGTTTAAAAAGGGTGCCATGGGATCATTTATATCCACCCGAAAGAGTACATAGGACCTTGAGTCCAGGGGAACATAGAAGGCCTATATAAATGATTGAATGAATCCCACCATCTCACAAACCATCCACCCACCTGCTCCATCAGGGACCTGCTGCCCATCACAAAAGCCCGTAAAGGGATTAAGTCATCCTTAGTCCTGAGGGGCCGCCAAGAGGGAAGCAACTTTACCATATCCTTTCAAAGACCTCTCTGGCAGCATTGCGCTGCGGGCATTAATGTGTGTCCAAACCTCTGGTGGTGGATTTGAACCCACTGAATTGCAATAGAACAATACATGAGGGCATTAACATCAAACGTTTTATGCTCGTCACAGAGTTCAAGTGAACCAATTCAGACCCTTGTGCTTTTCACCCCATGATAAGGGGAGACGGGAGACAAGAGAATGGCAGAGCAGTAACCAGCGTTGAAAGTCACTTTAAGATTAGATGGGGTGAAGATTGAGACAATGAAAGCCAAGTTTATCACTAATGATGAACTTGGATGAATGAGGAAAGAACAGAGCACATCATCTGAGCTATGACACTCTTTGCACCATCAATGGCAACTCTCCCCCTTTTTGTCACTTTGTTCAATTCCTCTCTCTCCAAAGTCCAATCTTTTCTAATCCTCAATTAGTTCCAAATTCTCCTGAAAACCCCTCTGCTTTTTAGTTCACAAATCATTGTATTTACAACACCTACATTCATGTTGACTTCCCCAAGTGAAACCGTATTTCTATCTTTCCTTTATCAGGCACTTTCATAATTTCTATCAGGTCATCCCTCAAACATCCCTTTTCTGGAGAAAGCAGCTCCAGTCTGTTCAATCCTTACTGATGCTTATAATCTCTCAATTCCAGCAACTCTCTTTAAAATCCCCATTGCACCTTTTGCAGCATCTCCTCATCCTTACAACACATTGATTACAAGCCCAGACCATCACACAGATCAACCTCCCTTCTATTGACTCCATTTATACCTCATGCTGCCTCGGCAAGGCCAGCAGCATAATCAAGGAAGAGTTGCACCCTGGCCAGTCCCTCTTCTCCCCTCTCCCATCAGGCAAAAGGCATAGAAGTATGAAAACGTACGCCTCCAAATTCAGGGAGAGTTTCTTCCCAGCTGTCATCAGACAACTGAATCATCCTATCACAACCAGAGAGCAGTGCTGAACTACTATCTACCTCTTGGTGACCCTCAGACTATTCTTGATCAGACCTTGCTAGATTTACCTTGCACTAAATGTTATTCCCTTATCATGTACCTATGCACTGTAAATGTCTCGATTGTAATCATGTATTGTCTTTCTGCTGACTGGATAGCATGCAACAAAAACTTTTCACTGTACCTCGGTACACCTGACAATAAACCAAATTGAACTGAAGTCAGCAGTGCAATAAACACTGCAGTGCAGACGACCCCATTATAGAAACACAAACACAACATCTTCTACTGACACAATATATGTAAGTGGATCTTCAAGCTTCAAATCTCTTCATATCAATACTTACAGATTTGCATTTACGTGATACAGCAAAGTAAATCAAGTACCAATTTAAATATATTCAAATGTGTACATATACTGGCAGACCCAGATTTGGATTCCAAATCTTTGAGGATTTTCAAGCCAAATGAATGGAATAAAAGCACAGATTTGTTCAATTGGGAAGTTGGGATTGGGGTCTTTTGGCAGACCCTCCGAAGATAGCATTAATTACTCTGTTGAAGACACTATTGCCTTAAAGCATTTTCATGAACACGTCAGAAGTTGCCAATATCTGCCTGTCTGTCTAGACCTGGAAGGCTTTAAGATAGTATTGTCCACATTTGAGAGTTGCCCTGTAGATCAAGGAGACAAAGCCAGACATTTTTCAGGAAGTTCCAGGAGAAAATTAAAGATATAAAATTAAGAGTTAAATCTTCCCTCTCCTGAAGCAGTAATTGGCTATTGTGAGCTTCACAGTCTGCATGGCACTGTCATGTGTTAACATCAATGGAACCAATTTAAAGGAATTTTCCATCTCTGTTGCTATTTACCTCCCAGATACCTGAGAGCAAAAAGGATTAAATTTTAAAAAGAAATCATTCACATATTTCTGCCCTTTTATTCTCCTAATATATGGAATCTATTCTTTAATTAAGTGTTTGAATTTAATGTTGGGTTTCTTTAATATGAAACATATAACATTTGCTATCTTATCCCGCATTCCCTCCCACTCAAGTCTACCTATCTGGCTGCTACTGTTATGGGTTGTTCACCATGTCCATTTCTTCTGGGACTGAATTCAAAGCTGGGAGATATCACCCCAGTTTTAAACACATTGCCAGTATTAAAATAATCTTTAAATGGAGAGTAACTAGAATGTTTTCACAACTGTGATGAGGTGTTCAAGTAATTCTCCTAAACATAACTATCTTACTGGAAAAGTAATTTGGAATGTTATAAATAGTGTCCACGAGTTTATTGAAGATATAAAACCCAGAGTATGAATGACTAGGAGTTCATCATTATTTCCAATTGCAGTCTGAAACCAATAATACAACTCAATTCAAACTGGACAGCAACCCACTTCCTCCAACTGCAGATATGTGCTCCTCTGAAAAAAGGTCTCCTGTGCCCCTCTCGGGCGAACTCATGTCAGTTAGAGTAAACTCTCGAGGCTACCAACGTTCATTGCTTCCCACAACCAACCGCTGATCAAAGCATCAATAGCACTTTGCACGTGTGCTGGTTTATGGATATCGTAGAATGAGAGAAATGATAATTAAACATGCACCAAGCTGAGCTGGGGCCAGTCCAAATCGTCTGTGGTTCTGCTACAGACCGACTGATAGAGAAAGAACATTTCTCTCTACACCCGAAATAGATTTTAATGTTCCAGAGAGAAACAGAAATTTCATCACTCCACATCAATCTTTCGGTCAGAATTATTGTTTTTGTTAGATCATGTAGCAGAACCTCAAAACTTGGTGTTGTAAGCAGAAGGTAGTGCCATAGCTATTGAAGATAAGACATGCGACAATGCTTACTTAAAACCCCATCCTGTACCCCCAAGGACAATAGCAGCCACCAGGATGGCACCTGCGATGGACCCTATTATAAGATTGGTGGCGCTAGGACCTGTGACAAAGGATCATGGGAAGAAATAGCATAAGAACCAACTGCTGAGGTCAAACTTGGGGGAAAACAATTTGTATTTACGCTGATTAGAAATGATCGAACATCAAACTTTTATAATTTCACTGTTAAACACTACACCATGCAAAATACATATCGTTAAGTAAATGTAGTGGCTTGCTTCCAGTCTATGGCCTTAAGGAAAAAGAGATTGAAGGTTTAAATGACTCTTAAATCCATAAAGATCTCAGATGAAGACTATGTTTAACTATGGTGCCTAAAGATAACTCTACAACCACAGATATGCCCAACCAAATCCGTTGTTTTCCATAGTATCAGAAGAGAGAGGGGGGGGGGGGGGGGAGCAGGTCAGAGGGATATAAGGCGGACGAAATTGGGTAAAATAGGATCAAGAAGGCTGAAAATTCAGAAGTAGATTATGGTAAAAGACTTGAAGAAAGAGTATGAGCTCTGAGTTACTTTGGACACGCTAAAAGAATAGGACCACACTTTACTCTGAAAATATCTTTCCTACCAAATATTTTCCAAAGGAGATTTCTTTTTTTAGTAATAATATTGTCTGTATTTAAATAAAATAAATTAACTAATATAAAATGTCAGAGGTTTTTTAAGAGTTAAAGACCAGAGCATTCGTAAAACCATACACTGTCAATTTCACGATAGCCCAAAGCAGGCAATTACCTCCAATACTGATTCACCACCAATGGTTGGAATAAATTTCGTAAAAGATGGGAACGCATTTCCACGGGTACACCAGTCCAATACAACACGCTCGCCTCAGCTATTAAACCAGCTGGAAATATCACCATATCTAACAGATTAAAAATCACAATCACAGTTGCTACACCAATTCTGCACTGCAGCTTGCATGTTGAGGAGCTTTGACAAGGAGTGTTTGAGATTGTGTTCACCCATTGACTGAATGGACGCCTTGATCACTTTAATGGAAATGACAGAAAGTTGGGGGGGGGGGGGGGGAGTGAGGAGAATAAATCTTGTGCATTGTGCCATTCATAGTCAATTTGGTATAGAATATTTTAAGATAAATGTACCAGCAATAACTATTAAGTGGCTGCTGCATGCCCTGCCATTAATCCCTATCATTTCATAATATTTTGTTCCTGATGCTTTTTTTTAAATATACTGTCATTGAATACTGTACATTACTTGGTGAGATGCCCCTAATCTTTCCAATCCTTGCTGAATGTAACTTCAGCGATTACATCAGTCGGGATGGCAAGGGAAGGTGGGTTTAAGACTAGATAAACTCATCTCCCTGCTCTTAATCCATTTAGGATTTATCTTGCAGATTTCAGCTGAGTGATATGGTGGTGACAAGAGACCATGGATCGGGTTTGACCCAGCATCCATATTTCATCAGCACTATGCTGGTTTCGTTGAACAGAGCTTATGGTGGGTTTGGAAGTCCCCGCTGCATTTCCTTCTGCTGGCCATCGTGAAGGCTTCAGGGCTGAGTTCGAGCTGGTTGCTAGGCAACTTGTTAGTCCTGACATACCTGGAAGCAGAATCAAAGACTCATACTGTACTTCTGCTCTTTCATTTGCATCTTTACCCAATTGTTTCTTCTTTTCCTCGGCCTCTCCCTCTTCTCATGCCCCACATGTCCCAGAAAGGAGAAGGGTTTCAACACCACACAAGCAAAATCACATGACACAGGCACAGGTCAATCACATGACATTGAAATACAGTCAATCACACCAACAAAGCCAATAAGACAACACACACAGAGGCCTCAGAATTACACATGTACCTCACACACACCACACACACTGGCACCAATACCGACCAAGAAGGATGCTTACTCTATTCCCCACCCAGTTCCTCCAAAAATCACCCCCAGAGCCAGAATGATTCCTGCCACTGCACCTATCAGCCTGTTAGTGGCCAAGCTCACTGTGTAGAGGGAAAAAGGGATACTTTAAAGTAACACCATCAACAGATAAATGCTACAAGTCAAAGATATTTTTTTTTCAATCAATTGTGTTTTATATATATGCAGATGACAAATAATGTTCACTTCTGTTAACACTGAGTGACTGAAAACTGGTTTCCTTTCTTCCCACAATTGGAAGAGGTGAATCGAGGAAAAGGTTTTGTAGAGACAATCCAATAGCTCCCCCTCCTCTCTCACTGCCACCCCATGTTGCTTTGTATGCATTTTAATTTATGCCTCAAATCAACAAAATCACAGACAGGCATTTGGTTCCAACAGCTACAGAAACCTTTAAAAGCACAATTGCAACAAGCGAGGGTTAGAGACAATGGGCAGTAAAGGCAGACACCGCAGGAAGTCCCCGGACCCTGGGGTAACATAACAGGTGCAGTTCTTTGTCTCGGCTGATCAATATCAAATGTGCTAACAGAAATATAAATGGATGGAAACTGCAGGGAAAGTGTGAAAAATGAAATGAAAATGATTTTAATCTTGCTTTCTGCTTCTTTAGGTGACGTTTGTCGCTTTTACCCCCTCCCTATTTAAAGCAAAGTTACATCTTTTGACGGGCTTGATGAATTTGCCAAAACAACCAGCATTTTATTATTTAAAAAAAATTAACCAGTCCAAATTTGAAGTGAATCGCTGTTTCAGTTTTAAGAAGTGTGTGAGAGTTGTGTTCATCAGTAAGTGTTGGCACAGGGGAATGGGCTCCCCACAGCTTTCATCTGTTTGTGGTCATCATGAGCAACACCTCAAGTCAACATCACCTCGCGACGTAAAGTAGCTTTCAATTTTGTCTTAAGACAAGTGGAGTCGACCACAAGACTAGCTTCCTTCTCTGCACCTGAATGCCTCAAGAGCAACCCTAGAGAATTATAACCATACACCCTTTTCACTACTCTGGTGCAACATACTGTAATTCCACATCTCAAGGTGGCAGCACTATGGTCAGCCAATTGGTGCCATTTAATGGTCAACTGGAGCTGGTTTGGGATTAGAATGGGAACACACACCACGGCAAGTTCGCCAAGGGGACAAGAGACCTCTGATTCTCTGGCTGGTCCACTAAAGTCGCACAGAAGTGAGCCTCAACTCTCCAGTTGCGACCGGCTTCTGCATGAGTGGACTGAACTATTAACAGGCCACAATGTGCAAGAGACATTAAAACATGAACGACTGTCACGACATGTGCCAGCCAGCTTAACGAACTGTGTGCCATACGTGTGAAGAATCCCGAAGAGACTGTGGCGATTCTGTCAAACATGCACAGGGAGACTTGATCAAATTTAGCCAATGGCCTTTAAATTCCTTCACATTGCACAACAAATACATTGAGCTGTGCAAAGGTACCTTAGCCAACGTGCATTTGTTGCATAAATCTGATTTTGATTGACAACTCGGTCACAGTTTAGCCTTTCATAAAGATGCATGGGGTGAGGGGGGGGGGTCATTATTCAAAATGAAATGCCACTAATTGAATGAAAAACCAAATGTAAAAGCCCTAAATTAATAGACCTGGAAATTTAAGACGGGTGTAATAAAAAAAGATAGACACAAAAAGCTGGAGTAAATCAGGTCAGGCAGCATCTCAAGAATGGTCTCGACCCAAAACGTCACCCATTCCTTCTCTCCAGAGATGCTGCCTGTCCCGCTGAGTTACTCCAGCTTTTTGTGTCTATCTTCGGTTTAAACAAGCATCTGCATCTACACAAAATTAAAAATGATATGTAAAGATAACTTTTATCAGACTGCAAAGAAGAAGGACGGTGTTTAAAGGAGAAGCACAGGAAACCAGAGGGCAGATGTTTAAATTAAACAAATTGAAGGGAAATTCTTTTACACAGCAGACACTGATGTTCGGGAATTTATGGCTTTCATGGCTAGAGAAAGATATTTAATAATAGCTTCCAAAGGATATTAAAAACTCAGAAAAGGGTCTTTTTGCTGGATTGCTGGAAACAGGTTGGCAATGGGATTAATGGAACAGCACATGCTTGATGGTCCAAATCAGCTATTACCCCAGGAAATAATCAACCCCTTTCCTGCCCATTACCTTAAAGAGCAGTCAGCTGAAAACAAGGCATCTAAATGTGCAGCTGAAAATAGAGACCTGATCCAGTGTTCTTTTGATTACAATTGCAGCCAACATTTGCCACTATATTTTAATCTCAAGAATCAGTTGACCTTAAATTCTTCATTAGTTCAGTAACCACTACTGATTAAATTACTATCGAGTAATTTGTGTTCTTGCTATTTGTTATTTTCAACTTAATCCATCACGAAAACATTTATTTCCTATTGCATGCCTGTAATGTTGTTATTATTTGATTATTCACAACCAAACAAAAAGAATGATACTGTGTCTCCTTCCATCACTGTAATAAATGTGTCAGGTGCTCTGGTTGAGAAAAGGCAGGATGCCCATCTGCTTCGTGTTTCAGTCAGTGTGGAGAGTTGTAGCCATGTGACGAGCTTGGGTTGAGGAAGGCCAACAGGTGGGAAGGCTCCCTCAGTGGTTGATAGACCAATTCAAGTCTGGCAACCACCCATAATGTGAAGCTTCATTAAAAGGTACAAACACATCCCTCGCCACATGTTGGAGTTCTCCCTACTACAGATTACCCACAACAGAGACACAAGTGACTGATGATTGCTGGAGTCTGTGTTGATGTAAGGTCTCAATCCAAAAGGCTAAGCATCCCTTTGCTTTCAGGATGCTGCAGTAAAATCTGGGGGTAGTCGCTGGGAACATGCAGGGAATAAAAATGGGATGAATGAAGGATTTGTGCAAATAAGCAACCAATGGTCGGGACAAAGGGTCAGTGGGACAAAGGGTCTGTTTCTGTGCTGTTATTCTCTTCAAATCTATGTTCAAATGAGGTAGGGATTAGGATTTAAGTTTAGGATTCCCTGTGCCCTAACTGGCAATATTGACTGTTGATATACTAACCTCACTATACAACAGGACCTGTGATGCATTGCAGGGGACGTTCCATGTTAGCTGCATTCGTTGTGTTTCTCTGTGCAGCTGTGTGCGACCCCCCCCCCCCATACCACCCCTTGGTCATTGACTTAGAGATTAATTCATTCTCCGCACTCCTGCCCAGTGTCCATCTGCCAACTCATGAAAGGTCAACCTAATTAATCCTACTTTCCCTTCCTTTCCTCAAAACTCCAAGATTCTTTTCTTTAAAGTGAAACACAATGGTAAGACACCTTAATACACTTTAATACACTGTATATTCCTGGAATAGTCAGCGGCCATTGCAATATCTCAAAACAATGATAGCATTGCATGATTGGATTTATTGGGAAAGTGTTTTTTGTCTTCTACACTGAATTATAGAAAACATCCCAAGCACAAGCTCCCCACTGCTGTAGCGCTGAGGGGCCAGGCAGAATCTCTGTGGGATTGCACTGTGTAGACACAAATTGTTTGTTGTCCAGTCAAAGGTCACAATGGTGTGGAGTCACTTGGAATCAGGGACTTACTTTCTGCAATTCCAACAAATTTAACGGCGGCATCTGGATATCACATCTTGACTATTTTCCTGGAGAAATGGAGGGAGGTGCTGACTAGTTGGCCAGTGGGTGGGAACGGCTATCAGGCATGGTAAGGGGGCGTGGAGTAGGTGCGAGTGGTAGCGGGAGATTGGGAGGGGGGAACCGGAGAACAAAAGGCAACAGATCGTAGAGTAAGAACACAACATCAAGTTTAAATCACTCATCCTCAAGCCTGCCCCACCAATGAACGTGATCAAGGCTAACCTCAGGCCTAATCTCCTCTGTGCCAGTTCTGCGATTTTAAATG
The DNA here is from genome assembly GCF_053455715.1 of Rhinoraja longicauda. Classification (NCBI taxonomy): domain Eukaryota; kingdom Metazoa; phylum Chordata; class Chondrichthyes; order Rajiformes; family Arhynchobatidae; genus Rhinoraja; species Rhinoraja longicauda. The sequence goes on from NC_135960.1 coordinate 35,974,885, forward strand.
CAATTATCACACACTTCTTTAAGTGCCCCCAATGATGCTGACTCCAGAACATCAGAGGGCAATGGAAATAATGCAGGCAGGTGGGCCGAGCACAGATAGGCATGATTTTCGGCATAAATAAACTGAGCTAAAGAGCCTGTTTTTATGCTTTTGCGTAGACTTCTTACTCACCTAACTCCATTCACTTGCCATTCCCCTTTATTGCTTAATATCATTGGCCAACTAAAGGACAGTAAGTACCTGAGGAAGATCATGGTCATGAATGTTTGGGTGTGTCCTCGAGTAAAGGGAGTGAATGGAGTGCTTGGCAGGGAATGAACCTGATTTAATCAACTGAATGGTGCAAAATCCAACATATACCAACTAGAATTAATAATGAGAAAAAGCATAGAAAATAAAATATGGATGGGGCAAAAAAAACATTACATTAAACAAAACACGAAGTGCAGGAGTAACTCAGACAGCACCTATGAAGGAAATGGATAGGTGACTTTTCGGGTCGGGCCCTTCTTCAGAGTTTTCTTTGTGAGTTCAAGATTCCAGCATCTGCAGTCTCTTGTTCCAAACATTAGATTAGATTAAGTTCTGATCAATCCATGTCCAACTGTACTGGACTGGAATTCTCTAAAACATGCAGCATCAGGCCGTAGGTAATGGTTTTAAGTATATTTTTGTTAATTGTTTGTTTAATAAATCTACACATCTGGAATCCAATGCTGTAAATTATATTAACCTGTGAACTAAATTAGATGAAATCACCCAACAAACCTTCCGAGCACTTCTACAAAAGTGCCTAACAGTCTTTGTTTTGCACTGGGTTTTAACAAATATCTTTTTGTTCATCCAGCTGATTGACGAGATAAATTATTCCCATGGCAATATCAAATACACTCATTGGAAATATGATCCCCTTTCAACTGTGTGACAATACAACTGTGGGACAATAATCGCACCACCCCCATCCCCCCTTTCCTGCAACAATGTGATATTCCACTCCCACCAGCCTCAAAGTCTCTGACAACAGATGCAGTGCAAAGTTAGGGGTGTAGCTCCACACGCTCCATCGGATAATGGATGGAATCTGCCAGAGCTATCTGATGCAGGACTCAGTCTGTTGGTACATAGGCAAGAATGCCCTTTATTCATTGGTGAATTTATACAATAGTTCTTGTCACTCTTGTCTGGCCTTTCTCTTACAAGAAGAAATTTTAATCAACTTATTGGGGAATGTAATTCCTGGAGAGGACCCATTTCAGACCACAATGCTGGGCAGAATCGTGGACAAGAAAAATAAAAGCAAAAAATTGCTGACTATTCACATTATCTGATGTTTTGAAGTAATATTCCATCCTGTCCCAGGCCTTATTCCACCCACTCTTCTCTATCCAATCCACCTGTATCTTGGTACATACTGGAGTTTCTAAAATCGCTGTGCAAAATTCAATGCTTACATTCCTTGATCCCATCACTGCTTATCTCACATCCACTCTTTCTTCAAAATTGATTCCTTCCTGAATCTTTCGTTATCTCAAAGCATCATTATCTCCAGTGTGCCTTTTTGAATAAAATATTTAATCCTCATGTTTATTTCCAGTTCAATATCCCTCTCCTGTGCACAAAACATTGCCCTAACCATGTGCAAAGTCTGCACCTCTCCAGTCCTATTGTGTGTCTTTCTCCGTCAATGAGCAGATAACTTGCTCGAAAATTGTTTCTGCCATTGTTTTTCTTCTGAATCCCACTAGCTACAACTCCTATAAACTATTGTGTAGGATGGCGGCACGGTGGCGCAGCGGTAGAGTTGCTGCTTTACAGCGAATGCAGCGCCGGAGACTCAGGTTCGATCCTGACTACGGGTGCTGCACTGTAAGGAGTTTGTACGTTCTCCCCGTGACCTGCGTGGGTTTTCTCCGAGATCTTCGGTTTCCTCCCACACTCCAAAGACGTACAGGTATGTAGGTTAATTGGCTGGGTAAATGTAAAAATTGTCCCTAGTGGGTGTAGGATAGTGTTAATGTACGGGGATCACTGGGCGGCACGGACTTGGAGGGCCGAAAAGGCCTGTTTCCGGCTGTATATATATGATATGATATGATATGAAGGAACTACAGATGCCGATTTACACTGAGGATAGACCTGAAATACTGTAGTAACTCAGCGGGACAGGCAGCATCTCTGGATAGAAGGAATGGGTGATGTTTCGGGTCAAGACCCTTCTTCAGACCAAGGGCCTCGGTCCACAACTTCACCCATTCCTTCTCTCCAGAGATGCTGCCTGTTCCGCTGAGTTACTTCAGCATTTTGTGCTTATCTTCCTACAAACTATTGTTCTCCTACTGCGTTCACCATAATGAATGCTGGGGTCATTATTTCAATCTTGCCATACATATCTCTGGTTAGGCAAACAATTTATGTAACCATGTCTTCACCTTCTGCTCCATCCTCTTCACAATTCCCCTTAATTCTTAATGGCTGCCATCCTTGCTGCTCCTATCCCATTCCCGAACTCTGAGGTACCTCCCTGCGGTAAGCAGTGTAATGGAAATAAATGCAACAAGCCATTGCCAGGTTTGAACTCTGGACTCAGGGTAGATGTTACTCCACTGAGACGCTCCTCCAGATGGAGACAACTCCCACCAGTGAAAGGCTTATGGGTACGTTGGACAGTATGAAGCCACAGGCGGGCTCAAGGTGCAGTGGGAGGGGGGAGAGGGACAACAATCAACCCAGGGGTCAGACTTAAGGTAGGACTCCCCACACTCGGTTATAACGTGAAAATGGCAGTATTTTTGGTAACAATAACCAACCAACTTTTCAACGATCATGGTAATGAGACACTAAAGGGAGGGCAAGGTGAAAACACAAAACGATGCAAGGGGGAAATAAAATCAAATGAATTCACAATGGACGTCTTTCGACGGCAGCCCTGCTTTTCTAGCCCTCGTGAGTTCCAATTTGTTGAACTTGCTGAGTTCTTTTCAATTTGTTGTGGTAAGTATTAAGTACTCTGTGACAAGTAAAGGAAGACGGAGAGACAATAGAGCATCAAAGATCACAAAAAAAGGCTGCGAGTGAAACCAAACAAACCCTTGGGGCCCTCGGGTGGTTTCTTGGAGTCCTCGAGCTTGGGGTCGTACATGCTGCAGTCCGTTCCTGCCCAGGTCCCCTCACAGATGCAGGTTCCCTCGTTACTGCAGAACTGCAACACACAGGATCAAATCAGCCCAGAGTCGAAAAGAGACCTCCTTCTTCAACTTTATTGAAAAATGGAAAGGGGGAAGGTGGGTGCCATTTGCCTAGGAAGAAACCTGCCTGCATACTTCAAACTACAGTTGGTAACATGGGTGTGAAGTGGAGATATATCCAAATCAATGTAGGACCCTTATTGTAATTCTAAAGGACTTGAATTGTAAAGGACTTGAACTCAGTACCTTTTGACTTAGATGCTACTGACTGTAGATAGAGTGCAAGTTGCATCAGGAGTTATAATGAGCATGTCACAAAGGTAATGCTACGGTGGTTATGGGAGATTTCAACATGCAGGTAGACTGGGAAAATCAGGTTGGTACTGGACCCCAAGAAAGGGAGTTTGTAGAATGCCTCCGAGAAGGATTCTTAGAGCAGCTTGCACTGGAGCCGACCAGGAAGAAGGCAATTCTAGATTTAGTGTTATGTAATGAACCAGATTTGATAAAGGGAACTCAAGGTAAAGGAACAATTAGGAGGTAGTGACCATAATATGAGTAGTTTTAATCTGCATTTTAAGAGGGAGAAGGTAAAATCGGAAGTGTAAGTATTGCAGTTGAACAAAGGGGACTATGGAGGCATGAGGGAGGAGCTGGCCAAAGTTGACTGGAAAGGGACCCTAACAGGGATGACGGTAGAACAGCAAAGGCAGCTATTTCTGGGAATAATCCAGAAGATGCAGGATCATTTCATTCCAAAGAGGAAGAAAGATTCTAAGGGGAGTAAGAGGCAACCATGGCTGGCAAGGGAAGTCAAGGACAGTATAAAAATAATAGAGAAGTATAACATATCAAAGGTGAGAGGGATGCCAGAGGATTGGGAAACTTTTAAAGATCATCAGAAGGTAATTAAAAAGGCAATACGGGGAGAAAAGATGAAGTACGAAGGTAAGCTAGCCAGGAATATAAAGGAGTATAGTAAAAGCTTTTTTAGGTATGTGAAGAGGAAAAAAATTAGTTAAGGCAAAGGTGGGTCCCTTGAAGACAGAAACAGGTGCATTTATTATGGGGAAAAAGGAAATGGCAGACAAGTTGAACAGGTACTTTGGTTCTGTCTTCACTAAAGAAGACACAAACAATCTCCCAGATGTACTAGTGGCCAGAGGACCTAGGGTGATGGAGGAACTGAAGGAAATTCATATTAGGCAGGAAATGGTGTTGGGTAGACTGATGGGACTGAAGGCTGATAAATCCACAGGGCCTGATGGTCTGCATCCCAGGTTGTTTAAGGAGGTGGCTCTAGAAATCGTGGACACATTGGTGATCATTTTCCAATGTTCTTTAGATTCTGGATCAGTTCCTGTGGATTGGAGGGTAGCTAATGTTATCCTAATTTTCAAGAAAGGAGGGAGAGAAAGCAGGGAATTATAGAACAGTTAGCCTGACATCAGTGGTGGGGAAGATGCTGGAGTCCATTATTAAAGATGTAATAGCGGCACATTTGGATAGCCGTAACAGGATCGGTCCAAGTTAGCATGGATTTACGGAGGGGAAATCATGCTTGACAAATCTTCTGGAATTTTTTGAGGATGTAACAAGTAAAATGGACAAGGGAGAGCCAGTGGATGTAGTGTACCTGGACTTTCAGCAAGACATGGGTGTCTTTCTACATCAGTCACTGAAAGTAAGCATGCAGGTACAGCAGACAGTGAAGAAAGCTAATGGCATATTGGCCTTCATAGTGAGAGGAGCTGAGTATAGGAGCAAAGAGGTCCTTCTGCAGTTGTACAGGGCCCTGGTGAGACCACACCTGGAGTAATGTGTGCAGTTTTGGTCTCCTAATTTGAGGAAGGACATTCTTGCTATTGAGGGAGTGCAGCGTAGATTCACTAGGTTAATTCCCAGGATGGCGGGACTGTCATATAATGAAAGAATGGAGCAACTGGGCTTATATTCACTGGAATTTAGAAGGATGAGAGGGGATCTTATAGAAACATATAAAATTATTAAGGGATTGGACACACTAGATGCACGAAACATGTTTCTGATGTTGGGGTAGTCCAGAACCAGGGGCCACAGTTTAAGAATAAGGGGTTGGCCATTTAGAACTGAGATGAGGAAATCTTTTTTACACAGAGAGTTGTGAATTTGTGGAATTCGCTGCCACAGAAGGCAGTGGAGGCCGATTCACTGGATGCATTCAAAAGAGAGTTGGATAGAGATCTTAGGGCTAGCGGAATCAAGGGATATGGGGAGAAGGCAGGAACGGGTGACTGATTGTGGATGATCAGCCATGATCACATTGAATGGCGGTTGTGGCTCAAAGGGCCGAATAGCCTACTCCTGCACCTATTTTCTATGTATCTATGCCATTGGTGGTGGTCCTGAAGATGTAGCTTCCAAAGAACTTTCAACACAATTATCAAAGCAAATAGGAGAAAACATTTGGTCATTACCTTAAAGGGTCCATAGGTTATCGAACCAGGAGATCTGCTTGCGAACACAGTAGACATTCACGCTCTTACACACTCCCTTAGTTGCATGCATGTGCATTTTCACTCACCCCGTGTCCAGAGCATATCTTTAGCGATGATCCACTTGGACAAATACTGATGTTGAACGACTGGATGGGTTGGCATCTCCTCTCCAAGCACATCATTGATGGTCCGCAGGGAGTACCATCCTTAACGTAGCCCAGGTCTGTCCCATCATCCATAATGATGTGACTACCACTGGAAAACAGTAAATAAAAGGACAGTGAGCGTACACGCATTATCAGACGTTGCCTAATGTGGGGTGGGTGGGGTGGGTTGGGGAGGCATCGGGCAGTTTAAGAAATGTTTGATTCACAGAAGGGAAGAGAAGGAGGCAGAGTAACGTTTAAGGAAGGAATTCATCCACAGCAACATGCCCACATAGTCCTTATTCTGAGCCACCACAGTGAGGGCTCTGACCAGTCTCAAATTTAGTAGACAAAGGTGGCTAGTAGTGGGGTACGGCTAATGCGACTGAGAAGTGACTGAGAGAATTACAGCTAGGGAAAGAAGCAGAGTATTCGTGGGCCAGCCATGTAATTATAACTCAGAGGCGCCCTTTGAATAGTGTGATGACATTGGAGGTGTAAAGACACATTTCTGCTCTTTTGCAGCTAGTTCTGGACAAGCAGCAGGGCAGATAATGATAGGTTAGTGTATCTGAGCATGCGTTAAGATGTGTGCATTGGAAGCCCCGTCCTGTAATTAGAAAATATGCTTGGATGAAGACTGCCCTTATGGATGAGAAAGGTGACAGCAAGCACAAAGATATTTCATCTCTTTGCATGGTATTATCAGATGCATGCCCATGCATAAGATGCAGAGACATACACGTGCACTATTAAAAAATGCATTATAGTATGTGTATGCAGATTATAAACTGTGGAAATACATTTGCGACATTTATTTCCACATTTGCACAGGCATTACTCACTGCTAGTGCACATTCTACTCTGCACTGAGAATAGATGCAGAAAGGATGTACTAGATTGGTTCCAGGCATGAGGGGTTAGACTAAGGAATCTGAGGACATTCTAACTTCCAGCAGAGAAGATACAATCAAGGTGAACAAGATCACAGCTGGCTGAGATGAGGGAAGCCCTTCGGTGTATTTTAGGTTTGGAGAAAAACTAGTTCAGGCTTTGGGCATGGGTCTCAAGGGGGATAATAGCAAGCAGTTAGGAGGTGGAACCCACCTTCATGTGGACACAGAATCGGTTCAGGGCACGAGAGAGAGAACAGCGTGGAAAAGCATAAGGAAAAAAGCAGAGACATGGCATTGCTCTACTAGTACAGATCTGATGGACCGAATGGCACCTCCTTTCTGTAACAGTTCCATAACTATGCCTCCTTACCTGCATACACTACATTGGTAATTCATAAGTGCTTAGGAATTTTACACTGCTCACATGCTGTGTCCAATTTTCGATCACTAACACAAAGCACAGAAGACGGCACTGGAGAACTTAAATGCTTATTTAAACCCATTCAGCCCACACAAAAGTTTGGTGCACTTTAACAGAGGCCAATGCTAATCCTCGCACAGGAACAGTCAACGCATCAGTCCCTACCTACAGTCCACCAGCTTGCCCTGGTGGTAGAAGGAGGTGGGAGTGGCTTCACCGACAATGCGGCCAATCCTCGGGACCCGGCTAACACTGGTGCAGAGAAGGTAGCCACAGAACACGTCACTGGCACAGGCAAGGTCAGAGGTCGAGCAAGGAAAGGAAGGGGGGGGGGGGGTGGGTGCAACAAAAGGGGAAAGATAACAGAGGGAAGGGGAAATGGGGCAAGGAGAGAGGAAGGGTTAGAAATTCTGATATTATTTTAAATTATCCAACTGAGATTCTAGAGCATTTGATTACAAAATATATGTGCTCCAATAACAATATCCCCAAGTCTGATTATACTGCAGATAGAGCAAAGTTCACATAACAGATTTCCTTAACAAAGTCTTTTGAAGTGACATGCCTATCTTTCTGTGATAGATCTATCTGTGATCTAACTGTGCCCAAGTCTTATATTGGAAACCCCTGTACTCAAAGCAGACAGTTCTCTCTGTGACATGTCAAGAGAAAGGGATAACTGAAGACAGGTTGAAACTCTCTGTTCCGGCATTCCATGGTCTAGCAACTCCTGTGGTCTGACATGGTTTAGGTCTCTGGTAGAAATGTAATAAAACTAATTCTAACTAAAATCAGAAATTAACCAACGTCTGTACTACTCTGTAGCTAAAGAACCTGCCAGCACAACTTTTGTGGTACAAGGCAACAACGTTTCAACCAATGGAAACTTCCCTCAAGAAGGGAACCCTCATGTAACCTGGATTATCCTTAAACAAACCCAAATCTCTTGCTCAGAGGAAGGTGATCAGGGACATTTTCTGTGGTGCATCACTGGTCAGATCCCAGGGGTGCTGGATTAGAGAGTTTCAATCTGTATTAAGGCTGGTTTAGCATTCGTTTATTATTGTCATGTGTAGTGAGATACAATTTTTTTTAAACTTTGTTTTGCATGCTATCCAGGAAGATTGCACCACACATGAATACAACACGTAATGCAAAAGAGAAAGAGTGCAGAATATAACATTGTATCTGTATTTTTGACTAGTTATCATAATCTATGATCCTTCCCCCATTGGTCATCATTTCCTTTATAGCCAGTGGACCAGTTCAAATTGAAAGAAAACTCACTGATGCACCCACTGTGTTTGTAAAAACTACTCTTCCCACCAATCCAGACTGACATCTGCCAACCACGAGTGCAGGAGATGAAGTGGGTTTGGGGTGGGGGAGGGGTGGATCGCCGTACTGAGGCTGCCCTCCCGATTGTGCGGTTAATGAGAGAAATGACACATTATCTCTACTACCAGGGAGGGAAACCCATTGTTAAACAGGGTTTCCAGAGTGCATGTTTGATATGTCTTCAGCTATGTTTAGAGGAGCAGATGCTGCTCAATCTCAACTGGTCAGACAACATTTTTCTATGAGAAACAGTTAGCACTTTAAGGCGATGGTCCAACTCTGACAAAAAGTCATCAACCTGAAAGGTTCTCTCTGTGTCTCCCCGCTTAGGTGCTGCCTAACCTGCTGAGTGTTTCTGTTTTAGTTTCAGATTTTGAGACTCCCTTTGTTCTCTATGTCAATGGAAGGGTTTGGATCTAAAAATTGGTTGAGAATAGTACATGAGGGCTGCTTGCCAATGTGTATAGTCATTGGACCCTTAGTCAAGATGGCAGCTTGGATCACCAGGCTCATTGTCTGTGGTCCCAACCTCTGAGAGAACTGTACGACACACATTAGGAAATAGAAGCAGGAATACACCACCTATCCCTCAATCCTGCACCCCATTCAATCTAAACATGGATGACATGTCCCTGGCATCATCTCCTCTTTGTGCTAGTTCCCGATGGCTCTCAGGTCCCAAATCTTTCAAACATTTGTGAAAGCAGATGCAGGAAGTTGACTGCAAGGTCAAAGTCTACAGCCTCCAATGCAGTTCAAGTGTTTGTCTAGATGCTTCTTAAATGTTGTGGGTGTGCCTCCCTTCATCACCCACTCAGGCAGTGCATTCCAGTGTCCAACCACCCTTTTAGTGAAAAAAGTTCATTTTCGGATCCTATCCCACCCATTACCATAAACCTAAACTCCCTTGTTTTGAAACCTCATTTTATGAGAGTACTAGTCCATAATGAACCCTTCGAGACCTTGTTTAAATATGACCCTTCGTATTCCAGGCCCTTTAATCCCTGCTAGCATTACTTTGAAGGTATCTACTTGGTTATGGCTATGAAGGCTCAGAACCAATGAGCCTGCAGCATGGTTATTCTGCAACAATGCCTAACCTGAGATCGGATGAACTCCTAATCCCATACCCATTTCATTTTCAAGGCCTCCACAACTGCACACTACCCCTGGCAATGGTCACTTCTCAGCTTCAGATAACAAGCTATTTCCACGTGCTTGAATGCTGTTGATGTCCATTGCATGTGTGGACGGACACTTCTTTCACTAGCTCTAACTGAACTCACGGCAATCACGGGCCCAACAGTGTCAAGGGGGAAGGTTGTCATTACTTACTGTTTACTGCATTGCAGCCACTTATCGCCCTCCTTCCCACAGTTCCCTTTCTCAGTACCTTCCGTGTTGAGCTTCTCATAACAAAACTTGTCTGACCCCAGGGCCTCTGCAAAGGAGGAAAGTTGTAAAAACCCAACCTTAACCTTAAATATCACTGCCCAAATGGTGTGATGTGCCCAAGCTACTCAGAACGACTGAACATGGGAATGAAAAGTAGACCCTCGGGTCTCGAGCAACTTAATGGCATTTACAAGCCTCGGAGATCCCTTAATCTTGAGGGAACACAATTCTAGTCCTTGCAATGTAATCCCTTCAGGCCTAAAGTTATTTCAATGCAAATCCAAGGCATCCTCACTAAACTAAACACAGAACCTCCACTCCTTACATTCTATTAACTTTAGTTACTGTCAACATTACTAAATTAAATGATTAAATGCTTCCAATCTGTAACCCCTGATGATTACCTTGATGTATAGACCTTTGGTTGAGCTCCAAGTTCTGTCCACATGACCACGTCAGTTTCTCCTGTCTCCTCCACCTCAGTTTATTGGAGCTCACATCCATGCCTTTGTTATCTCCAGACTTGGTGATTCACTCCTCAGTGTCCCACTCAGCAGCCTCCATTGGGAGGGTTCTTCTGCAGCAACTACCTTACACGCACCCAGGATCACTCACTGTCCTTCCTTTGCCTACTCGCAAGCTCTACTGGTGCTACCTCCATTCCTTATATCCCCATCCCTGTTCCCAATTCACTCCAAGTTCTCGATGAATGGCGGCCATTTGGCGATTTGCTTTGGGCCTCACTCTGACAATGGAGGAGGCCCAGGGCAGAAAGGTCAGATTGGGAATGGGAGGGGGAGTTAAATTGCTAAGCAACTGGGAGATCAGGTAGGTTAAGGCGGACTGAGCAGAGGTGTTCAGCAAAATGATCGCCGAGCCTGCGTTTGGTCTCGCCGATGCACGGAAGTTGAAACCTGGATCAGCAGATACAGTAGATGAGGTTGGAGGAGGTGCAAGTGAACCTCTGCCTCACCTGAAAAGACTGTCAGGGTCCTTGGATGGAGTCGAGGGGAGAGATAAAGGGACAGATGCTGCATTTCCTGCGGTTGCAGCGGAAAGTACCTGGGAAGGTGGTGTTTTGGGTGGGAAGGGACGAGTTGACCAGGGCATTGCGGAGGGAACGGTCTCTGCAGAAAACAGAAAGGGTTGGAGATGGGACGATGCGGCCAGTAGTGGGATCCTGTTGGAGGTAGCGAAACTATTGGAGGATTATATGCTGCATGCGACGGCTGATGGGGTGAAAGGTGAGGACAAGGGAGACTGTTTGAAGGATGAGGGGGTACTTATTGAAACATATAAGATAATTAGGGGATTGGACACATTAGAGGCAGGAAACATGTTCCCAATGTTGGGGGAGTCCAGAACAAGGGGCCACAGTTTAAGAATAAGGGGTAGGCCATTTAGAACGGAGATGAGGAAGAACTTTTTCAGTCAGAGAGTGGTGAAGGTGTGGAATTCTCTGCCTCAGAAGGCAGTGGAGGCCAGTTCGTTGGATGCTTTCAAGAGAGAGCTGGATAGAGCTCTTAAGGATAGCGGAGTGAGGGGGTGTGGGGAGAAGGCAGGAACGGGGTACTGATTGAGAGTGATCAGCCATGATCGCATTGAATGGCGGTGCTGGCTCGAAGGGCTGAATGGCCTCCTCCTGCACCTATTGTCTATTGTCTATTAACTCTGTCCTTGTTGCGAATGGGGGTGTAGGAGGGCGCCCAGGATGAGGTTTTCTATTCTAGATCATTGGAGATGTCCTCATTCTTTACGAAACGGGGGTTCGCCTCTTCCATTATAGATGAGGTTGTCACTTGGGTCTCCACGATATCCTGCAGCTCCGCTCTTGCTCCCCCTCCCCCCCATCTAAATTGGTGGAACAGCAACTCATATTTCACTTGCGTAGCTTACACCCCAGCGGTATGAACATTGACCTCTCTAACTTCAAATAGCCCTTGCTTTCCCTCTCTCTCCATCCCCTCCCCCTTCCCAGTTCTCCCACCAGTCTTACTGTCTCTGACCCGTCCACTCCTGACATGTTCGAACAAGAGTCTTGACCCGAAATGTCACCCATTCTTTCTCTCCGGAGATGCTGCCTGTCCCGCTGAGTTACTCCAGCATTTTGTGTCTACCTTCGATTTAAACTAGCATCTGCAGTTCTTTCCTACACATTATAGTTCCTTAAGTCAACACATTGTCAAAGCACATTTTTCTGAGTTAAAGACACCATATAAATGCATACTCACTGTAGTTGTGTTAACTATATAACAGTCGGCCCCATATTCTGTTGAACTTAAGGCCCAACTGATCAATCATGGCAAAACAAAACCCTCTCACCCGACATATAGATAGATGTCTATTACACACCTCTCCTTTTAAGAAGTTGGGGATCCTGGGGAGATGACAATGACCTTACAACTGGGGTATCCAGCATGATGAGTGTATAGTCATAGTCAGAGAGATATTATAGCATGGAAACAGCCCATTCTGCCCACTGAGTCCACATTGACCATCAACCACACATTTACACTAATCTCATTTTATTCATCTCTCCACATTCCCGTCAACTCCCCGCAGGTTGTACTACTCACCTACAAACGAGAGGCAATTTACAGCAGCCAATTAACCTACCAACCCACATGTCTCTGGAATGTGGGAGAAAACTGGAGCCCTGAAGAAACCCACGCGGTCACACCTAATTTCTATGCTTTGCAAGTGAACTTTCTGACCAAATCAACATAATAATATAATTAAAAGCCCACAACACCCACATTAACCTTCAACTACATGCCTTCACTGCATCTTGAGGGGTTCCAGTCACTCATCTAGCAACTTCCAGCACTCTCAGCTTCCACTCCCCATTCCTTCCCTCCGCTCTCTATCCTCTCCCTGTGTTCTCTGCCACTAATGAGCAACTCTGCTCTGTGCTCTGGCCCTCAGTCCATAAAGCGAGGCTACGACTGTTGAGATGCTGTTCGATCTTATCCCCGTTCTGATTTTGCTCTCTCTACAGACACTGCCTGCTCCACTGAGAATGCCCGACATTTGGTCCGGGACTAGATAAAGGTGGATCCTGAGAATGGCAGCAACAGAGGTGGTCTCCTTACTTGGGCCCCAAATCAGTTTGCACTGGTCGTCTCTCGTTTTGCACTCCCCATTGAAGCAACGGCCCTGCAAGATAAGAAACATCCATGGTTCACTTGGGGTACTGAGGAGCAAAACTGGCAACAATGGTCTGGATGAAGAGCAGGGTTCACTCACCTGGTTCAAGTCACAGGCATATCCATCCTGCTTGTGGAAGTTAGGCGGGCACTGGAATAAATGCATAATTAGCACAATTAAAATTCACCCCGGGGGAAAGTTGGAAGGAAAATTATTCACTCTGCCATGCTGCTGGATGGAATAGAACAGGAGCAAGAGTGGGCCACTCCATTCAATGTAATTACAGCTGATTTATCTTAGATCTCCTCTCTGTGTCAGGTCCCTCAATTCTCACATCTTTTAATAATTGAACTCCCTCCACTTTAAACTCTCTGGGCTGGGGAATTCCAGGTGTTTGCAATACTTTGCCAGATGAAATTTTAACATAACTCAATTGTAGATGACCATCCCTTTATCTGGAAACTGTAAAACGTCTACAGATGCGCTGTAGAAAATCATTTTATCGGGGTGCATCACAGCATGGTTTGGGAACAGCTCCATCCAAGCCCCCAAGAAATTGTGGAGAAATGTGGGCGCAGCCCAGACCATCACACAAACTAACCTCTCTTCCATTGACTCAATTTCCACCTCATCCTGCCTCGGCAAGGCCACCAGCATAATCAAGGATGGTTGCACCCCAGCCACTCCCTGTTCTCTTCTCTCCCATCAGAGGTATAGAAATGTGAAAACGTCCAGATTCTTCCCAGCTGTTATCAGGCAACTGAGCCATCCTACCACACTAGAGAGCAGTCCGACCTACTATCTACCTCATTGGAGACCCTTGGACTATCTCTGATCCAACTTTACTGAACGTTATCTTGCACTAAACATTATTCATGTTATTCCCTTTTTCATGTATCTGAACTGTGGACGGCTCGATTGTAATCGTGCATTATCTTTCCGCTGAGCTTTTCAATGTACCTCAATGTACAACAAAAGCTTTTCAATGTACCTCAGTTCACGTGAAAATAAACGAAACACCTCTCATCTGCCTTATTCAATACTCTCCCACAACACTGGAAATGTCTCGGCATCCACCTGGTCACGCCCTGGTACGTGACGCAATGTGCAACTGGCTAAAATCAGGATAAATAAAATTCCACAGGGATGCAGAGGCACATCATTCCCAGCCGTGCTGGGCCATGGTTTGGCATTGTGCAAATGAACAGCCCAAGGTGGATACTCGAGCAGAGTAGGACACAGCAGGAGGACAGCTGGAATCTGCTGGCAACAGGGTCACATTTGTGAATTGGGTGGGTTACTTCAACAGGTTGTTTCTGCTGAAGAAATGGCTAATAAAAACAGTTCAACTCTTGAGAAATCCCTCTCTGTTTTCAGCAACCCTGCTCCCTCTTTATAGGCAGCATGGAGACAATGATACCAGGGGCTAAAGAGTTAAATCACGAGGGGTGGTTATTTGGAGCATGCTTGCATCTCCCTCAATGCTGAAAGGTGTAACTGAAATTATTTAGATGAATGACATTGGTAGGAGATAAACAAAATCACAAAGCCAGGTGGCCTAGCCTGCTGAGTTCCTCCAAAGCAATTTTTGCTTCAGGATTACAGCATCTGCAATCTTGTGTACCTCCAAATAAAATCACAAGTCACCCAGGGCCAGAGAGAGGTGCTCGTAGAGTCATAGAAAATGGATATGGTCGGCCGAAGTGCCTATTTCCATTCACCCCATTTAAATTAATCCCATTTTCCAGATATTGGCCTGTAGCCTACCATCACAGGACGATTCAAGTGCTCATCCATCAACATTTCTTAAATGTCTTGAGGAGAATCTATCTTCGCACCCCAGGCAGTAAATACTAAAAGTACAAGTGAAAACAAATTCCTCCTCAAGCCCTCAGTGAACCCCCACCCCTTAGCCCTTTACCTTAAATCTACGCCCCCCCCAGTTCATCACTGTGTGTGTAGACTATTGTGCGATCGGAATGGACCACTCCATCAGTCTAGTCCCTCACACCTCTGAGCTCTTGCTTTTCACTCAGGCAGACAAGTACCTGGCCTGTATCTCCGGTGCAGTACTCAGCGATATCGCAATCGTTCACAGCGTCACGACAGTCGTAGCCTCGCTTCAGGAACTGAGGGCCAGAGCACAGAACAGTTACTTACTGATCTTTGAAGAGAACCAAGATGAAACACGTCAAATAAACATGGCCTGGTCTCTGACACAGTGCGGTGTGTGGGAGATTACATGGCACATAAACACTGTCACAAATCCCATGACTCATTCTTTTGACTATACTTCAAAAGGTAGTGCTTTAGGGCGCTTTGTATAAATGCAAGTTTTAATGACTCTCGTCGCGGTCCATTTACTCTTGGTTTGCCCTGCGGAGCCACTCCTGGCGCTAAGCTTGTTGTGGGGTGATATCATCTGACCAGACGTGAGATTTTGCCTGCAGCAATAAACATATTTAGCATTTAACAATTCCAATACCCTGAGTCACCAACCGACCACAGTATGTGAGGACAAAGGACTATGTTTTGGACATGATGGTCTGCAGCACAGGGGTTCCGCAGGGAACAGTGCTAGCTCCTTTCCTGCTCACCCTGTACACTGTGGACTTCAGGCACAGCTCAGCAAACTGCTATCTACAGAGGTTCTCTGACGACTCTGCCATTGTCGGCCTCATCACAGACGACGATGACAGGGCGTACACAGAACTGACCTGTGACTTTGTGGACTGGTGCCAGCAGAATCGCCTCCGGATCAACGCGGGGAAAACCAGGGAGATGGTGATGGATTTCCGCAGGCGCAGCCACGCCCCCCCGACACCGTTGAATATCCAGGGAATGGACATCGGGAGAGTGGACTCTTATAAGTACCTGGGTGTTTACCTTAACAATAAACTTGACTGGACTCGATCCTGGGTTCGATCCTGATGCTGGGTAGTGTGTATGGAGACTACATCCCAAAAATGTCTGGATCAATGGGTTAACTGGTCACTGTACATTGCCTTGCCAGTAATATGTAGGTGAGTGGAAGAATCTTGCAGTTGGAGGGGGGAGGGGGGGGTGGTGAGGGGGTGTTTATGGGAAGATTGAAAAATGGGATTAATGTAAAGGGGTGGTGGTTGATGATCAGCACCGACTCCCTTCCTCTCCCACATTCACAGATAAACACACACACCCACACATCTTGCTTGCAATAACAGGAGTTAGACATTCCCCCTTAGGGCGCCCTCCTGTGGGCACATGCAGAGCTTCATTGAGATTGCATGGTACTGGGCAATCAGTTACCTGGCAAGTGTGATTGCAGCAGGGTCCATCGCTGCAGTGCGCACCATTGGCAAGGGAGCATTTCTTACAACAGGTCCCAAAGCATTCCTGTAACAGAAATAAGAAACTTTGACAATTTTGAAAATCAAGATGGAAATTCCACAGTAACTATGCTACAACTACATGACAAACCCACTCCACACCAGTGCCTGTTCCTATCCTACTGGAATATTCAACCCCCTTCTCGCTCACTTCATTACCTAGATTCCTTTCATGCATTCTAACCACATGAAGGAGATTTAGATTTTTTAGTTTAGTTTAGAGATACAGCGCGGAAACATGCCCTTCGGCCCACCAGGTCTGTGCCGACCAGCGAACCCGGCACATTAACACCATCCTAATCCCACTAGGGACAATTTTTACATTTACCAAGCCAATTAACTTACAAACCTGTACGTTTTTGGAGTGTGGAAGGAAACTGAAGATCTCGTAGAAAACCCACGCACGTTACGGGAAGAAAGTAAAAACTCCATACAGCCAGTACCTGTGGTCTGGATCGATCCAGGGTCTCCAGGGCTGCTTTTGCTGTAATGCAGCAACTCTACCGCTGCATTCCCAACCAGATTAAAGGCTGGAGATGGAATGTAAATCTCCACGGGGCGTGGGATCACTTGCAAGTGGTTTAGTGTTCAACATGAATGCAGCCCTGCTCCGTGGCTTTCCAGGCGGGTAACCCATTTCCAGATTCCCAGATGGGTAACCCATTTCTAGGCCACAAGATTGGGCAGGGGAGGCTTTGCCTGGTCCGGTTACCTCGGAGTGAAAGATGTTGAAGATGTTGACAGCCAAGTGGGAATGAGAGTTTGCACTTGCCAGAGTTAAATTCTATCCGCCATGCCTTGTCACACTTTCCCAGTTGATCAACATCCTATTTTAATGTTAGACAACCTTCTTCACTGACCACCAATGCTAATGTCTGACTTACTGAGCATGCCATCTCCATATGCCAGCCCATCAGTGCCACCCAGAGGGACAATAGCTCACTTCCCGACATTGACTGCAGCAGAAAGCCACGGGGACTAAATTCAATGGCCTTGACCGTCGCGAGACCCATCAGATTCTCAAGCTGTCTCCTTAGGGAGGAGAATAGCCTAAACGTTAGTTCGCTCACCTGGTCACCCATCCATTGAATGGAATAACTCTTGATCTGGGTTCTGACTGGGAACTAGATCACAATTACTTGGGCATTTCAGAAGAGGAATAGGTTTCTCATTTGGCTTGTGAAAACGCTTGAACAATAAAATGCTATCAAATAAGACAACACTGTATGTGGGGAGGGTAGCACATGCAGCAACTCTTCACCTGGCCAAAGTAATGGAACCAAGGGAATGCTGGAGTATGCTGGAGTAACTCATTTGGTTTCCCGGCAGAAGTAACTCAGCAGGACAGGCAGCATCTCTGGAGAGGAATGGGTGATGTTTCGGATCGAGATCCTTCTTCAGACTGATGTCAGGGGAGTGGGCGGGACAGAGATAGAGTGTAGTTGGAGACAGTAAGACTGGTGGGAGAACTGGGAAGGGGAGGGAATGGAGAGAGAGAGGGAAAGCAAGTGCTATTTGAAGTTAGAGAAGTCAATGTTCATACCACTGGGGTGTAAGCTACCCAAGTACATCGACATTTCGTTTGGGTAGCTTACACCCCAGCGGTATGATCATTGACTTCTCTAAAGGACCAGCACCTCATATTTCGCTTGGCTAGGTTACACCCCAGCGGTATGAAAATTGACTTCTCTAACTTCAAATAGCCCTTGCTTACCCTCTCTCTCCATCTCCTCCCCCTTCCCAGTTCTCCCACCAGTCTTACTGCCTCCGACTACATTCTATCTCTGTCCCGCCCACTCCCCTGACATCAGTCTGAAGAAGGGTCTCAACCCAAAACGTCACCCATTCCTTCTCTCCAGAGAGGCTGCCTGTCCCGCTGAGTTACTCCAGCATTTTGTGTCTACCTTCGATTTAAACCAGCATCTGCAGTTCTTTCCTACACAAGGTAATGGAACCACTAGCTTGTTGTGCCAGCAAGCAGGAGCAGGGATTCACCAATTCTATGAAGTGCACGTATCGTTTATATCCATTGCCAGCCGGGAAACCGAGTATAACATGGTTGCTAACAATGCCAATCCTGCCATTGACCTGACCATCTGCACACACTCCATCCAAAAAGGACGTTGAGTAGTTGAAGCACAAAGCAAACCTTGAGAATCAGGAGCAAATAGAGGGACACACACTCGTAGCTTACCATTCGCAGCCCACAATCGCATTCCTCCCCGGACTCCACGTATCCATTTCCACACTCCGTGGCTTCAAACAACTACAAAACAACGGAGGGAGAGCAAGGGAAGAAATGTTACACAATCATCACTCAGGATAGCAGTAACAAAAAAACCTGACATGACTGATAAAATATTAAAATATGCCTCTTCTTCAGCCTGCTGATGCCAAATTCTAATGAAGCCCTGGGGTTCACAAGGCTTTGTGTGGCTGATGAAATAAATTAGGACATCAAACGCTTGAGCAGACAACAGAGAATTGATTACAATCAGCTCAGGTTGGGTATGAACAAAGGGAAGTGGTTGTGAGGGGTTTTCAGGACCCATGTGAAACTGGAACCAAATCAGAGAGCTTCCTTTAGGTCCAATGAATTATATCA
Source organism: Rhinoraja longicauda (assembly GCF_053455715.1). NCBI lineage: Eukaryota > Metazoa > Chordata > Chondrichthyes > Rajiformes > Arhynchobatidae > Rhinoraja > Rhinoraja longicauda. The sequence goes on from NC_135960.1 coordinate 35,993,863, forward strand.
AATCTGTTCATGCAAGTGACCCAAGTTGGTCACAGGTCACAGATACATCACTGGAAATCATGGTATGGCCTCCAGATATCCATGACACACCTTTGGAAATCACTGGAATTTCCGGGCTTCTCCGAAGCAGGAAAATTGGGGTGACACAGTGGTGCAGCTAGTAGACCTGCTGCCTCACAGCTTAGAGACCCAGGTTCAATCCTAACCTTTGGTTCTGTCTATGTGGAGTTTGCACGTGCAATTACATGGGTTTTCCCCAGTTACTCCAATTTGCTTCCACACCCCAAACATGTGTAGATGGGTAAGTTAATTAGCTGCAATAAATTGCCCTGGTACATAGGTATGTGGTAGACCTGGGGGAAATGAAGAATGTGGGGAGAATAAACCAGGATTAGCATAAATGAGAGGCACAAACTTGATGGGCCGAAGAACCTTTTCTCTGCTGTATCTCTCTATGACTCTGCAATGTACATACTAAGTCCCAAAGTTCAATTACCGATTAGTTTGTTTTCCTCAGTAATTCAATGACTTCTCACATTTTCCCTCTGAGTACATTTGGTATGGAAGGCATTCGATACGCTTGACTTCATCGATCAAGGTATTGAGCTGCAGGAGTTGGGATGTCATGTTACAGCTGTACAAGACTTTAGTAGGGTCACATTTGAGTACTGCGTGCAGTTCATGTTGCCCTGCTCCAAGAAAGATGTTGTTAAATTGGAAAGGATGCAAATAAGATTTATGAGGATATTACTGGGTTTGAAGGGTGTGTGTTATAATGAGAGACTGGATTTTTTTTCCCCCACAGAGTGCAGGAGGCTGAGGAGTGATGATGGAAGTATATAAAATCATGAGGGGCATAGATAGGTAAGCTAAACAGCCAGTCTTTTCCTCAGGGAAGGAGCATTTGAAACCATAGAACATAGGTTATGGTGTGAGGGGTTAGAGTTAAAAGGGGCATGAGGGACAAGGTTTCCTCAGAGGGTGGTGCACCTATAAAAAGATGTGCCAGAGGAAGTGATAGGGGCAGGTACATTTACAGCATTTAAAATATATTTCTTCTAGTTTGTGGGGTTAGGAAGTTTGGAGGTAAATGGGGTGGCACAGTGGCGCAAAGGCAGAGTTGCTGCCTTAAAATACCAGAGACTGAGGTCCAATCCTGACTACGGGTGCAGTCTGTGCCGAGCTAGTAGGTTCTCCCTGTGACCGCGTGGGTTTCCTCTGGTTTCCCCCCACATTCCCGGTAGAGTTGCTGCTTTACAGCGAATGCAGCGCCGGAGACTCAGGTTCGATCCTGACTACGGGTGCTGTACTGTAAGGAGTTTGTACGTTCTCCCCGTGACCTGCGTGGGTTTTCTCCGAGATCTTCGGTTTCCTCCCACACTCCAAAGACGTACAGGTATGTAGGTTAATTGACTGGGTAAATGTAAAAATTGTCCCTAGTGTGAGTAGGATAGTGTTAGTGTGCGGGGATCACTGGGCGGTGCGGACTTGGTGGGCCGAAAAGGCCTGTTTCCGCGCTGTATCTGAAATATGAATAATATGAATTCCAAAGGTGTGCAGGTTTGTAGGTTAATTGGCTTCTGTAAATTGCCCCTAGTGTGTAGGATGCAAAAAAATGGGATAACATGGAACTAGTATGCGGTTGATCAATGGTCAGCATGGATTCGGTGGGCCACACTACCCGATTCTCTAAATTAAAACTAAACTAAAAGCAAGTTTGACAAGCTCGGTTTAGCAACTTGGTTGGCATGCATGGGCTGGGCAGAAGGACCTATTCCCTGTGTAGCTCTATTTTTCCCACATTCCCACTAACCCCCAAGAATATTGCACTCACATACCCACCAGATGTAATTTACAAAGGACAATTAACCCACTAACCCGCTTGTCTTTACTATTTGTCAAAGGAAACCCAAACGGTCAGAGGGAGTACCTGCAAACTCCATACATCATCGCTGGAGGATGGGATTGAGCCTAAGACACTGGAGCCGTGAGTCAGAGGATCTATTAGCTGCGCCACTGTGATGTCGAACGTATGCCAATATATATTGCTGACCTAGGCTGTTTGTACATTTGAAAGTATATTGCTGAAGTTTTTGCTGACACTGACAAAATGTTGGAAAGCACAAATTGAAGGAGACATTTGAACTACTCAAAATATAAAGTTGCAAGGACAACATTTATTTGAACAAATTGCTGTGGAAGAAAATAAAATTATTTCAGAATCTCATTTTCTACTCTTTGGTGCAATATTGGTGCAATATTGTATTACGCTGCCAGTTCTTTTTCAAAGCTTTTGCTGCATAATAATAACCTAAAGCTTGGCTCAAAGCAGCAGTTGTAGCAAGGGCAGAAAAATGTTCAGAAGGTGTTTTTAGTCAGTAGTGTGGGAACAGCATTTAAATCTGATCTATCTGGCCAATGTACAGCAGAGAATTTGAACCAAAGCAAGTTGCATCTTTATATGTTACCAGATTTTTTTCAGCAAGAAAATATTCATCTTAATTTAGCAGCTTTGAATTTGAAATTATGTTCTATAAAAGTACAAAAATAGATTTATAATAAAACAAAAATCATACTCAAACAATGCAACATTTGCAGCAGATACACTAACATAAAGAGTCTGCCGACACTTCACTGCCACATTATTTCATCCTATCAAAGAAATTCCTTTTATTCCACCCATCACCCTGGACCAAGTCGTTTCTCTCTTTCTTATTCTGATGAAATGGTCCTGGACCTGAAACATTAACAGATTTTCTCTCTATAATTGCTGCCAGATCTGCTGATTATTTTTAGCATCTGCAGTTTTTTTCTCCCATTTTTTTGAAAATAGTTTGCTTGTTGAATATTGTTCTTTAAGAAACTGGTCATATCACGTCTGAAGAAGGGTTTCGACCCGAAATGTCACCCATTCCTTCTCTCCGGGGATGCTGCCAGTCCCGCTGAGTTACTCAGCATTTTGCATCTACCTTCTATTTAAACAAACACCTGCAGTTCTTTCCTACACATTTTCTCCGCTCCACTGAGAAATCTCCTCAAGGTATGTCTACTTTGAAGAAGTTCTCCTTCTCACTCCGACGAGAGTTCAGCAACATCCTCTCTCACTGCTCCCCCTCTGTGATTCCTCCTTCCCTCTGTCTGAAGAAGGGTCTCAGCCCGAAACGTCACCCATTCCTTCTCTCCAGAGATGCTGCCTGTCCCACTGAGTGACTCCAGCATTTTGTGTCTACCTGGTCATATCACAGACTGATCATAAGATATTTAATATACATGCATTTAAAAAGAGTTTAACCCCTCCCGTGGGTTCTCCGTGTGCTCCGGTTTCCTCTTACATTCAAAAGACATGTGGGTCGGTGGGTTAATTGATGATTATAAGATTGTCCCGAGTATGTGGGTGGGTGGTAGAATCTGGGAAGGAATTTATGGGATTGTGGGGAGCATTTTTTTTTAAATGGTGTTAATGTAGGATTAATGTAGTTGACAGGACAAATAAGTGTGAGAGTGAGATTGCTTTGCGAGCTGCCATTGACTTAATGACCTGAAAGCCTCCTTCTATGGAGACTACTGTATCCAGGTCTGGAGAATGTTTTACCTCGGGACCATTTCCACTCGTGTAGATCTGAATAGTGTGGCTGAATGCTTCATTCTCTCTGTCACTCACTCTGATGGTAAAAACCCACCGCGCTCCCCTCACAATCATTCCGAAAGAAGAACAGGTCCCAAGACAGAAACAAAATGTGAGAATCTAAAGAAGCAGTGACCATTCCACAATGTATTAATCAGGAAAGTTTATGATGAAGATAGATTAAGGAGAATGATTTGTCAAGCAATGCACTCTGCCCAGTTTAGGGACTGTAGGAACAAATCCCATGTTCAGAAAAGAAGAAAAAACTACAGTTGCTGGAAATCTGAAATATTAAAGGTGAAAATTCTCAGAGGTAAACCAGCATATGCGGCGAGAAAAACAGTGAGAAAACAAATGTGTTGTAAGTTGCTAAGTGGCTGGGCTTAGGGCAAGGTGAGGGGAAACCAAGAAAATGTTTGTGATAGAGCAGAGACCAGGGTTATCTAGGTGACACGGTTGTTTTTGGTGCTCTTTAGTGAACAGTTAAATGAGGGCAGATAAAGAGAGATTAACGAACAGTACAATGTAACAAACAGCAGTGGCTGCAAATCTGAAATATTGGAAATGTACATCAGGTCGAACGACACGTCTCCACAGATGCTGAGTGACTGGCTGTGAATTTCCAACTTATTCTATTTCTGTTCTCCTCCTCAAGTTTAGACATTAGAGATACAGCACGAAAAACAGGCCCATTGGCCCACTGAGTCCATGCTGCCCAGCGATCACACTGTACATTAACACTATCCTACTCACTGGGCACAATTTAACCAAGCCAAATCACCTACACACCTGTAAGACTTGAGTGGGGGAGGAAACTGGAGCACCTGGAGAAAACTGGTGCGGTCACAGTCAGCACCTGTAGTCAGGATAGAACCAGGTCTCTGGTGCTGTAAGGCAGCAGCTCTATCGCTGCGCCACCTTGCCACCCTTGCCCACCTTTGTGTCGAGAATTGGCAAAGTAGAGGGACTGGATTAAACTGAATCATTGGAGTCAGGGAATCATACCTTTGTTGGTCTATTGAAGAGACATACTCCCCCTCCTCTCCGTAGAAACTCTTTGTATTCCAATATACTGCACTTGGAAAACTTGCGGGGATGGTAAAACCTGCAGACGGAGCAAAGTGACAACAGGTAAGTACCTGAAGAAGCTGCATTGACTCCAATCTTGCCCCATCATGGAAAGCTCATTAATCCATCCAAGTTACAATCCCAAATCAACAACGCAAAACACAAGCCAAACAACAGGGCGAAAGGTTTCTGCGGACAGATGTGTTATCTGATCAACTGGGAGAGAAGTCTTTGCGGTACTGAATGGCCCTCTGCTGTTCCGGACTCGTGTGTCTATTGGTAACCCAGTTGAGCTAAAAAAAAAAAAGTCAAACAGACTCAGTCCAGCCACCATGGGAAGCCCTGCTTTAAGAAAGGGTGCAAAACAAATTAACAAAGATGTTATCAGGGCCAGAGGGTCTGAGCTACACGAGGAGGCTGCATAGGTTGGATCTTTCTTCCCTGGAGCGTAGAAGGCTGAGTGACGACGTTATAGAGGTATATAAAATCATGAGGGGAATTAATAAGCCAAAGAGCCACAGTTTTCTCCAGGGATTCTAAAACTGGAGGTGAAAGAATTAAAAGGGATCTGAGTAGCAACTTTTTCCTCACAGAGCGTGGTGGGTATATGGAGTGAGGTGCAGAGGAAGTGGTGGAGCTGGGTACAATTACAACATTTAAACGACACATCGAGAGGTACATGGAAAGGGAAGGTTTGGAGGGATATGGACAGGTGCAGGCAAATGGCACTAGCTCTTAGGCAAATTGGTCAGCATGGACAGGTTGGGCCAAAGGGCCTGTTTCTGTGCTATATAACTCTATAACTCTAAATTGTTCTTCAAATGGAACCATTCAAAAATTTGTCCTAAGTCATAAACCTAACACTTGGCTCCAAGCAATGCAAACAAAGTAACAGCTCAAAGTGTTTCAAAGGGCACAAGTTTATCGCTAGCCAACTGGACCAGACACATTTCACCATATCCCTCTGTGCTTGGGATGGATAGGAAAGCTGAATGGTCCATCCCACAGACTCCTCATTAAACTGGAGATGAACAGGATTCCACTCCCTTAACCTCTAGTTAGAGTGAGACCATGGAGCTGCAATCTCCTGGCATTCATGGTGCCCTTTTCCTGCTACAAACCACATCTCAATGCACCGCGATGTGGCACTGACTGGTTACAACCACGGACAGGTCGCAAAATGAAAGTCACACAGCTGCACAGAATGCAACAGGGTGGCAGGCTGTCATGTTGGAACAAGTCTACCACGCCCTGCGTCACTCTGGAGGAACCTGATGGTATCTGAGGGTCGGAATCCACGATGAAACAGATCTTCCACAGGCCAGGTCACTCTGCAGACCACCAGCGCCTGGTACTTCTGAAACCCCGATCACCTCTAAGCTCTGCAGCCTTTCCTTCTCTCCCAATCTCCCTCCTTTCTCTGTCCTCAATCTCCATTCCTCTCTGCCCATCCTATTTCCCCCCATCTCCAAACCGGCTGATGGACATATCATGTCCAAGGACTCTTAGAGAAGGGGGGGGCGTCACCTCCCAACAAATCGTGTCTCATGCTCACACCCAAACTGTCTGCATCACCCGTTCCCCTTCCCCACATAGTCGGGAGGTTTGAAGCGTTTTTGTTCCAAAGCTGCCCAGTGGTAACGGTTCAAGATGACCCTACCCCGTGTCTTCCATGATGCATCCTGCCCATGAGCCTGGACACTCGCATTCCTCTAGAAAAGAATAACACACAGAGTAGTCAGTGGGCCGGCTCTGCATTCCCTCTCCTTCACCGTATTCCCACCGGAATAGACCCGACAATCCACCCGTTGATACGACGGCGATTCAATATTAAGGAAAACCCCTCCTCCTACCCAAGTCCCAAACTAGGGAAATACACCCCCCCCCCCCCCCCCCTCCCCTCCCCCAAAGACTCAATCTCAGTGGGGAGGGGGGTTTTCTGCCACAGAGATAAACAGTTGCAGGCATGACGTAGCATTTAAATTCGGGTCAGATGGGAATTAGGGCAGCTCTTGGGACAGTAGTCTCACTGTCAGTTCAGGCCAAGGGTTTTCTTCCCACATTCCAGCAAGGTGTGGGTTGGAGGATTAACTGGCCACTGTAGATTACCACTAGTGTGTAGGTGAGAGGTGGAATCTGGGTGGAATCGATGGGAATGTGGAGAGAATAGGTTACAGGGAAAAATCGGTTAGAGAATGATTAAAGATGGAACAGCACAGGAACAGGCCCTTCAGCCCACAATGTCTGTGCTGACCATGGTACCAATTTAAAATGCATATATGTACGATCATGGTCCATTCCCTGGGATTGTACTGTAAACTGGGCATAGACTGAATGGACCAAATGGCCACCCCTTATGCTTTAAGGAAATGTGGAAATGGATTTAATGGAAGGGACAAACAGGATTGAGACGGGTAAAACTCTTCCCTCTGGAGGGAGGCGAGTTCAAGTGGGCATTTCCTTAAAATTACACAATTAGGAGGCACTTTGTCACACTGAGGCCTGTGGATATCCAAGATTCTTTTCTTCCCATGGATGTGAAGGAATTGAAAGTCTCAACATTTTGAGTGACTGGTTTTTGTTGGGCAAGGAGGGATATGGATCATGTGCAGACAGATGAGATTAGTTCATCTTGGCATCATGTTTTTGACGTTAGATTACTATACATGTATAGTTGATGATTGGTGTGTATTTAGTGGGCCAAAGAGCCTGTTTCTGTGTTGTATGACAAGATGTGCTGGTATGAACATTGGATACGTTGCTCTAGCCAAGCCTACGGACTTTCCTTAGGAATCAAAACAGGTTCCCCCCCTTTTTGAAGCTCAGCAAAACAGTTTCACTTCATGAATACATGCATGAACAACAGTAAAGGCACTTACTTTTTCTCTTGGATTCAGACTCCCACTGAATGCCCAAATTCTGTGCGAGACTTTGCCCCAATACAACAGTTGTTGACCACACCTGTCCATACTGGATTAGAAAGATTAGACAGTTGTAATTAGTTACACTGAGGGACTCTAGACTCTGCTCGCTGTGAGTAGTATAATAGGCTTTCAATGACTGGTACCAATTGTAAATAAAACAGGTTAAATTTGAACAAACTGTTCACAACCTCAAGGGAGACCAATAAAAAGAAAATCCCAACCAAAAAAAACTGCAGATGCAGAATACACAAAATAAAAAGAGTAAAGGAAACACAACACATTGTGGAGATAGTTAAGATTTTCCCCTTCCACAGATGCCCTCTGACCTCTGAGTACTTCCGGCAGTGAATCTCACTCAGCCACAAAAAACAGTAACGTGCCGGTGAGGTGAATCTTTCTCATATTAAAATGCTTATTTGAAATACGTACACAATAAATTATACATAAAATATGTAACTCAGGTTATAAATGTGAAAAACAGGAATTGAAGTGTAAATGCAAAATTTAAGATTAAAATTCTGGAATAAGATAAGTTGCAACAATATAGGATTGATGTAAATGGGTGGTTGATGGTTGAGACGGTCTTTGTGGGCTAATGGCCTGTTTCCATGCTGTATCTCTCTGTTACTCTACATCTTGCTTCATATTACCCAAAGTCAGTAGGTAAGCTTCAAAGGAAGTGGGAGAGAGTGTTAGGAGAACAGGTTAGAAAATGGAGGTAGCGTCATAACTAGCTTGAGAATGCCACCCCTTTAACAGACATAAAGCAAGCAGTGAATATGCACCAAAGCATCAGTTCCAATCTATCGACAATGATAAATAAGCAATACGGAGGGCCTCACCTCATTCACTCCTACTCCTCGAGTCAGCGAGCAAACCCCTCCAAAGAATGCCATACTGCTCATGGCACTTTTAAATGTAGTGCCCCTGTCAAAATCCAGCATTGGAAACAAAGGCAAAAGTTAAAGGCAGAGGTGGTGGGGGAGAAATGTACTCCACAGGAATGATCTCACATCACCCAATGTAAAATCCCACCGGGTGGAGCCACAAAGGCAGCGTCGCATACAATCTGTCTTTTTCGTCTTTTAAAATTATTTTTAGAGTGTTTTAAAAGTATGTGTTAATGTTTTACGAGGAGGGTGGGAGGGGGTCGGGGGAAACATTTTTTCAATCTCTTACCTCGCCAGAGATACGATTGTTTTCCGGATCGTATCTCCGGTCGCTCTGCGGCCTAACATCATGGAGCTGGAGGCCTTGCTCAAGACTGACTTTGAGCCCCACCACGGGGCCATGGACTCACCATCAGAGCGTGCGATCCCTTGCCTGGGATTGACGCTCCAACCGCGGCCTGTGGACTTCACCATCAAGAAGCTTGCAGTCTCGGGTAGAGACTGATGTCAGGAAGCTCCAAATCGCTGAAGGTTTTCCACCAGCCCCGACTCAGGTCCAATCACGGCGCGGGGGAGCTGAGATTCCTCCTCCGATGCAGGAGCTTGATCGCCCCGATATGGAGGGCCTGACAGCCAGCTACAGGAGTAAGATCGTCCCGTCAACAGAAGGCTTGAGGCCCCCGACCCCGGGAGAACAAAGAAGGGAGGAGATTGAAAAAATTTTCACCTTCCATCACAGCGAGGAATGCAGAGGAGACACTGTGGTGGATGTTCGTGTTAAAATGTATTTTGTGTGTTCTGTTGCTTTTTACCGGGATGATTGCATGGCAAATAAAATTCCTCGTATGTTGCAAAACATACTTGGCTAATAAAGTACGATTATGATAATGATTATTATACACCAAGCTTCGGTGTACACATTCATAAGCAGCTCCTTTGATACACATTTATCTACACTTCTCGTAAACACGTCCCTTCCGTTCATCCCAAGCACCCCATGTGGTCACTGCATCTGTATCCTCACTGCTCTCCAATGGACTGTCCCTCCTGCTAAGGATCTAGTTTTTATCCAGTCCATCTTACAAAGTCTGCCTGACTGGTGCCTAACCTAGGAGAACTACCCCACAGTTTCATCAAGCCCCAGGCTGAGATAACAAATAGACATCTAATCATTCTGGTCTCGGAGCAGGATGTTTGATGGTGCAAGAGAATGGTTACTGTGGTGCTCAAGTTCCCATTGACCTGGATAATTAGGGACAATTTATAATTTTACCGAAACCAATTAACCTATAAACTTGTAAGTCTTTGGAGTGTGGGAGGAAAGCGGAGGAAAACCCACGCGGTCACAGGGAGAACGTAGAAACTCAGTGCAGATAGCACCCATAGTCAGGATCGAACCCGGGTCTCTGGCACTCAAAGGCAGCAACTCTACCGCTACACCACCCAGATAATCCAGGAAATTGTAGATTGGTGAGCCTCACATCAGTGTTAGGGAAGCTAATGTTGAAGATGCCTTGGGATAGGGTTGGCGACGAAGGTGATCAATGGATGTTGTCTCCATGGTTTTCAGTAAGGCATTTGATAAAGTCCCTCATGCTAAACTGACCCAGAAGATTATGCGGAAAGGGATCCACCCTTTGCTGTTTGGATTTAGAACTGGCTTACTCATTGAAAACAGAGGGTTTTGGTGGAAGGTCTGTGACCCAAGGAGTTCTGCAGGAATCTGTGCTGGAATCTCTTTGTTTGTGATAAATATAAATGACATGGACGTAAATGTTGATGGGTTGGTTAGTAAATTTGCAGACAAAAAACAAAATTGGAGTTGGAACAGTGAGGAAGGCTGCCAAGTATACAGAGGGATATAGACCAGCTACAGAAATTGATACATTAATGGCAGATGGTCTTTAACCATAGCAAGCGTGAGATGTTGCAATAAGGACCCAATGGGCATCCTTATCACCAAAATTGTAGGTATATGGGACAAGCTGCCAGAGCAAGTAATATTGACAGGTACAGTAAAAGACACATGGACAGATACATGGATAGGAATGGTTTGGAGGGACATAGACCAAACACAGGCAAATGGGAAGGCTTAGATGGGCATTGTGGTAGCTTGGACAACTGGGCCGAAGGGCCTGTTTCCATGCTGTACAACTACATGAGGAAGAACCACTCACGAGAGGAGTTGGACTGAGTCAGCCTGCTCCCTCACAAACTGCTTCCTGTACTTGGAGAAACTGTGCAGGGTCTTCATCTGGTCCTGGCTCACGTCAATCCGATCCTTGTCCGACCATGTTTCCACGGCAACCAGGACCACCCTGGTGTTCAGCTGGTCCTTGAAGATCTACAAGATAGAAGGATAGGAGCAGTACAGGAGTGGAACACTGGGTAAACAGACAGTTAGCCAATCAGATCAGTGGAAACACAGGGGTAAAGAAGGAGACACACACATGGGGGAGGAAACGCTATTAGACAGTCAATTTATACATTCACAGATTCATAGAGCTAGACAGTATGGAAACAGGCCCTTTGCCCCAACTCATTCATGCTGACCAAGATGCCTATCTAAGCTAATCCCATTTCACTGTTTGGCCCATCTCTCTTTATATCTTCCCTCTCCATGTAGCCGCCTCTATCACCTCTTTTGGCAGCTTTCTCCATAAATCTATCATCCTCGGTGTGAAAAACGTGTCCCACATGTCCCCTTTATATCTTTCCCCTCTCACCTGAAACCTGTGCCTTCTTTATTCCCCAATGAGCAAGTGGCATTCCCATAGAGCTGCTGCCTCATAGTGCTGGAGACTGGGTTTGCTCCTAAGCTGTAGCATTGTCTATGTGGAGCTTATTAACCAATCCTGGGAAAAAGATGGCGAAAATCCATATTATTCTATGAGGTCACCCACTTCGCCTCCAATGCTCTAGGAAAAGAAGTCCCAACATGTCCAATTTAATTCTCCTTAGGGATACAACAACAATAACAAAATTAAGCCTCCCATTCCCTGAAAGTGACAACGCCTGGAAATATATCTATCCATTATAGGACCCCTATGAAGAAATTTGCAGAATAAATTATATCACAAATCACTTCACAGCCAAGGCAACATTTCTGAGTCTTAATCATTGCAGTACTGTTGGAAGTATCGCAGCCAATTTTCCCTACAGCAAGTTCTCACAAACAGGATAATGGATATTGTGATGGTTTCCCAGTAATACACACACTTGTTCAAAGCAGCTCCTTGTGATTATTTATGTTCACTCCCAAGGGTATAGTGGTCTCAATTTATCACATTATCCAAGAAGACTGTAAAAAGTTGTGAACACTTCCCAGTCCATCACGAGTTCTGGCCTCCCCACCATCGAAGGGATTTACCAGAGACGCTGCCTCACAAAGGCAGCCAGCATCATCGGAGACCTACACCACCCTGGCCACACATTAATTTCACCCCTGCCATCTGGGAAGAAGGTACAGGAGCCTGAAAAATGTAACGTTCGGACATCCAGGTTCAGGAACAGATTCTTCCCTACAGCGAATGTAGACACAAAATGCTGTAGTAACTCAACGGGTCAGGCAGCATCTCAGGAGAGAAGGAATGGGTGACGTTTCGGGTCGAGATCCTTCTTCAGACCCATTCCTTCTCTCCTGAGATGTTGCCTAACCCGCTGAGTTACTCCAGCATTTTGTGTCTACATTCGATTTAAACCAGCATCTGCAGGTTTTTTTCCTACACTTCTTCCCTACAGCCATTAGGCTATTAAACACTACAACCTCCAAATAAGCTCTGAACTGCATAGCCTATTAGTGCACTATTATTGTTTGTTTTTTATGTGTACGTATGTGAGCGTGCATGTATGTGTGCATGTATGTATGTGTGTATAAATATTTATATATATATATATATATAAATGTATATGTGAGTATGTGTATACCGACACATAACTTTTTTTTCTTGTTTATTATATTGTTTACAGTGTACCATGTTTATATATTCTGTTGTGGTGCTGCAAGTACGAATTTCATTGTTCTATCTGGGACATACGACAATAAAACACTCTTGACATTAGTGCTGCAAGAAAGATCCTGCCCTTTCCGTACTACCAACAGTATCAACCTCCTGACTACCGTGATTCCAACCATAGGTGGCAGTCGAAATTACCTCTAATTCAATGCTTGTTATTTGTACAAACTAGCGGAATACTTACAGCATCCAATAGGTTAACCACAGACTTGGCAAAGTTGTTGGTGTGAGCCCGGGATGATCTCCGTTTCTTGTACTGTGACAAGAGAAGGAAATGCACAATTAAATTCCATGAGAAGGCAGGTTAATGCTGAGCATATTTCACACAACAAATGCAAGACTCCTACTGACAAGAGGGGAAAACAAAATCAGCAAATAGCAGCTCATCAATCTAAATGTTATTGGTTGTTCAATTGATAGAAAATAGCAAGTGGTGATGAACTGTTTGAGTTTAGATTGGAAGGAACTATTGAATGGTATTGCTCAGGGGTCAGTGATACTCTTTCTAATAGACATCAATGGTCTTGATGTTAGTGTGCAATTAGTGCATTGACAATAAATTTAGGAAACACAGTAAACCATGAAAAGGGCAATAGCAGGCTTCAGGAGAATATACACAGTGAAGTGCACAAATGCTGACTTCAGCAAGGCATCTGATAAGGTTCTGACTTTATAGGCTACTCTGGAAAGTTAGATCACATGGTATCTAGGGAGAGCTAGCTAACTGGCTTCTAAAGGGTAGAAGGGTGTTTCTTTAGACAGAAGGCCTGTGACATGATGTGCCTCAGGGATCGGTGCTTTGCCCATTGCCGTTTGTGATTTATAACAACGATTTGGAAGGGAATGCACAATGTATGATTATTAAGTTTGCAGATGACATGAAGGTGTGGTATCCTAAACAGTGAAGATGGTTATCAAAAATTCCAGCAGGATCCTGATCAGCTGGGTAAAGAGGGTTGAGGAATGGCTAATGGAGGTTAATACAGGCATGTACGAAGCATTGCATATTGGAAGTCAAACCTGGGCAGGACCTTCAGAGTATGGTGAGTACCCAGGGAGTGTTGTAGAGCAGAGGGATTGAGAAGTGCAGATACATATTTTGCTGAAAGTAGCATCACACAAAGATAGGGTGGTAAAGGTGGCTATTGAGTATAGAAGTTGGAATGTTATATTACAGTTGTACAATACATTGGTGAAGCACATTTAAAGTGTAGTGTTCAGTTTTGGTAACCATGCTATATCAGGAGATGTAGAATCAGTATCAGAAATGAGGAATTGTAAAGGTAAAAAGACCCTAATGGGAGTTATCTACAGGCCCCCAAACAGTAGCCTCGACATAGGGTGCAAGTTGAATCAAGAGCTAAAATTGGCATGTCACAAATGTAATGCTATGGTGGTTATGGGAGATTTCAACATGCAGGTAGACTGGGAAAATCAGGTTGGTAATGGACCCCAGGAAAGGGAGTTTGTGGAGTGTCTCCGAGATGGATTCTTAGAACAGCTTGTACTGGAGCCTACCAGGGAGAAGGCAATTCTGGATTTAGTGTTGTGTGATGAACCTGATCTGATAAAGGGAACTCAAGGTAAAAGAGCCATTAGGAGGCAGTGATCACAATATGATGTTTTACTACAAATTGAGAGGGAGAAGGGAAAATCAGAATACAGTATAGCAAAGGGGATTACAGAGGCATGAGGCAGGAGCTGGCCAAATTTGACTAGAAGGAGGCCCTAGCAGGGAAGACGGTGGAACAGCAATGGCAGGTATTCCTGGGAATAATGCAGAAGTTGCAGGATCAATTTATCCCAAAGAGGAGGAAAGATTCTAAGGGGAGTAAGAGGCACCCGTGGCTGACAAGGGAAGTCAAGGGCAACATAAAAATAAACGTGAAGAAGTATAACATAGCAAAGAAGCGTGGGAAGCCAGAGGATTGGGACTCTTTTAAAGAGCAACAGAAGATAACTGAAAAGGCAATACGGGGAGAAAAGATGAGGTAGCCAATAATATAAAGGAGGATAGTAAAAGCTTTTTTAGGTATGTGAAGAGGAAAAAAATAGTCAAGGCAAATGTGGGTCCCTTGAATTCAGAAGCAGGGGAATTTATTATGGGGAACAAGGAAATGGTAGACGCGTTGAACCGGTACTTTGGATCTGTCTTCACTAAGGAAGATACAAACAATCTCCCAGATGTTCTAGTGGCCAGAGATCCTAGGGTGACGGAGGAACTGAAGGAAATCCACATTAGGCAGGAAATGGTGTTGGGTAGACTGAATGGACTGAAGGCTGATAAATCCCCAGGGCCTGATGGTCTGCATCCCAGGGTACTTAAGGAGGTGGCTCTAGAAATTGTGGACGCATTGGTGACCATTTTCCAATGTTCTAAAGATTCAGGATCAGTTCCTGTGGATTGGAGAGCAGCTAATGTTATCCCACTTTTTAAGAAAGGAGGGAGAGAGAAAACGGGAAATTATAGACCAGTTAGTCTGACATCAGTGGTGGGGAAGATGCTGGAGCCAATTATAAAAGACGAAATTGCGGAGCATTTGGATAGCAGTAACAGGATCGTTTCAAATCAGCATGGATTTACGAAGGGGAAATCATGCTTGACTAATCTTCTGGAATTTTTTGAGGATGTAACTAGGAAAATTGACAGGGGAGAGCCGGTGGATGTGGTGTACCTCGACTTTCGGAAAGCCTTCGACGAGGTCCCACATAGGAGATTAGTGGGCAAAATTAGAGCACATGTTATTGGGGGTAGGGTACTGACACGAATAGAAAATCGGTTGGCAGACAGAAAGCAAAGAGTGGGGATAAATGGGTCCCTTTCAGAATTGCAGGAAGTGACTAGTGGGGTACCGCAAGGCTCGGTGCTGGGACCGCAGCTATTTACAATATACATCAATGACTTGGATGAAAGGATTAAAAGCATCATTAGCAAATTTGTAGATGATACAAAGCTGGGTGGTAGTGTGAACTGTGAGGAAGATGCTATGAGGTTGCAGGGTGACTTGGACAGGTTGTGTGAGTGGGCGGATGCATGGCAGATGCAGTTTAATGTGGATAAGTGTGAGGTTATCCACTTTGGTGGTAAGAGTAGGAAGGCAGAGTAATATCTGAATGGTGTCAAGTTAGGAAAAGGGGACGTACAAAGAGATCTGGGTGTCGTAGTGCATCAGTCACTGAAAGGAAGCATGCAGGTACAGCAGGCAGTGAAGGAAGCCAATGGAATGTTGGCCTTCATAACAAGAGTTGAGTATAGGAGCAAAGAGGTCCTTCTGCAGTTGTACAGGGCCCTAGTGAGACCGCACCTGGAGTACTGTGTGCAGTTTTGTTCTCCAAATTTGAGGAAGGATATTTTTGCTATTGAGGGCATGCAGCGTAGGTTTACTAGGTTAATTCCCGGAATGGCGGGACTGTCATATGTTGAAAGACTGGAGCGACTAGGCATGTATACACTGGAATTTAGAAGGATGAGAGGGGATCTTATCGAAACATATAAGATTATTAAGGGGTTGGACACGTTAGAGGCAGGAAACATGTTCCCAATGTTGGGGGAGTCCAGAAACAGGGGCCACAGTTTAAGAATAAGGGGTAGGCCATTTAGAATGGAGATGAGGAAAAACCTTTTCAGTCAGAGAGTTGTAAATCTGTGGAATTCTCTGCCTCAGAAGGCAGTGGAGGCCAATTCTCTGAATACATTCAAGAGAGAGCTAGATAGAGCTCTTAAGGATAGTGGAGTCTGGGGGTATGGGGAAAAGGCAGGAATGGGGTACTGATTGAGAATGATCAGCCATGATCACATTGAATGGTGGTGCTGGCTCGAAGGGCCGAATGGCCTACTCCTGCACCGAAGACAATTGTCTATTGTCTTTGAAGGATGTCATTAAACTAAAAAGTGCACCGAAGATTTACAAGGATGTTGCCAGGACCAGAGGGCCTGAGCTATTGGAAAATGTTGGGCAGGGTAGTTGTTTATTCCTTAGAGCACAAGAGGCTGAAGGGTGATCTCATAAGTTGTAGAAAATCATGTGGGAATTGATACAGTAATTGCACAGAATCTTTATCCCAGGGTAGAGAAATCAAAAATTAGAAGCCATAGGTTAAGTTGAGAGGGGAAAGATTTAATAGGAACTGGAAGGGAAATTTTTTTCACGCAAGTGATGGGTACATGGAACATGCTGCCAGAGGAGGCAGATGACACAGGTAGTATAAGAGCATTTAAAAAACACTTGAACAGGTACATGGATAGGAAAAGCTTAGAGGGATATGGGCCAAACAGAGGCAAATCAAACTAACAGATGGGGAATCTTGGCTGGGGTCGAGGCGTCTGTTTCCATGCTCTATGGTTCTATGACACTAAATACACAGACAATATGGTTGCGTGGGTGGTAGCGACGTTGCTTTTCAGTACGGTATACCCAGATTCGATTGTGCCCTTCAGTGCTATCAGTGTGGAGTTTGCATGTTCTCTCTGCAACAATGTTTCCTTCAGGTGCTCCGGTTTCTTCCCAAATCCTAAAGATGTACGGGTTGGAATATTAATTGGCAGCGGTAAATTGCCTCCTCTTGGTATATTAGTGATAGAATCTTGGAGTAGTGGATGAGAATGAGGTCACAATAAAATATTGGACTAATGTAGGAATTGGAAGAAACTGGTAGTAAATGGTCAGTGTGAACTCGATAGGTCTATACGTCTCTATGAAATATGAATTGTACTTTGGCAGGATGGAAGTGCCAATACAGGAAACAAATAATACAATTGTACAGATGTTCCAACAATAGACTGGAAGGGAGGTGGGGCATACAGAAATCTCTGAAGGTGGTAAAGGAGGATTATAAAATCCCTATATTCATCATTAGTATAAAAACAAGGATATTAAAGACCTTTCGAGAACAGGTGAATTTCCACAGGTGCATCATTTTCTCTATGCTTCATGCTTTATGATGAGGGAGGTACAGGATGGGCTCACTAGAATGGTAACAGAATGAGGACAGGGTCAATGCTGTTCTTTGAATAGAGATGGTTAAAGGAGATTGATAAATGTGTTCAAAACAAAGGAGCATTTTGCAAGAATAAATAAAACTGGAAGGGTTTTGCAGGGAGAAGGATTGATGTGGATTTATAAAGCGACAGGTAACAGAATCAGTAATGACATTATTTATATTTAAAAGGTATGGTGCAATTTGAAATGCAGACACTTGTAAGTTTGATGGAAGCAGATTCATTAGCAACTTTTAAAGGGAATTGTATAAGGAATTAGAATAAAAATATCTGCTGGGATATGGAAAAAGAACAGAGTCTGGGTTTAATTTGAACAATTCCTTCAAAGGGTCAGGAGATGCTTGATGGGCTGAATTACCTTCCTTCGTGTACAATATTCTATCATCCCAACTGGTCTCCAGAATGAGCCAAGGGGCTCAGGTGAACAGTGAACAGTACATTGGCCCAGGTTGCAGGCTGCAATCCAATTGAGGGTTTAATTTGCAAGCAAGTTATTTACAAAAAGAATAATTTTTGTTTAAGGAGGGAAGAAAAATAATCTGTGGTCTGTTGTCAAAGGTCTGTTGACAAAGGAAGGGATTGAAAGCAAAGCACACAAATACTGTAACCTCCAATTGCACTGGTCGGGTTTAACCTTGTTTAAAAAACATTATCTGTGCACAATTAACGGAAAGAGACCTGTGCGCATGGGATGCCCTCTGTTGGTGGAACAGAAGCAAGGCTATAAAGGAGCATATTATCACAATCCATAAATTATGAGCTGACAATGAAATTAAAGAAGCCAAAATATAATTTGCAATTACATGGACATTAATCATAAAGGATAAAGCGATATAAATGCTTCTCTGTAATTTTAGAAAGGCAACATTCATTTTCCTTGGATTTACATTGTTCTCAGAAGATCGCAGTGCGAGCACCTCTTCATCACCCCTACCAGCATACATAAACTGAAGAGTTATCGAAACAACCAGCTTTATTTGCCTGACTGACGATTCCAGGGTTTTTACAAGTTGTATCCTGAATCTCAAATTCTGGAATTAATCATTCCTGTTTGCAAAGAACTTTCTTTCCCATGGTTCCACGCATCTCTTCTTGTCTGCCAGGGGCTACCAGGGTGCTGTTCTTTACTACATCCACAAGACTTTCAGGGAGCAAATAATCCTAAACCGAGATCTTCCAGGACTTCAGGCTTGCCTGTTCCTGCCTTATACATTCCCAGTTGTGACTTCACGTTTCCTGGCCAACACCACTTTCCATCTGCTTATCTCCACAATGTACGTGCTTGCAAGTGTTGGACCTCGATCTGCCCGAGCTCTGTTGACCTCCCAGCAGAGCGAGATGTCCATCGGGGAATGTTGCCGACTGGCCCACTGCAGGAATACGTGCTGAAGGACGCACTGAAGCTTGGTGCAGCCAACGCCAAGACTCTGAGGGGGAGGGCCACAGTCTAGGGTCCTTCCGCTGCCGGACTTGGGGGGCAGGGTGTGGTGGAGACGCCCCTCAGAATAAGGGAAGGAATTCCACGCCAGTGGGCCACATGAGTGGCAAGGGTGGGCGGTAATTTTTTTGTAATTGGTGTATTGAATATCTATATTGAATGTATGTATAGCCTTTGAGAATGTCGGATCGAGTTTTGGAAGAAACATGTTTTGTATATATTTATTTCTTGAATAAAGTATTTTTTGATAATAATTTTTCATGCAAAAGCTTCCACACACCAAGTGTGGCAAGTGAATTTATTAATGCTGCTCCTAGATTTTTATTCACATCGCTAAGAAATGTCCAAGAGCATCTTGCAGATTGCTGAGCTCTCGTTTCGCTTTCCCGATCCACCATCACCACTGCGTTAACTAAAATGCTTCTTTTAAGTTCGCTCATTGGATCACTCAAATGTCTTTGGTGGGATTGCTGGGGCAGGTGATTGAGTTTCTCCTAATCTATTGGTCCCATGTCAGATGGAGTGCAAGTGAAGCAGCCTGCAATGCCCTGAAGCCACAACTCTCTGTATCCAGCGAAATGTTGACCCCATTGGACTGTCTGATGGTAAGCCTCTATCCTCCCAATCTTGGATCAATAAAAAAAAAATAATAAACACACCTCGCCGTACTTGTGCACATAACAATAAACCACAATTGACTAGACAAATTATATAAAGATGCATTTACATACTGCAGAATCATTTGGCAACAACTTTGAAGCCTTGAGTTGTGAATCTTAACTCCAGCCTGTACTGACACCGTGAATTGCTTCAGATTCAACTGCCCCTAGACTCAACCAATACACTGCTCTTCTAGCCAATTTCTCACATGCTCTACATGCCGATAAAAAATTGGCCAGAAGATACCATCTGTAAATGTCACCATGTTCCCTCTACTTATCACTCTTTTGTTCCATGATCTACCCAGCCATTTACTTCAATATTCTCATCTCGGGCCTTCTAATCCCAGCCTAATCTCCAACCCTCCAACCTAAGAAGTTTCCAGTTTTAGATACGAGTTGTCCTATTTCTTTTGATAAGCATTAGAAAAGACTTTGAACTGAAACATTAACTCTGTTTCTCGTCCCATAGACATGGCATGACCTGTTGAGAACATCCAGCATTTTTTATTCTCGACATCTCTTTCCACCTTTAACTGACATTTTGGTCATCTCAAATAACACACTGACACACCTTGTCTAGTAAACTCCTGGGACACGGTTATATTTACTGCACAATGCAAGGTGCATGCAAATTACATGGGTGTGGACGTGTTCCATCCATACCGGTGGCATGGTTGCACAGCTGGAAGAGTCACTAAGCTCCAGAGATCCAAGATCAGCCCCGACCTCTGCCGCTGTGTGGAGTTTGCATGTTCTCCCTGCAAACATGTGGGCTTCCCTCCGGGTGTTCTGGTTCCCTCCCTCCCATGTCCCAACGACATGTGGGCCAATAGGTTAACGTGCCTCTATAAATTAACCCTTAGCATGTAGGTGACTCGTAGAATCTGGTGGAAGTTGATGGAAATGTGGTTGGAATAAAATGGGATTGGTACAAGATATAAATCATCTTTCACCAATCCAATTTCAGTTTCAAATACTTGGGAGTCCGCATCGCAGAGGATCTGACGTGGGCAACGCACATTGCCGCACTGGTGGGTAAGGCTAAGCAGCGCCTTTACCACCTTAGACAACTGAGGAAATTCAGAGTGTCGCTGAGGATCCTTCATTGCTTCTACTCTGGGGCTGTAGAGAGCATCCTGTCCGGCAACATTACAGTCTGGTTTGGGAACTGCTCTGCCCAGGACAGGATGGCCCTGCAGAGAGTAGTGCGTTCGGCAGAACGCACCATGGGAACTACACTCGTCCCCCTGCAGGACC
Organism: Rhinoraja longicauda; assembly: GCF_053455715.1. Lineage (NCBI taxonomy): Eukaryota > Metazoa > Chordata > Chondrichthyes > Rajiformes > Arhynchobatidae > Rhinoraja > Rhinoraja longicauda. The sequence goes on from NC_135960.1 coordinate 36,014,742, forward strand.
TATACATCAGGAGGTGCAGATCCAGAGCAAGCAAGATCATGAGGGACCCCTGCCACCCCAGTAACGGACTGTTCCAGATGCTACGGTCAGGCAAACGCCTCCGCTGTCACGCTGTGAAAACGGAGAGGATGAGACGGAGCTTCTTCCCACAGGCCATCAGGACTGTCAACTTTGATAACCCCAGAGACTAAATTTTTGTCGACACTTTTTGTGCTATGTTTAGTAACTTATTAACTTTATTTATATGCTGTAACTGTAATTCTTTTTGTGCACAACCCGCAGGCATTGCCACTTTCATTTCACTGCACATCGAGTATGTGTATGTGACAAATAAATTTGACTTGACTTGACTTGACACGCTAAGGGGCAATTTACAGTGGCATATTAAACCACTTAATTGGCTTGTTTGTGTGAAGGAACTATTTTCCATGCTGTATAACTGTGACCCAGGCAAAACAAACAGGTTGGCAAACTGTAGGAAGTATTGCAATGCGCACCATCTTATGGTCGTTAATGATCATGAGCTCCAGGTACTTCATTTCGTAGAAGACACTCCGGCGATGGACCTGAGGAGACAGAAATTGATTAGTCAACCAATCCACCAGGTACTGAGCATGGCCAATAGCAACACCCATAACATGACATTTACACCCTCTCTCCCTTGATACAGCAAATAACCCATCCGTTGGACCAGATAAAGCTGGATAGAGCTCTTAAGGATAGCGGAGTCAGGGGGTATGGGGAGAAGGCAGGAACGGGGTACTGATTGAGAATGATCAACCATGATCACATTGAATGGCGGTGCTGGCTCAAAGGGCCGAATGGCCTCCTCCTGCACCTATTGTGTATTGTTCTACCATCGCCTCAGAATAACTCAGGCTTTCCCAGAAATTAGTTCCATCAAGTCAATGGTCTTCACGTGTATGCGACGTGAATTAAAACCCATATAACTAATGATAAGATTACGATTAATATGCACAATTTCGATTTTGTAAAGCAAATGGCAACTGTATCTTGAAGGTTCATTACAATGATATCCAAACCAAGAGGATACACATATCAGATTAGACAGGTCAGTGAGAGACTACATTTTAGTCTAGGAAAGAACAGGTTGAGTGATGTCTTGGATTAAATTTATGGAAGGAATGATTCACTTTTATGAATATAAATTATATTGAACCTCCAACCACCTGCCCATCCTATCGAACCTCCTCATAACTGGCTCCTGTAATGTATGTGTGTGAGTGAACTCCTGTGAGTTTAATGTAAGCCCCTCCCTGTTCAGCCCTTACAAATCTTCTGCCTCCATTTGGTTAGCATCTCCAGACAATTTGCCTCAATTTCTAAACCAAACTCCACCTAAGTAAACTGAACATTAACCTTTTGTCCTTTGATTCTATTCATTGAGACATGATTTCTTTGTCCCCTCTTTGTCAGGACACTACCATGCTGCTGCTATTGAGTTATCCTGAAATCATTAAGGCTCCTCTAAATTCATCCACTGCATTTGGTGCTCCCAGTGTGGCCTTTAGTTCGATGAGACCAGCGTAAACTAAGCCTTTGTTTCGCCGAACACTTGCACTCGGTCCGGCAAGGCCTGCTGGATCTCGGTTGCTCACCAATTTAATTCCCCTTCCCATTCCCATAATGGCCTTTCCATCCTGAATCTTCACCATTGCCAGAGTGAGGCCACATGCAAACTGAAAGAACAGCACCTCATATTCCACTTGGGTAACTTACAGCCTAATGGTAAGATCATTTAATTCTCCAATTTTATGTAACTAACCTATGAATATCCCCTCCCCCTGTTCTCCATCCCTCTTATTCTCTTCCTCTGTCCCCTTCCACCTACATTCCTTCCTCTGACTTCACTTTTTGCACATCTTCTAACCCTATCTTATCTTATTCGGTGTCTTTTCATCTTTAGCCTTTGTCCAACCATCTGCCAATCATACCCTCCTCACCTGCATCCACCTATCACTTACCAAACTTTGCCCCACTCCACCTCCCTTCCAGCTTTCTCGCTCCTACTACAATCAACCTGAAGAAAAGTCGGGACCCGAAACGTCGCCTTGAGAGCACCCGTGTCGGGACCCGTGCTCGAGAGATGCTCCCTGATCCGCTGAGTTACTCCAGCACTCTGTGCCTTTTTTTGCATGCAGTGATGCAGCCGGTGGAGCGACTACACCCGCAGCAAGGCAGCATCTGCAGTTCATTGTGTCCACACCCTTGTTGTCCCAAGAAGCCGGTGAATTCAGTCCCCAGGAGGAAAATGAACCACCTCACACTAACAGATATCGAAATTTGCAAATCACACAAAGAGTTTACTAGCATTAAATAAACTACTTTTGGATTCTGAAGTGCAAATGGTTGTAGTTACTGTAATAGAAAGATACAGTACAGAAACAGGCCCTTCGGGCCACCGAGTCTGCACTGACAATCAAGCACACACTTACACTAATCCTACATTAAACCCAGTTTATTCTATCCACATTCCCATCAACTTTCCCCCTCCCGCCAAACTCTATCCTCAACTATGCACCAGAGACAACATACTATATGGCCCATTAACCTGCCAATCCCCATGTCTTTGGAAGATGGGAGGAAACTGGAGGAAACCCACAAGGTCACCTGGAGAACCTAAAGTTCAAGGAATTTTCAAAAAATTGAGAAATGTGCAAACTGCAATAGCCTGCTGTTGAAGTCAGGATTGAACATGGGTCACTGGTGCCGCGGCTCTACCAGCTGCATCACTGCACCAATATTTGTGATCCAAACACATTCCTTGTGAGACCATCTCCCATCAGGAACTGCTGTTTGCAGTCACTCTCCAGCTTCATCCTCGACTCCACCTGTTCTGACTGATTCCAATTCGTGTACAGCCGTTCCTGCATGGGACGGAGGCTTTGGGACCCAGGGGGAACTGTCCCCTATCCCTCCCTCCCCAACCCTGCCCGCAACATCAGACAAAAAAGACCACACAGAGACAAACAGTGACGTAATGGGTGTGGAGGGCTGGGGGTTGTATTACCGCTCTCCTGCTTCTGCGCGATCGGAACCAGGGAAAGTCAGCCGCTCGAGACAAAAGAGAGCTGGCCTTCTTTAGGTTGCCTGAAAGAGAAGAAAGGAACCACAATAACATGCTTCTCCTGACCAGTTTTCCCTCTGAAGGTTTAATACTTTGGAACTTATTTCATAGGGAGAGGAGAAATAAACTTGGGCAGGAATTAAAACAAGACGTAAAGGAGTAGAAAAGGTGGACAGGTGTGGTGATGAAATTCCAGAGCTTGGGATTCAAGCTGTTGAAGGTGAGATTGCCAGTGGTGGGACGGTGGTGAATCACAGGAATTCTCTGCTCCTGGAAAGTTATCAAGGAGCAATCTCTCAGAGGTATTTAAAGAGGAGTTTGATGATTTCTTTGAAAAAATTGGGAAAAATGCAGCCTTGAGTGAGAACAGATGAGGCTCAGTGTAGATTTAATGGAATGGCATGGCGGGTTTGAAGGGCCGAGCGGCCTACTCTTGCTCCTATTGTGCTCCATACAAGAATCAGAAGTGGATAAACGCACAAGCTCCTGGGAAAGCTGTATTAGGGCAGGGGGGGTTTACAGACATGGAGGAGCAAGGGCGTGGAGAGATTTGAACACTGGTGTCACTGCTGAGATGGTCAATTTAGGTCAGGGGTGTTGGAGGGTCACTTGGGAGAAAGCCATTGGGTAGCAAAGTTTTAGATGAACTCAGAGGTATGGAGGTTGGAAAGTAGAAGAACATAGGAATGGCAAGTCTGTGGCTCCTAACAGTGTAGGAAAATAACTGCAGATGCTGGTACAAATCGAAGGTATCACAAAATGCTGGAGTAACTCAGCAGGTCAGGCAGCATCTAGGAGAGAGGGAATGGGGGACGTTTCGGGTCGAGACCCTTCTTCAGACTGAAGAAGGGTCTCAACCCGAAACATCACCCATTCCCTCTCTCCTAGATGCTGTCTGACCTGCTGAGTTACTCCAGCATTTTGTGATGGCTCCTAACAGTGTCGTTTCAGGTCACAGTTTGGCAAAGCCTCCTCTACATAAGGACAATGGCTTCTTCCATCTCTGACTAACCTTATCAGCATTCTATGTCTGTATAATCTCTGTGCTGTTGTATTGAATGTCTCAGCTAATGAAGGAGTGCAGAGTTTGTGTTTTTAACCATCTCCGGCCCCCAAATTGACAACAAAAAAAAACCAAGCTGCTGGAGGTACTCGGCAGGTAAAGCAGCATCTGTGGAGGGAAATGACGGTCGATGTTTCAGATCGGAACCTTTCATCTGAGCAAAGATGAAGACGAGTTCCTTGAGCAGCTTGTCTTTTGCTCCTGATTCCAGCATCTGCAGTCTCTTGGATGTCCAAATGACGAGAGTAAGCTTCAATGCAGGTGAACAGCTGCCAAGAGGCACAAACAGGGTTTTTCAACAATTAATAATGTAGGGAAAAATAAGATGATAGAAGATTTAAAAATTCAACTGATTTCTATAAATATTTTGATTGTGGTTTTCAAGCAGCTCATAATTATTACTGCAGCAATCTTTGACCAACTTGAATATTTTTGCAAGGCCTTGAGGAATGATTCAATGGATTGAATTTCCAACGAGCTGTGCATAGATCAGTGGATTGCATGGACTACTCATGTGCTGAATGATACAAGTGCGACATTCCTCCAATGTCTACAAGGGTGCAGTAGTGAGATGAGGAAAATAATCTATGGTAGCAAGCAAAATTTGCAAAATCAGGGCAAAGAGACTGAATTACTCATGTGTGGAAGCTTGTCCATAAATCCCAGGGGCATCCGATGAATCGTGTGCGGCCTTGACAAATTCTCCTGAAACAAATCCAAAACAACATCCCTTCATCAGCCTTGTTGTGCCAAAGGAATACCATTTTACCACACCAATAGGTCTGGCCATTCCAATTCCTCCCTATACACCTGACCCACCAATTCCTGGGTAGGATCTGGTGCGTCACTGAAACTACGGTTAGGTTAATTCAGACTAATTGTCAGTCTCTCAATCAAATCATAAACTCATCAGTTTCCCAACATTTCCATTCTTCCCTCAGCCCCACTTATATCCCTGTAACTTACTCTCTCTCTCGAATGCCCTTCCATTCATATCTGAGGAACGGTGTGCTGGCATTGGAGAGAGTCCAGAGAAGGTTTAGGAGAATGGTCCCAGGGATGATTGGGTTAACAGATGAGGAGCGTTCGATAGCTTCTTAAGCCTACATTTGATCCATGTCACTCTAAAATTGTCCTTTCCAAATTTCCAACATTTCTATCAAACCTCAAGAATTTCAGCTCCTCTAATCTGATCTCTTTGCTAAAATCATTCACCCTTACCACCATTCCAGTAAAAGTTTATTACACTTCCTCCAAGTCCTCTACATCCTTGGTGTAAAGTGTGGGATTTGTTGAGGGATCGACATAACCTCTCTCCATTTTCAAATCAGAGAACTCCATTGCTTTGCCAACCACTCGCTCAAAAATGTCCAGATACTTCCTGGTCCCTGTGCTCCTGCACACTCTTGAAATGATCCATTTAGTTTGCATCCCCTTTCCTTATTCTTTCACTCGTGTCTGCATTAGAATTGACCTGCTACTTGCTAATGCATTCACCCCAGGCTGTCCATGCCTCCTTAAATCTATCGCTCTCCTCCTCTCCGTTTCGTGCACTACCAATCATTTGAATTGTCTGCAAATTTTTGAGACGTTTCCCTGCAGTTCCCAGGATAGGACCCTGGAGAACACCATATCCACCCATCTGGAACACATCGCTTATACTATTCTCTGACTCCTGCCTTTACTCTTTTATTTATTATTTTCCGCAGATTCTGGACAAGGCCAGCATTTATTTCCCATCCTTCATTGCCGGTGGGAAAGTGGTGGTGAGCCACTTTCTTGCACTTACACAGGTTCCTCTTTAATCTTCATCCTCTTACCTTATATCTTTACTCCTAGTTCTTGATTCCCCTACCCTGGGAAAATAACTCTGGTCTTTCTAGACTATCTAGTCATAAAAGAGATAAAGCAAAAGGAACAGGCCATTCAGCCCTCGGCATTCATGCTAATCAGCAACACATCATTTGTGTTGTCCACATTCTCATTAACTTGCCCTCACATTCTTCCCTCAAAGACAATTGGACAAGTTCATGGATAAGAAAGGTTTTGAGGGATATGGGCCAAATGCAGGTAGGCGGGACATGTAGATGGGGCATCTTGTATGATTTTATGCATCTGGTCTCTCATTCACCAACACAAATTAGAGTGGCAAATTAATTCCAACTTGTGAGTCTTTGGGATCTAGGTGGAAACCAGAGCACCTGATAGAAACCAACACAGCTACCGGGAGAACATCCAAACTCCACGCAGTCAGTGCCCGAGGTAGGAATGGTCCTGGATCACTGACGCTGCGAGGCTGCAGTTTCACCAGCTGTGCCACTGTGCTGGCTGGGAGAATCAGGAAGGAATCACTCACCACAGAATACCAAAACATCTACCCTCCTCTCTGGCTGTTTATGCAGCTACAGGCATTGCAGATGTTATCAGTGCTGACTACAAGATGTCGGTGACTGGGAACCCAGTCAGAGAAAGGTCATTAAATGTCAAGGGTGGGCAGTTAGACTGACTCTTACTGGATGGTATTTTGTTGCCTGAAATTTACTTATCAACCCATAATTAAATGTCTTCTAGTTATTTAAACCTATTTCTTGTTCAAGGTGCTCGTGACTCTTATTCCAATGGTTTCTGTTTTACCAACCAATCTTAAAGCTGTCCTTGCATTAATCAAGCATTGGATAGAACTTTCTCCCCTCTCACCCTCCCAGGTGTGAGCTGCCAGCTACTGAAAAAACGAATGTTTCTGCCATCTTGTTAGTGCCTTGTTAGTGCCAATGAAGGTCACTGTGAAGAACAGGCAAACAGACTGAGAGCACGTTGGACAACAGCAGGTAGGACTCAAAAGCATGAAGGAAATACAGCAGATACCACTTAAGAGCACGAGGTACAGAGCTGGGTACTCACCTTTTCATGTGTCTGCAATAATGGTTCAATGATGTACATGTAGTTACCATCATCAAACATGCCGCTGTGTTTGTGGAGAAGGGGGGGGGGGGGCAGGGGGAGGAACAGGGGGAGGAAGAGGGGGAAGAGAGAGGAAAGAGAGATTAGGATGACAGAGGGAAAGAGAGAGAGAGAGAGATCTCACATTATTAGAACAGGTGATTGGTCCCTAGTTCTTACAACTCCCTTGCATCAGAACAGGGGTTTCCCACCCTACACTTAAATTGGAATTGGTTCTCTGAATTTGTTGTCTTGTGCCAACTACCAACACTAGCTTCCAGCAAGGTAAGGTAGGTATTGCACCAAAACCAGCTGCCAAGTTATACTCGTCACTCTGCCCCTGATATTTTGGGGTTTTCCAGAACTTGGAATTGGCAGTTTGTTTTAAAAATTATAACAGAAAATTTTGTGCAAATAGATTCTGAATCTGCTGTGGATTCTCATCTGTGGAGAGAGAAACGGGGCCAACGGTTTGGATCAATGGCCTGTTTTTAGAACACAGAACTGTCCCATCAAAGTGCTGGAAAGGTTGACCAGGATTACAATGGTTTGGATATTGCTTCAATGGCTCCACATCATCCAAGATGGTGCCAGAGATATATATGGGAAAAGGTAGAGCTGCCCTTTGATGACTGGCCTTCACAACCCAAACCATTTTTGTGGGAGACCCCTGGAGTGAAACGAGAGAAAGAGAGGAAAGTAATCAACTAGCAGCAGCTTACATCCTGCCTTATATATATTTATTTTTTTAATTGAGGAGACAGTCCAGAGAGGGAAATTAGAGGCAGATACATCCATGAACCTCTGGTGGCATAGCAAATGGATTGATCAGAGGGAGACTGAAGTCAGTGAGCGAAACAGGGGAATGGGGTAATGAATTGGAAAGGCCGAGGCCTGCTAAAAGCAGGCAAGCCCTCTGGACCCATTTCTCCCATCTATGGGTTGAGGTGGGGTATCAACCTGTTGCTCCCCCATGGATCTGAACGATGATCCCAGGCATTAATTGGATGCACAAGATGCACTCCAGCAAGCAACCCACCCCCTTCAGACTCGCCTTGCATCCTTTCTATAATGCCATCACGCAGCGTTGTCAGATAGAGCTCACAATCATACTTACTGAAGACCATCGCAGGTGGACAGAGCAACTTTGGACTTTGGGTTCCCCCGTATCTCTCCATGATAGTAACAGTGTTCACCGCCCTGAGGGAATCAGCAAGTCAGAAAGAACAGCATTAGAACATGGATACCAGTCAAACAACACTCTGGCAATGTCACCTCCATCAGGACATGAATACAGATCAAGCAACACTCCAATACCATCACCTCAGACAGTCTGGACTTCAAACTAAAATAAAGAGAAATATTGCTGGAAACACTGTGGGTAAGGCAGCATCTGTGGAAAGAGAAACAGCCTCTCAGAAGTTGAAGTCATTTTATCAGAATGGGAAGGACAGCAAGTTTGAATGCCTTCCCAGTTCTGACAAAGGTTCTTCACTCTCAATCATTAATCAGATTACCAGCATCGGCATTTAAAAATAAATTTTAACTTGGATTTCAATCTGCCCTGAAGTAATCTTTACCTACTGATTGAGAAAAAGTGGGGCAAGAGGCCAATTTTAACCTAACTTGCTGAGTGCAAATTCCACAGCCTCCCAAACTCACAATCTATCTCGCTATAGCCCTAGCACTTTTACATCTGCACTTGCTTTGTGGTTGTGACACTATATTCTGCAATCCATTTCCTTTCTCTTTGCACTACCTGTTGTTCTTGCGTATGGTTTGGTTGCACTCATGTATGGTACGATTTGTCTGGAGAGCACACAAAACAAAGTTTTTCACTGTATCTTAGTACGTTACAATAATAAACCAATACAGAATTGGCTAGGGTTTTAACATTTGTGCAGACCTCTGCTAAAGATCAGCTAATCCATAATACAGTAATATTGCAAAGCCCCACAGAAAGAAGAACAGTCAAAGTCAAAGCCAAATCTATCCTGCAACTTTCTTTGTTTTTATTTGTTGAGGCAAATCACTTGGGCATGTTGCATTAATAAATATTTTGCACGATAATGAAATGTTGTACAATATTGAGGAAATAATTTATTCACTATTTAATATATTCTTGAATTTCGGCACTGTATATGTGCAAGTTATGAACAATCAAGAGAGGCCAGAGTTAGGTCTTTATTCTTTGTAGTTTAGAAGAATGAGGGGAGATTTTATTGAACCATACAAAATCCAAAGGGGACAGAGGAAATGTGGAATGTTTTCACTCACAGGAGAGTCATAAACAAGGGCACTTTGCTACAAAATAAGGGGACAGTCTTGTAACTGAAGCAAGCAGTAATTTCTGCTTGTAGAGAGTTGTGAATCTCCAGAACTCTTTGTCACAGAGAGTTATGGAGGGTGGATCATTAGATATATTTAAAATGGAGACAAATCCATTTTTGAAAGATCAGGGGATTGAAGGTTAAGGGATCTGGTATAGAGGAGGTCTTGTGACAAGGGGTAGATCAACCTCGATCACATTGAAAGGCAGGGTGGATTTGAGAGGCAGGGTGGATTTGAGAGGCAGAGTGGCCTTGTCCTTCTCTTATTTTCTTATGCTCTTTAATGCAGCAAAACAATCCCAAGTTGTTTTACTGTGGTGCAGTTCAATTAACTAACATCTATCGACGTGGCGACACAGCAGCGCAACCCACACAGCGGCTGCCTCGCAGCACCAGAAATCCAGGTTTGATCCTGACCTTGGGTGCTGTCTGTGTGGAGTTTGCATGTTCTCCCCGTGACCACGTGTTTCCACCTGGTGCATCTGATTCTCTCACATCCCAAAGACATGCGGGTTTGTAGATTAATTGGCCACTGTAAATTGCTCCTAAGGTTTAGGGAATCTATGCAAAAGTGGGATAATATACTAGTGTGAACGCGTGATCGATGGTTGGCGTGGATCCAGTGGTCTGAAGGGCCTGTTTCCATGCTGTATTTTTCAATTCAATTCAACGAAGCCACAGAGAAGATGTTAGTCAGTTCACCCCAAAATCTGGGTCAATTGGGCAGCAGAGATGCACAAACGGATTGAGGCCTGGCTCAGGGAGTGGAAATGTTAATTGATTGCAGTTCAGAGGGCATTGCCAACAATAGTGAAGGAAAGAGGCCTAAGCAAAAAATAAATAAAAAAATAGGCTGCTGGAGGAACGCAGCAAGTCAGGCAGCATATGTACAGAGAAATGGACAATGTTTTGGGACAGAACCCTTCTTCAGACTGAAGAAAGAGGTCCAAATTAGAAGAGGAGAAATATTGGTCGCATTGGAAACGGTTATAGAAATAGCGTGTAGGGAAACAAAATAAGCTGGCTTGTGTATGTCAGAGGACATAAAGCAGGCTGTTTATAACACAACATCAAAAGAGAACGTCAGGAAAAGGGGCCAGCAGGAATGAATGACATTTTACTGTAGTGTTTGATGCTAAGCAATGATTTGCCAATAGGCAGAGAAAGTCTGAACAATCAACAACAAGGAGCCGTGAGAAACTTATTACGTAATGCAAGAAATCAGCCTCTTTATAAGGAATTTAGAAGGATGAGAGGGGATCTTATCCAAACATGTAAGATTATTAAGGGGTTGGACACGTTAGAGGCAGGAAACATGTTCTCAATGTTGGGGGAGTCCAGAACCAGGGGCCACAATTTAAGAATAAGGGGTAGGCCATTTAGAATGGAGATGAGGAAAAACGTTTTCAGTCAGAGAGATGTAAATCTGTGGAATTCACTGCCTCAGAAGGCAGTGGCCAATTCACTGAATGCATTCAAGAGAGAGCTAGATAGAGCTCTTAAGGATAGCGGAGTCAGGGGGTATGGGGTGAAAGCAGGAACGGGGTACTGATTGAGAATGATCAGCCATGATCACATTGAGTGGTGGTGCTGGCTCGAAGGGCCGAATGACCTACTCCTGTCATATGAGGAGAGATTGAAAAGACTGGGCTTGTATTCACTGGAGTTTAGAAGGATGAGAGGGGATCTTATGGAAACATATAAAATTATAAAAGGACTGGACAAGCTAGATGCAGGAAAAATGTTCCCAATGTTGGGCGAGTCCAGAACCAGAGGCCACAGTCTTAGAATAAAGGGGAGGCCATTTAAAACTGGGCTGAGAAAAAACTTTTTCACCCAGAGAGTTGTGAATTTGTGGAATTCTCTGCCACAGAGGGCAGTGGAAGCCAAATCACTGGATGGATTAAAAAGAGAGTTAGATAGAGCTCTAGGGGCTAGTGGACTCAAGGGATATGGGGAGAAGGCAGGCACGGGTTATTGATTGGGGATGATCAGCTTTGATCACAATGAATGGCGGTGCTAGCTCGAAGGGCCGAATGGGCTCCTCCTGCACCTATTTTCTATGTTTCTATGAGTGTTTCCAGCTTTTTCTGTTTACAATTCCAAGAATAGTTAGTCACTGAAGCAAAAATAGTTCAAGACTAATTGGGACAGAAAGATAACAAATATTGCATAATCTTTTCCCTTTTAACTAGATTAGAATAACAAGGTTAATATATTTCAAAATAAGTTTTATTGTTTCAAAACATTCATCGCTAGAAGATATATTGAAGTGATTACACAACCCAACATTTGGAGACAGATGCGGAGCAAATCTGGAGAATAGACAGCATGTTATCCAAGTCATCTACACCACCAACCCTGGAAGTCAATCAACGTTCCCACCTGGAGTTGTCTCATTTTTGCAAACTCATCATGAGCAAACATATTATCTGACGAGTTTTAATACTGTCCACTGGTTTGATCCTTATGTCAATCTTTCGCTCTTCCTCATGTCAAAAAGTGGGATTGAAAGAATATGTCCTTGGTCACATGAATACACACTTGACCAACACAAGCATGCCAATCTCAATGGAAGCAGACCGTGGCAGTAGACTACAGTACATACACTGTCCCTTCTGCCTGTGTGACAGGGGATAGAAGCATTACACGGGATCCACCACCACACACTTCAACTCATCCCAAACTGAGTTGCATTGCCTGCATATTTCAGGTGCACTTTTGTTCATCCTTGGGGGGGTAAAAAGCAAAACATTTTTAAGCTCTTACAAAGAGGCTGAAAAGGTGTGCAACAATAATATTCTGGGGAGTGAATGGAAATGTTTGGAAAAATGGCCCATTTCCATATTGTAACTTCTTGATACGCATGCTAATATAATGACATTTAATACATCCATGCAGTTTAGGTTGCGTAAGTCGACAAATTTAACATCACATTGACAATACCATCAGCTCCAGCTATATCCTGCCAATACCACTAGCTGATCTTTAGTTGAGCACCCATTCTGCTATTGATCATCGGACCCACTTACTTCCAACTGGGTATAGTTTACTCTGGAACGCCAGAGGATGGGGGGGATAGACCTGATAGAACTGTGTAAAATAATAAGGGGCATGGACAGGGTTGACAGTCAGAACCTTTTTTTCAGGATGTAGCTCTAAGTTGAGAGGGGCAAAATTTAAAGGAGATGTATAGGCAAGTTTTTTTTTTACACAATGGATGGTGAGTGCCTGGAACATGCTGCTGGGGCTGGTGGCTGAGGCAGATATGATAGTGGCATTTAAGAGACTTTTGGACAGGACTATGTCTATGCAGGAAATAGTGGGATATAGATTATGTGAGGGAAGATAAGAGTTAGTTTTGGCATTATGTTTGGCGCAGACATAGTGGGCTGAAGAGCTTTTTCTTGTGCTGTACTATGTTCTATTCTTAACTTAACATATTAAATTAACATGTGCAGGAAGCAGGGCTCCAGTGAATGAAAGGGAGTTTGAGCGCATTACTCTATTTGTAAAGAGATTAGGAACCGATGCCTCAGTGAGTGGAAAGGGAGTACAGGAAACAATGCACAGAGGAAACCAGCTCATGACCATCACCACTTCACACTGGGCTATACAACAGCACCCAAGTCTGATGCAGGAAGACTGCTTCACAGACTGGTATCACTTCACATTATCCACCAAGGTCCTGGTGTCTGTGCGCTGCTGGGGTGGAAGAAACTCTTCATCACATCTGGGCATGTTATACAATACATATCAGTCCACAGTGGGGAGCTTTACATTTCTGAGCCTGCACAATGCCTGGAGAACCCAAAAGCCAGCACATGGTTCTTTAGTACATAGAATAATAAACACTAAAAGGCAGTCCCTACATATGTCAACTATTCTTGGGCTTTAACATCTTGGATGACCTGTCCTGGACACAGCAGCACATAGATGTAATTATGAAGGACGCACACCAGCACCTCTGCTTTCTTCAAAGCTTAAAGAGATTCAGCATGTCTTCAAATAATCTAACAAACTTCTACAGATGTATTGTAGAAAGTATGTGACTGGTTTATATTAAGGCCTGGCATGACAATGCTGAGGTACACAGAAGGTTGCAATCAGGGGTGGACTCAGCCCGGTCCATCACAGGCACAGCAGTCCCCTCCATTGAAAGCATCTACATGAGGCCCTGCCACCAGAAGGCAAAATCTATCATCAAGGGACCCCACTAATAGGATCATGCCCTCTTTTCGCTGCTACCATCTAGCAGGAGGTACCGAACCCAGAAGACCTACATGACCAAGTTTTTTTTAAGTTTTATTTTTTATTTTTAGAGATACAGTGCGTAAACAGGCCCTTTGGCCCACCGAGTCTGCACCGACTGTGATCCCCACACATCAACACTATCCTACACACACTAGGGACAATTTTACATTTGCATCAAGCCAATCAACCTACACACCTATATGTCTTTGTAATGTAGAAGGAAACCGAAAATCTCAGAGAAAACCCACGCCGGTCACGGGGAGAATGTACAAACTCTAAGAACATCACCCATAATCAGGATCAAACCCGGGTCTCTGGCGTTGTAAGGCAGTAGCTCTACCACTGCACCGCCTTGTTCTTGAACTGAACAGCACAACCCTAATCTTATTTTGACAGTGAAACACCGCGACCCACATCTTGGACATGGACTTGGTTTTGTTTCTAATATTGTTTTGCAGTCTATTTTTGCAGTCTCCTTTCTTTTAAAAATGGTGCAATTCGTGTATAATTTGTTTTCCTGTGTATGTCTTAGACTAGTACCCCACCATAATTGTGCAAATGACAGTAGCAAATGATGTAACCCAACTTGAAATCTGAAAATCAAATGAAAATTGCAGGTGTCGGAAATCTGAAATAAAACAGAAAATTCGAGAAGCACTCAGCAGGTCAGGCAACACTTGTGGAAAAAGAAAGAGTTAACAATCTGATGAAGAGTCTGGTACCTCAAGTTTTAACCGCCTCTCTCTCCACTGATGCTCCCTGACCTGCTGAGTGTTTCTAGAATTTTCTGTTTTTTTGCAGCTGATTGAATATGCTGCCTTGGCTCATGTAACAGTAAAAGGTGTTAAAATAACAAGTGCTCTGTTGTTCAGGGGCTAAGTTAATAACTTGTTCAAGTTAACAGCATTTAAAATTATTTTGCAACATATAATATTATCGATTGCTCCATTTTATCTCCAACATTACTGGCTCTTATTTTGCAATCAAATCTCCAAACACCTTAGCAATTTGCCGATACAGTTTTGTTCCCATTGCACCACACTATATTTGGATTTAGAAAGCATGATTTGCATACAAAATGCATACCATTGCTAAAAATTGCTATGGCAAGCATTAAATTGATTCAGTCAGCCTTGGGTCACATTTACTTGAATGTTCAAGGAAATGCTGCACACTATAATAACCAATCGTTGTCAGCAGGTAGATTACCAGATAAATGCCAAGTTGACAGATGACAAGGCCAGAAAAAATGAATGTACATTTTCACATCAGCAACGAACCTCATTCAAAGGGTGAAAAAGACACAAATTGCTGGAGCAACTCAGCGAGTCAGGCAGCATCTCAGGAAGACGTGGACAGGCAATGTTTTGGATTGGGACCCTTTGGGTCTTCATCAGTTTCCTTTTCCCTCAGCCTGTTACATGATCCTGGGTTAACATCAGTTGAAGCGATCAACACGATCGGCATTAGCTAGCAGGGACTTTTGAGAGTGGTCAGTGAGGTTGGGAATGACTTCCTTGTGAAGCTAATTGCTGGACGTGGCTAAACAGGGAGTAGGGCTGAGAGGCAAGCACTGGTATTTTACAGTACTTTTATCTGTCCTAACAATGGCCACTGTTCATTGACTACAAAGGTAGGAAAACAGTGCCACATCTTCATGCTCTCTTAAGACATGGAAAGAAAACATTCTCAGAGCAATCCCTTTGTCCACCCTCCCCCCCCTGCTTGGTTCTCTCTCAGATGACCATCAGCTCCCCTCAATCTCTTGTCACCTACACACAGCAGGTGGGGTAAATGTTAGGAGCACATTAGCCCATCTGCCCGCCCCCATGTCTTTGGGATGTGGGAGGAACTCAATGCTCGAGCAGTGAGGAAGCAGCCATGCCTGGCCCCAGAGTTGTTTCCACGAGGAAAGGGAAACAACTGACGACAGTACTGTGAGGTGGTGGCGCTGTGCGTGAGATGGTCCCCTTGACAATACAAGCCAGGGTGTGCATTGTCAGCTCCAGGAAAGGAGGATTTTTCAAAGTATCAGTTTCCCCTTGTGGTGCGCACCAATTTATTGCTTTCTGCTACAGGAGGCACTGCAGGATGTCCCTCTCCGATTTCAGCAAACTGCAAGTTGCCAATGCAGGCAGAATTTAATTTGTGTTTGTGAGTTGTCTTATAATGTGCACACTCAGCACTTTCTCCCTCCGGGAGGCACTCCCACACTGTCCTGCAGCCTGACAGCTCGAGTATGCAGTGGTCACCAAGTCTGCAAGTCTGGCACTTTGTCATCGTCAAGCTTTGCTCTCTCGATTCCATAGTCTCCACCACCTCAGTAATTGCTGCCCATACCCAAGACCCAGTCACTGCAGCGCCTACTGCAGCTGTAGGAAACCCCTGGACTTAAAAACTATCCCGTGTCCCAATGCCTCTCACCTTCTGCAGCCCTACGACCCGACGATCATTCTATCCCTCTCGCACATCCACTTCAGCCTTCAGTTGATTAGTTATCCAAGTCAAAAAGATATTTCCACCTTTGTCTCTTGTCCTCTTCTTGGGATGCTTCTTAAAATCTGTCACTCTGATCTAATATGGGCCAGTGCTAATCTCCAGCAGATATACATTACTTTGAAAAGCTTTGAAACATTTCACTGCATTGAAGACCCTCAGAGATGCAAGCCATGGCCATCAGACTAGAGGCTTCCTCCCTCCAACCCCTGCAGACTGCCAAACTGTGCTAAATTAAGTGGCACAGTCAGTAGAGTGGCTATCTCACTGCGCCAGTGACACGGTTCAATTCTGACCTCCAGTGCTGTCTATGTGGAGTTTGTTTGTCCTTCCTGTGACTGCGTTTCACCCCGAGTGCTCCAGTTTCTTAACTTGCCCCAAAGATAAGCAGGTTTGGTAAGTTATTTGGTCGCTGTCAATAGCCCCTGGTGTAAGAGGAATCATCTTTGGTAGGAATTGATAGGAATGTGGAGGGAATAAAAATGAATCAGGGTAGGATTGGTGTAAATGGGTGGTTGATATTTGGCATGGACTCTGTGAGTCAAAGAGCCTGTTTCCATGCTCTATGATTCTGACTTGATCAAGACTATGACTCTGAGAATAAACAGAAAATGCTGATGATGCTCAGCCTGTCGGGCAGCATCTGTGAAGATAGAAACAGTCAAAGTTTCTGGTTAACTTTACTCGTCTCTTATTAGATGCTGCCTGACCTGCTGAGTATTGTTGGCATTCCTGGTTTTAATTTCAGATTTCTGGCATCTGCATTATTTTGCCGGTGTTGAGGGAGGTCTCCCTCAGATGATGAAACTAATCACCTGCATAAGGCAGACAGTCCAGGGGAGAGGCCGCTTCCTTTTCTCTGCTCAGCATCATGACCCATGACCCAATACAGTTTGTGCCCCCCCACCCCCCCCCCCCACCCCCACCATGCAGTTTGTAGTTGCCAGGACCCTTTACAATCCCACTGTTGCATTGCAAGGCCTTTTGGAGGCAGACTGGGAGACTGTAGTAGTAACAAATAAAATTTTAAACATCAATATATTAAAAGAATTAAAACTTGTAGTCAGGGTTGATTTAATACTGAGCAATGCAATTACTGGTGCCAAAACTGTGTCATAACTTCAAACTTACGAATTCTAATTATTGAGTCCCCTACCCTGGATAAAAGACTGTGCATTCACCTATGAATTCCCCTCATTTTTATACATCTTTATAACATCATCCATTAGCCTCCTGTGCTCCAAGGAATAAAGTCCTAGCTTGTTCTATCTCTCCCCATAGTTTAGGCACTCGAGTCCTAACAGCATCCTCGCAAACCTTCTCTGTACCTTAATGATATCCTTTCTATAGCAGGATGACCAAAACAGAACACAGTACTCCAAAGGCAGCCTCTTGTACAACTGTAACATAACATCCCAATATCTATACTCAATACCCTGACTGATGAAGGCCAATGTACCAAAAGCCTTCTTTGCCACAGTATCTACTGGTGACACCACTTTCAGAGAACTGTGTACCTGTACTCCTAGATTGCTCTGCTCTACACACTTCTCAGGGCCCTACCATTCATTGTGAAGGCCTGCCTAGTTTGACTTAACATAATGCATAATACCTCACACTTATCTACATTAAATTCCACAAGCCCACTTACCCAGCTGATCAAGGTCCTGCTGTAATTTTTGATATCACAATTATCATGACCAGCAATCATTTCACGACCACACATAACACCAAGCAGGTAATGTCGTCTTGCCAGTATTCTCCTTGAATATGAGGAGCCATTAACTCAGCTGTGGAGGCCTTGGCTACTGCACTATAATCTTGTCTGTAAACATGTCTGAAACATGCCCGGATGGTGATCCGATCCTTTATCACCAAACCTTAGTCCAATTTGACAAATCAGACATTGATCTCACCTCTGTACTCTCCACTCCAATATTCTTCTCATTAAGGAGAGCTAGATTAGCAAGAAAGGGAATGGATTTCTTGCTCTTCCATTCCAGACGCCCCCTGACAAGATCAAAAGAGATCCCAAAGGGCAGGCCTCTGCACCTCTTTTATCCATTGACCGGATTAAGAGCACATCAATCTGAGACTCTCTCCCAACTCCTCAGGAAATCTCTACGTAGCCCTTCAGGAAGCACGTCTTTCCACGATGAGGAAAGGAAACCTGCAACTGCTCCCCATGGACCCTTTGAAGTTGGGAGTAGAGTCGGTGGGGAAAGTCAAGTGAAAATCTCCATGCTATGTTTAAAAGGAGATTAAGAGTTACTAAATATTTGTGGACGCGATTCATGGTCATAGAGAGATACAGCACATAAACAGGCCCTTCAGCCCACCATCCAGAGTTCATGCTGACGATTAACCACCAATTTACATTAACCCCACTTTATTCTTCCCACATTCTTACCAACCCCCACAAATTCAACCACAAATTCAACTACATGCTTGGGGACAATTTAGAATGGCCAATTAATCTACCAATCCTCATATCTTTGGGATGAAACTGGAGAACCTAGAGGAAAATGATCACGAGAACATGAAAATTCAAATCAGACAACAGCAGAGGTCAGGATCAAATCTGGCTCTTTAGCACTGAGGCAGTGGCTCGACTTGCTGCATTACTGTGCCACCTTGAAAATTGCAATAGGATGAAGAGATAGAATGAGCTTATTCCTAGGTTCCTGTGCCTGTTGGCCCAGTTTTTAGCTTCCAACTGCAGAGAGGGCTCCATGTTCTAAACCCATCCCGCGTCACTTCACAATTCCATTAATTCTATCTCATTTCTTCCTGTGCCCTGCCAACCATAAAACAATTAAAATTATGGCTTACCTTGGAAAAGAGCGTCTTTTGCTTCTCATAATGTATTTCCTTGTAATCTGAAGACAGCAGATTACTGTGGGGCAAAGAAGAACACAACGTGGTTATTAGAGAACTGGTCAAAGCCACTGTTGACTACCGTTCATTCACATAATCACTGTTAAGTGATAGTGAATTCACTGCTAATTACGCACTTGAAATATCAGGAATATAATGTAAATGCTTCTGAGGCTAGAAACAGAACATGCTGGAAGTAATCAGTAGCATCTGCAGAAAATAAAATTCAGGATAAATATTTCACCCTAAAGACCATTCATTAGTTTTGCTGATTTTACCTTAAATGTCGTCACCACCATACTCATGGGGTAAAAAATAATAATGCACAAGATGCTGGTTGTCCATCGCAGCTGGGTCTGCTCTTTGGTAGAGCTTCTTAAATTGCACCTGCTCTCTCTTTCAACGTAACCAATTCTAGCACCTGCTTCCATCACACTTTCAGGTAAAACAGCCAAGAATAACTTGCTTTGGGGGAAATTATTTCCCCGTGCGATCAATTGTCTTACAGGCAGTCTTGACATTGGGCACCTAATACACGTCCTCTGCTCTATGATTGTTCACAGAACTTCAGAACAAATCCTAAGGCAACCTGACCCATGGCTCCCACACCAGTTGAAAAGCCTATTTAAACTAATACTACTTCTCATGTCCTCATCCTTGACCTTGCAGGTTATAGCACAACCAAATGTGAGGAGTCTTTCAACTCACAAAGCACCATTTCAAGAAGTGATTTCCTCGTCCACATCACTCAGTGGGAAAAATTCATTCCCTCAACTTTCTCTAATCTTTATACCTATTAGTTTTAATCCGCCTGTCTCTGTAACCAAAATCCCTAATCTCTGGCATATTTTCAGTAAATCGCTTCTGCATTCACTGAAACCCTGCCATCTTTCCTGGCAGATGATGCTCACTTTGGAATACAAAGCCGGAGCCACCACATAGTCGGCCTTTTATAAAGGTTTAGTGTTGCTTCTTGATTTTTTTGAATCAGTATAGAAATAAACCCTTTGGCCCATCACATCCATGCCAACCACTGCACTAGTCCCATTCACCCACACTTGGCTTTCTTAGCCTTGGCAATTCAAGTGTTTGTCCATATTGTAAGAGTACCTGCTTCCACCATGTCTTCAGTCAAACTGTTCCAGATATTAAGAAAATGAAGAATCACTTATTTTTTAATGCTCTCCTCTGGGCCTGCCACCTTTCAAAACTGGTGTACATTCACCATCAGGCCTTTCAAAATACAAAGTTCATATACATCCTGCATTTTCCTATCAGAATGGATCATCTTTGCATCTGATGGTAATAAATTCCAGCTGTCCATTTCACCAGACAATCCTTCTGTCACAACCTCCTTCATTGCTCAATACTTTTCAATGCTTTGCAATATTTTGATACCATGCCTTACATGCCGAATTCTCTACCAATTATGGTGGGTCACAGGCCTTGACTCTATGACACATCTAATGGTCATGTGCAGAAGGTCACTTGGTTCATCTCAGTCATGACAGCCCTTTGGTATAATTTTTTAATGAGGTGAACTCTCCAGTCTTCTGCCAATAGCCCTGCAACAAATCCTCTTAAAAATTATGACTAAAATTATGACTCAGATAATGCAGGTCAGAGTAGTTTTTTACTGTGGGGAAAAAAATGTTTGCTTGCATTAATTCTGGTCTGCATCACCCTGCTGTTTGTGGGAACTTGACTGCTGCATTTCCCACATCACAACATAGTTAATTGGCAGTAAAGCACCTTAGGTCAGCATAATGTTACATATGCTGATTCAAGCCTAGCTGTACAACAATAACCCAGGTAAAGGAATATTGTACTACTGGGGCTGCCATCTTACAGATGGAAATCTAATCCTCCACTCTGTTCTGCTCTTTCCAACAAATGATAAATATCACATTTTTCTGTCTCCAGGAACAAGGGTGCTTTCAAAATGTATCGTTTAGCCAATACCATTAATAGTAGAAATGCTGAACTAGGAAGATCATCAGCCTCAAAGTTTGACTTGGTTTCTCTCTCTGCTGATGTTGCCTGACCTTACATGTATTTCTATTTTATGTTTTTATTTCAGATTTGCAATATCTGCATATTTTATTTTGCTTCACAACCTCTGGACGTGAATCTGCAACTTATGACATACATAACCTTCTACTGACCAAAGTGCTTCACCACTGAAAGCAGATGGTCTGTTTTGCATCACAAAGTTGCTTGTGGACCATACCATGGATGTTTCCTCTTGCCCACAGTACAACAGTGAGGGCAAGGTTAGCACCACTACTAAACCAGTTTGGTGTGTGGTAAGGAGCCTAATGAAATACATGTCCCATCTTTGCCTTGCCTGTTTTGACCAGAAGACAAGTGGTGCTCATCCGGCTTGGTTTTCCGCAGCCAGCGCTCTCTGCCACTACCTGAAAGCATTTCATGACTCCATGGTCAGCAGGAGAGGTAAAATGGGAGGAATTGGGCGTGCGGTATTATTGAAGTTAATTGAAAGACCAGAAGCAAGTTAGTGTTCCAAAGGCTAGCGGTCTGTGTATTGTATATTCGATCAGTCTAATACAGATTCATAATTCCCTTGTACATAACTGACTAACTTCATCTCCAAGGTGCAACTATAAATAAAATAAAAACAACCAGTCCTGCTGTATGTCCCTTGCTGTTCACTACAGACAATTCACAGCTCGATTAACTTCAATTAACCCAAAGAAGCATGAACCTGCTCTGCACACTGTGGCACAACAAACCTACCCTGCACAGTGGCACAGCTGGTAGAGCCATTTCCTTACAACTTCAGAGACCCAGGTCCAAAGCTGACCTCAGGTGCTGTCTGCGTGGAGTTTGCATGTTCTGCCCGTGGCCTTGTGGGTTTCCTCCCACATCACAAAGGGGTGCGGGTTGGTCTGTTAATTGGTTATTGCAAATTCTCTACTTAGCGTGTAGGTGAATGGCTGAATC
The DNA here is from genome assembly GCF_053455715.1 of Rhinoraja longicauda. Lineage (NCBI taxonomy): Eukaryota > Metazoa > Chordata > Chondrichthyes > Rajiformes > Arhynchobatidae > Rhinoraja > Rhinoraja longicauda. Next base: position 36,036,754 of record NC_135960.1, read on the forward strand.
TGTGAAGAGTTAATGACAATGTGGGGAGCATAAAATGGGATTAGTATAGATGAGCACTGAATGATCAGCATGGATTCGGTGGGATGAAGAGCCCATTTCCGTGTTCTAGGACTCAGAATGAAGACCGTAAATGGCATCTTCCTCGCTCTTGTTTCAATTTCCCAAAACTGGCTCAAGTGCCCAAATTTCTGACTCCAGCCTCTAATTTTCTGACTCATTATCCCAGGCAAGACCAGATTAACACCTTGTGCCGCTCCAACTGTGGTAAGCTGGCATGGATCCATCAGCAATTCACACCCAGAGAGTGCGCTCATGCCAGGGTAGACTGCAAGAACAAGGTAACAGCAGCTGCAGTAGCAGAATCTGTCTTCTTTCAAGTAGCGCTGACTCGCTTCGGTACTGTTAAGATTTAATGCACAAGCATCACCAGTGTCTAAAAATAACCCGACCAGTCGCAAGCTGACTTCTCTCAGAATTGCAGCACAAATGTATTTTTAGATATTTAAATCTCTGTGCTGAAGGACTAAAATAGATCTGGCGCAATGGGATCCAAGTGAACGAAGAACCTTTCAATAGGCATTCTAATAAAAAGCCGTACATTAATGAAAAGCCTCAACATGCCTCTGAAGAATTCCACATCCAATTATATTCAATTACACTGCTCTCACTATGTGAACTAATTCAGCAGTCATTTTTTTTTCTCCCCAATGTGACTCCGCATTCACTGTTGTGATCGCGACCAGGAGCGTCAGTCCTTTCCTCTTCTGCAGATCATAAGGTCACTAAAATCACAAATAAACCAGCAGCTTCAGCAATGCACAGAAATAGTAATATCGATCCATGCTTTCATTACTAACCACATCTATTCATATTTACACAGATTTAAAGCATTTTACGTGGGGCTTGGAGAAAAAAAATGGAAAGGAGGACAGGACACCACAGCGTTATACACAGATACAGCACGGAAACAGACCCTTCAAAACAAACCCCCCCCCCCCAATTATTTATACTAATTCTACCATAATCCCCCATTTAGTTATTCTCTCCACATGATCATCAACTCCCCCACCTCCTGACTATGAGTCAGCTACACACTAGGGGCAATTTACAGTGGATATTTGACTTACCTAGCAGCAAGCCTTGGGGATGTAGGAGGAAACTAGAGCACTCAGAGGAAAACCTCGTGGTCAGAGGGAGAACACGCAAACTCCATGCATACCTGAGGTCAGGACTGAATCCTGGTCTCTGACACCATGAGGCAAAGGCTCTACGACTGTGTCACCAATCCAAAGAAAATAATTTACATTCATGTAGCACCTGTGTCCCAATAATATGCTGTAGAATTGTTGCAATTTTAAAATTCAATAGCCTTGTTGGACAAGGCATATCCCTACAGACAGTAAATAATGGCCAGGTTACCTTCTTTAGTGATTGGCCAGGGATAAACATTCGCCAGACCCAAATCACTCCTGCTCTTCACTGATTGTCCCACGGGATCTTGTACATGAATTTGAGAGCCTTTGTTCTAATATCTCATCATAAACACATGCCACACTAGAATATATTCCCTGCAGACGTCTCAGTATTGGGAGTAAAAGCCTAAATTTTCAGAAGGAGGATACAGCTTCTAAAAACAGAAGCTGGTAGCTGTGAACACAAGAGACTGCACAAACTGGAAACTGGAGCAGCAAACTGTCTTCCAGAAAACTCAGCAGGTCAGGCAGCATCTGTGGAGATGTTTGGGTCAGGACGCTTTGTCTGGATTGCTGTGGTCCTAATTACTCTGTGGTGGTATACAATTACCAGATACTCACTTAGTATGGTCTTAAAATGCTACACACCGGGGTAGTTTGGAACAACCTATTGCCCAACTACAAAATAAGAATCAGGAAGTGCAGAGCTGACATTAAGGGCCAAGATTTTTCAATATGTAATGTACTGAACTAATTCTCTTATTTTTACATTTGAACAAACATATTACGCTGGTCAAGGGTTCCTCATGAAGGACAATTGGCTGCACAGAAGCCACAAAGATAATAACTTCCTCAATTTGGGGAGTTACGTCATATTAATTTGATAAGGTAACTCCTGACTGTGTCTCTCAGATTCAAATGCATGGAGTGCTATGACATCCAAGTTGGAACAATGCAGATGAAGGTGAGAGGATCAGGTCAGATCTGAAGTCAAGTCAAGTCAAGTCAATTTTATTTGTATAGCACATTTAAAAACAACCCACGTTGACCAAAGTGCTGTACATCTGATTAGGTACTAAGGAAAAAAATGAAACATACAGTGGTGATCTGACGACTTTAGGCTCAAATTACAAATCAGTCTGAAGAAGAGTCTCGACCCGAAACGTCACTCATTCCTTCTCTTCAGAGATGCTGCCTGACCCGCTGAGTTACTCCAGCATTTTGTGTCTACCTTACAAATCACCACTTCAGTAACATTATTCCTTGCACATTAGAACTCATGCAGCAATGTTGACGCTGAGGTAAAGTAGAGGGAGATTTAGTTATACGCTCCACAGAATGTATGCAATTCGATTTGGATGTCAACGGGGCGAGAGAAAGAGTCCATTTATATATCAGCTTCAACAATCACGGATTCCCAAAGTGCTTTACAAATAATTAAGTACTTTCTGAAGTGAAATCACTGTTGTAACATTACAAACAATGAATAGAAATTCAACTGATCGGTCACAAGAGCAGGTCAGACATGGATATCCTGCAGTGAGCAACTCATCTCCTGACATCCCAAAGCCTTTCCACCATCTACAGGTGGTTCTATGCTGTTTTCATAGCATTAATTGAATACAACATGATTGATCAATTAGGGAACACTGCATTATGCAGACTGGAGTGGCTACAATACGATTTTGAAGGGAACTAAAGAACCACTTAAAATTTAATTTGGACATTGATAAGCAGAAAAAAAAAGCTGACTTGGGAAAAAACAGTTAAGGGAAAAAATGGTTGCCATGTAACCTCACCACAATAATCATAGTCCATTGTCTCTTCAGAACAGTCTATCAGTTCCATCTTGGGATGTCATTGAAGCTGACAATGAATTGCTTTTATTGACACTAATGCAATAATACTCTATTAAATAATGCAACATACAGCCTTGACTATTTTTAGCTTGCAGTAACAAAAATAATCACAGCTGTTAAAAGATGTTGATTTCTGAAAATCTGGTGGAGGAAATGTTATTGCAAGTCTAAAATTCTCTAGCCTCTAACTCCTTTTCCCCATTAACACAATGATGTGATTTTCTATTATGCGAAATTTCTGAACATGACTATTACATTATAACAGAACTACCTGTACGAAGCACGTCAGTTAAAATGATGGAATACTCTCCACTTGCCTGAATGCATGCAGCTTCAGCAACACTCGAGAACAGGGTTGTCAAACTACCGGCCCGTGGGCCGCATCCCGCCCACGAAGGGGTCCAATTTGGCCCGCGGGATGATTTGGCAAAAAAAAGCGCTGTTAGATTATACACAGAAAGTGAGCTACATGACCGCTTAAACTCGCAGGCAATATGAATTTTGTGCAGAAGGAAAAAGCAAGTCTGATCTGCAGCTGTCATCTCCCCACTCCCCAGCTCCCGGGGGTGAGTGGAGGCGACACTCATATCCAGCCATGCGGTGATGTGGGAGGGAAGGTGCCTGCGCTGGGGAAGGTGGGGAGTCTCAGCGTTGTTGTGGACACCGGGAAGTGCCTGGGCTGCCGCCACAGAGACCGCCACCATGTACCTGAGACCCAGGTGAGTGCGTGGATAGAGGCTGGTGGTAAGTCGCCGCACTGTGAATGAGGTCGCAGCCAGTGATCCAAAATCTGAGCTGCTCTCCAGGGTGGGGGCTCTGGGTTTGGGTTAAAGTTAGGTGGGATGTGAAGACGTGCTGGTAGTTATGTGGGAATAGGGAAGGGAAGGGAAAAGGTGGTTGGAAAGGAAGGGGAGTGGGAGCAGATGAGGGAAGGGAGGTTTTTAGGGATGAGGAAGGGAAGCGAGGGTGTTGAGGGAGGTGGTAAAGAAAGGAAGTAGGGAAGGAGGGGGTGAGGAAGGGAGCAGATGAGAGAAGGAATGGTATTTAGGGATGAGGGAAGGGAGGGGATTTAGGGACGAAGTAAGGAAAGAGAGAGGATGAAGGGAGGTGAGTGAGGGAGTAGTAGGAAGGAAGGAGGTGGGGATGAGAGAAGGGATAGGCTGAGGAAAGGGAGAGGGCAGGTGAGGGAGAAGGTGAGGGTAGAGAAGGGCATGAGACAGGGAGCTAGTTACGGACCTAAATAAAGGCACAAGGGAGTTATCAAGGAAAAAGTGTTCTCCAAGGATATGGTTGATAAGGAGGTGGCTAGTACACTGGATGAGATTAAAATATTCAGAGATGATATAGCAGAAAGCCTGGCAGGACTGGAAGCAGAGATGTCAACCAGCAAGGTTTTTATGAAGATAGGAGCTGGGGCTCCGCCAAGCACAATGTTCAGTTCCGGAGCGCATACGTCAGGAAGCATGTCAATGCCTCATTCAGGTGTTGAAGAGGAGGGGAGGCTTTAAGTGAAGTGAAGCTGGAGTTATCTTTGAACAAGGATGCACAGGAAATTTGCCAGAAACTATCCTAATCGCAAATGCACTGCCTACGAAGGTGAGGAAATTCAATTTTATTTTTCAAAATGGATGCTGACATGTGCTTGAAATTGGGATGGTCTGGCCCAGTGGGAAAGGGCATGTGTCTGAGAGACCAAGGCACTGGCACCAGATTGATAAACCCAGTGAGTGGGCTCCTAATGTGCCAAGACAATGGATGTGTAACTCTGCCTTCCAACAAGTCAGCTCAGCTGCATTTGCTGACCACACACTTCTTCCTCTGAAGATGGGGCTGTACTTCTCACCCTGGGGCAAGAGACAGGGGCTGATGTTGGCGTTCAGCAAACCCAACAGTTTGAATAACACATTATGCCCATCTCAGCACTGGAAGGGAGGGTTTAGAAATATTTAAATAGCAGAAATGGACGGGGATAGGAATAAACATCGCCTTCCAAAAATAGACTGCGTGTGATGTTCAGTTTGCTTTGGGTTTAGTTGGTATACGAGTGTTCTTGCACAGCATGTAACTGCACTGGTGCAGAAATGCACATTGCTGCATAATTCAGCAATCGTTTTTTGAAGCCTGGACATAGAACCTGCTGAATTTTCGAAAAACAATCCTTCAGGTTTAGTTTCATATTTTCTTACTAAGTAGGAGGCCATTTGGCCCATTGAGTCTTTGCCAGCTCTCAGAGCAAATGACATCAGTCCTATTCACACAAATAAAAACAAGCAGAAGACCACAACTCCTCAAGCCTGCTCTGCCCTTCGACTTGATCATGGCTGATCAGGTTTCATCTCAGCTTTTGTGCCAGTTCCTCAGATTATTCAAAAGAATAATAGGGCATTGAGAATCTTTTATGGATAGGAAGCATTTGGAGGGATATGGGTCAAACACTGGCAAATGGGAGTAGCACATATAGGCATCTTGATTGGCATATACAAGTTGAGCCCAATGACCCATTTCCCAGCTTATGATTCTGAACCCCTCCACTGAACTACATTCCATGCGCTCTCAGATCGAGAATTCCAGAGACTGGTTGCTGTGAGAACTGAACACAATGCAGCAGCCAAGTTAATATTTTATAGAAGATCATCTGGTCTGGAATTTCTTTGCAGTGTATTCTTTCTTTCTTGTTTATCATCAGCATCCATTCTGGGTCTTGTGCCATCCCCGTTCACAAGGAACAATTTACAGTGGGCAATTAAACTTCCAACCTGCACCAGATTCAACCATTCACCTACACACCAGGGGCAATTTACAGTGCTCAATCAACTTACCAACCTGCATATCTTTGGAATGTAGCCGGAAACTGGAGCATCTGGGGGAAACCCATGTTATCAAAGAGCATGCAAATTCCACACAGACAGCAATGTTTTGAAATATTTTTATTTCAATAGAGTGAACCTTCACTGTATCTCCTCCAACCCAGGTATATACTTTCTTAAAGAAAAGAAAACACTCAATGCGAAACAACAGGTTTAGTCTCTCCAAAGCCTTAGCAAACAGCAGCCTAGATTTCATTACCCTTGTATCAAACCCAGGCACAGCTATACCAATGTACTATTCCTAATTGCTTGCTATATTAGCAGACTAACTTTCCATAATTCACTTACAAGGATCCACAATTCATTGTTAGGAAACAAATATTCTTCCATTTTGTGAATTATGCCTTAAAATATTGTATTTTTCCTTTACTCTGTATCCTCAGGTCACAGTTTAGATCCCAACTGAGGTAAACAGAATGCAAATGTCTATCCCGTCATAGACTCATCGATCTATATAGCATGGAAACCAGAAACAGGGTCTTCGGCCCACATTGTCCATGCTGACCAAGTTGGCAGGACCACTCCATTTGAAAGACAATATCCCAGAAATCTACTCCCCAAGAAAAAATTACAGATATTTCAAACACAAATGATGCTGATGCTGCACATCAATTCTGACGTGCTTATTGCATTATCACCACATCCCTAATGAAGGATTCTGGCATTTATCTCCCTCCTGACAAAAGACTCTCCTGAAACTTCCTCTCCTCTATGGTCAGGTTCAATAATTATTTTCCAATCCCTGGTGATTACTCTGGACCATGGATAATCAAGACCAATGCATCCACCATTTCTGCAACAATCCATAAACCTCACCAATCAGGCCTCGAGGTTTTCTCAGATCATAATCTAAAATTTCTCCAGTAACTTTCCGTTCTTTATATTAAGTTCTTTATTTACATTTTTTAATTGAAATCCTCATTATTTCTGTGTCTTTGTGTATTCTGCTGCCAACGCATTTATGCATAATTGTGCATAACAGCACACAAGCTGTTTTTACACTTCCTGCTAGTATCTTATTCTAACATCAACGATTTTCTGGTCTTCCTTTTCTAGTTTCTCAGACATTCCCAGGGCTGGTGTTTGTTGTGATATTGCTGGGACTACTTTGTGTATCCAAGAACTACTTTGTATGGCTGTGTATATAAGTGATGGGTGTGATTAGGCGGTCACTCTGGATCCAGGCGGCCTTGGAAGAAACAGCCTGGAGTACAAGCTGCACCATGATAACATTTTTATACACGTGTACTTGTGGTCCGTCCAGAGTCACTAAAGGTACAACAGGTACCGGACCACGAAGTACAACATGGTGGCAGCGGCTTGGTGTTTCGCCTAGGGAGGGAATGAAGCATGCCCGAGCAGAAAAGGTTAAAAAGAAGAAAAAAAAGAAGAAGAAAAAAAGCCCTGAAGGGAAACAAAACAAAAGAAAAGTTTCCAGCTCGGTACGGGACATTTGGAGTGCATCCCGACAGGGCCAGTGTGAGTTGGTATAGTTACCTGCTCAGTAGTCGGCGCCGAGTTGCCGACGTGACGCTGCCAGCAGCTGGGGGCGGTGCGTGTAGGCCCACGTAGCGCCCCAGCACCTGTGTAGGCCCGAGATTAGAAGCCTGCGACTGCTTCGCGGGGGAGAGACCGGGAGACCCGACACACACGGAGATGTGCGGTGACCGGGGAAGACCGGGAGACCCGACACACACAGAGATGTGCGGTGACCGGGGAAGACTGGGAGACCCGACACACACAGAGATGTGCGGTGACCGGGGAAGACCGACACCCATGGAGGTGTGCGGCAACTGTAGGAGACCGGGAGACCCGACACCCACAGAGGTGTGCGGTGACCGGGGAAGACCGACACCCATAGTGGGTGTGCGGCGACCGGGAGAGCCCCGGAGGAGACCGACACCCACGGAGGTGTGCGGCGACCGGGAGAGCCCCGGGGGAGGCTGACACCCACGGAGGTGTGCGGCGACCGGGAGACCCGACACCCACGGAGTTGTGCGGTGACCGGAAAGACCGGGAGACCCGACACCCACGGAGGTGTGCGGTGACCGGGGCAGACCGACACCCACGGAGGTGTGCGGCGACCGGTAAGACCGACACCCACGGAGGTGTGCGGCGACCGGGGGAGGCTGACACCCACGGAGGTGTGCGGCGATCGGGAGAGCCCTGGAGGAGACCGACACCTACGGAGGTGTGCGGCGACCGGAGGGGGTCGGCGACCGGAGGGACCGACCACCCGCGGAGGTGCAGCGGCCAGTATTGCCGAGGCACTGCGTACTTACCCAGGCGCGTCGACCGGAGAGTCGGGAGGCCCTGGGCCCGAGGCAGCGGCAGCGCGTTCGAATTTGAGCGGCAGCTGCCGGGAGCACCTGTGGGCGGGGCCGGGGAGCACCTGTGGGCGGGGCCAGCGGCAGCGCGTTCGAAAAGTTGAACGGCAGCTGCCGGGAGCACCTGTGGGCGGGGCCGGGGAGCACCTGTGGGCGGGGCCAGCGGCAGCGCGTTCGAAAAGTTGAACGGCAGCTGCCGGGGAGCACTTGTGGGCGGGGCCAGCGCACCGCGATTACAGCAGTGCCAGCCCAACAGTGGGAGCCCAGCAGTGCCAACCCAGCAGTGGGAGCCCAGCAGTGCCAACCCAGCAGTGCCAACCCAGCAGTGGGAGCCCAGCAGTGCCAGCCCAGCAGTGGGAGTCCAGCAGTGCCAGCCCAGCAGTGGGAGCCCAGCAGTGCCAGCCCAGCAGTGGGAGTCCAGCAATGCCAGCCCAGCAATGGGAGCCCAGCAGTGCCAGCCCAGCAGTGGGAGCCCAGCAGTGCCAACCCAGTAGTGGGAGCCCAACAGTGGCAGCCCAGCAGTGCCAACCCAGCAGTGGGAGCCCAGCAGTGCCAACCCAGCAGTGGGAGGCCAGCAGTGGCAGGCAAATCATGGTGGTGGAGCATCTAGAGCCTACACTACGTTTGATCTACACAGCACGTCTTCTTGAGGGGAAGATGTGGAACAAAATGAATATTTTGTGTTTAATGACCTGTGTAGTGATCTGTGTACTGAAAGCTTAATGTATTATATTTGATGCTTTTGTATAAATGTATATATCTGTGGAGTGACCACACGGAGTGAGTGACCACCCGGAGATGAGTGACCACACGGAGATGAGTGAAATTCCGCAGAGGAGTGACCACCATGATGGCGAAAAAAAAGCAATTGTGTTTAGTTGTGTTATTGGTTTTGTTTGCAAAAAGCAATGGTGTTTTGGTTTTGTTTGTTAAATATATTTTAGCCCTCGAATGGTAAAGAAAACAATTTTATATAAGACAAGGGGGATGTTGTAATATATAAGATATGGGGGATGTTGTGATATTGCTGGGACTACTTTGTGTATCCAAGAACTACTTTGTATGGTTGTGTATATAAGTGATGGGTGTGATTAGGCGGTCACTCTGGATGCAGGTGGCCACGGAATAAACAGCCTGGAGTTGAGCTCCAGCAATGTAACCTTTTACACAAGTGTACTGGTGGTCCTTCCAGAGTCACTAAAGGTACAACAGGTACCGGACCACGAAGTACAACAGTGTTTATAACAGTTTTTGGTGAAATTATTAAGCTTTCTCTTTTAATTAAACCTGCACATAGCAAGAGATCAATAGCTTTTTCTTAATATCTTTAAGGAAGTGAACATTCCTTGAGAATTGTGCAGAAAACAATTGAATGTTCAGCATCAGATCTTTTTATTTAATGGCATTACCATCACCAAGTCCCACACCATCAATGCTCTGGAGAAGTCACTATTGACAAGGAGGCAAGTCATTCACTATACCCACTCTGATGTTCTCTTGAGAGGCCATCCAAGATCGTGCAAGGTTCTGCTCATGAACAGTAACTGTAAGCCAATTCTTCCGTAAATCAGAAACAAACAATATCCCTCAAAACCAAGATAAAAACCCATTGTCTGAAATAATTGAGTTCCCCTTCCTGCTGTGTGACCTCATTTTTTCTCAGAAGTGCATGATCTATGGTCCGTTTTCTGTAGCTCCCCATATTGGTTTATTATTGTCACATGTGCTGAGATGTAGTGAAAAACCTGATTTTGAATGGTATCCAGCCAAATCATAATATATAATCATGCCATACACAGATACAACAGGTAGGACAAAAAGAGAAAATAAACAGAGTACAGAATAGTGTTATAGGCAAGGAGAGTTGCTGTTGATGTTGTTTGTCCTAATGCCATTGCCATGATCGGAGGCCTGTCTACAAGCCAATGCTTCCTGCCCAGTGGGCACTGCTCCAAACGCACACCATTCCATATATTTGCCTCACTGATGGTACCAATTCTTAGAGCCTCCTGCAATGCAAGTCCACCCACCCATTTTCCATCGACTCGTCGTTGTGCACTGGTTAGTCATGCTTTCTGTTTGTAAAGGACTTGAGATGCTCGCTGCTAACTCAGGAGTAATTAAGATGATGTACACCTATTATATATCAGTGCATATCTTCGGTCTTCCGACAACTGATATCACCATGGCCTAGATCGATGCTGACAGTTTCAAATGACAGACATTTTTACTCTGTAGAGCAGTGTCTTCATCTGATCCCAATTCACAATTTATCTTGCGGGTATCACCGGACAACATTCGCCTCAAGTCAGAAAGCTGCAGGTTCAAGTCCCAATCCAGAATCTTGAAAGCAAACTCTAGTGGGAGGTGCTAATGCAGCACCGAGTGAATGCTGCAGGTCAGAAGTGCTGATTCAGACACTGAACTGAGATGGAGGTGCAAAAGATCCTACGCCATGTTTTGATGGAATAGAGCAGAGAAATGATTTGGCTGACACTAATCTGCAAACTAACAAAACAACAACAGGTTGTCAGTCACTATTTAATGCTGGTTAACTGGTTCCTCATACTGGCAGGCATGCAAGCAAGTTGTCAGAGCTCTGAAATGTTGTGAAAGGCAGTATATGCACATCTTTCCTGACAAGCATTTTTGCAAGAGAAACCACCAGCCTACCATACAAAGAGAAATTGAGAATTGAGATCAAAGACTGGAAATAAACTCAATCCCCCCACCCCTCAGGGATGTAATATTTGTTCATATAACCTACAGTGGTGCAGCTTGTAGAGTGCCACTGCCTCACAGAGCCAGACACCTGGGTTTGATCCTGACCTAGGGCACTGTCTATGTGGAGTTTGCATGTTCTGTCTGTAACCAAATGGACTTTCTCCTGGTGCTCCAGTTCCCTTCTATATCCCAAAGACATACGTTAATCGGTTAATTGGCTGCTGTAAATTGCCCCTTGTGGGCAGATTAGTGAGAGGAGTTGGTGAAAGAATAAATCATGGGATCATGTCAGATGTGTAAATGGATGATTGTCAGGTGGGGTAGACAGTGAGACGAAGGACCTGCTTTCATACTGTGCGTGTCCCTTTGACTCTATGAAAGCACAATATCCGTTCAATCTGTAGAAACAAGCGATTGCAGATGCCGAAATCTGGAGCAAATAAAACAAACAATCTTCTGGGTGAGCTCAGTGGGCCAGGCAGCACCTGCAAAGGCAGAGGCATGGTCAATGTTTCAGGTTGAGACCCTGCATCAGGACTAAGAGTGTGGAGGGGAGAAATCCAATAGGAAGAGGGTAGTGGGAGGGTGAGTCGGCTGATAGGTGATAAGGGGAGCCAGGTGGGTGGATGGAGAGCTGGGGGGGGGGGGGGGGGGGGTGATGGGCAGACAGATCAATTCAACCTTGCCCAATGCATAATGAGGTGGTAAAGCATTCTGTAATGCTAAAGTTGGTTCAAAGACCTTGAGCTGGGGAGCAGCGTTTCTCTTCACCCTTCTACTGGTGTGTGGTCAAGCAAGATAAAGTGATAATCAAAGAACAGCTTCCTTCCTGAACTGCAGCTGATGGCCAGTTAAACAAATACACTATGAGGCAAATTTTCAAGTGTGGTCCAACAAAGGTTCCTGGGGGTACAATAGATGGGAGGTGCCCAGGGTGGTGAAAAACATAGCCCAAAATGGCAGTCTGACAGAATTAGGTCCAGACTCCACTTGAGACCCGTCGAGAGATTGTAAACTCATCAATCTTTTCACACCAGCTGTCGTACACTTTCCTCATTCTGTCTGCACTGGTAGTGGCGAACACAATGGAATCCCACAGCATCTGGAAAAGTCTTGAGTGGACAATCTTTTGAGGAAACAAAAGGGATGTGCTTTGATTGCAGAATAAACACAGTAGGTGTTGCAGATTAAAATGAATGAGAGGGTCTCTCACTGTTCAACCACTGTAGCCTGGATTGTTGTGGCCTCCTCACGTACAGAATGCTGGGTTATTGCTGGGGAGAAGGGTCATAGAACATAGAACAGTATAGCCCTTTGGCACACAATGTCAGTGGTGAACATGATGTCTACTTAAACTAATGCCTTCTGCTGGCATGTGCCATACATATTCGTGTCTATCCAAAAGCCTCTTAAAAGACACTATTTATCTGCTTCCACCACCACTATTGATCTGCCTCGACCACCACCCCTTACTATATTATAAGGGAATTGCAAAGGAAAAACAGATGAAACCTGAAACTGTGGCACAGAGTTAGTCATTCAGCACAGAAACGGGCCTTTTGGCCCATCATGTCTATGCCAACCAATACGTATCTATCCATCTATCTAAACCAGTCCCATTTATGTGCATTTGATCAGTAACCTACCAGGCCTTGACAATTTAAGTGCTCATCCCAATGCCACTTGCATTTCGAAGGTTGCTGTTGCAGACTTTAACAGTCTGACCCGCCAGAGGAAGCAACCAAGCCATGCTCGCCCTTGGGAAACAAATGTGCTGGCTGGTTCCCGGACTCAATTAGACTTCCCAATCCAAAAGGAAATGACCAGGGATCTTCATGCCAGTTTGTATCAGGCAGGTTTTAAGAATATTGCTTAAGGGCTTAGCTTGCACCAATCCTTCAAAGATTCCTCGCCATTAACCAGATAATTATTAAAGCATGCCGTAGCCAATATAACTATTACACAAAGGGGAATATAGCAGGCAATGCATGAAAACTGAAGATAATCCACAGACTATTTATTAAAGTAGTATGCACCTTTAGGCAAAGTGCAGAGACAACAAATTTCCAGCGATTGTTTGGCCCAAATCCAAAAAGTGAAAGGATATAAAGATATGGGAATGGAATAAAGATCTGCATTTAGAAAACACTTTGCCGAGTCTCAGGATACCATGAAGCACTTCATGAAGTAGCTTAATTGTCACCAAGAACATAATTAAAGACCAGAAAATACCAACTTTGAAGTTGAGGTGAGCAATAGACCTATCACTCACAGCAACCAATCACCGACAGATGAGATTGCGGTACGATCTAAAAGCTACACGCTGGCTCATCACTGAGGGTGCCACGCTCTCATTGCCCAAGAGACGATCAAATGATTAATTATTTTCAGTTCCTCAGTGTTTCAACCAGCTATTCATCAAAGACAGTAATTGATACTTGGATTTAGCTGCATCTGCAAAGCCACAAACATGCAGGGAAAGGAAAGTAGATTCTATTCTCAAATTCTGGTAGCATTCCTGACCTTGCTGTTGCTTTGCTTTACATTAACCATTTACCTAATAACAGGAGACAGGCTTCCAGTTTTTTCAGTTTCTTTCACCATTTCAGGGCTCTTCGAGCACTTTGCAGCCAATCAAGGATTTATGACATCATGCAGACCCAAAGCAAATGACAATGAAGCACTCTCTTTTCTTGACTCCACCGAATCAAATACACGATCCAAGAGGGTGTGAGATGTAGCCCACAATTTAACATCTCAAACTGCGACATCCCCTCAGCGCTTGGTCACCAAGGCCTGCTGGATCTTTTGGTTGCTAACCATTTTAACTCCTCTTCCCATTACCACATTGACCTTTCTGTCCTGGGCCTCCTCCACAGCCAGACCAAGACCGCACAAAACCTGGAGGAAAAGCACCTCAAATTCTGCTTGGGTAGCTTAAAAACCCAATGATACAAACATTGAATTTAGCAATTTTAGGTAACTAACCAACAACATCCCTTACCCCTTCCACCTATAACTCTTCCTCTGACTTTACATTTCACACCTCTTTCCTCCTTATCTCCTACCCTTTAGTCTTCTTCACCTCTCTGTCCTTTGTCCACACAACTGCGGCACGGTGGCGCAGCGGTAGAGTTGCTGCCTTACAGCGAATGAAGCGCCGGAGACTCAGGTTCGATCCTGACTACAGGCGCCGTCTGTACGGAGTTTGTACGTTCTTCCCGTGACCTGCGTGGGTTTTCTCCGAGATCTTCGGTTTCCTCCCACACTCCAAAGACGTACAGGTATGTAGGTTAATTGGCTGGGCGAATGTTAAAAAAATTGTCCCTAGTGTGTGTAGGATAGTGTTAATGTGCGGGGATCGCTGGGCGGTGTGGACCCGGTGGGCCGAAGGGCCCGTTTCCGCGCTGTATCTCTAAAAAATATGTGATTTTTTTTTTTTAACTCCAATTACCTCACCTATATCCACCTATCTATTGCAGGCTTTGTCCCAACGCCACCTCTCTTCCAGTTTTCTTCCCACCCTGCTGCAATCAGTCTGATGAAGGGTCTTAACCCGAAACATCACCTATGTTCTCCATAGATGCTACCTGACCCGTTGAGGTACTCCAGCATTTTGTGTCATTTTGTAAACCAGAATCTGGAGTTCCTTGTGTCTATCCTCAAAAAACAACCGATTCGATTTTATTTCACAGTCAATCTCAAGCAGTTGCAGCACATTCTCAAGGGGGAGGGGGAGCCACCAGAGGTCGTTGTGCACATTGGTACCAATGACAGAGGGAAAGGGTGATGAGGTCCTGAGGAGTAAATATGGGGAGTTAAGAAAAAGGTTAAAAATACCTCAAGGATAATAATCTCTGGATTAAGCCGAGTGCCACATGCTTGAGGGGTCAAAAATAGGACCCAATCAGTCTTTCCAGGTGAGACAGAGGTTCACCTGCACCTCCTCCAACCTCATCTATTGCATCCACTGCTCCAGATGTCAACTTATTTACGTCGGCGAAACCAAACGCAGGCTCGGCGATCGCTTCGCTCAACACCTGCGCTCGGTCCGCATTGGCCAAACTGATCTCCCGGTGACCGAGCACTTCAACTCCCCCTCCCATTCCCAGTCTGACCTTTCTGTCAAGGGCCTCCTCCAGTGCCATAGTGAGGCCCACCGGAGATTGGAGGAACAGCACCTCATATTTCGCCTGGGCAGCTTGCAGCCCAGTGGTATGAACATCGACTTCCAACTTTAGATAGTTCCTCTGTCCCTCTCTTCCCCTCCCCCTTCCCAGATCTCCCTCTATCTTCCTGTCTCCACCTATATCCTTCCTTTGTCCCGTCCACCTGACATCAGTCTGAAGAAGGGTCTCGACCCGAAACGTCACCCATTCCTTCTCTCCTGAGATGCTGCCTGACCTGCTGAGTTACTCCACCATTTTGTGAATAAATAGCATCCATTGCTCGTAAATCAATTACAATCCATGTTTCTGTGTGCACAGGGAAGTTGGTACTCACTGGTTCAGTGTAATATCTAGGATAAAGGTGGTGTCAAAGGCCTCGATCTGGAAACTTGCATGAGTAAGATGCACAGCCTGTGGGAGTAAGCAAGAGAGAAACGTTAATAATAATTTTACTAACAATAGGCCTCGACCAGCACTTTTTTTATATGATAGTTTGCTTTAATCTTTAAAAAATCTAAATTATACCATAGCATATTCATGTAAATATTTTCTGTTAATACCATTACTTGACATTAGAACATTCCGAGGAAAGGCATACTCAAGTGAAGGGCAAGTTTCATTCCCAGCACATCCTGAATGAGAGCAGCATGACCAACCTCCTGACTAGACACCAACCGTCCAATTAAAGTGGCCTTTCTCAGAACCCAGGTCCTGCGCCTGTTTGGAAGTTCTGGTAATGACAGTCTTTCAGGGAACTACCCCCTCGTGTCCCCCATCTCTTTATCCTGAGAGCCTCCGAACACATTTGCTTCAGACCACTGCCCGATTGATTTGTGATAAAATGGTCCCCTTGTGGATAACGTGTTCTAAGAAGGACATGTGATATGGAATAGCCCAACAGGAAAAACTGCCTTTTGCAACAGGGGAGATGGTCAGAATTTCAGCACAGTGATTCTTGGTGCTTGCATACCTTGGGTCAGCATGCACCTTGAAGCAGCTATCATGTTTGCGCCATTTCCCCTCTTTCTCTAGAGGTCTGCGGGTGCCATTTCTGAGCTGGGGGTACTTGTGCGATATCCTGTCAAACGCAGGGAGACAAAGTGCTGGAGCAACACAGCTGGTCAGGCAGCATCCCTGGAGAACATACCTAAAGAAGGGTCCCAACCTGAAACGTCACTTATCCATGGTCTCCAGGGATGCTGCCTGACCCCGAGTTACTCCAGCATTTTGCAGGTTTTTTTGTTTACCAGAATCTGCAGTTCCTTGTTTCTACATCCTGTCAAAGGCCTTTAGCTGATCCACACTGACCAGGGAAGTGTCTATCCCAAGCCCCCAAACTCCTCCACATTCCATGTGCAACAACCACATCCTTGAGCAGTGCAAGGCTGTCAGGAATCTGGTCTGGGTTGATCATTTCTCCCAGAGCAGACTTGGCTCAGTTGGTGATGGCCTCATGCTGAGTCTTACAATCCACATTAAGCGAAAAGAGGTGTGTTGCCAGTTTCTGATCCCTTCCCTTGAGTCTTACAGGCGAGCATGATGGTGCCCTTCCTGACAGGCTTCCTGATACAAGCAAAGCACAGCACACTACCAGCAGGTCTGGCCCATCCTGTCCCACAACTCCCATATCCACATTTCTGGGCATAAATAGGCACCAACCAACGCTATAGCTAAGAAAGCATACCAAAACCTCAACTTCCTCAGAAGGCTAAGGAAATTTGACGTCTCCAAAAACTCTCATCTACAGAGGCACCACAGAAAGCATCCGATCTGGATGCATCACAGACTGAAATGGAAACTGCCCTGCCGAAGACAGCAAGGAATTGCAGAGTTGTGCGTGTAATCAAGTTCAACTTATTAAAAGCAGCATCATCAGTCACACCCACATTCACACTCTCATCCTCTCTTCTTCCATGGAGCAGAAGATACAAAAGCTTGAAAGCACACATCATCAGATTCAATAACAGCTTCTTCCCTTCTGTTATCAGACTCTCGAACAGAATTCTCATATGCCAAGGATGCATTTCCAATCTACTAGTCTGAAGAAGGGTCTCGACCCGAAACGTCACCCATTCCTTCTCTCCCGAGATGCTGCCTGACCTGCTGAGTTACTCCAGCATTTTGTGAATAAATCGATTTGTACTAGCATCTGCAGTTATTTTCTTATACTACTAATCTGCCTCGTTGTGACCCTTGCTCCTGTTTTTTTAATCTGCATTTCTTCTGCAGCTGTAACACTATATTCTGTACTCTTGTTTATTTTCTCTTTTGTACGACCTGATGTCATCATGTATCGATGCAAAGTGTTGGAGTAACTCAGCAGGTCAGGCAGCATCCCTAGAGAACATGGATCGGAGGTTTTTCAGGTATGGACCCTTCTTTAAGACTGACTGTGGATGGAGGGGGGTGGGGGAGTAAAGGAAGCTGGAAGAAAGGAGGGGCAGGACTAAGCTGTAAAGATAATAGGTGAACACAGGCAAGGTTTTTTTTTTAAATAGGTAGACGGTTGGACAAAGGCCGGGGATGAAAAAAATGGTATGAGATAAAAGAATTGAAGAGTTGTGAATTGTGAAGCCAGAGGAAGGAATGTAGTTGGAGTAAACCAGCATCTGTTCTTTTTTTGTAAACCAGCGCCTGCAGTTCCTTGTTTCTACATAATCATGAACGGTATGAATTGCCTGTACAGCACACAAAAACAAAGATTTTCACTGTATCTCTGATTTAGATTTAGAGATACAGCGCGGACACAGGCTCTTCGGCCCACCGGGTCCGCGCCGCCCAGCGATCCCTGCACATTAACATTATCCTACACACACTAGGGACAATTTTTACATTTGCCCAGCCAATTAACCTACATACCTGTACGTCTTCGGAGTGTGGGAGGAAACCGAAGATCTCGGAGAAAACCCACGCAGGTCACGGGGAGAACGTACAAACCCCGTACAGACGACGCCCGTATTCAGGATCGAACCCGAGTTTCCAGCACTGCATTCACTGTAAGGCAGCAAGTCTACCGCTGCGCCACCGTGCCGCCCTTAAGTAACAGAAGTAAATCAATTCCACATTGAACCAGGATCGCTGGATCTGTGAGGCAGCAGCTTTACTATCTATTTAAAAGTGCCATCCAGCTGCACTACTGTGCCATCCACATGTGCCGCTTGGGAACCAATCAATTATGCTATAAACCCAGCCAACCTTACAACTGAATGCAGCTGTTGGAAGAAGCAATAGTCGACGGGCAACAAACTCAACTGGAAGTCAGGAGGTTTTCAAGCTTTCAAGGTCAGTTTATTGTCACATGTACCAATGAGGCCATACAGCCAGACTAAAAAAAGCACCGACACACAACTACATAAAAGTTAACATAAATATCCACCACACCAGATTCCCCACATTCCTCACTGTGATGCAAGGCAATAAAGTTTAATATTCTTCCCTCTTTATTCTCCCATAGTTGGGGGAGTCGAACCATCCGCAGCCGGCGGTCGAAGCTCCCGCGTCAGTGCGGTCGAAGCTCCCGCTTGGAGCTCCGCGATGTTAAGTTCACAGGCTCCCGCGGTTGGAGCTTCTGAGGTGGATCCCTGGCAAAGGGATCACCAGCTCCGCGATGTTACGTCTGCAGTGCGGACGGAGATACGATAGAGAAAAAGTCGTATCTCCCTCAAGGTATGAGATTAAAAATGTTTCCCCCAACCCCGCCCCCCAACATCATCAGGAAACTTACAGGCAACAGCTGGGGATCCAATGCACACACCCTCTGTACCGCAAGCTTAGCCCAAGTCTACTCAACAGCCGAGTTTTGCTCAACACCTTGGGCTAATAGTTGCCACACCAAACAAGTTGAACTGTCCTTAACTCTGCAATGCGGGTCATTACAGGGACACTTAAGCAAACACCTTTGCTGTGGCTCCGTGTCCTCTCCCACATCGCCTCTCCCAGCATACAGGAGAGAGGATGTTGAAAGATTGGTGCATCATCGAGGCTAACCCTGACCTTCCCATCCATGCTGAGTTGAACAATCTGCCCAACCTGCACCTGAAGTCCTGCAAACCCTTCTGGTCTTCAGCCAAATCCCTGGAAGATTTTGACCCCAAGACTGAGTGGCGCAGAGCCTGGAAAGATGCCAACACCAACAACAGAGAGGTCAACACAGACCCCACAGTGAAACCACCGGGATTTGACCTCCATCGCAAACAATAGCTAACCCTGAACAGGATCTGCACCCTCCATGCAAGAACAGCTCATCACCTGCACAAGTGGGGGATGATAGACAGCCCTGCTTGCGACTGCAGATATCCAGACCAGACCAGACCATCCCACACATCGTGAATGACTGCTCAATGAGGCTTTTCCCTGGTGGCATCAAGGCCATCCACCCAGCAGCTGCTGCTGCCCTGGCCTGGATGTCTACCCTTGACCTACAACTTTAGGCTGCGCACACCATACGCAAGAAGAAGACTTCACTGGCCAAAATAAGTCTAGGGATTTGTTCAAACCTTCAGGAATATGTACAAAACAAAGTTAGAAGACAGATCTTATAACACAGGAGACCATTCAGGCCCTCAGTCGCATGCTGGCTACCATTAGAACATTCCATCAGTCCCATTGCTCCCTCTCCATTTCCTTGTAACCTTACATTATGCTCTCTCAACTCCCATTTGAGTCTTGTTTTCTACCAACCCCCCCCAAGTATAAATTACAGGGGCTAATTAACCTACATACATGTCTTTGATACGTGGAAGGAAAGTCATGTGCTCACAGGGAGACCATGCAAACTCCACATAGACAGCACCAAATGTTGTGATCGAACCTGCATCTCTGGCACTGCGAGACAGAAGGTCTATCTGCTGCACCACTATATTGATCAGTAACCTCTTGAAATTTCGAGAAAGGTACTAATTATGATACAGTGGGGTAGGGTTTGCTCACACAGAAATGACCAACTGTATCTCAAAACAAAGTTGTCAGAGTTCATCACGATTTCTCACAACCATTAACAAAAAAAGCTTTGCTTGCTAATTCTCAGGCTTGCTAGCTAATGGCCTTTTACAGCATAATTATCTGAATTTTTGCTAAAGGTTAGGAAGTGTAATCACTTGCTGACAAAATATGGGTTTCATTTCAGTCATGATGATGTCATCCACTTGAACTCCACCTGGAGGTCACCATTTATTGAACCTGATCTATGTCAATGTGAAGCGTGTGCAGAAAACACATCTTACTCTTATGGGGGCAAGTGCAGGGCAGTGCTAATGGAGCTTCCCTGCGCCAATTAATTCTAACACTCAGGTCACCACCTGCTGCCAATGAGCAGGAGTTCCCGTAAGGAACAAGACAGTTGTTTCAACAAAAGCAGTGGCTTACAACGAATACAGGTAGAATATCGATTGTCCGGCACCCTGGGTTCCAGAGCCTTTCCGGATTATCCGTTTTTCAAGACCAATAGAGATCACATGTCAATGAAACGACAATGTACCCCATGCCCACTAATGACACCCCTCTCTTTTCTCTAAAGCACCATAGAGTTTCAGAAACCTGATTAAAACAAATAAAGTGTAAACTAAATGTGAATGGAATGACCTGCTGACCCATTCCCAGCTCGCACCATCTCCCCCGCCATTTAGAGCCCTGGCTTCCAACCCCACTCCCGGCAAGCAAGGTGCACTAGTGAGCCCTTCTTCACCCACTGCAGCATCCAGTGACACAGCTGTTGTGGAGGCTCACGTTGTAGCTCCTGGGGACAGCGCTTTCATCGGGCCGTTGCCACGGACAGAATGCACTCGGTCGCCATGAGCTCCCTCCCTTTCACCTGCTGCTGAGTCATAGAGTAATACGGTGTGGAAACAGGCCTTCCAGCCCAACTTGCCCACACCGGCCAACATGTCCCAGCTACACTAGCCCCACCTGCCTGCGCTTGGTCCATATCCCTCCAAACCTGTCCTATCCATGTACCTGTCCAACTGTTTCTTAAATGTTGGGATATTCCCTGCCTCAATTACCTCCACTGCCAGCTTGTTCCGTACACCCACCATGCTGGTGTTAAAAAGCTGCTTCTTGCTGTGGGCAGTGGGTTTGTCTCTCCACCCCCCTCTCCACCCTGCCCCCTCCTCCCCCTACTGTCACCTCATCCTTCTCCCCCACAGTCGCCAACATACTCCACCTTGGAAGCAACAGCAGGCGAGAGGGAGGGAACCCCGCGGTGACCAAGCGCGTCCTGTCGGTGGCTACACGTGAGCCGCAACAACAGTCGTGAGAACTGGTGAAGGGGTGCAGACCAGCGGCATCGGCGCCTAGCTTCAAAATGAAACGACACAAAGTGCTGGAGTAACTCAGAATACTGAATCGTTCTGAGCAAGGGTCACAATGTCACCTATCCTTGTTCTTCAGAGATCCTGACCCGTTGAATTACTCCCTTCCTTTCCTTCTATCATTAGGTCTGGAGCGACATGCTCATCAATGATTTTACTTGGTTACATTCTCTTACTCAAATATTTCCCTTCATTTCTCCAGCCACATGACCGGCAACCAATTGCATTTTCAAATCCAAGCACTTTCACTTATGTTTATTGAGCTAAAGAATCCAATTAATATCCGAGATATTTCAGGCACAAACCAGAAACCACAAGACTAGAGGATGCAGAATTAGTGCGACGGGTAAAAGATTGAGAGGAGATTTGGAGTGGGCCAATTTCACCCAGAGATTGCCTGGAACACAGTTCCTTTACCAACCATTTGCAGCCTTCAACTACGCAAACTTCAAGTTATACAATTCAGTTGCTCAAACCTCACTCTCCCTCACACACACCACTCCTCAAACTAGATCCTCCTCCTGCCTGTTATCCCAATTTGTCCGTTTCTGAGGAGCTTTTTGGATCATTTGCCAATATATAGGAGAGTGGATCTGATCTAGAAAGATAAAGACACACTTTTTCACAACATGCCTTCATCAGAGTCTCAATCTAGTGCATGTATTCTCCACTTCAGGTGTCCTAATCATCTCTTGGATTAATTTTGCTAATTCTGAGATCTAAAATAATGCTGCAAAACAATTTTTTAAACTGCAAGATGCTGGTAATAGAGTCACAGAGTTAGACAGCATGGAAACAGGCCCTTCAGCCCAACTTGCCCATGCCAACCTAGATGCTCCATCTATGCGTCCCACCTGCCCATGTTCGGCCCATATCCCCCTAAACCTTTCCTATCCATGTACCAGTCCAAATGTTCTGAATGTTGTTACAGTACCTGCTCAACTATCTCCTCTGGCGGCTCGTTCCATACATCTACCACCTTCTGTGTGGAAAATGTTGCACCCAGATTGCTATTAAATCTTTCCCCTCTCACCTTAAACCTATGACCTCTGGTTCTAGATTCCCCCACCCTAGATTCTAGCTTTTCCCTCTCCCTTGTAGAGCCCTCTACATATTGCCTGAGGAAACTTTCCTGAAGGTAGATACAAAATGCTGGAGTAACTCAGCGGGACAAGCAGCATCTCTGGAGGGAAGGAATGGGTGATGTTTCGGGTCGAGACCCTTCTTCAGATGTTGCCTGTCCCTGTGAGTTACTCCAGCATTTTGTGTCTACCTTCGATTTAAACCAACATCTGCAGCTCTTTCCTATGAAACTTTCCTGAATATATTTAACATATTCCATCCTGTTTAAGCACTTGGCACCATGACAGTCCCAGTCTATATTGGGAAAGTTAAAATCCACTACAATGACAAAGGTCACTGAAGAAGGGTTTCGACCCGAAACATCACCCATTCCCTCTCTCCTAGATGCTGCCTGACCTGCTGAGTTACTCCAGCATTTTGTGATACCTAAGGTATTAATCTTGCAGCTGCCTACAATTTCCTGGCATATTTGTCTTCTAATTCCTGTTGACTATTTGGGGGCCTATAGTACACTCCCAACAAGATTATCACTCAGCTCCACCCATATGGCCTCACTGGACAACATTAGTAATGTCATCTTGGACTACTGCTGTGTGACCCATCTTAACCAATAAAGCAACACCCCCCTCCTCTATCTTGCCTGTAGCACCTGTACTCTGGAACATTAAGCTGCCAGTCCTGTCCTTCTCATTTCCAGGTTTCCATAATGGCTACAACATCCCAGTCACATTTATCTGGCCATGCACTGAGTTCATCTGCCTTAACGGTCAGTCCTCTTGCTTTAAAATACATGCAATTTAATTCAGTCCTTCCTTGTGGCCTGCCATGCTCCTGCTTATCCTGCCCCTGAATTTCCTTTCATCACGTTCCGTACTAACTTTCAGCCTCTCACCTACCTCAGTCCTGGATTGGAGTCCGCTCTCCTGCTCATCTAATTTAAACCCATCCGAGTACCACTAGTTAGCCTGCCTGCCAGGATATTGGTTTCCCTCCAGTTCAGGTGCAACCTGTCCTTCCTGCAGAGGTCACTTCTGCCACAGAGACCATCCCAATGGTCCAAAACTCTGAATCCCTGCCCGTTGTACCAACTCCTCAACCACGCATTCATCTGTTCTATCTTCCTGCTCCAACCCTCACTAGCATGTGGCACCAGGATTAATCTGGAGATCACTGCGCTGGTGGTCGTGCTTTTCAACCTTTTGCCTAACTCCCTATATTCATTTTACAGGTTCTCTTCCCTTTTCCTGCCCAGGTCATTTGCGCCAACATGCACAACTTCTGGCTGCTCACCCATCCCCTTTAGAATGGCATGCAGTTGCTCAGACATCGAGGAGACAGCATGCCATCCTGGAATCTCAATGTTGCCACAGAATCTTCTGGCTGTCACCGTAACGAAGGTATCTCCTACCACTATGGCTCTACCTGACATCACCCTTCCCACTGAGCCAGTTTGATGTGCAGACCTGACTGCTATGCTGCTCTCCCCTGATGGGTCATCCTCTCAACAGTATCCAAAAGGGTATATCTGTTTTGAAGGGGAATGGCCACAGGGATCACCTGCACTCTCCGAGTACTGTCTTTCCTCATGGTCACACATCTACTCTCTTCCTGTACCTTAGGCGTGACTCGTTATAACTCCTATGTATGAAGCTCTCATTCTCCCGGATATTCCTGGATTAATCTGAAATAGAAAAGGTTGGAATCACTCCAGAGGAGAGGCTGCATCTGTGAAAAGAGAATCTAAGTCCTTTCATCAGAACTGAAGGGTCTCGAGCAGGAAACGTTGACTGTTTCTCTTACCACAGTGCCTGGCTCATCTGCTGAATACTTCCAAACTTTTCTATATCAACTGGAGTAATACACTCCTGCATCCAGGATGAAGTTGCCAAAACACAACGCATCAGCAAGAGAACGAACTTTTAAGTTGCATTTGAAGCAACATTTTAAGATGGATGGCATAGTGGCACAGCTGGCACCTCATAATGCCAGAGACCTGGGAAAATCCTGACCATCAATGTTGTCAGTAGGGAGATGGACATTGCCCCAGGTGCTCCCACAAGCCAAAGATGTGCGTATTACCAGGGTAATTTATGTAGGATAGAGGTAGAATCAGGAGGGAAATTGACTACGATTCAAGGAGGATAAACTGGAATTAGTGCAGGATCAGATGAAATGGGTAATTAATGGTCAGCATTGATTGTGGGCTGAAAGGGGGTAGGGTACTGACATTGATAAAAAATTGGTTGGCAGACAGAAAGCAAAGAGTGGGGATAAATGGGTCCCTTTCAGAATGGCAGGCAGTGACTAGTGGGGTACCGCAAGGTTCGGTGCTGGGACCGCAGCTATTTACAATATACATTAATGACTTGGATGAAGGGATTAAAAGTACCATTAGCAAATTTGCAAATGATACAAAGCTGGGTGGCAGTGTGAACTGTGAGGAAGATGCTATGAGGTTGCAGGGTGACTTGGACAGGTTGTGTGAGTGGGCGGATGCATGGCAGATGCCGTTTAATGTGGATAAGTGTGAGGTTATCCACTTTGGTGGTAAGAATAGGAAGGCAGATTATTATCTGAATGGTGTCTAGTTAGGAAAAGTCGCTGAAAGGAAACATGCAGGTACAGCAGGCAGTAAAGAAAGCCAATGGAATGTTGGCCTTCGTAACAAGAGGAGTTGAGTATAGGAGCAAAGAGGTCCTTCTGCAGTTGTACAGGGCCCGAGTGAGACCGCACCTGGAGTACTGTGTGCAGTTTTGGTTTCCAAATTTGAGGAAGGATATTCTTGCTATTGAGGGCGTGAGGCGTAGGTTTACTAGGTTAATTCCCGGAATGGCGGGACTGTCATATGTTGAAAGACTGGAGCGACTAGGCTTGTATACACTGGAATTTAGACGGATGAGAGGGGATCTTATCGAAACATATAAGAATATTAAGGGGTTGAACACATTAGAGGCAGGAAACATGTTCCCAATGTTGGGGGAGTCCAGAACCAGGGGCCACAGTTTAAGAATAAGAGGTAGGCCATTTAGAACAGAGATGAGGAAAAACTTTTTCAGTCAGAGAGTTGTAAATCTGTGGAATTCTCTGCCTCAGAAGGCAGTGGAGGCCAGTTCTCTGAATGCATTCAAGAGAGAGCTAGATAGAGCCCTTAAGGATAACGGAATCAGGGGGTATGGGGAAAAGGCAGGAACAGAGTACTGATTGAGAATGATCAGCCATGATCACATTGAATGGTGGTGCTGGCTCAAAGGGCCGAATGGCCTACTCCTGCACCTATTGTCTATTGTTTTCATGCTGCATCTCTCTCTGACATTTTGTAAATCTATTATCTGGTAAAACCATCGTGTCCTTCTGATATGCAAGGGAGCATTTGAGCTAAATTGTGAGCAAAACTGAAATTGTGCCACTAAGCAATGAATTATGATATTTAATAAATTGGCTCCTTTTGCAATAAAGCCAGCTGAGAGCACTTATGGCTAATATCTGGCATCATTTTCAAGAGGCAGTGAAGCTCTGTCCTTCACTCCAAATAACCTGTCATTCACATCAAATTACTGGAGGCAAACATTTCTGAAATGTTTGGCATTGAGCTGCAAAAAGCTTAAAGACAAAACTGAAGCAGGTTCATATGAAATGTGCTTCTGATAATAATAGGAATCTTTTTACCCTGAATGTATTTGGTCCTTAATGTCCATTAACCATCCAGGCTAGGAAGCAGATGAAAGTTTCTACATTTGCACATGCAGCCCTTGCCCTGAAAGGCTATGGATCTAGTCAATTCGGGTTTTATTTACTGGAAGTGATCACAATCACAATGTACCAGATAAATGACTCGATCTCTGCTGCCCTCGGTGTACATTTTTGTGCTGTAAAATGGCTGCCCACAATAAGACAGGAAACACTTCCTGGTGATAATTCATTGGCTCCTTTCAATGAATTCTCCACTTCAGGGGCCCTGCGGCTTGGCCCAGTTTGATTGGTTAGTTTTACTCAATGCCACATCTATGGAATGGGGAAAACTGGGATAATATTTTCTGCCAAAGACCCTTCGCCAGTTCTGTTTCTCACTCTGCACATATTGCCAGACCTGCTTAGTGGTTTCATGACTTTTTGTTTTGACTTCACATGTTCAACAGCTCTGGTAGTTTTTTTTCCCATTCGGAGCTGTGTCAACACTGATCATTAAGCAAATCACCTTGACTGCAGGTGGCCTTCTAGAGTAGTAGAAAGTCTACCAATTTACACAGGTGATTGCCCAACTCATCTCCAGTCCAGCACAACAGCCTCCAAAACAATTCATTCCTCATTCCCCCACATTAAAAGGGACTCATTTGCAGCAGTAACACGGTGATTCACCTTAGGAATGCACAGCAGGAAGTACTCGTGTAAAAAAAGAATGTATTTATTAAACACAATGGAGGACATCCCTAAGTGGTTCCAAACCACTTTGAACTCAGGTTGCTGATGTTACAATAGACAATAGGTGCAGGAGTAGCCATTCGGCCCTTCGAGCCAGCACCACCATTCAATGTGATCATGGCTGATCATTCTCAATCAGTACCCCGTTCCTGCCTTGTCCCCATACCCCCTGGCTCCGCTGTCCTTAAGAGCTCTATCTAGCTCTCTCCTGAATGCATTCAGAGAATTGGCCTCCACTGCCTTCTGAGGTAGAGAATTCCACAGATTTACAACTCTCTGACTGAAAAAGGTTTTCCTCACCTCCGTTCTAAATGGCCTACCCCTTATTTTTAAACAGTGGCCCCTAGTTCTGGATTCCCCCAACATTGGGAACATGTTTCCTACCTCGAATGTGTCTAATCCCTTAATAATCTTGTATGTTTCGATAAGATCCCCTCTCATCCTTCTAAATTCCAGTGTATACAAGCCTAGTCGCTCCAGTCTTTCAACATATGACAGTCCCGCCATTCCGGGAATTAACCTAGTAAATCTACGCTGCACGCCCTCAATAGCAAGAATATCCTTCCTCAAATTTGGAGACCAAAACTGCACACAGTACTCCAGGTGCGGTCTCACTAAGGCCCTGTACAACTGCAGAAGGACCTCTTGTTATGAAGGCCAACATTCCATTGGCTTTCTTCACTGCCTGCTGTACCTGCATGCTTCCTTTCAGTGACTGGTGCACTCGGACACCCAGATCTCGTTGTACATCCCCTTTTCCTAACTTGACACCATTCAGATAATAATCTGCCTTCCTATTCTTACCACCAAAGTGGATAACCTCACACTTATCCACATTAAACTGCATCAGCCATGCATCCGCCCACTCACACAACCTGTCCAAGCCACCCTGCAACCTCATAGCATCTTCCTCACATTTCACACTACCACCCAGCTTTGTATCATCTGGAAATTTGCTAATGTATTACGTAGAACACTAATATATATCCCACAAACAGTAATGAGATATGTAAAGTGATGTTAGTTCCTGGATAAATATAGGCCAGAGCACCGTTTTGTTCTTTGACAGTACTGTGAATCTTTATTTTTACTGAGGCACACATAGAGGATACTTTGTTTAGTATCTCATTCAAAGGACATTACCTTCAGCAACCACACCACAGACTCAGGTTAGCACTGCCAGACGTTATTTCCTAAACATTAAAGTGGAATTTTAATGGATGAAAAAAGGAATCCAAGTGTTTTCTCTTATTATTTTAAAAGCGTGCAAGGATGCAAAATATTGTGTCAAGGAACAAGGTTTACAGTAGATTATTTGTGCGATGCAAATGCCGTCTATGACCACCACTGCTGTAATCTAGCAGTCTAAAGAAGGGTCTCGACCCAAAACGTTACCCATTCTTTCTCTCCAGAGATGATACCTGGCCCACTGAGTTACTCCAGCTTTTTGTGTCTATCTTCAGTTTAAACCAGCATCTGCAATTCCTTCCTACGCATTTCAATAGACAATAGACAATAGGTGCAGGAGTAGGCCATTCGGCCCTTCGAGTCAGCACCACCATTCAATGTGATCATGGCTGATCATTCTCAATCAGTACCCCGTTCCTGCCTTCTCCCCATACCCAGATTTCATCTGCTCCACTGTGAAATCTCCTCAAGGTATGTCTACTTTGAAGAAGTTCTCCTCCTCTCTCCGAAGAGAGTTCTGCAACAACCTCTCTTGCTGCTCCCCTTCTGTGATTCCTCCTGCTCTCTGACTCTACGACCACGTTTTAACCCAGACCCACTACCACAGCCACGTGCGTTTTCTCGGTGTTTGCCTGCACCTCCATCTTCTACCTCGGGGATTCCAACTCCGGTTCCAGACATCCCAGTTCAAACCCAACCCGACTCACAGGTGCTGACAGTCGATCAGCCGCTTTTCGCAACAGTTCTCCTGTGCCTTGCGCTCTGCATTGGCTGCGATGTGCCAACACCAGCAGGCCCTCGCTCTGAGTCTTCCGCAGCTCCGGGCCTCGCTCACCCACACCTGCAACGGACCCCAAGTTTACTTCATTCTACGCCAGATCCACACCTTCAACAAACGTTTCGTCCACCTGGAGTAGTCTGAAGAAGGGTCTTGACCCGAAACGTCATCCATTCCTTCTCTCCAGAAATGCTACCTGTCCCACTGAATTACTCCAGCTTTTTGTGTAATCTAGCCAATGATTAATTAACATGGATCAATTTTCTCTTATTGGTGTCAGTTAAGGATAATTATTGTCCCGGACACAGGATAATGAGTTGTTTTCAAATATAAAGTTCATTCTAACAGCCAAAATTTTATTTTTGTTGCTGCATGCTAAAATTACTAAATGCCGTTTGTTACATTGTTAAATAGAGTATAATCTATGCCAGATTATACATAGTGTTAATCAAAGCGATTGCTTGTCACTTTCTATAGCCTCCCGCAGTGTGACTAGCAACCTGTGTTCTTAAAAAGACAGTGGTGTGAGGACTGTGCTCCCTCCACTATAACCAAAATCTGTTATAAAGAGGTCCATAACAATCAGGGTAGACTGTAATACTATTTGATCTGTCACATACATCTGTAAAGGCAGGCAGGAACTATGATTAAAGTCTCATCCTAAAGGCATCCATCAACATTGGAGCCACAAAACTTCACTGGGGTGTTGGTCAGGTCTTGGTGCTCAGGTTTCTAGCATAGGACTTGGACATACAAGCCGCCGACTCTTGAGTTGTCATTCAGGGGAGTTTTCTGCCACCAGGAGTTCAGCATGAGGTGATCTCACCAATGTAAACGGCTGATAGAACGGCGGCATATAGGCAGTTTCCTCCAAGGGGAGACTAGACTAGAGTTGTAGTTTTTGGATAAAAGCTGACATTTAGGATAGAACTAATCTTGCTCAGCAAGGGTTGTAATTACTTGTCCCAGCAAACTCCAAAATTCAATTGTTGATTGTACTCAAGCTTGTGAACACGAGTTAAACAGTGTTAGAGAAAAGTAACATTTTATTCCATTAAAGCCTAGAGATATTCTCAGTTGATTAAACTTTAGCGATACAGCGCAGAAAATGATCACCACGTACATTAGCACAATCCTACACATTAAGGACAATTTACAATTTTACCGAAGCCAATAAACCTACAAACGTCTTTGGAGTGTGGGAGGAAACTGAAGCACTCAGAGAAAACCCATGCAGTCACGGGGAGAATGTACAAAGTCCGTACAGACAGCACCTGTAGTTAGGCTCGAACCTGGGTCTCTGGCACTGTAAGGCAGCAACTCTACCACTGCACCACTGTGCTGTCCCTTTTGTTAAAATCATTATTAACTGAAACAACAGGACAATTTTCAGCCTCCAATATTCTCTCCTACTTCACATGGCCTGACTCACAATGGGATTATCTTACGAGGCAACTCTCCTGAAACCATCTCCCAGTAACCATAGAGCAAGCATTAAGGCCAAGTTCAACAAGCTATTCACTCATAGGAATGACTTAAATGTTCATTTTTTGGGCTAGGTCAGTATTTATTGCCCTCGAGAAGGCAGGGGTTAGCTGTCCTTCTGGCAAAGATGTGCCCACAATGCTGTCGAAGAGCTTTGGGCTTTGGGCCTAGCAACAATGAAGGGACAGTGAACATATTCTAACTCAGGATAGTGCACAACTTGATGGGCAGCCTGTAGACGTTGGTGTTCACATTCATCGGAAGTCCTTGTCCATCCCAGCAGAAGAGGTCACGGATTTGGGAGGCACTGCTGGGGGTGCATGGGTAAATAACTGTAATGGACTTTGCTGCAAATGAACCAGAGTTTATTCTTTGCCAACATTCACACTTTCCGAAGCCAGTGGCATCGGGAGAAGGGGGACAATTATATTTTTTCATAATCAAGGGTCTCAAGGTAAATCAGCACGTGACCCCACTCCAGAGATTAGTGACACACCACACTGTTCATTCTGTCAACTGTAGTGGTATAGTGAAAACCTTTGTTTGTATGCTGTCCAATCAATTCATACTTTACACGAGTACAATCAAGTGATGCACAAGTAGAACAGTCAAAAATACTACAGTGCAGAGCAGTGTTCCAGCATTATGGCATTAGTTACAGAGAGAAAGTCCAAGGTTCATTGTGAGGTAGATTATGAAGGAACTAGTTATTGATGTCAAGAAGCAAGGTGTACATACCCCAATTAGTATCAATGGTGCTAAAGTGGAGATGGCTGAGAGCTTCAAATTCCCAAGCATAAATATCACCTGGGAGATTGGGACTACACCCCCTGCTTTATGGGAGGACTGTTCAGTAATCTGATAAGTAGGTAACAAGCCTGAACCTGGTGATGCGTACTTACAAGCTTTTCTATACTCTGCCTAACGGGAGTGGGAAAAGGAGGGAATAACCGGAGTGAAATAGGTCCTTGACTAAGTTAGTTGCTTTCCCCAAGGCAGCGTATAGTATAGATGGAGTCAACGATGAAGAGGCTAGTATGTGTGATGGAGAAGGTTACATCCACAATTCTCTGCAATTTCTTGCATACCAAGCTGCAATGCAGACCAAAAAAGATGCTTTCTACAGTGCATTTGGAGAAGTTGGCAAAAGTTGCTGAAGACAAGCTGAACTGCTTTAATTTTCTGAGGAAGTAGAAGCTTTAGTGTACTTTCTTGGCTGTAGTACAAAATGTAGTCGACCCAGGACAAACTGTTTGGGATATTTACGCTGAGGAACTTGAAGCACTCAACCATCTCCACTTTGGCACCATTGATGCCGATTTGGGCACACACTCCACCATGCTTCCTGAAATCAAGAACTAGCCCCTTCATCTTGCTAACATTGAGGGAGAAGTTGTTTGTCTCAACTCCCATGTTACTAAGCTCTATTTTTACTTCCTGTACCAAGTCTCCCTATTACACGAGATCAGGCCCATTACTGACGTGTCATCTGCAAATTTGTAAATGGAGTTAGAGCAGAAATTTGGCCACAGAGTCATGAATGCATAAGGAGTATAGCACCAGTGAGGCACCAGTCTTGAGAATTATTGTGGAGGATATTTTACTGCCTATCCATACTCATTATGGTCTATGGGTCCAGTGGCAGAGGGAGTGCTTATTATTAGGGCCAGGGGTTTGGAGACGGGTTTAGTTGGGATTATGGCGTTGAAGGTAGAACTATAGACATAGAATCATACAGCATTGAAACAAGCCCTTCAGCCCAACGTCCATGCCAACAAGATGCCCCATCTGGGCTAGTCCCACCTGCCTGCATTTGGCCCATATCCCTCTAAATGTTTCTGATCCATGTACCATCAATAAATAGGAGTCTGATGCACATCGTTGTTATCTAGATGTTCCTACGATAAGGGCAGATGGCATCTGCCATGGACCTGTTGCAATGGTAGGCAAAGTACAGGGGATCAAGGCTGACTGCAGGTCTGGAGATAATAGCGTCATTAAGTCTCCAGAAACACGTCATAATGGTGGAATTTCAGAGCCAGTGGATAGTCATCAGCAAGGCATGCCACCTTGCTTTTCTTTGGCACCAGGAGAATAGTGGTCTTGAAGCATGTAGGGACCTCAGAATGGAGTAGGGAGAGGGAAAAGTTAAGGATGGCTGTGAATACTCCAGTCAACTGGCCGCGCAGGTCTCGAGGACGTGACCAGGTACTCCCCTGAAGGCCACTGTGTGATCTGCGACAGCAACCGTAGTTATAGTCGCACCCGAGTTTGTCGGGCGGATTACATCATTCCAGAGACCTTCTGATTAAGGTAAATATAGAATGCGTCTAGCTCAACAAGGAGGGGCACATTGTTGCCAGCGATACTGCCCGAATTCACCCAGTAGTCCGTGATTGCACGCAACCCTAGCCACCATTGATGGATGTCCATGTGCCAATCCCGGGACTCTATCTTGGTCTGGAATTCCCTCTTGGCATCCTTGGTAGCTGTGTGAAGGTTCTAAATAGATTTTTTGTACCGCTTGGGATTGTTTGACATGAATGTTGCAGATTTGGTGAACCAGGAGGTCCATTGTTTCTATTTGAGGAATATTTGTATGGTCTTCTTCAGCGTGCATACCTCTGCAGACTTACCGATGATGTATGTGACGGCAGTGGCATACTCATTTAACTGAGATGTTTAAAACAGTTAAGGGGTTGAAAAAGTATATTAAAACAAAAGGCAACTAAGGGACACAAGTAGCTGACGAAAGGAACAGAAGCGGATTTAGAATTTTCCTCAAGTTAGCAAAGAACAGTAGGTGGATTTCATAAATGGACAAAAATATCAGATGAAATAAAATCCAAGATCATGATAAAAGTAGATGGAGTGGGATTAATGGAAAACATTAAAATAGTTAGAACATTTGGATAGGCTGAGTGACCTTCCCTTTACATACATTTTCATTCTAAGAACGTAATTGTTAATATTTAATATTTAATGCTATGATCAAAATTGCCAGAGAATTTGCTGGACCCATTCAAATCTGTTGTAATTGGAAGGAACAGGAAACACACCATATAATGGGAATGAGTATAATGCCACCAAAATCTCCACAGAACAGGAGCTAATTGGATAAACGGAAAAGCTGGAAGAACTCAGCGGGTCAGGTAGAATCTATGGAGGGAAATGGACAGACGACATAATGGGCACACTGGTAAAGTTGCTGCCTTACAGCATCAGAGACCCAGGGTTGATCTTGACCAAGGGTGCTGTCTATACGTTGTTGTTCATTCTCCCTGTGACTATGTAGGTTTTCTCCGGGCGCTCTGGTTTCCTCCCAAATTTCAAAGACATGCAGGTTTGTAGGTTAATTGGCTTTTGTAAATTGTCCCTAGTGTGCAGGATAGAACTAGTGTAGGAGTGATCTCTGGTCGGCGTAGACTCGGTGGTCCGAAGGCCCTGTTTCCACATTGTATCTTTAAGCTAAACTACAGATGGGAACCCTTCTTCAAGATTGAAAACAGGGCTTAGAGTCATTGATTTCCCATCAATTTCAATGCTTCTTGGGAATATCATCTTCCAAGAAAATTTAGTTAAAGAGGAACAAGCTGATTCCTTGTCAGTATTTTCACCTCCACACCTCTAAGGCAGGTCATATTCCTGTTAGGGGGAATCTCGCTCTGTACAAAGGGGCTGCCAGGATTCCAATGACCTTCAGAAGGTAGACCATTACCTTTATAAGACCAGTGATCGTGGGAAGTTTCACATAATTGCAAGTTTGTTCATTCCATCATAACCAAGTCTACGGATGTTCTCATCTCACGATCACATGCCCTGACCAGGGGATACACAACAGGCTTGAAGCCTGGTTGAATTTGTCTCTTCTGTCACACCACAGCTAACTGCAGCCTGCCAACATTCCCTGTCTATGGCCATTTGAATTAACCAAACCAGTACTTCATATGGCTCCAGCCTGGTCAATTTAACATTGGTAACATCACTGACCTCACAGAGTGTTGTTGACCCATACCCCAGACGTACATGTCTACACTGATTTGGCAATGCCTTAACTCCCAAAACGTCCATGCCCTCTCACCTCTGTGATGTCCTCTCTCCCTGTATGCCCACCCCAACCAGTACAGGAATGGGATTAATGTTGAATCAGCATAAATGATTGGCATGGGCTCAGAGCCAAAAGCCATGTTTCATGCCGTCTTTCTCTGTGACACCTTCACCTCTGCAAGTCCCTCGGAGTGAGGGGGTATGGGGAGAAGGCAGGAACGGGGTACTGATTGAGAGTGATCAGCCATGATCGCATTGAATGGCGGTGCTGGCTCGAAGGGCTGAATGGTCTACTCCTGCACCTATTGTCTATTGTCTATTGTCTTACAGCTGCCTGTGCCTTGAACCTGTACAATTCTCCCCTCTGCTTAAACCATTTGACTTCACTTCATCTCCCCAAATCTCATTACGCCAGCATCTTTTCACTGGGTGTGCAGGTACCATACCAAGCCAACAGTTCAACAAAGTCTGCAAATGCATTTCTAAATTAATTTCTGGGTACAAAACAAAAATGATGCTATTGCCTTGAGTAAATTCACGTTTGAATCAGTAATACATCTCCGGTACAAGATTAAACAAGTCAACTATGGTGAACAGTTAACTACAAAATATAAGCCCCTCGCTGGGGTCTCCAATTGCAGAAAACTACAATGCAACTACAGGGATGAAAATGGAACATGAAATCGCACACACTGACTGCATATCGTTCAGCACCGACCCAATATGTAAAGTCCAACATCCATGGGCTAGATAACAGGGGCAGAAACACAATGGGCGGCTGAGGGAGGGGGCAATGGAGCAATCGCGTTCCCTGCTTGGTTCCTTTGCGTCGTTTACCTGGTCATCTTTTTGCTGGTTCTTGGCTTTGGTATCCAGGATGTGGTAAGTGCTTTCGTTATCATCATGAACGTAATAGATTAAGCGTAAAGGCCACGTTATTTCTTGCTGAGTCGTGTTGCTGCTGTGGTTCAACGTTGCACCAGTACCTGCAACCGACGAGTCTTTCTCAGCATTGCTCAGATGCAGAACTGTTCGTGACAACCAGAATAGAGAAAAATAAAAAGCGTCTCCGCTTTGCATCTTCAATCGATTGCAGAGAAATGCAAAAAAATAAAGGGGCATGGAACACAACTTATTTATTAAGAGAAATGTGTGCACGCATCCCTCCCCCCCCCAAAAAAACTTCTAAATTGCAGCAAATTAAAAATCCCAGATGTTCACTGCTCATTTTGGTTGCTTGTTGCTAAGGAAACAAATTCCCTTTGGTTTTTGGAATTCACTGCAAAGACACGTCTCAAATGATTCAACCCCCCAATACGAGAAATCCAAACGTTGCACACAAGGCAAGCCTGCACTTGGCGAGGAAAGGAGGGAAGGGGGTGAATTTGCATTTAAATAAATGATTCGAGTACTTCTCCAGACACACTCTGCAACCCGGAGTATCTGCAATGCCAGTCTTCATGCAGCGTATTATTGATCCAGCACTGCACTGAGATCCCACGGTACCCTGCGCTGCATTTCACTATTCTCCCCTCTCTCAATATATACATATATATACACACACACACACACACACACATTATATATATATATATATGTTTTTAAAAATAGCATTTGCAATGTTTCGCCCCTTCCTTACGTACCCGTTGCACCAAAAAGCTGGAGGATGGAGCACAGAATCAGAGCCAAAAAATAGTAGCACCCGGCAGGAATCATGATTCATATTTGTCTGCTATTTCTTTGTCGTTGGTTCATTCCTTCTCCCTCCACCGCCTGCTTTCTTGATGCTCTGCTCAGGGGAAGGTGTCAATGCGCGACGACTGCTACCATCTTGCTCTCCCTCCTTTTTTTCCCCCCTCTCTGCCTCAGGAATGCCTTACTGTGGACATCTTGACTGTACGACCGGAGCAGGTGCCGCACCTGCGCACTCAGGATCCCTCCCCCCTCCTCCTCCTCCTCTCCCAAAGCCACACTCGATTCCGGGCTCCACCAATGCAACACACGAGCCGCACTTCTCAGGGTTTTTTCTGCTGAATTGTCAGG
Organism: Rhinoraja longicauda; assembly: GCF_053455715.1. NCBI lineage: Eukaryota > Metazoa > Chordata > Chondrichthyes > Rajiformes > Arhynchobatidae > Rhinoraja > Rhinoraja longicauda. Next base: position 36,073,244 of record NC_135960.1, read on the forward strand.
GAACGAATTAAGCTCATTTGTAAATTTATAATTGATGCGGGAAATGATGTTGTGCAGTTTGCATTACTGAGACCTAAATTTCCTTTTGATGTATTCATGGCATGAATAACAAAAAAAAACAAGGAATTGCAGTTATATAGCTGCATAAGCATTCTCCAAGGAGCGCTTTATAGTCAGTGAAGTACTTTCGAAATGTAGAGAATGTCCATCATAGATCCTAGGATACCTATGAAAAATAGCTGTGAGTTTACATTCTGCTTCAAGGGCTTAAGACAAAAAATCATTATATTGATGTTATTGGAATACAGTAAGAAAACTGGTCTTGCAGCCCACTGAGTTTGCACTAGCCATCAACCACTCATTTACATTAATCCTACACAAACCTATTTTATTCTCCCCACATTCAGACAGTCAGAACCTTTGTCCCAGGTGAGAGGAGGAAAGTTAAAAGGAGATGTGCGGGGCAAGTTTTTTTACACAGAGGGTGGTGGATGCCTGGAACATGCTGCCAGGGGAGGTGATGGATACAGATATAATAGTGGCATTTAAGAGGCTTTTGGATAGGCACATGGATAGATAGGCACATGGATATGGAGTAAAATGAAACATGTGTTGGCAGAGAACATTAACTTAACCTGGCATTATATCTGTGTGGATATCATAGGCCAAAGAGCATATTCCTGTGCATAGCATTCTATGTTCTATTCCCATCAACACCCCCACCTCCCAGATTCTCCCACTCACACATACTAGAACCAATTTATCGTGGCCAATTAATTACCATCCATACATCTTTGGGATATGGGAGGGAACCAGAGCACACAGGGGATACCCACATGGGCACAGGGACAATGTACAAACTCCACACAGACAGCGCTCAAGGTCAGGGTGGAATGTGGTAATCTACTTTGTGTGTGTGCATCTCAGTCAACATTGTTAAACAACATAACCATGTCTTTAGCTTTTTCTCAAAGGCTTACATAGCCATTAAACACTGTAAGAAATCCTGAAAGATGTCTCTAAATTTAAGCCTTCCTCGTGGTCAAAAATAGTGTTTGAAGGGGATCAGAGGACGATCATTTAAAACCTGCGTGCATCAGAACTCGTAGAGGTTGGTGAATGTCTGGAATTCTCTACTCTGGAGAGTCATGGAGCCTGGATCATTGGGGGGAATTAAAGAAGATATAGATTGTGTTTAGAAAAATCAGGGAGTTGAGAGCTATGGAGAACTGACACAGAAGAGATGAGACCTGGAGCAAATCAGCCACATAATTTTGGATGGCAGGACAGGCTTGAGGGGCCGAGTGGCCTACTCCTGTCCTATTTTCTTATGGATTTAGCTTTTGATGGATTCATAAGGTGGAGGGTAGATTGATTATGTTATGTGTGGTGTGTATCTCCTTGCTGACCAACACTGTCCAAAGATTTGTTAACGTGTTTTTGGTGAGTGGGTTTCACTGGTAAGGGTTGTCAGTTACAGCACATCCCTGGTCGTCCTTGGTGATGTCCTAATGGCCTGACTTCAAAGAGCCAGGGTATTGACCAAGCAGTGACTCCACTCCTTCCTAAACTATATTCCCTAACATTCACTTGATATTCTTTCTTATTGTTGCACTAATGAAGGGACAGCCACAAGCCTTTGGGGAGTCAGGAAGTGAATATTCAAGTCAAGTTTATTGTCACATTTACAAATACAGAGAGGTATAGGTAAAATTAAAATCTTGTTTGCGGCAGCATCTCTTCCACATAAACTCAGACAACATACCTAAGACATAAATTATACATAAATTCTGCAGGACAATGACAAAAAAAGCCGCAAAAAAAGGACATTAATTCAGACAAAATTAGTAAAATCAAATCCATAATAGTCATGGTAGAAGTGGACCATAGTGTTCCATTGCCAAGGTAGGATTAGGGTTTTGTGGGCCAGTTCAAGAACCTAACAGTTGTAGGGAAGTAGCTGTTCCGAACCTGGTGGTGTTTGACTTCCGTTTCTATATTTCCTACCCAACAGCAGCAACAAGAGAGCCTTATCCGGGATGGTGGGGATCCTTGATGATAGATGCCACCATCTTGAGTTAACACTTTGTAGATACTTTCGATGGTGAGACTGCTTTGCCTGCGAACGACTAGTCTTAGTCCACCATTTTCTGCAGCTTCTTGCGTTCCTGTGCATTGGAATTGCTGAACGAGGCCATGATGCAACCAGTCAGGATACTTTCTATAGTGTACCGGCAAAACTTTGTTACAGTATTCACTGACATGCTGAATCTCGTTAAGCTTCTAAGAAAGTAGAGGTGCCTTCTTCATGTTCTTTGTGCTGGGCCCAGATTGATCATCCAAGATGTTAATGCCCATGAATATCACCTCAGAATACCCAGCCTAGAACCTGCTCCTATTACCACAGTGCTTACATTCTTGGTCCAAAATAATTTGTTGATATTGATGGCAAGTAATTCAGCTGTGACAATGTCATTAAATACCAAGGGAGTTGATTTAACCTTTTCTGGTTTAAAAAGGTCACTGTCTTTATGTTAACATTGCTTGACATACAATGTCAAGTTTTGGTCCAATGATTAAGCAATAGAGTTGAGGGACCTGTTTTTGACAAATTTCCACTCTGCAATATTTAGATGTGATAAATAGTTTGCTATTGCTTCTACTAATCAGCTTGTCTTTCAACAAATTGCATTATCAGCTTATTAAGTAGCAATGCCATAATTTTTAACTCAGATACTTTCTGCTATAATTCTGTTCACTTGCATCTCCTTGAAGATTCAATCTCTCTTTCTCCCTCGCCAATTTATTATAATCCCCGCATTTCCGCAATTTGCATTGCTTTCAGAGTACATATTGTAAATGGAGGTTAAAATCTAGAGGCCCTACTATAGCTCATGTGCTTCCAAATGTGATAGCAATCCTCTAGCTAGTGCACCCTGTCCCTTCTCTTTAGAAAATTACTTACCCATTTCTGCACTTTACCTATGAGGGGCCCTGAAGGAATCTCACTCTCAATGAGCATGTGTGTCTAGAATACATAAACTAGTTTAATTTGACTGATGGAGACTTTCAAATGGTTGTTAAAGTAGTATCCTGTCCCCTCCATTCAGGGGAATGTAAAGGTTTCCAAGGCACTATTGGAAGTAGAACACAGGACCACGTCCCTAGTAACTCATCCAATATACCTCCAACAATGCAAAAAAGCAAGTCTGCTCAATGCTGATTCTGGGAACTGGCTGTGAAAAAGTTTGCTTAGTTTTTTTACAACAGTGACTACACTTTTAAAAGTGCTTCGTTAGCTATGGCACCTGCAGACATCAGAAAAATGCTACAAAATTGCGTGTTCTCATTCTCTTTCCTTTTCATATCTTTGGAAATCAGGAGGGTGAAAAGGGGGCAGGAGATAGCTCTAGCAGATAATATTAAGGAAAACCCAAATAAATGTTCTGTACATTAGGGAAAGGAGGTACCTAGACAGAGAATATGGCCCATCAGAAACCAAAACAGTCATCTCTGTGTGGAGCCACTGATGAGCAAGGTCCTCAACAAGTATTTCTCCTCTGTTTTCACTGTGGAGAAAGACATGAAGACTGGAGACCAAAACTGAACCCATACTCCAAATGTGACTTCACCAACATCTTGGGACGGTAAATGAAAGTGTCTTGAGGACAATCAGTATTGCGGTTGAGGATATGCAATACGTCCTAAGGAGTATGAAGGTAAACAAACCTCTCAGTCCTGATCAGAGATATCCAAGGACACTGTGGGAAGCTAGAGAAGAAATTGCAGGCAGCCTGGCTGAAATATATGTATCATCATCAAATATAGGTGAGGTGCCGGAAGATTGGAGGGTGCCTAATCTTGTGCCTCTAGTTAAGAAGGACTGCAAGGAAAAATCTGGGAACTGAGAATGTACAAGGCAGGATGAATAGGTTTCCGGATGACTCTAAAGTAGGTGATATTGTAGAGAGCGAAGATGTTTATCAAAGGTTATCAAAAGTTATCAAAGGTTACAGCAGGATCCTGATCAGTAGTGCAAGTGGGCTGAGGAATGGTTAATGGAATTTAATGCAGATAAGTGGGAGGTGTTGCATTTTGGGAAGTCAAACCAGGGCAGGACCTTCACAGTGAATAGCAGGGCTCTTTGAAATGTTGTAGAGCTGAGAGATCTGGGAATCCATGTACAAAGTTCCTGGAAAGTGGCGTCACAGGTAGATGGAGTGGTCAAGAAGGTTTTTGGCACATTGGCTTTCATCAGTCAATGTTTTAAGTATAGAAGTTGGGATGTTATGTTATAGTTGTTCAAGATGTTGATGAGGCCACATTTGGAGAATTGTTTTGTCAGTTTTGGTTACCTTACTATAGGAAAGATGTTGTTAATCTGGAAAGAGTGTAGAGAAGGTTTACAAGGCCGTTGCCAGGACCCAAGGGCCTGAGCTACAGGGTGAGGATGGGTAGGCTAGGACTATTCCATGGAATGAAGGAGGATGAGGAATGATCAGAGGAATCTGAGGGATTCACATTCATCTTCAATTTCGCTCTGATTGGCAGTATCTTTGTCATTGATCTCCTTCACTGCTTCTCCCAACTGCAGTCTTTCTACTAATGAATTATTGAAGCATTCCCTTGCTCTTGTAGCAGTGCACATTATTGGGAACATCTGAAATCTTTAGCTTTCCCTTCTATTCAACTAGTAACAGCTACAGCCACTCCTGAACCTCGGCAACCTGCCTTTGGGGTCTAGACACACAACTCGTTACAGATTGTAAGCATCCAGTTTCCTTTATTTCTTCACATCTGCCTTCTACTTGTTAAGATGCTACATTACAAGTCTTCAATTGTTCCCTTCCTTGAATAGTTTCCTTGCAACTATTTACTCATTGTTCCCAGTTCACTTGTTTAACAGTTACAGTTTGCATCTCTGGTCCACCAAGATTAGAGCAGAAGATTCTTAGTGCAACTTGACCAGAGTTTTAATTAGATGGGCCAGTTTCTGGCTATCCACCTCATCTATGTCATAGAGTCATAGAGTGATACAGTGTGATCAGGAAAGGAAATGGCCAAATTGTATAGAATCACCAGCAATTATTCCATATGTAGAGGCCATGCCTGGAGACTGTTAGTACATCCTAGATCCTCAGGGGAGAGTTAATGCTCATTGGGATTGTGTTATAACTTACTGGATTCCCTGATGCCTTAATATTTGTAGGCAATCCTGTGGATCGTCGTGATATATGCAGGAAGTTTTGAGAGGTATATTAATATTTGCAAGGAATCTCCAGTAGAACGTAGAATGTAGAATGTCTGAAGAAATGGTCTCAACCCCAAATGTCACCTATCCTTGTGGAAACCCTTGGATTTGTTTTAATGTTTATAGGTGAGATCGGTATGTGTATTTATGTTGATAGGTGATAATGGAAGCTTGTTAATGTGTGTTAACAATTGCACAAAATACTTTGAGGATGTTAATATCTGCAGGGTGTCCAGCGAGTGTGTTATTTGTAGAGTCTGCTAATCTTGTATCAGAGTGCTCTCTTTGGGAAGGGTGGGCTGGCTTTGGAGGGAGAGCAATGTATATTTGCTGGGGTTATACCTGGATCCAAAGATTCTAGGTTGCAAGGAGAGATGGGGTTTGATTCCATGGAATTTATTGGTTACAGGATAATTTTGTTGGTTTACACAATATTAAGAAGAATATAGTAGTTGTTCAGAAACAATCGGTGAGAGATTCAGCCCAATCTACTAATTGAAACTGGACAATTTCAGAATGAAATTAGAAAACATATACATGCAGAGGGTGGCAGAAATATGGAATTCTGATAGATTGATAATCTGATAGATTTTTGCCAACCAAAGAGAGGAGAGGATGTCGGTGAAAGGCAGCCATGAGGCCAATTAATTGATCAGTCATGATCCCATTGATTGATGAGTAGGATAAATTCCTGTTCAAATATATGGAAGGAAATCAGGTTATGTTTAATATTTTCAGATCATTACACAGCAAACCTTGAAGTAATATTCAGCAGATAGTTATCAGTCATTTATTTTTACATCTCACTCACTGGGCCTGTGCTCATAATAGCATTAGGACTATCTTTCACTCACTGAATCTCCTTCTTTGGAGCAATTATTAAATCAAAATTTGCACATGATAATAGCTTCGAAAGACAATGCTGGATTGTGGGGAGTATATTAAGAGGACAAGTATAGATAATGGAGCCACTACCTCACAACTCCAGAGACCCGAGTTCAATTCTAACCTCCGGCATTGCCTGTGTGGAGTTTGCACATTCTTCTTGTGACCACATGGTTTTCCTCTGGGTGTTCCAATTTCTTCCCATGTCCCAAGAATGCGCATTGGATCACTATAAATTGACCCTCTGCATGTAAATGTTTCCTAATTGGTAGACTCTGGGGTGAGTTGAAGGGAGATTTTTTTTAAATGATATTGTGGGATATAGGATTTGTGTACATTTGTGATCTATGATTGGTGTGGACTTCCATGCTATATCTTTCTCTTGGGTTCAAGACAAAGAGAGGAATTGAGAGGTATGGTTTCGGAAAGTCTTTGTTAGACAACACAGCACCTAACCATGTGAGTAATATTCTACAGATGCAAAGACACAAATGACTGCAAATGCTGGAATCATGTGCGAACTAAACATTCTAGAGGAACTTAATGGGTCAGGCAGCATCTGTGGATGAAAATATCAGAAGAAGGACCTACACATGAAACGTCATCTGTCCATTTCCTCCACAGATGCTGCCTGGCCTGCTGAATTTTGTGCAAATTAATGATACTGGATGGACTTTGAAGCTCCCACTTTATTGTGATTAACACTCAATTCATGTTAGAAATGGGTCAGCCAGACTGTTGAATATTGTTTTCTCTAACTTCAAGTAACCCTTGTTTTCCCTCCCTCTCCGTCTTTCCCCCACACTAGTTCTCCGACAAATTTCACTGCCCTGATTAATTTTACTGTTTGTATGTCTTGCCACCTTCCCCTCAGCCAACAATGAATCATTCTAAGGGGCATGTCCCACTTAGGTATTTTTTTAGGCGGCTGCCGGCGACTGCAATAGTCATAGCTGTTCGCCGAAAAACCGGTGACTGGACCCCCCCACAACAATGTCTATGACAAGCTACAACAACTTACCACCTAGTCTACATCAAGCTACGGCAAGCTACCGACAGCCGGCGACCCAATCATCACGACTTAGGACGTCCACCTACGACCGCACCTACGACAACCTACGACCACACGGCGGCAACATACGACAACCAAAATCAACCTACCGTGACAAGCTATGACAAGCTACGACCGTGTCGGCGACAACTGAAGACAATTCACGTCATTTTGGCCTCCGGTATTGAAGCCGGTACCTGTCGCCGGTTGGCGTAGGTAGTCGCCAATGGAATTCAACAAAGTCAGCACTGGCGACAACCTACGTTACCTGGTGACAACCTGGTGACAACCCACAACAGCTCCTCCGTCAGGAGACATCAAGCTACGATCATTGGCGGCAAACAAACAGTTGTCGAAAAATGTTAAACATTTCAAAATCCAGCGGCGACCAGAAAAACGCTACAACTCTTTGGAGACTACTCACGACCATACAGGCGACACCCTAGTCTCCTGTAGTTGCCTGAAAAATCGCCTAAGTGGGACATGGGTTTAAATTTCCTTGAATGCCTTTAGCTCCCACTAAATCCAATATCAAAAATGACTAAAATTCGCAATATGATCCATGCATTCAGCAAATTCTGAACAAACTAGACAAATTGCGGTCAGCTAACTTACTTAATCGTTTGACCTTCGGCGATTGTCATATATCAGCACTGAATATAATAAATTCATGATCAGAGCAGTTGAATTCAAGGCTAGAAAATCTTCTCCATTTTCTGTTCCTTTTTCATTCTACATTGCTAGCACCAGTGAGAAGTCCGTCCCTGCCATTTAGAAAAAGCAATTAAGTGCCGTCTTCCCTCCTGCCTTCTATCTGAGTTACATTGCCTTCTGCACCTACCCTTCAACAACCAAGGCTTTTCTTTGCAGACTTTGCACTTTCTGAAGCCTTGTTTTCAAAATATCAGTGTCATCCTTCACTTCCAAATTGAGCTGATTCATGTAAAGGTCGCCTTCCTCCAAAACTTTATTCTTTCACGACCAATTTTAATATTTGAACATGTATTATGACTGGATCCATATATCGAGCAATCACAGAACATGGTCATTTGACCCATCAAGTAACCCTTGCTTTCCCTCTCTCTCTGCCCCTAGTTCTCCGACTAGTTATACTGTCATGATTAAATTTTACTGATTGTATGCCTTGTTGTCACCGTCCCCTGAGCTAACAATGCTTCATTTTCCTTGATCACCATCCCCTTTGATCTGTCATTTTCACATCTTACCCTTCCATATCTCTATGACTTTCACTTCCCTGACTCTCAGTCTGAAGAGGGTCTCGATCTGACATATCACACCTTCCTTCTCTCCAGAGATGCTGCCTCTCCCACTGAGTTACTCCAGCATTTTGTCTACCTTCAGTGTAAACCAGCATCTACAGTTCCTTCCCACACATTTGACCCATCCTGACTGTTCTGGCTCTTTGGTTGAATTATCCAATTAATCACACTCTCCTCTTTCCCAAGCATCCTGTCAGTTTTCCTCTTCAATTATTTATCTAATTCTCAGTTGAAACTTGCTATTTACTCTTAACTTCTATCATCCTTTCTGGCAGTGCATGCATATTTCCTGGCAATGTAGGAGACCATTCAATTCATCAAGTCAATGCCGGCTCTTTGTGCAATCCTATCAAACCCATTCTCCCACTTATTTCCCAGTGACTTATTATTTTGCATATGTCCATTGACACCAGCTCCACCCCTCGATTCTCCCACCATCCACCTACACATTAGGGGTAATTTAGCATTCAGGAATATGGTATAGCTGAAAACCATGTTAAAACAACATGATCTAAACATTGATAAAAAATTCCAGTCCAGCATACCTTGAGGAACTCAATAGATCTGTGATGAAATTTTTGAACACGTAATGAGAGAGGAAATTCTGAAGAACCTGTTTACACAAATACAAATAAGCCCCTCCAGACTCCTGCAGTGCAGCTGTCACCACAGATCTATGTGTCAACACATAAAGTGAGACAGAAGGCACAAATATGTCTGGTTCTATCCCCAGCAGGCTTTTGAAATTGGTAAACAACAGAATCATCACTGGAATAAAACCGATTTACAGTAAAACTCCGATAATCAGCCAACCAAATCCCTGCTTCCTGCACTCCCTTTAAGCTCACCAGGGTTGTTCCCATGCTTCATTATAACCCACTGAGTCATGTTTATACTGCTCCCTTTAAATTCATCTGACTCAATGGAAAAAAAAATTAAAAGGTTAATTAAAAGTATGTTGGAGTATGATTGGGACTAACATTCAATAGTATGGATAAATCTCCCAGTCCAGCACCACCAAAATCCCAAGTGTACTGGATTACCCAAATTTTAGTTTAGTTTAGGTTACAGATACTGCATGGATACAAGCCTTACAGCCCACTGAGTCCAAGACGACCATCGATCAGCCATTCACACTAATTCAATGTTATCCCACTTTCCCACTCCCTATGCACTAAGGGCAATTTACAGAGGCCAATTAACCTACAAATCCACACGTCTTTGAGACGCGGGAGGAAACCAGAGCACCTGGAAGAAACCCACATGGTCACAGGGATAATGTGAACACTCTGCACCTGAAGACAGGATCGAACATGAGTCTCTGGCTCTGTGTAATTGCAGCTTTACCAGCTGTGCCACTGTGCTGCCATGAAGCTGTTCTGCTACTTAATGAAGACACTAGAGACTACAGATGTTGGATTACTATACTGATTTTTCAGAATGCTGATAAGCTCAAGTTTACCTGACAATGCATTTTTGTGTTGATAGACAAAGATCAAGCATTACTATATTGTCATGTAGCAGGCAGTCAGGTACTACCTTAAAGGGTGGAAATAGCACACTGTGGACCACTGGAAGACAGCAAACCCCCCAAGACAGCAACCCCCCCCCCCCACCACACCCACCCCGGGGATTGCTGGTCGGTGCTGATTTGGTGGGCCGAAGGGCCTGGTTCCGTGCTGTATCTCTAAACTAAACTAAACAATGAATATTTAAAGAGAAGTTAAGTGTTTAACTTCCTGAAGTTGTTCTGCTACTCAAGAAAGGCACAAGAGACTGAAGATGCTGGATTCTTGAGCAAAATCAAACTGTGGGAGGAACTGACGGAGGAGTGTGAAAACGGATCCTAACCCGAAAAGTTGTCTGTTCATTTCCCTCTGTAGATGCTGTCTGACCTGCTGAGTTCCTCCAGTAATTTGCTTTTTACTTCCATCCAATGAGATGACTTTAGTGTTGTAAAGTGACTCAATTCACATCACCTGTCTTTCATTTTATACCATTTTGTATATCTTGTCATAAGAATCTTATTAATCTCAACATAAGTGTATAAGATTATAGGAACCGCAGGTAGGGGTATCAAAAACAAAACAACATACTGTTAAGGTAAGAGGAGGGAGCTATAAGGGGAAATATTTTGTACACAGACAGTGGTTGTATTTGGATCCAGCTGTCAGAAGAGGTGGTGGAATCAAATATAATCACTATGTTTAGAGGCATTTAGACGGATACAAATAGGAAAGGCATGGAAGGCTTCAGTCTTTAATACAGTCAAATGGGATTAATGTAGACAGGCAAAAGATCACCATGGAGGTGGAAGGCCAAATGGCCTTTTCTTGTGCTGGACAAATATATGCCGGAAAAGACTGATCATTGTACACATTTCCAATGATTACCAGGGTTAGTTATGTCCAAAATCACCTAAACTAAAGAGCAAGTACTGTTAAGGTTAAAGATTAGCTTACAGGAGATTGCTAATGGAGTTGATTGCCTGTTCAGGATCACAGTGTGAGTGAACATCATAGGTCAGATGTGTAGGAAAATAACTGCAGATGCTGGTACAAATCGAAGGTATTTATTCACAAAATGCTGGAGTAACTCAGCAGGTCAGGCAGCATCAAGGAGAGAGGGAATGGGTGACGTTTCGGGTCGAGACCCTTCTACAGACTGATGTCAGGGGGGCGGGACAAAGTAAGGATATAGGTGGAGACAGGAAGACAGTGGGAGAACTGGGAAGGGGGAGGGGAACAGAGGGACAGAGGAACTATCTAAAGTTGGAGGTCAATGTTCATACCACTGGGCTGCAAGCTGCCCAGGCTAAATATGAGGTGCTGTTCCTCCAATTTCTGGTGGGCCTCACTATGGCACTGGAGGAGGCCCATGACAGAAAGGTCAGACTGGGAGTGGGAGGGGGAGTTGAAGTGCTCACCCACCGGGAGATCAGGTTGGTTAAGGTGGACTGAGCGAAAGTGTTGAGCGAAACGATCGCCGAGCCTGCGCTTGGTCTCGCCGATGTAGAGAAGTCTGGAGCAGCGGATACAATAGATGAGGTTGGAGGAGGTGCAGGTGAACCTCTGTCTCACCTGGAAAGGCTGTTTGGGTCCTTGGATGGAGTTGAGGAGGGAGGTAAAGGGACAGGTGTAGCATAGGTCAGATTGTTGATTTATAGCTGTGAGAGCTCCAGGGGAGGCAGGGGTTCATACCAGCTCCCCAGAACAGCCTGTGTAGATGGCCCTTTGTATAGGCACCTCCCTGTGAGCATGTGGTGAGAAGTGCAAGAGGGCTATAATGAATCAGCAGTTTGTTGGGTGGTGCTCTGCAGGGTTCTGTAAGATTTGAGAAGTTTTCCCTCATTCTGAAATCAACACAAAACCAAAGAGCTGCAGTTTGGACATTTTAAACGGGAGACTGGGGCTGATAGCGGAGAAAGGCTGCAGTCAGTTTACCAAAGGATGTCACAATCTGTGGGTCCTAAAATGGCTGCAGGACCTCGTGACCAGCCACAAAAAAAGGTAAAAACCTTACATCCCAGTCTCTAGGTTTTCTGCAAAGCCATGGCCAGAACAAAGGATGGGTATTGGCCATGCAGAAACCTACGAAACCAGGTCGGAGTCCAGACACTGGGGCGCTGACATCAGCATACTCACAATGCCCCAAGCCGACCTAAACAGTTCATCTCAGTGAGGGGGCACAATAGCCCATAGAAAACTACCTGGTAGGTGATGGGAAACCAGTTAACACCCATCACCTCACAATGAAATCCCAATTTACACCTTCTGGCCATCCCCGGTATCCCCGAACATAAGCGCAGATCAGAAGAAAACCTCATACATATCTTTTTGAACAAAGAGATTCCAAGATCTGGCGGGAGATAGGACGGGTCAGAAACAGTATAACTGGCCACTACTTTTGGGTTTTAAACTCAAGAAGAAATACTGGAAGAAGAAGCTGAAGCTAGAAGAAAACCTGCAAGAAACGCAAGCAGGCAAGAAGACGGACAGGAGGCAAGAAGCGCAGAGAAAACCGGGTTCGAAGTCTGAAGTCAAGAAGAAAGTCGGAAAGAAGAACGGATGCAAGAGAGAGGAACAGGCACGCAACTCGAAAAGAAATACTGCAAAACCGAACAGCCAGTAACCCCAGTAATAACCCCATGGTGAGCATGCACTTCAAATCCTACATATCCTGGACATAGTTTAGTGTAGAGAGGAGGGTGGTTGTGAATAAACGTTGGGTGTGTATTAAAAATAGGGTTTGGTCAAGGTTGCGATGCGTCGTGCGTTCCCCATCTGACAGTCGTGTATGTGTCTTGCAGAACTGTGTTTAAGAATTCATAAGTAAAAGGGTATTCGTGTATACGTTTTGTGTAACTGTGTGTGTTTCAAGAATTCAGCGAAGAAGGTATTCGGATATATGTCTCGTGGAACTGTGTGCTTTTAAGTTTTCAGCGAAAAGGGTATTCGGGTATATGTCTTGTGAACTGTGCGTTTTGTGATTAATAAATAAAAGATATTCATGTATTCGGTATGTGTATTATAGATATGTCTTATCGAACTGTATAATAAGTATTCATGGACAATAGTCCCAAGTGCTGAATAAAAGCCCTTTTCATTTAAACCCTGGTTTTAAAATCTGGTCTGGTTGAATTTTTTCTGCACTATAAGAGCTCCTGCATCTAAGCCCAGTGTCTAGAACCGTAAGGGGTGAGTGGGTCGAACCACTCACGGGGAACCAGTGTGCACGGCCTGGTCAAGGGATCAGAGCAAGGCACGGGGACCTTAGGTCGGGCGAAAGCTCGGCGCAGAAACCCCTTACAGTTCAGAGTGTACCTCCATCAGTAGTGGAGTGAGGAATATGACTGTCAGATTAATGTCCAGGGATCTAACCCTCAGAGAGCTTCAGTTTAACAATACATCTGATTTAACAACACACTTGACTTGCTTACAGATGAGAGACAAAACACCTGGTTAAGTGATGCTGCAACAACAACCTCTCATTCATCATAACAAAATGAAGGAACTAATCATTCACTTCAGAAAGAGGAAGTTTGGAGACCATGCACCAGATTTTATTGGTGGATCAGGGGCGGAAAGATTAGCAGGTTCAAATGCTAGGTGTTTATATCTCAGATAACCTGTCCTGGGCCCACCACACAGATGTAATCATGAAGAAGGCATGCTAGCACCTCTTCTTTTTAGAAGATTCAGCAAATCACTGAATAGTCTAACAAACTAGTCAGAAAGTGTTCTGACTAGTTGCATCATGGCCTGGTATGGCAATTCTAATGTACAGGAACACAAGAGGCTGCAGAGAGCTGTGGGCTTACCCCTCACCACCTCACCTGCACGAGGTGCTGCCTCTAGAAGACAGCTTTTGTTATCAAGGATCTCCACCATCCAAGTAAGGCCTTCTTCTCACTTCTACCATCAGGCAGAAGGTTCAGAAGCCTGAATTCCCACATCACCAGGTTCAGGAAGCTACTTTCTTACAACTATCAGGTTCTTGAATTGGCCCGTTTAACCCTGATCCTCCCTCAGTAACTGTGCACTGGAGACCATCTCTTGCACTATCATAGACTTGTTTTTCTAATTGTGTAATTTTGCACTAATATCTTGTTTTTGTTTACATACTCTTTTTCTTTTCACTCTCTTGTAACATTTATGTGTAACTTATGTTTTGGTTCATTGCCTACGTCTTTGTGTCGGCGATGCTATTGTAGGCAAGATTTTCATTGTACCTGTACCTCACCATACTTGTGCATGTGAGTCGACTTGACTTGACTTGACTTAATTTCACAGTGAAACCTTTTGGAGTCAAACAACAAATATTGAGCAATTTCTCATCTGTCAATGGATTAATCCACTCCAGTGCAGAATTTGTTGGAGATGAATCGCATTATTGTAGTGAGGAAAATTAAGAAGACAGTTGGATCATTGTCCAATGGTAAAATGACATGATCTTGCTTGATCCCTAATCTGCTCTATTTTTGAGACGGTGGTAGATTTGTTGGTTGAAATTACAGCTTGCACATGGTAGATGAGAAATAGTAATGAATTCCTGAGTGCAGCTAAATTTGAAAACAATTCTCCACAATCTCCCTCTTGACAAATTCAAATGCATTTCTAAGGGGGTTGTATAGGGCCACATACGGTGATTATTGCTGCTGACTACATTTCCAATGGCTTGTCCTGTGATGAAGATCATGTCCATTTTACCTCTCGACACGTTGAAATGTATTGAAGGAAAAGCTAGCAAAACTCATGAAGGAGAAAGGAACATAAAAAGATGCTGGTATGGTTAGGATGAGATAAGGAGATAGGAGTAAGGCTTTTGATAAGGTCACTCATGGTAAGCTGATCAAGAAGATTAAGATATATAGGATTCACTAAGACTTGGTTGTATGGATTCAGAATTGGCTTATTCATAAAAGATGGGGTTGTGGTGGAAGGTAGATATTCTGACTGGAGGTGTATGATGAGTGGAGTTCCGCAGGGATCTGTGCTGGGACTCTGCGTAAATGTAGATCGGTTGGTGCATATGTTTGCTGATGACACCAACATTGGAGGTTGCAGACAGTGAAGAATGCAATGTATCAGAAGATACAGCGGGATATAGTCCAGCGTATGGTATGCTCGCCTTCATTGCTCGGGGCATTGAATATAAAAGTCAGGAAGTCATGATGCAGCTTTATAGGACTATAGTTAGGCCACATTTGGGGTATTGCATGCAATTCCGGTTGTCTCAATAGAGAAAAGATGTGGAGGCTTTAGAGAGGGTGCAGAGGAGGTTTACCAGAATGCTGTCTGAATTAGAGGGTTTCACCAACAAGGTTAGAGAGACTTGGGTTGTTTTCTCTGGAATGGCAGAGGTTGAGGCATAGATAGGATAGACAGTCAGATCCGTTTGCACAGGGTGGAAATGTCCAACATTAGAGGACATGGCTCTAAGGTGAGAGGGGGAAAGTTTAATGGCAAGTTTTTCCACAGAGAGTGGTGGTGGTGGAGGCAAATGTGATTGTGGCATTTAAGAGAGTTTTGGATAGGCACATGGAAGTGCAGGGAATAAAGAGATATTGATCATGTGCAGGCAGTTGAGATCCGTTTAACTTGGCATCTTGTTCAGCAGAAACCATGTGTGTCAAAGGGCCATTCCTGTGCTGTACTGTTCTATGTCCTATAGGCATCAGCCGTTGGACTGATTTGCCTGCTCCTGGTGTAAATCTTCTTTTGTGTAGTTGGACCAGTTTCCTTGCATCACTCTGCCACTCACAGATAGCATGTTATATAGCATGGAAACAAGCCCTACGGCCCAACTCGTCCATCTTGGCCCATATCTCTCTCATTCATTTCTATCCATGTGCCTGCCCAAATGTCTTTTAAATGTAATGTTACCTCCTTCTATCATGTTTTCTGGCCACTTGGTCCATCTATACACCACCAAAGATAATAGAGCAGAGCAAGATAGACCACTCGACCCTAAAAACCGTAGTATGTCATGGCACCATTTTAGTAGGCAGAAACTTGCAGAAACATTTTAAAAGATAAATAATAAAAATCTGTGAATTGATAGATGGGATATATTCTGCATTTTAATGGTATCATCACACATACTGTTCCCCCAAAACACTGATTACACTGCGAGAGGCATAGCGAACGGTGGATTTTGCCTACTAAAATGGTGGACGTAAAGGGCATGTCCCACTTAGGCAATTTTAAGGCGACTGCCGGCGACTAGGCTGTCGCCGACAGTTCGCCGGGGTATCGCAGGCATGATCGTGCGGAGTCTTCCAAAGATCATAGTGGATCTCGGCGCGTCGCTGAGAAATCAAACGGTTTGAAATTTTTCGGCGACAGCTGGCTTGTCACCAGGTATCGTAGCTTATTGCGGTCGCTGTTGCATGCTGTCCCCAGGTTTGATAGGTTCTCTTAAGATGCATTTAGAAGCACATAATATTAAAATAAGTAAAGTCATTTCAAAATACCATAAAATGCTTGTGTTTAACCAATTTATTTACCAACAGGACATTTGACAGGTAGATTGGAGGCGACAGTTTGACGGTCAGGTAAGCATGGGAATTTTCGCAATGTTTTTGGCCTCAGCCATTACATTTAAAGTGGGCTCCAAACCCAGATATTCAACCCAGAAACCAGCTATGCATCTCCCTTACATTTTCAAAGAATGCCCACACACTTTTCACAAAATTCCACTGAACCACTTAAAAAAAATCTTTTTTTAATACAGCTATTAGTAAACTGGAAGTAAATCAGGTTTATTCCTTGTTATAGTGAAGCTTGGTTTTTAAGTAACCCATACAAGGTGTTATAGTTCAAAACTCTCAAGTACTGACTGACTTGTCAGTGATTTCAGCGAAAATTAGGACGCCGGAGGAGCATTGACAGCGTGGGAATTTTCGCGATATTTTTGGCCTCAGCCATTACATTTAAAGTGAGCTCCAAACCCAGCTATGCAACCCAGAAACCAGATATACATCTCTCTTACATTTTCAAAGAATGCCCACACATTTTTCACAAAAATCCACTTAACCACTTTTAATTTTTTTTTTAATACAGCTATTAATACACTGGAAATAAATCCAGTTTATTCCTTGTTACAGTGAAGCTTGGTTTTTAAGTAACCCATACAAGGTGTTATAGTTAAAAACTCTCAAGTACTTACCGACTTGTCAGTGATTTCAGCGAAAACCAGGACGCCAGACAAGCATTGACAGCATGGGAATTTTCGCAATGTTTCAGAAGACGCTGTAATCTCGACCTGACTCGGCATTGTCGTGGTCATTGTCGTCGGGTAAAAGAAAAGTTTGGCGATCTGCTACGACTTTGACAGTCGCCAGCAGTCGCCAAAAAAATCACCTAAGTGGGACAGGCCCTTAATGCTCCTTTGCGTACTACACTTCAGTATAGGCGATTTCAATGGAGTGGTCCATCTTGTTCCTCTAGTATCTTTGCCCACCACCATCTATGTGAAAAGCATGCCTTTCGTTAAATCTTTTCCCTCTCACCTTAAACCTATGCCCCCTAGTTTTAAGGTAGACACAAGATGCTGGAGTAACTCAGCAGGTCAGGCAGCGTCTCTGGAGAGAAGGAATGGGTGACGTTTCGGGTCGAGACCCCTACCAGCATCTGCAGTTTTCTTTCATACCCTCTTAGTTTTAAATTCCCATGGGGAAAAGATCATGACAATCCATCTTATCTAAATCCCTCATGAATTTATAAACTGAAAAGATTTTTAACTGAAATAAGTTTCTTGACATGCAGTAAACCCTCAACTGTTTTTCTCTGATATCCTTTTGGGCATCTTATGTGCAAAGATTGGAACTGGGCAAAATTAGATTATTAAAGTCCAAGTTCTTTTAGCCTGTGGCGATGAAATTTGAGAAAATTCATTGGGAGGATTCATGCATGCGGACTAAGATATCTTTCCCCTGCCCTCTGCTTGCTTCGAGAAACATAAGAAGCCTTTAAGGAGATATTGACAGATCTGAAGTTAATCATTGAAACCGGTAGCCTTGGTGAATTGAACAAAAATCAGAATCAGATGAGAGAACATTAGAGTCAGCAAGATAGACCTGTCCTGATCAACCACACTCTCCATCACTTGGAATTGAAATAAATTCTGCAATAAATATTCTTTCAATTTAGCAGACGAGTTTCCTAAGAAATAAAAACAGAAAGTCCTGGAAACACATAGCATCTGTGGAGAGAGAGATAGATCGAGAGAGAGAGAGAGAATGAGGGGACAGAGGGTGAAAGCAAGAGCAAGAAAGAGAGAGAAAGACAGGGCTAAGGTTGTAGGTTGACAACCTTTAAGGTAACTCAGAATTTTCATGACAGAGGAGGTCATTCTATTCATTGAGTTTAAGTCAGTCCACGATGCATTCATATCAGCCCCATTGTACTGACCAGGGAATAAAGAGTTACAGAATGGGTGACGTTTTGGGTCCAGACCCTTCTTCAGACTAAATTTGGAGGGATGCATCTTCAAACTTTAGTACCACTTGCCTGATGTGAGAGGGGAGAAGAGGAAGTGACTGCGGTGAGACTCGTCCTTGATTATGCTGGTGGTCTTACCGAGGCAGCGTAAATTGTAAATGGAGTGAACGGGAGATTGGGTTGTGTGATGGTCTGGGCTGCATCCACAATTCTCTACAATTTCTTGTGGTCTTGAGTGGAGCTGTTTGCAAACCATGCTGTAATGCATTAAAATAAAATGCTTTCTACGGCACATCTGTAGAAGTTGGAGAGAGTTGTTGGGCACATGCCAAACTTCCTAAGCCTTCTAAGGAAGTAGAGGAGTTGCTGTGCTTTCTTGGCCATTGCTTTGATATGGATGGTCCAGGACAAGTTGCTGGTGATAGTTACTCCTAGTAACTTGAAGCTTTCAACTACCTCTACTTTGGCGCCATCAATGTTTACCAGGGTATGTGTACTACTTCGCTTCCTGAAGTCAATCACTATCTCCTTTGTCTTGCTGACATTGAGAGAAAAGTTGTTGTTTTGAGACCAGATAACAAGGTTCTCAATCTCCTTTCTGTTCTACATCTCGTCATTATTTGATATCCGGCCCAAAATGGTAATGTCATCTGCAAATTTGTAAATTGCGTTGGATCAGTGTTTGGCTGCAAATCGAGGGTGTTACAAGGAGTAAAGTAGGGGATAAGAACTCATCTTGGTGGAGCACCTGAGTTGAGGATTATCGTATAGGATGATTTGTCCCCTATCCCCACTGATTGTGGTCTGCTGATCAGGAAGTTGCAGTTGCAGAGATGAGTGCTGACTGTAAGTTCCATGAGTTTGGGAATGAGGTTGGATTGGATAATGCTATTAAAAATGGAGCTGTAGTCCATGAATAGAAGTCCGAGGAAGGTGTCTCTTTTATCCATGTGTTCTAGCGCCGAGTACAGGGCCAGGGAGATGACAACAGCCCTGGACCAATTGTGGCGGTAAGCAAACTGCAGTGGGCCAAGGCTGCTGGGTAGACTAGATTTAGAGAACAAGCATCTCAAAGCATTTCATGATGGTAGATGTCAAGGCCACAGGATGGTAGTCATTAAGGCATGAGATCTTGCTTTTCTTCAGCTCCATGATGATAGTGTTCTTCTTGAAGCAGCTGAGGACCTCAGAACAGAATAGAGAGAGATTAAAGAAGTCCGTGAATACTCCCGCCAGTTGGTCCGCACAGTTTCTAAGGATGCGGCCAGGGACTACGTCGGGGCCAGTTGCTTTCTGCGGATACTGATAATATTGATCAGTAAGCCCATGAGTGACGATTAACTAAGTCTTGGTGAATGTTACGATTTGTGAGAAGAACCAGTTGAAGGAAAAAACCTTATTTTGGATTATTTTAGTTTCCAGTGCTGCAGCTGTGTACACTGCATGACCTCAATCCCTGCTGAGTATAGGTTCCCAATATGACGCCAGAACGCACATTAAAACAGCAGCGCCAGCAATGATCTGCTGACCAATGATCTGCTCTGTGCCCAGTTAGCATATTCTCCACTGATAATGCCTTGGTCACAAAAACACATCAATATTGTGGGGGAGCTTTTTGTACCAGATGTTAGAAGGAAATCTGAGATTGAACCATGTAAAGTGGGTCAATTGCTTTCTGCGGATTCACCCTCAGGAAGGCTAATCTAACGTCTGCAACAGTGACCCTGGGAAGAGGCATGCTTGAGTCTGATGGGATGGATGTCATCGCCCTGTTGGCCCTCTGCTAAAAGTGAGCATAACTCCAGCTTTTTGAGCATAGAAAGCATTAAGTTAATCAGGTAGGGCCGCACTGTTACCAGTGATGTTGCTTGAATTCACTTTGCAGTCAGTTATAGTATTCATATCTTGCCATATTCTACGTGTGACTGAATGATTATACGGGGACTCGTTTTTCCCGGTATTGTCTCTTGGCATTTTTGATGGCTTTGCAAAGATCATAGAGCATTCTTGTACTGCTTGGGATCGTTTGACTAATATGCAGCGGACCTGACCTTCAAATGTAGCTCATGGTTCATCCATGGTTTCCATTTGGGGAACTCCTACGTGTTCTCACAACCTCCCACTGGGCATCCACCTATAGAGACAAGGTTGACAGCTGGTACAAAGCCTTGGAGCATTCTGATTGTTATTGTGCTGCGTTGTGAGGCTATATCGAGAGTGTCAAACAGAGCTGGGATTTAGAAATTATTCCTTGAAAGGGATTCGATCATTGTCTAAGATTCCCAGGAAAGGATGGTGGCTATTTTTGTTCTTATTGTTCATCTGATCCCATGAAACCTATATCAAATATTCTTAACAACATAACTTTTAAATCAATACACCACTGTTTCAAAATTGATCAAAAATTCTACAGTTTAATTAAAAATCCTTGTCAGATTAATATTGGGGGAATCTTACCTTCAGAGATCCTTACCTTGAGTATTTTGCAGTGAAGAATGATGCAAATATCAGTATATTATGAACATTTCATACATGAGTGGTTTGTATTACATGTGAATGAAGAGATGGCCCTTTCTCCGTCCCCAGAAGGTTGTGGGTTCAAGTCCAACCTAAAACGACCACGTCAGCAATATTGTCCAATTACCTCCGCAGATGTTGCCTGACCCACTGAGTTCCTCCTGTTGTCTGTTTTAAAAAAAATCCAGATTCCAGCAGCTGCATTTTTTGGTGCCTAGAATATTGTGAGCAATTCTGGTCTCCACAGCACAGAAAGGCTATTATTGTTCTGGAGAGGGTGCAGAGGACATTGACTAGGATGGAATGTCTCAGTCTTGAGGGGAGACTAGATAGGCTGGGTTTATTTTCCTTGGAGCAGAGATGTTCAAGAGTAGATCTTATGGAGGAGTACAAAATTATACCAGGCATAGATTGGGCAGAAATAGTCAACTTTATTCCAAAGCAAATTTTTCTTGAAATAAAGGGCATTGGTTTAAAATAAAGTTTAAAGGGAATATATAGAAGAATTGTTTTACCCAGGTGGTAGTCACAATCTGGAAAGCACTGTCTGATAGGATGGTGCTGGTCGAAACTCGATAACTTTAAAAAAGTATCTTGATGAGCACTTGAAATACCAAGGCATAGAAGGCAGCAAAGCAAGTGCCAGAAATTGGGATTAGTGAAGGTGGTTACTTGATGGTTGGCATGCACCTGGTTGGCCACAGGGCCTGGTTTTAAGCTGTATGATTCAAGGTTTCAAAGGTCTTTTATTGTCAGGTGTATCAATTAAGGTACAGTGATATGCAAATTACCATACTAAAAAAAACAACAAGGCACACAACTACATAAAAGTCAACATAAACATCCACCACAGCGGATCACCCACATTCCTCACTGTGATGGAAGGCAATAAAGTCTAATCATCTTCCCTCATCTTTCCCCTGCGGCCGGGGCAGTCGAACCATCCATTGGGGCGATCGAAGCTTCTGCATCCTGCGGTTGAAGCCCCCGTGTCGGGGTGATCAATGCTCCTGCGTCTGGGCAGTCGAAGCTCCTGCGTCTGGGCGGTCGAAGCTCCTGCGTCTGGGCAGTCGAAGCTCCTGCGTCTGGGCGGTCGAAGCTCCTGCGTCTGGGCGGTCGAAGCTCCTGCGTCTGGGCGGTCGAAGCTCCTGCGTCTGGGCGGTCGAAGCTCCTGCGTTAGGGCGGTCGAAGCTCCTGCGTTAGGGCGGTCGAAGCTCCTGCGTTAGGGCGGTCGAAGCTCCTGCGTCTGGGCAGTCGAAGCTCCTGCGTCTGGGCAGTCGAAGCTCCTGCGTTAGGGCGGTCGAAGCTCCTGCGTTAGGGCAGTCGAAGCTCCTGCGTTAGGGCGGTCAAAGCTCCTGCGTCTGGGCAGTCGAAGCTCCTGCGTCTGGGCGGTCGAAGCTTCTGCGTCTGGGCGGTCGAAGCTCCTGCAGCTTGGAGTTCACGAAGTCGATCTCTGACCAGAGACCGCGAGCTCCGTGATGTTAAAGTCCACAGGCACTCGTGGTAGAGGTCGATCCCTGGCAAAGGGATTGCGAGCTCCGTGATGTTGAAGTCCCGCAACTCCTGCGGTGGAGCTCACGAAATCGATCTCCAGCAAGGGCCGATGGAGATACGATACAGAACAAAATCGGATCTCCATCGAGGTAAGAGATTAGAAAAAGTTTCCCCCAAGCCCCTCTCCCACATTCTACATAAAAACAAGCTAAAGAACACTAAAAACATACATTTAACACATACTAAAATAACAATGAAAAAGGGAGACTGTCAGCGAAGCATTTATGACATAATCAAAAGTATTGTCCCCAGTTTTTCTCTCTGAAATGCTCAGCTCATGAAACAGCTCTGCTCATGACTGCAAGAGAATTGTAGCTCAGTCCATCACATAGACCAAACTCCCCACCAATCATTCTATCTACATTTCATACTGTCTCAGAAAAACAGCCAACATAATCAGACCTTTCCCAGCTCCAGTATAGGAGTAAAGAGGTCCTTCTGTAGTTGTACAGGGCCCTGGTGAGACCACATCTGGAGTATTGTGTGCAGTTTTGGTCTCCTAATTTGAGGAAGGGCATCCTTGCTATTGAGGCAGTGCAGCAAAGGTTCACTAAGTTGATCACCGGGATGGCGGGACGGTAATATGAGGAAAGATTGGAAAGACCGGGCTTGTATTAACTGGAATTTAGAAGGATGAGAGGGGATCTTATAAAAACATATAAAATTCTAAAAGGACTGGACAAGCTAGATGCATGATAAATGGTCCCAATATTGGGGGAGTACAGAACCAGGGGCCACAGTCTAAGAATAAAGGGGAGGCCATTTAAAACTGAGATGAGAATATAAATTTTCACCCAGAGAGTTGTGAATTTGTGGAATTCTCAGCCACAGAAGGCCAATTCACTGGATGAATTTAAAAGAGAGTTAGATAGAGCGCTAGGGGCTAGTGGAATCAAGGGATATGGGGAGAAGGCAGGCACAGGTTACTGATTGTGGATGATCAACCATGTAAGATGAGAATTACAAAGTGGTGACATTGACAGATAGGCAATTGAGGGATATAGAGAGATGTAGCATGGAAACCGGCCCTTCAGCCTACCATGTCCAAACCAATCATCAGCCACCAATTGACACTAATCCTACATTAGACCCACCTTTTATTCTTCCAAATTTTCATCAACTTCATCCAGGTTCTACCACTCAACTACATACTTGGGGCAATTTACAATGCCCAAATAAACTACCAACCCACACGTTTATGAGATGTGGGAGGAAATCAGAGCACCTGGAGGAAACGCACATGGTTACAGAGAGAATGTGTAAACTCCACACAGACAGCAGCTGAGGTCAGGATTGAATGTAGGATAATATTGATCAGTAAGCACATGAGTGACGATTAACTAAGTCTTAATGAATGCTAGGATTTGTGAAAAGAGCCAGTTGAAGAAAAAAACCTTATTTTGGATTATTTTAGTTTCTAGTGCTCCAGCTGTGTGCCCTGCATGACCTCAAACCCTGCTGAGTATAGGTTCCCAATATGACGCCAGGACGCACATTAAAACAGCAGCGCCAGCAATGATCTGCTGACTGCTGTGCCCAGTCAGCATATTCTCCACAGATAATGCCTTGGTCACAAAAACACATCAATCTTGTGGGGGAGCTTCGTGTACCAGATGTCCTGAGTATCTTAACAAATTTAATCGTTCAGCTCACACAACTGTCACAGTATTTATTTGGTATTTGTTTTCAGGATGTTGAAACTTTCTGAAACATATACATGCATATTGGTTAATTGGGAGGAATAATCTATGGGTTCTGAAGACCTATCTGGCAGATTGTGGCTCATTCCGGAATCAATCTTGCAGGGACTGATATATTCTGGAACCCATCCTATGATTGACAATTATGGTGATTTGGATTTATGCTGACTGCTTCTATTGCAACTTCACCCTACCCTTCAGAAACAGCCCCTTTGGCCCTCTAGGTCTACACTGACCTCAATTATTTGAGAACTTGACCACACATTTACAATAATCTGACACTAATCCCATTTTTACCTCTCCTCACATTCTCCACAACCTCCACCAGATTCTATCACTCGCCTACATCTGCACGTCTTTCAGATGTAGGAGGAAAGAGGAACACCCAGAGAAAACGCAGACACTCGCACAAATATCTTATAAACACCACACAGATAGCAGCCAAGGTCAGAACTGAAACTGGATTAATGTAGGTCAGTACACGTATGAGTAATGGTTGAACAAGAATTGGTGAATGTTATTTTTCGGAACTGTACCAAGGAATGCTTCGCTGTTTGCTGGGTCATTTTTCCTACGAGATGTTAAATAGTGATGGACGCAAAGATAGACACAAAGTGCTGAAGTAACACAATGGGTCAGGCAGCATCTCTGGAGAAAAAGGATAGGTGATGTTTTGGATCAGGGCCATTTTTTACACTAGAGGTACCGTCTGCTCCTCCAGTTGACATTGAAGATCATCAGGTTTTCATTGAAGTAGAGCCCGATTCCTGACCAATATTTATCAACTGATAAACTGGACCTCTATGTTGATAACCTGCCCAGTTTACTGTGCTGGACAATGAGGCAAGACAACAACTCTGAATTCCAGCTCATTGTTGTTCAAATGCAGTAGAATGCCCCCATCTTTCCATTAAGGAATAACAAGCGGTCATTGAACATGGTCCAATGCCTGCAAGCATACACATTTATTTACTATCACGCCCCTGTTTCTAGCACCATTCAGGGTGCAAGTTGGGTACTGTACCTATAGCTGAAAAGCTTTTCTAAATATCCTCGCCTTTGATTAGAAAAAACTTTTATACCAGTAAACCTCGGATAATCCCCTACCTGACTATTCAGAAATCTCTGAAGAAGGGTCTCAACCCGAAACGTCACCCATTCCTTCTGTCCAGAGATGATACCTGGCCCACTGAGTTACTCCAGCTTTTTGTGTCTATCTTCAGTTTAAACCAGCATCTGCAATTCCTTCCTACGCATTTCAATAGACAATAGACAATAGACAATAGGTGCAGGAGTAGGCCATTCGGCCCTTCGAGCCAGCACCACCATTCAATGTGATCATGGCTGATCATTCTCAATCAGTACCCCGTTCCTGCCTTCTCCCCATACCCAGATTTCATCTGCTCCACTGTGAAATCTCCTCAAGGTATGTCTGTTATTGTTTGTTATCACTTGCTTGTTGCTACTCTGCCACATGGTGGCAGTAAGCAGAAAGGAATTACCCCTTTGCTGAAAGTTCATTTGTTCCCACTTTTGTAGCCTGCTCAGTGCTTTTTATTCCGTTCAGGCGAATTGGGTGGGTGAATATCACAGTTTTGGTTCCCTAGCCAAAAAAAGGATACAGCATCAGTGGAGAATGGAAAGCAGATTCACCGTGGTAATTCTTGGGATGAGAGGATTGTCTGCCCAAGAGAGTCGAGACAGTTTAGGTCAGTATTCCTTAGAGTTTAGAAGAATCAGAAGTGATCATATTCAAACATACAAGATCCTAAGTGGGATTTGCAAAGTAGATGTTTCGATGTTTTCACAGGGGATAGAAATATGAACAAAAGGATGTGGCTAAATAGAAACATAGAAAATAGGTGCAGGAGGCCATTCGGCCCTTCGAGCCAGCACCACCATTCATTGTGATCATGGCTGATCATCCACAATCTGTAACCTGTGCCCAACCTCTCCCCATATCCCTTGATTCCACTAGCCCCCAGAGCTCTATCTAATCTACAAAATAAGGAATTGGTCATTTATAATTGAGGAGTAGAAATTCCTTCTCTCACAATCTCTGGAATTCTTTGTCCCCATGGATGGTGAAGGCCGAATCATTAGATGTAATTAATGCGGAAATTGATAAATATTTGGAAGTTTGAGGAATTGAGGTTCATGGGGAACTGGCATAGAGGAGGGACAGATGTCAGCATAGATTACCATGATCATATTGAACGGCGGGGCAGGCATGAGCGGCCTGGTGGCGCACTCCTGCTCCTTTTTGCTTGTGTTCTTGTGAGTCTGAAAATTCTGGTGGATTGGAACTGCAGCAGGAACTGTGCATTGAGCTGGAAGCCCAAAAATGCAGCTTAGAGTATCTGAGAGTATAGCTCCACCATCTGGAGAAGTTAATGATATACTGGTCACATTAATTGACCAGTCGGAAGGCATTCCCCCCATCAGCCATAATTACAGCAGCAACTTGCCAGAAGACCTCACAGTAGTGTATTGGGACTAAAATGTGACACCAAGTCATACAAGGAGACAGTATCAAAGTGAAAAGAAAATCTCTAGATGCTTGAATCAAAAAAGAAAATGAGTTATAAAGAGACACAGAAACAGGTCCTTAAGCTCACTGAACCAATGGCAGCCGTCAACCACTCATTTACACTATTCTTATTCTAACCCATCTTCTTTGCTTCCCCTTCCAGATTCTAAATTCCACTTGTGGCAATTTACGGTGGCCGTTAATCGGCACTTTGTTACCAAATCGCTTGCATATCTCCCGTTGTAATGGGCAAATTTTCCAAAGACGGCTATTGGCTGCTGAAGGCTGAATGGTTAACATTCTCCAAGGATAAAAGATAGCTCTGAAATTCCCATGAATGGAACTCTATTTGGAGGTCAGATGCTAGCAGAAGACATGTTTTCTATTGGGATTACAGGTTCTGAACAGTCCCGTGTGCTGAGTGATATCAACAGTGCAGTGAAACTCTGATAATCCGCCATCTGACTATTCAGAATCCCAATGACGCAACGTCCAGCTCACTAACGATACTGATACACTCATTTTCCACTCATCAAGGTCTAAGTTTCTGCAATGCCTTCCTACTTAGAGAATTCAATGTTCATACCACTGGGTTGTAAGTGTAATGTCCCGTCATATCTGTTAGTCTTGTGTCATGTTCTGTGTTTAGATTCTCATTTCAGGTCCCTTGACTTCCTGCCATTGTAATTGTCAGCCCCGCCTTGATTGTTTCCACCTGTGTGCCCTTACCTCATGTATATATAGTCCACGCCTCCCATTGTCCTGTGCCAGTTCGTATTGTGATTCATGTGCTCTCGGTCGTAGTATAGCTAGTAAGTAATTTTTGTAACTAATGTTTTTTGTAGCTGAGTAAGTTTAGAGTTTTTGGTTCGAATCGCAGTGTTCTTTAATGTGAAAATTAAAGAACGCCTTTATTTTCTCCAAATTGACTCTTGTGTGTGAGTCGTGCGTTTGAGTCCAGTTCCTGTGTGCCCCAAAGCATAACAGAACGAACTGGCCATAATATGGACTCAGCCGACTCTAAGATTTGGAAATCAGCCCTTGCCAACCAGGGCACTAAGATCCAGCACCAGGAGGAGCAGCTGCGCTCAGTCAGTCACGGGGTGCGCGAGCTGAACGATAGACAAGGCGAGTTCCAGTCATCAGTGACGACCCAGATTAACCACCTCGCTGTACAACTCCATCAGGTTCTGGCTCGTCTCGACCCAACCTCGGCAGCTTCTCCACTGGCTCACGTTGAACCTTCAGCCGGCCATCCGCCTGCTGTTCCGGCCACGCCTGCGAACCCCACGCTGATTCTACGCCTGGCTTCACCAGATAAGTTCTCTGGAGACTCGGAGAATTGTAGATCATTCCTTGTACAATGTGATCTCCACTTCAAGCATAACCCTGCACACTTCCCCTCAGACCAGGCCAGGGTAGCATTTATTGTGTCCCATTTGACGGGACGAGCCGCAGCATGGGCCACTGCGGAGTGGTCTCGGGGCTCCACAGTCTGTCAGGATCTAGACCTCTTCCAAAGAACATTTAGCAGTATTTTTGATCACACTTCCTCTGCTAAGGAAGCTTCCCGAGTCTTACTGCAGCTAAAACAGAACACTCGCCCAGTGATAGACTATGCCATTGACTTCCGAACCCTTGCAACAGACAGTGGGTGGAATATGCCTGCACAGTGGATGCATTCATGAATGGGTTGTCGGAGGCTATAAAGGACAGACTTTCACCTTTTGAGTTACCCAGTGATCTAGAGACATTAATTACCAGGGCTATTCGTGTCGATAACAGGATAAAGGAAAAGGAAAGACACCAGGCTGCTGATCGTCCTCCCAATCACCAGGGGCGCTCCTCCGGGTCCTTCACACCGAAGAAGTCATTGTTCCCTGTCCATCGCTGGCCAGAGAAAACAGCGTCCTCTCAGCCGTCGGAGGAACCCATGCAGCTAGGACGAACCAGGCTGACTCCGGAGCAGCGACAGCGCCGCCTGAAGGACGGAGCCTGCTTTTACTGCGGTCAACAAGGACACCGTCTGGCCGACTGCTCGGTAAAAGGGGTGGCTCACCAGTGAAAAGGAGGACACTGGTGAGCCAATTCCCCGTTTCGGACTTACCTCCTCGACCTCTGACACAGGCCACCCTCACTCTGAATCAGCAAATTGTGACTCGGGGGGTTTTGATCGACTCCGGAGCCGACGAGAGTCTCATGGACTGGACTCTAGCTCGATCGTGTAAGGTTAAATCTGTGCCCTTGTTGCAACCTATTGTGGCGAGCGCTTTAGATGGACGTCAGTTGTTTGAGATAACTCATCGTACAGAACCTGTCAAAGTCATGTTCAATGCTAACCATGTGGAGATAATGTCTTTTCACTTGTTTGACTCAGCTCAACATCCTTTGGTCTTTGGTTTCCCTTGGCTGCAGAAACACAATCCTCAGATTGATTGGCGATCTGGTAAGATCAGACGATGGGGGGTTGAGTGCACACAATCATGTCTTGTTGAACCAGTGAACAAAGGGGTGAGTTACGGGAAGATCGGGGCGGTTTTGGGAATAAATGTTCTTAAATCTGAAGAAATAAAGATTTCTAATGATGATGATGACTATCCCGATCTGTCGAAGGTTCCACCATGTTACCATGAACTGAAGGAGGTGTTCAACAAGTCCAGGGCCACCACCCTACCTCCTCATCGACCTTTCGACTGCGCTATCAACCTGCTGCCGGGGGCCCCTATTCCCAAGGGGCGACTGTACTCCATATCCGGCCCCGAGAGGAAGGCGATGGATGAGTACATTGAGTCCTCCCTGAGGACGGGCATTATTCGCCCGTCCTCCTCGGCAGCAGGCGCGGGGTTTTTCTTTGTGGGCAAGAAAGATGGGTGACTTCGTCCCTGCATAGATTACAGCTTCCTAAACGAGATTACGATCAAGAATCGTTACCCACTTCCTTTAATGTCTTCTACTTTTGAACTGTTGCACAAAGCCAAAGTATTCACTAAACTAGACATAAGGAATGCATACCATCTAGTGAGAATCAGAGAGGGGGATGAGTGGAAAACTGGGTTTAACACCCCTAACGGGCACTACGAGTATTTGGTGATGCCGTTTGGGTTAACCAATGCCCCCGCAGTCTTCCAAGCTTTTATGAACGAGGTCCTCAGGGAATTTCTCAATGAGTGTGTTTTTGTCTACCTTGATGACATTCTTATCTTCTCTCCAGACATACAGTCTCATGAGCGTCATGTCAAGTGTGTGTTGCAGAAGCTCTTAGCTAACCGTCTGTATGTGAAGGCCAAGAAGTGCGACTTCCACGCAGACACAATGTCCTTTCTGGGCTACATTATATCGGCCGACCACATCCAGATGGACCCTGGTAAGGTCAGTGCGGTGGCCAATTGGCCCACCCCCACTAACAGAAAGAAGGTGCAACAGTTTCTCGGATTTGCAAACTTTTACAGACGTTTTATTAGAGACTTCAGTGCTGTTGCTGCTCCTCTGCACTCTCTCACGTCTTCCAAGACCCAGTTCCAGTGGAATCCTCAGGCCGAAGCCGCCTTCCAGCGCCTCAAAACATTGTTCACCAACGCTCCTGTTCTGACCATCCCAGATCCCCAGAGACAGTTCATTGTGGAGGTGGATGCCTCCAACGAGGGGATTGGGGCGGTACTTTCCCAGAGAGCGGAGAAGGACAACCGGATTCATCCCTGCGCCTACCTGTCACGTAAGTTGACCCCTGCAGAAAAAAATTACGATGTCGGAAACTAAGAACTGCTGGCGGTCAGAGCCGCATTGGGGGAGTGGAGGCACTGGCTGGAGGGGGCCGAGCAGCCTTTTCTGGTATGGACAGATCACAAGAACCTGGAATACATCCGTAAAGCCAAGAGACTCAACTCACGTCAGGCCAGATGGACTCTGTTTTTTAGTAGGTTCAACTTTTCTCTGTCTTACAGGCCCGGTTCCCAGAACACAAAACCAGACGCCCTGTCCCGACTTTATGACCCTGAACCTGATACCAGAGAACCCGAACCCATCCTGCCACTTAACCGTGTGGTAGGAGCGGTGTCTTGGCAGATCGAAACAGATGTGAAGCAGGCTAATGATGAGACTCCAGCACCGAGTGGCTGTCCTACTAACTGTTTGTTTGTTCCTGTGACATTGCGCCCCCAGGTAATCCACTGGGCTCACACGTCCCTGCTCACATGCCATCCAGGTGCCAAGAGAACTGTTTTTGTGGTTAAACAGCGTTTTTGGTGGCCTTCACTTGAGAAGGATGTAGCGGAATATGTGGCCGCCTGCCCTGTCTGTGCAAGGAGCAAGCCCTCCAGACAAGCCCAAGCGGGCCTGCTGCACCCACTTTCAGTCCCTCAGAGGCCCTGGTCCCACATCTCCATTGACTTTGTTACTGGGTTGCCGGCCTCCAAAGGTAACACAACTGTCCTGACGGTGGTAGACCGATTTTCAAAGATGGTACATTTTATCGCTGTGGCCAAGCTCCCCTCTGCCAAAGAGACGGCAGATGTAATGATGTCTCACGTTTTCCGTATCCATGGTTTCCCTACAGACATTGTCTCGGACCGAGGTCCTCAGTTTGTGTCCAAGTTTTGGAGTGAGTTTTGTTCCCTCATAGGTGCCACCGTCAGCCTGTCTTCTGGTTACCATCCGCAATCCAATGGCCAGACTGAGCGGATGAACCAGGAGCTCGAGACCTGCTTGCGCTGTCTGATCGCGCAGAACCAGACCACCTGGAGCGACCATCTCATCTGGGTCGAGTACGCACGCAACACGCTTCCTACGGCTGCCACGGGACTCACACCCTTCCAGTGTGCCTACGGCTATCAGCCCCCCTTGTTCTCGGCTTATGAGGGTGAGGTGACGGTGCCTTCTGCCCACGCCTCCCTTTGTCCTGTGCCAGTTCGTATTGTGATTCATGTGCTCTCGGTCGTAGTATAGCTAGTAAGTAATTTTTGTAACTAATGTTTTTTGTAGCTGAGTAAGTTTAGAGTTTTTGTTTCGAATCGCAGTGTTCTTTAATGTGAAAATTAAAGAACGCCTTTATTTTCTCCAAATTGACTCTTGTGTGTGAGTCGTGCGTTTGAGTCCAGTTCCTGTGTGCCCCAGAGCATAACAGTAAGCTACCCAAACAAAATACGAGGTGCTGTTCCTCCAATTTGTGTGTGGTCTCACTCTGACAATGGAGGAGGCTCAGGATGGAAAGGTCAGTATGGGAATGGGAAGGGGAACTAGAATGGTTGGCAACCAGGAGATTCCATAGGTAGACCAAGCATTTGTGTTCAGTGAAATGGTTGCAGTCTAAGCTTGGTCTCGCCGATGTACAGATGCCCACATCGGGAACACTGGATGCAGTGGATGAGATTAGATGAGGTACATGCGAACATCTGTCTAACCTGAAAGGGCTGTCCCTGGGTGTAGTCGAGGGAGGAGGTATTAGGACATACAAATTGGAGGGACAGTATCACATATATACCTTCTCTAACTTCACCGACTGCATACAGTGTTCCTGAGGGCTCCTCTACATTGGCAAGACCAAACATGGACTCAGCAGCCATTTAGCTGAACTCTTATGCTTGGTCTGCCAAGGCCTATGGGATCTCCCTTTCCCATACTGATCTTTCTGTCCTGGGCCTCCTCTATTGTCAGATTGAGGCCACATGCAAATTGGATGGACAGCATTTCATATTTTGTTTGAATAGCTTGCAACCCAGAGGTATGAACATTTCTCGCCTCCAGCTCTTCACCTCCTCCCCCCCTCCGAACCCGCTACTTTCAGTCTGAAGAAGGGACCTGACCTGAAACTTCACCCATCCTTTGTTTTCCCGAGGTGCTGCCTGACCCACTGAGTTACTCCAGTATATTGTGTCTATCTTTGGTATAAACCAGCATCTGCAGTTCTTTGTTTCTCCATAAAGCACATCTGGTGGCTCTCAACATGGAACACATCAGGTAGAACTCTCTATAAAGCACATCTGGTGGAGCTTTCTATAGAACACATCTAGTAGAACTCTCCATAAAACATCTGGCAGGGCTCTCCACAGCACACATCTGGTAGAACTCTCCATACAGTACATCTGGTGGAGCTCTCTACACAGCATATCTAGTGGAGATTTCCATAGAGCACATCTGGTGATGTACTTGCGAACCAGTGTGTGTGGTAAGATACATATCGGCAAAGTGCCAACATTTCCCTCGTTTGCTATTTCACTTGAGATACTAGGTAGATTTCCAAGTGCCTGTTATTGACTGACGGACGTGATCATTGGGTGGTTTCTGCAATAGACAACTGGTCCATTAGACAGGCGTTATGTTCGGTCAGCAGATCAAAAACCTGACATGTGTGCCTGTGCCTGTGCTTGTGTGAGGTGTGTCCCTGTGTGAGAGGTGGGGGTTGCATAAATCCTTTCTGTCATCAGCTTCTTCTATGAGTGTTGACAAAAGGTGAGTTCAGCAGGAGGTTAGGCTTTATCTGAAGAATAGTGTTTCCTAGGCTTACACTATTTATTATATTCTTCTAGACAGCAGTCAATACCTACACAAATTATTCAAGCTTTTAAAATATAATTGTGCTATTACATCCAAAAGCATGACCTCAGTGAAAAGAACATCAGGACTTGAGGTCAGCCACCTGCTCTCGGCAATTGTGCCTGACGCACACATTGTTTTCATTTGCATTTAGTGATCCTTAGGGTTTATGTACAGAATAATAGATACCTTGGAATGAGTTGCAGACTGGAATCTAATTTAGAGAGTTTATGCTTGGAATAATATATACCTGGGAATGAGCTGCAGATTAGAATCTAATTGAGAAATTCAGAGAATTTGTGTTAAAGGATAAAAAATATAGGAATTCTATTAACTAACATACAGAATATTAGATACCTGGGAATGAGTTTAGTTTTAAGATACAATGTGAAAATAGATCCTTTGGCCCACTGAGACCAAGCTGACCATTCGCACTATTTCCATGTTATCTCACTTTTTCATCCACTCCCTACACATTTGGGGCAATTTTACAGAGGCCAATTAATTTACAAACCTGCATATCTTTGGGATGCTGGAGAAAACCAAAGAATCTGGAGGAATCCCATGCAGTCGCAGGAAGAATGTGCAAACTCCACACAGACAGCATCCGAGAACAGGATCGAACCCGGGTCTCTGGCGCTGTGAGACAGCAACTCTACCAGTTGTGCACAATTTTACAGGCTAGAATTAATTGAAGAATTTGGTGAGTTTATATGTAATAGATACCTGGGTAAAAGTTACAGATTGGATTCTAGTAAAAGTATGAACATTGGTACTACAGTCGGAAGAGGAATCAATCATGTCAGTAAGATTCAACATTGAATCTAGACACAAAATACTGCAGTAACTCAGCAGGTCAGGCAGCATCTCTGGAGAACAAGCCACTGAGTTACTCCAGCACTTTGTCTCTATTTTGTAAACCAGCATGTGCAGTTCTTTATGCAGATTGTTCCTTCCAATTCAACCTGGAATGACTACCTGCGGAAGACGACCTGCAGAAGAATCAAACACAGCCACTTTCAGGTAAATTGGAGATCAGTGAACAGAGCAGTTTAAATGGTCTGTAATAGTGGGGCTGCTACTTTTGGAAGATAAGTGTACAACAAAATCAATTATTTTTTGTGGGTTCTAGTTGTCTGTCAGAAGTATTAAAAATATTTTTTTTCTCTCAAGTTACAGGCTAAAATCTAAACAGGAGCATCAAATGTCAACATGTAGAATAATAGATCTCTGGAAATGAATTACACACTGGGATTCAGATCTGGGCAACCATATGTTCAATTACCTCAAGCCCTAATCTCCGACTGCACAATCAAATCAAAGGGGTCCATTTTCTTTTATTTCTGAATGAAACAAAATGCATGCTCAAAATAGAAAGTTTGAGTAAAATTAGCAAATTCTAAATGATACTCGGAATTGCATGTAATATGCTGTTCATACAATGATTACCTGCCTATTTATCTGTCTCTTTATCTATACTATCATCTATCCATTCATCACATTTCACATTCCTCCTGAGGTCTAACCTCTGCTGTCAAGTAGGAAAATGGGCCGTCACTTTGCACCCAGCAGGATTCAACTCATACCAATATGACAATGGCAGACATTGGTTAAAGGATATACACTGGCCTGAGGTGAAACCACTCTGTACCATTGAAACAGTGACATGAATAGAGAGAGGGCAGGGAAGGGTCTCAGCTAAACATCTCATTTGAAAGACAGCATTTTTGAGTAGTGAGGCTTACTGTCAATATTGCTATAGGAGAGCCATCACAAACAGTGATGAGCTGGAGTTTCTGGGGTTGGATTTAAACCCACAAACTTCTGACATCATTTTCACTGAAAGTGCATTTGAACAAATAACAAAATATTTGTCTCCAAGAGGTAAAACTAAATTTTTCACCAGTCACGACCTGACTCAGATCCCCAATGTTGGTGGTTAATTGTCAGAAACATAAAGAGTTCCTCTGTGATCTTGCTAGAACATAAGTGTGAATGTAGCTACTGCTGTTGTCAATTGGCTTGCTGTCTTGTTTCCTTTGCATGTTATGGGCCCTGCCCTTCAATGAACGATGCTAATCTCCCACTGCCAGCCAATGTTGATGCAGGCATAACGGAGGACATGGACAGTGGTAGCTCATTGTGGGACACTCTTGCATGTGAGTCAGTACCTGGTTTGAGAACCAGTCCTAAGCCTTGTGCTCACAGTGGAACAGCTACTGGAGCTGCTGCCTTGCAGAGATCTGAGTTTAATCCTGACATTTGGTGCCACGTGAAGTTTGGATGTCTCCCTTTGACCACGTGGGTTTCCGACAGGTTCTCTGGCTTCCTTCCACATCTGAAAGACATGCCGATGGGTAGGTTAATTGGTGTCTGTAATTTGCCCCTGGTGTGCAGGTG
Organism: Rhinoraja longicauda; assembly: GCF_053455715.1. Taxonomy (NCBI): domain Eukaryota; kingdom Metazoa; phylum Chordata; class Chondrichthyes; order Rajiformes; family Arhynchobatidae; genus Rhinoraja; species Rhinoraja longicauda. Next base: position 36,108,884 of record NC_135960.1, read on the forward strand.
AGTGGTAGAATGCGGGGTAGGTTGGTGGAAATGTGGGGAGAATAAGAAATGGGGTTAATGTGGGATTAGTGTAAATGGGTGATTGATGGACCACTCAGACCAGATGTGTCAAAGGGCCTGTTTCCATGCAATATCTCTCTAAGACTCTATGACTTCTCCCAGGTGCTCAGAGTACTAATCTGCTCATCAATCACCTGGTCATCAATCACCAGGGCTTGATGGATACAAGTAAGCAAGCTGTGTGAATCATGTGTTTTTTGCACAAATTAAGTGAAAAAATATCAACATTTTCTCGAGTAATGTACAGTAAAAATTTCACAAGGCTAACAGATTTCCAGTCTGTGTTCAAGAACATAGAATGCATTCTTTACCTTTCTAAGAAATAATCACCAACATTGGAGATCTAAGTAAAGTTTTGACTGATTGTTTAGTTTAGTTTATTATTGTCCCGTTGAGGTACAATGAAAAGCTTTTTTGTTGCCTCTTATCTAGACAGCGAAAAGACTATACATGATTACAATCAAGCCGTCCATGATGTACAGATACAGGATAAAGGGTATAACATTAGTGGAAGATCTGAATAATTATAGTTTGAAGGTCTCCAATAGGGTAGATGGGAGATCAGGACCGGAAAGTTCTCCACCTTGTTATGACCCATGATCAAATCCTAACAAGTAATAAATTACCCAATAATGATCTCATATTGCTTGCAGAGACTGGCTGCTGTATGTTCCCGACATTACATCAGTCTGCACTTCTAAAATACTTCATTGCAAGAGCATTTAGACTGTGATGAAAAGCTCTGCATTAATGAAAAAGTCCTGCCCTTTTTCTATCAACCAACTTTAAAATGGGTTCATCACTGAACTGCAGCTTGATAGATGCACAGTCTGTTGAAATAATCAGCTGCTGTAGGAGAAAAGGCTGACCTTGTGCTAAGCTGCTCTAGGCTTTGATGAGGGTCTGAATTCTTCACTTTACATCGCCAACCAGGAAGTCAGTCTTCACCCACATATTGCAGGCTGTGGCTGAGAACTTAATTTTCCCCACAGGGACACACTCGTGCAAGGTCCTTTGGACTTCCAGCTTGAACAAAGTTGTAAACTATGTAGGAAAATGGTCATTCAAACAAATTGACTTATTAGATTATATGTTGAATGTCTCATAGGATTTATTTCCATCTGACAGGGAAGCCAGGGCCATGGCTTGTCATCCATGTGAGCAGGAGTTTTGACTTCACAAATACTTCAACCAATGTAGAAATATGGTGCAAATAATTGTTGCTAGGAATATAGAGACATCAGATGAATTCTATTGACTACTAGTTTAGCATTAATACTTTTGCTTCTCAAACTCACTATTATCCAGTAATTTCTGGGTTTATGGTGTTCATTCAACTCAATCTGCTTCACACACAATACATAGAATCTGACATTCAATCATCTTTATAATGGAAGCAATATTTTTGCTCAGAGAGAGACCCCCCAAGACATTTATGAGATGGATGATAAAGTTATTTCCTTCCTTGTGACTGAGAGAGGAATGTTGAATGGGGTACTGTGAAGATTCACAGCCTTTTTGTTGTAAAATACCACTGGTTTTCAGCTGAATCAACAGGCCGTACAGGTGGCCTGGTTTTGGTACCTCTGCTGAAGGGTAAAATGTCTTACAAAGCAGCACTTCTCCAGGCCTCCGTTAGATGCACAAGTGACTGCCAGTTACACCCACCTCCCCTCACAATGGGTTCAAAAGAAAGTGTCTAGGAGCTGAGTGGCTCAGGACCCCTGTACGTTAAGTGTTGATGACCTTCAATAACATCCTCGCCCTCTGGATTTAAAATCATATCTCAAGTGCAAGTATGTTACAACCAATCCAATCATTGTTGGAAGGACTGGGAACAGTAAAGAGACCTCTCTGTCAGATACTAGGCCACAACATTTTAAGCCCCACTAGTTTATCCTGCGGCACCAACACAGAAGTATATTTCTTACTATTGTAAAATGGAGAATGTTTCCATTTATATCTTGTTCAGAGTTATGTTGTTGTTGCTTCGGACAATGGCAAGCTACTCTTTTGTTGGATGATAACGATTGCGATGGCTACCACTGAAGGCAGCTAATAAGTAGTAGAAATATGCCCCAACATAAAGGCTCATACATCACAGCTCTTTGTTTTAATATCAGGCTAATTCCACATCAACATATTCATAAATTCATGATGGAATAAATCAATAAAGGCAAGAACAAAAAATCAAAGAGTTACTTACCATGTGTGAGAAAGCACTCTGACTTCAAACAGAAACTGTGTCCTTGTTTTAAATGTACAATCACGAGCCTTCCATCGGTCTGCCTGAAACTTTAACATTCTTCTTTCTCTCTCTCTGTAGATGTTGTTTGACTGTTGAAAATTTCCAAGATTTGTGTTTTTATTTTGAGATGTACCTTGCATTTATCTCTGATATAAATCAGTTTGAAGAAGGGTCTCAACCCGAAACGTCACCTATTCCTTCTCTCCAGGAATGCTGCCTGTCCCACTGAGTTACTCCAGCATTTTGCATCTACCTTGCAGTTATCTCGATGAGAGTTAAATAAAGATTGTTATCAAGGAATTTCCAGGTGGTGTCAGCCTAATAGGATTGTAGTAAACCCTAGTTCACCTGTTTCTAGTATTCAGATTCAGGGATTAATAAAATGTTGGCAGGTTTATTCAGATTCAGGGAATAATAAAATGTTGAAACCTTCAGGATTATATCCATTTAAGGTTGGCAACCCTAGGTTGAACTTATTGATGAGACAAGGTTGGAGCTAATATTTGGTATGGAGCTATTTCCTGATAACCTTAAGGAGTTATGGATAACCTAGCTTGTGCAGGCAGAGTAGCTGAGAGGTGGGCCTGTGGCCAGAGCTTTGCTTGCCAAAGGTAATTTGTACTTCTCACCAATGACTGCAATATCCTCTGGGTATGTTCCTGATTGCATAGTTGGCAGCAAGAGCATGGCTCCCAGCAGCCTCAGGGTGGGCTTGCCTAACTGTAATCTTCTTCCTTGTGCAGTGGAAGCCTTACCTTTCACCTTTCTCCTCCTGGTCATGTTGGATGTCCAGGAGAACCTCCAACATCCCATCGGGTCCTCCAGCATCTTGGCAGTTCCTCCAACATCCCAGCAAAAAATCCGATATCCCAGCATGATGTCCAACGTGACCAGGAACAGCAGGAGCAAGATGAAAGGTAATGCCTCATTTGCAAAAGGGAAAAGAGTTCTGTTTTTTAGTCTTGCTTGCAGTAAAATGACAAGTTTAACTTTGATGTTCATCTACATTGCAAGGCTTCCAAATGTACTATCATCCCCATCCAAAGCAATCGTCTTTGGCCCAACTGACCCCAACAAACCTGAAAGCAATTATTGATAGTTCCATGTGTAAGACGGAACTGCAGATGCTGGTTTAAACCGAAGATAGACACAAAAAGCTGGAGTAACTCAGTGGGATTACTCCATTGCAGACTTGCTTTCATGATCCACTCTGGGCCTTAAGACATGGCTGATTGAGAGAAAAAACAGTGGGTAGTGGGGGAGGGGGAATATTTGAAGATCAGGTCTTTGAACATGGCACAAAACCCGTAGTTTAGTCAGCTGTCTCCCTCTGGGATCCTTGGACATACACACCATGGTCCCTCAATGCTCATTGTGTACATCCTTGCCTTATTAGACCACAAAATGCATCAACTCACACTTAACAGGGTTAAATTACTCTGTCCATTTTACCATCTCATCAATTTGCCCTGTAGCCCAAGCATAGCGTTCTCACTATCAATAACACTACTAATGTTTATGTCATCTTAAACTTACTAATCATCCTTTCTACATTCACATCTAAATCATAAACAAAGAGTAAAAAATTTGCAGCCACTCAGAAAGGGCTTTCATCTGACAGAGTGATGTGACCTAATTTATTGTTGGTGTCTGTGTTAACCAACAAGTGCTTGTGTTCTGCAGAGTGACAGGGCAAATAGGATCTCTCACTTATCCAGGAATGACTGAGCTACTGAAATAGATAAAATTATGGGTCCAGACATCTTTTATGCTCATCAGTATACATGCTAGCTGAGGGCAAGCTCTCCCAATGTAGGCTGTTGTCATTGCTGTTGTTGTGCTACAGTCAAACCATTAACTTGTGTTCCCTGCATCCTTATTTACATAGGTGCTAACACGACCTAGTTTGCAGCTGTTCATAGAACACAGAACAGTACAGCATAGGAACAGGCACATGGGCCCACAATATCTGACCCAAACATGATTAAAGTTGAACTAATCCTCTCTGTCTGCATGTGATCCATACCCTGCATATTCATGTACCTATCTAAAAGCCTCTTGAATGCCACTATTGTATCTGCTTCCTCCACCACCTCTGGCAGTTTGTTCCAGGCACCCACCAATTTTGGTATTAAAAAAAACCCCGCACATCTTAATTAAACTTTCTCTCTCTGATCTTAAAGCTACATCCTCTGGCCCTTAACATTTCCACCCTAGGAATAAGGTTCTCTCTGTCTGCCCTATGTTTCTCATAATTTATCTCTTCCGTCCCTCATAATTTTATTTATTTCTATCAGGTTGAAAAAACTAGGCTTGTATTCACTGGAGTTTAAATGGATGAGAGGGGATCTTATAGAAACATATAACATTATAAAAGGACTGAGCAAGCTAGATGCAGGAAAAATGTTCCCAATGTTGTGGGAGTCCAGAACCAGGGGCCGCAGTCTTAGAATAAAGGGGAGGCCATTTAAAACTGAGGTGAGAAGGAACGTTTTCACCAAGAGAGTTGTGAATTTGTGGAATTCTCTGCCACAGAGGGCAGTGGAAGCCAAATCACTGGATGGATTTAAGAGAGAGTTAGATAGAGTTCTAGGGGCTAGTGGAATCAAGGGATATGGGGAGAAGGCAGGCACGGGTTATTGATAGTGGACGATTAGCCATGATCACAATGAATGGCGGTGCTGGCTCGAAGGGCCGAATGGCCTCCTCCTGCACCTATTTTTTATGTTTCTATGTTTCTAGGTCTCCCCTCAGCCTCCGACAATCCAGAGAAAACCAATCAATTTTGTCCAACCTCTCATTATAGCTCACACCCTCTAATCCAGGCAGCATTCTGCTGAACCTGCACCCTCTCCAAAGCCTCCACATGTTCCTCACAATTGTCAAGCTCCAATAGTTCTGATAAAGAGTCAAATCATCAAAATTAAAAGACATTTTAAAAGGCCTGGTCCCTACGATCAACATCCGGAGGTCAACATTGACTACGAATGTAAGTCAACCATCCACAGAAACACTATGACCTCCAGAGAACATCAATGATTGGGTATTCTTTCACAAGATCTCATGTTCCGGCTCCCCAAAGCCTTTTAAATCAGTGTGAAGAAATATATTAAATTTGTTTGGATGAAGGGGCAATATTATGGGATTACTTCACCACAAGAACTACAGCAGCTCAATGAGGCTGCATCAACATCTTCTCTGGGATAATCAGAAATGGGCATTGATTGCTCATTACATTTGTAATGTAACCATTGCTCCATGCAGTAAATGCCACTGAGGCTGCAAGGAAGCATGTGTGACTACGTTGACAGGAATTTGAGTGTTAGACCATCAGGGCTTGGTTTTATTGCACTAGTCTATGCACTGTTTTAGTTATGAGTGAGTGAGATGACTGTTGCCAACTGAGCTAAGAGTCACATAATCGTGCAGCAGGGAAACCAACTATTCAGCCCACTGAGTCCATGCTGACCATCATGCAACCATTTACATGAATCACATTTTATTCTTCCCACATCCTTGTCGATTTTTCTCAAATTCTACCACTCACACATTAATTTACAGCAACCAATTAACTTACCAACCTACACATCTCTGGGATCTGGGAGAAAATCAGAACACCCGGAGGAAACCCATGCTGCCACAAGGAGCACATGCAAATCCGACCCCAACAGCACTATTGGTCAGGATTGAATCTGGCTTAGTCTGTGAGGCAGCAGCTCTTCTCGGTGTACCACAGTGCCAGTAAGGCTGAAATGTTAATAATTTCTCATGCTATTCGCAGTGTAACAAATAAACAGTAAGTAAAAGTACTTGCTTTCTTCTCTGTTTATAAGTATCAAATGAACTTGGATTATGTGTGTGATACATCTGCGGCTATCATTTCCCTCTCGCCTGCCCTTCTTGTCCCCTCTATGACAGCATGTACACATCCTCCCTTTCAAACATAATGCACATGCATACTTAAGAGGCTGGATTTCACAGGAGAAGGGAGCACTTAGAAAATTGCACAGGGCTGGCATCAAAAGGAGCCTGAAGAGGTTCAGGTCCTCTTTGTGATGAAGCAAACAAGGGCAGATGAAAGGATGGAGCACATTGCATTGCTGCCACACTTAGCAATCAGGGAGATAGGTGTACAATCAGAGCCACTACAAAGGGGAGACAAGGACGGTGAGACCAGGTGTTGCTTCAGGACAACAGAATGCCAGGAGCCTTCCGGGCAATCTTCCCTCATTTTTATTTTTTCAATCATGTCCTCTGTGCTGTGGGCCTATTACAGTAAAAAAAATGTTGGCTCTCATTGTACTCACTGTTGCTTATTTCCTGTGTAATTTATTGGAAAATTGCTGAATTTGTTACAGTTGATTAAAAACATACGGCATCAAAGGGATGGCTAGACTTGGTGCTTGGTGAATCTACTTCAGGAGCGACATCTGAGTCATAGAGTCATACAGCATAGAAACAGGCACTTCGACCCAACATCCATGCTGGCCAATATGCCTTATCTATACCGGTCCCACCTGCCCCCCATTTGGCCCATATACTTCTATCCATGTACCTGTCTAAATGACTTTTAAATGTTCTTATTGTACCTACCTCCTCTGGCACCCCATTCCATTTATCCACCACCTTCTGGGTGAAAAAGTTGCCCCTCAGGTACCTATTAAATCTTTCCCCTCTCACCTTAAACCTATATCCTCTGGTTCTTGGTTGTTTTACTCTGAGATTTTATTTGTGGAATTCTCTGCCACAGAAGGCAGTGGAGACCAATCCATTTGATGTTTTCAAGAGAGAGTTAGATATAGTTCTTAGGGCTAATGAATTCAGGGGATATGGGGAAAAAGCAGGAACAGGGTACTGAATCTGGATGATCAGCCGTGATCATGTTGAATGGCGGTACTGGCTCAAAGGGCCGTATAGCCTACTCCTGCACATACTTTCTATGTTTCTATGATTCCCCTTATGATCTTGTACATCTCTATAAGATCACCCCTCAGAAGACTAAAGTCCTAGCCTGCCCAACCTCTCTCTGCAGCTCATGCCCTCGGGTTCTGGCAACAAGCTCATAAATCTATCAATTCTCCTCAGATTATGCCACTCACCCAAACGCCAGGGGGAATTTACAGAGGCCAATTAATCTAAAACCGGCACAATTTTGGGTTGTGGAACAAAACCGGAACCCGAGAGGAAACCCACACAGTCACAGGGAGATGGTGTAAACTCCACACAAGTAGCACACAAGAATAGTATTGAATCCAGATCTCTGCCACTAAGAGGCAGTGGCTCTACCAACTGGGGATGTGTTGGGTACAAATAAATGGGCTTTAGTCGTACCTATGCTTTTTGTTTTGTGCAGGAAGTCTGTGCCACTGAACCTTGCCGATAAAGGGAACTTAGTATATATTTTTTCTGTAATTCAAAATGCTGCACCTATTCTGACAATGATATCAAAATAACAGAACATTCTTAAGAGGCAAGGGACGTTAAAAATGAAAAACATGTGTTTATTTTATGCCTTTCATAACCCTGATAGGTCAAAGCATTTTATAGTTAACAAAATGTTTGTGAAGATAGACACAAATAGCTGGAGTAACTCAGCAGGACAGGCGGCATCGCTGGAGAGAAAGAATGGGTGACATTTTGGGTTGAGACCCTTCTTCAGACTGGTTAGGGATAAGGGAAACGAGAGATAAAGACGATGAGAGATGTAGAAAGATAAAGAACAATGAATGAAAGATATGCAAAAAAGTAACGATGATAACGTAAAAAGGTCATTGTTGGTTGTTAGTTGGGTGAAAACGCGAAGCTAGTGCGACTTGGGTGGGGGAGGGACAGAGAGAGAGGGAATGCCAGGGATACCTGAAGTTAGAGAAATCAAAAATCATACCACTAGGCTGTAAGCTGCCCAAGTGAAATATGAGATGCTGTTCCTCCAATTTGCGTTTAACCTCACTCTGACAATGGAGGAGACCTAGGACAGAAAGGTCTGTGTGAGAATGGGAAGGAGAATTAAAGTGTTTAGCAACCGGGCGATCAAGTAGGTTCAGGTGGACTGAGCGAAGGTGTTCAGCGAAACGATCGCCCAGTCTACGTTTTGACTCGCCGATGTATAAAAGTCCACATCTTCAACAACGGATACAGTAGATGAGGTTGGAGGAGGTGCAAGTGAATTACTGCCGAACCGGAAAGGACTGTCGAGGTCCCTGGACAGAGTCGAGGGAGGAGGTATTGGGACAGGTGTTGCATCTTCTGCGGTTGAAGGGGAAGATACCTGGGGACGGGGTGGTTTGGGTGGGAAGGAATAAGTTAACCAGGGAGTTAACCAGGGTCTCTGCAGAAGACGGAAAGGGGTGGAGATGGGAAGATGTGACTAGTGTTGGGATCTCGTTGGTGGCAAAGATTTCAGAGGATTATGTGTAATATATGTCACAATGTTTGTGAAGTTCAGTCGGTACCATTAACACCGACGATAGGATCATATGAAAGGCCAAATTCTCCATTTAGTAATAGAGTCATAGATTCATACCGCACCAAAACAGGACCTTCGGCCCACCATTCTGCACTGATCACCAAGTACCCAATTACACTAACCCCGTTTCTTTCCATCCTGCAGTCCTGTAAACTTGCTCCAGTTTCTCCTAACAACACACAGTGAGGGAAATTTACAGTGACCAATTAACCTGCCACCCAGAGGCATATTCTGGGGAGAATTGATAAAATGTAAGGAGGATGGAATCAATGTAGGATACTCAGTTTTCACCTGTGGCTCCAATAAGCTATTTGCAAGTGACAGCAGCCATGCCTCAGGCAACGGCTTTGGCAGGCTGACTGAACTAAGTGAGGGTGCCTAATGGGTTTCAAACTATCAGTGAGATAGGGACTTGCTTGCCCTAACATGCAAAGACTATTCCAACAGACTGTTCCACCAGTGTAGAGGAAATCAACGGGGAGATTTCAATGACCAGGAAGGTGGCCCAGCAGTGCACTGTGGAGTGCATAGGGAACGTCTGAGCATGGAGGAAGACCTGGCCATCCATTACAGGTACTGCTGTTAGCAGCTGTAATGCCTGATTATGTTACTGGACCAGCCTCTGCGACTGAGAGGCCAATGCAACAGCTTCTCCACCTTAATCGCCCCACATACAGATTTTGTGCAACTCTTCACCTCAACTCCACATTTACATCTCCTTTTTGAAAAGTAGTCTCATCCTCAGAACAAAACTGAATGCTGTGCTTTGACCAAAAGACGCTGTATCAACTTTGAAGGCAGCCGATCGAACATCAGTCACCAGAAAACGTAAGAAAGCCTGGACACCTGCACCTGCCACTGCACCTCTTGCATTTCCCCATTGTCACCAAACGTGCGTTTCTATGACTGGTCTTGCCAGTCTGATCTCACTAATGCTCACTCACAAAGATTGCATAACTGGCATCATCGAACAGCAACCAACGATAATGAAAGTAACTCAATAATCATGGGGACATGAATTTAAGGCGGCCATTTATAAGGTTCCACACGTGAGCCTGCTAAACAAGATAGAAATCCATGATATTGGAGGCAAGGTACTTGCCTGGATGGAAGATTGGCTGACTGGCAGAAGGCAAAAAGTGGGAATAATAGAGCCCTTTCCAGTTGGCTGCTGGTGACTAGTGGTGTTCCGCAGGGGTCGGTGTTGGGTGCGTAACTTTACACGTTATATGTTAATGATCTCGATTAGATGGTGGAATTGATGGCTTTAGTGGCCAAGTTTGTGGATGATACGAAGATAGGCGGAGGAACAGGCAGTGTTGCAGAAGCAGGGAGTCTGCAGAAGGATTTGGACAGGTTGGAAGAGTGAGCAAAGAAGTGGCAGATGGAATACAGCAATGTACAGGGATACAGTCAAGCACTTTGGTAGAAGGAATAAAGGCATAGACTATTTTCTAAATGGGGAAAGAATTCAGAAATCAGAGGTGCAATGGGACTTGGGAGTGTTGGTGCAGGATTCCCAAAAGGTTAATTTGCAGGTTGAGTCAGTAATAAGAAAGGCAAATGCAATGTTAGCATTCATTTCGAGAGGACTAGATTATAAAAGCAAGGATGTAATACTGAGGCTTTATAAGGTGTTGGTCAGACCACATTTGGAATATTGTGAACTGTTTTTGGTCCCATATGGAGGGATGTGCTGGTGTTGGAGAGGGTCCAGAGGGTTTATGAGAATGATCCCAGAGATGATTGGGTTAACATATGAGGAATATTTGTCAGCTCTGGGCTTGTACTCTTTGGAGTTTTGAAGAATGGGGTTGAAGGGATCACTTTGAAACCTACCGAATTGTGAAAGGCCTAGATAGAGTGGATGTAGAGAGGATTTTTCCCGTAGTGGATGAATCTAGGACCAGAGGGCACATCCTCATAATTAAAGGACGTACCTTTAGAATGATGAGGAGGAATTTGTTTAGCCAGAGGATGCTGAATTTCTGGAAGTTGTTGTTACAGATAACCCTCGAGGCCAAGTCATTGGGCACTTTTAAAGCGAAGATTGATAGGTACTTGATTGGTAAGGGCATCCAAGGTCTGGGGAGAAGGCAAGAAAATAGATTGAGAGGGAAAAATAGATCAGCCACAATGGAATGGCGGAGCAGCCTCAATGGGCTGAATGGCCTAATTCTGCACCTATGTCATGATCTTATGGCATTCATTTTCATATAGACTGGGAAAATTAAATTGAGGACGTTCATAGAATGTATTCAAGGTTTTTTCCTTGAATAATACATTGCCAATCCAACCTGGGAATTAAAGCCCACTTATTGATTTAACATTAATTAATATTCTCATAGTTAACAATGTTCTCGAGCTGTGATCAGAAAAGCAAAGAAATTAAGAACAAGAATAACTCATTCAGCACTATGAGCCTGCTTCACCATTCAATACAATCATGACTGACCATCCAAATTCAGTACACTGTTTTCTTTCTCGGTTTCATAATCATTCTAGTCCTAGGAACTAGGATGGCACAGTGGCACAGCTCATAGAGCTACTGCCGCACAGCTCCAGGGAACCAGGTTCAATCCTGTCTTTCAGTCCTTTGTGTGCATAAAATCCATGTTCTCCCATCAGCATGGGGCGTTGAGGATGCACTAATCGATGGGGCGGCAGTGGAGAGATTCAACTGCCTAAGGTTCCTGGGCTTGCATATCTTTAAAGATCTGTTTATTCACAAAATGCTGGAGTAACTCAGCAGGTTGGGCAGCATCTCGGGAGAGAAGGAATGGGTGACGTTTCGGGTCGAGACCCTTCTGCATTTTGTGAATAAATCGATTTGTACCAGCATCTGCAGTTATTTTCTTATACTCTTTAAAGATCTGTCCTAGGCCAAGCACATTTATATGATCACAAAGAAAACTCATCAATGTCTTTATTTCCTAAGAAGATTGAGGAGATTCAGTAAGCAGCCAAATACTGTATTGAACTTCAACAGGTAGGATAGAAAACATACACTGGTTGCATTATGACTTGGTTTAGCAACTTGAACAGACAGAATGAAGGAAATTACAGATAATGGTAGACACTGCTGGGACCATCACAAGTAGTGACCTACCCAGTGCCAAAGGGATCTATGGGAGAGAGCAGGCAATAACCCATACCATCCTAGCCGCGCTCTCATTCTGCTCCTACCATCAGGAAGAAGGTGTAGGAGCCTGAGCTGTGCCCATCAGGTTCAAGAACAGCTTCTTCCCAACAACCATCATGCTCTTGAATATTACATAATACTAACCTCCGCAACTATGAACTTCTGTGGACTGTGTCTTTGGTTGCACTACGGACTTCAGCTTGTGTACTATTATGGCTCCCAAGTATTATGGTTATTAATTTATTTATTTATTTTAAAAAATATTTTTTTATCTGAGTACATTGCATTTAAGGTCTATCGGGCTGCTGCAAGTAAGAATTTTATTGTTCTGTTGTCGATAAATATGACAATTAACCACCTTTGCTTCTCTTGCGTTTTTTTCCAGGTGAACATAGAACATAGGATACTACAACCCAGGAACCGAACCTTTGGCTCAGACTATCCGTGCTAAACCTCATGCCAAATTACTCTCCTTTGCCTGCACATGATCCATATCCCTCCATTCCCTCCAGGGAGAATAAAACGGGATTGGCATAAAATTAGTGTATTTGGATTGAGGGGCCTGTTTCTGTGCTGAATCTCTATGATCTATAATCTCTATGAACCATACCTAACTAATAAATTCTAGCACGCTGTGATAAAATTTCTGTGCAAACTTAAGAATGCAAACAGGGAATGATTTGGACGAGGGAATTGAATGCAACATCTCCACGTTTGCGGATGACACGAAGCTGGGGGGCAGTGTTAGCTGTGAGGAGGGTGCTAGGAGGCTGCAACGTGACTTGGATAGGTTAGGTGAGTGGGCAAATGCATGGCAGATGCAGTATAATGTGAATAAATGTGAGGTTATCCACTTTGGTGGCAAGAACAGGAAAGCAGACTATTATCTGAATGGTGGCCGATTAGGAGAAGGGGAGATGCAACGAGACCTGGGTGTCGTGGTACACCAGTCATTGAAAGTAGGCATGCAGGTGCAGCAGGCAGTGAAGAAAGCGAATGGTATGTTGGCATTCATAGCGAGGGGATTTGTGTATAGGAGCAGGGAGGTTCTGCTGCAGTTGTACAGGGCATTGGTGAGACCACACCTGGAGTATTGCGTACAGTTTTGGTCTCCTAATCTGAGGAAAGACATTCTTGCCATAGAGGGAGTACAGAGAAGGTTCACCAGATTGATTCCTGGGATGGCAGGACTTTCATATGAAGAAAGACTGGATGGACCCGGCTTGTACTCGCTGGAATTTAGAAGATTGAGAGGGAATCTTATAGAAACTTACAAAATTCTTAAGGGGTTGAACAGGCTAGATGCAGGAAGATTGTTCCCGATGTTGGGGAAGTCCAGAACAAGGGGTCACAGTTTAAGGATAAGGGGGAAGTCTTTTAGGACCGAGATGAGAACATTTTTTTTCACACAGAGAGTGGTGAATCTGTGGAATTCTCTGCCACAGAAGGTAGTTGAGGCCAGTTCATTGGCTATATTTAAGAGGGAGTTAGATGTGGCCCTTGTGGCTAAAGGGATCAGGGGGTATGGAGAGAAGGCAGGTACGGGATACTGAGTTGGATAATCAGCCAAGATCATATTGAATGGCGGTGCAGGCTCGAAGGGCCGAATGGCCTACTCCTGCACCTATTTTCTATGTTTCTATGACACAACACCTTAAATACAGCAAGTGCATCGGTTTGAGAGTAAGTTGGCAGAGTTGGGAACAAATTAAAAGTATGCTGGGAATAGATTTTTAAAGACTTTATAATACTCAACATAGGCTCCACTGAAAAATAAGGACTCCATGAAAAAGTGACTTTCTCACACTATTAAACGTTGATGGTATTAGATTGAAGGAAAACGCCTATAAAATTGCAAAACGTAATGAGTCAGAGAATTGGGAGAATTATAATAAATGACAGAGGAAGATAACAAAATTGAGAAATAGGAAATAAACAGAATTTCAGAGTAGACTAGCAAGAAATAAAAAAGCATATTTTACTGACTTCTAAATGAAACTAACAAAAGTACGTGTTCTTAGTAGATGAGTCAGACAAATTAACAAATGGGAATAAGGAAATGTGTTGAATAAGCATCACAGAGATGCTAATCCAGTATCACGTGTGATTATTCAGACTGAAGGTAAAGAATTTGATTTAACAGAGACATAAAGTATTGAAACAGGCCCTTCGGCTCACTGAATCCATATTGGCCATAAACCACCCAATTAACTTGAATATCTTGACTTGTATATCAGTGGGTCAGGTGGCATTTTCGGAGAGATAGATTAGGTGACATTTTCAATCCGAAACTTCACCTATCCATGTTCGCGAGAGATGATATCTGACCTGTTGAGTTACTCCAGCACTTTGTACCTTCAATTCTGAAACTTGCAGGTTGTATCATAAGTCCCTCGTCCCAACTGTGGAAATCACATTGCTTATTTAGACCCATTAGTTAGACCCCCACTAACAGCCTCATTGAAACAAATGCAGACAATGTAGAGAGATGTACTTGTCAACAAGGCTGTGATCATTGTAATGCCTCCTCTGTGAGTATGAATAATGTTTGAATAACGTTTCTCTTTCTGTGGGCTTCGGACAATGCTCTGTGGATCCAGCATTGTCGGTGCCAATCCCATTAGTGGAGAATGCCTGTGCTTTGACTTCAGTGGGAACTTGGGCTTGAGCACCACCCAGTCCTGCTTCCAGTGAGCGTTGTGCTTGGGTAAACGTCCACTTCAATTACAATCGCTCTATTGATGAGACTCAGGACCAAGTACCTTAAGAGCATTTGCAAAATTGATGGAGCACATTGTGAAGGGTCGTTAGTGTGTTTAATATGCATGGTAGAAGAGAAACAATTGTGAAGGTTGCGGAGAAAGGGGGGTGTATAGAAATAAAACACGTTTAACCCTTTACCTGGCCCCTGCTATGTACGCTCAGAGTACATTGCTCTGTGCAGATTATAATCCATTTTCTATCATGTCAACTGTGATTCACTTTTGCCTCTGGGAAAGGAAGGTGTGGGTTTTAACTCCACACGAGAAGCACAACATTCCCGGCAGCCTGTTCACTGCCACACAGATTCTGTTGGAAATGTCATCCTTTGGATGAGCTATAAAACCAAGACCCTGTCCTCTCGACCAGCTGTCTTCCCAATACTCCATCAGTCTGAAGAAGGGTCCTGAACCGAAATGTCATCTGTCCATTTCTCTCAATAGATGCTGCCAGACCCATCGAGTTCTTCCAGCAGTCTGTTTTTTACTCAACATTCTAGCATGTGCAGTCTCTTGTGTCTCCTTGTCCACTCTCAGGTTTTCATTGTTCAAGACGTGGACATCACCAGCACAGCCAGTATTTATCACATCCCTAATTACTCTTGAGAAGGTGATGGTGCATTGCCCTATAGATCTATTCCTTACCTTCTGATAAAGCTAATTCCACAGTAATGTTGGGTAGGGAGTTACAATATTTAGATCCCATTACAATGGGAGACCAGCAATACATTTCAGGTCAGAATGTATGTAACTTGGAGGGAGCTAGGAATCGGTGACATTTCCATGCATCTGATGCACTTGTCCTTTTCAGTGCTGAATGTCACAGGAGTGATGATGTTTGAGTAGTTTAGTGAGTAACTGCAGTACGTTTGTAGCTGGTAAACGTTATAACCATTGTGTACCCATCCTGCAGGTGTGGACCTTCTTGAGAATTGTTGAAGATGCATTCATCCAAGCAAGTGAAGAGTATTTCATCAGAACCTTGGCTTCTGCTTTGTAGATGGTGGAAATACATTTTCAGGAAGTGAGACACTCACTGTAGGATACTAGCCTCTGACCTTCTCTATTGTCACAGTATATATATCCAGTTCAATTTCTCGTCAGTGGTGACTCCAAGTACATTGATGGTGGGTGATTCAGTGATAGTAATGTCTTCAGCGTCAATACGGATGAACTCCCTCCTGTTAGAGATTACTATTGCCCGGCACATTTGTGGGATGAATATTACTCACCATTTATCAGCGCCTGCCGAAAAGTTGCCGAGGTCTTGATTGGCTGCTTGCTGACAGTCTTTAGTCAACCCATTCTCTTCCCAATGGCAGTAAATCCTTTCCCAAAGAATCCTCTCCCTATTACTTCCCTACCACTGAATTCCCTGTATTCTCTCTGCTTCCCTTCTTAAACAAAGGAACAATGTTAGCCAGTCTCCAGTCCTCTGGGACTCACCTGTGGCTAGAGAAGATGCAAAGATCTTCATCAAGGCCCCTGCAATCTCCTACTCTCAATAACCTGAGATTGACCTCATCAGGGCCTGGGGATGTATCCACTTTAATGGTTTTCAAGAGCCCAAAGGCCTCCTCCTTCTTAATCCCAAATTACCCTTGCATATTAGTATTCCCCACACTGATCTCACTGTCCTCCATGTCATTCCCCTTGGTGAAAACAGATAGTACATGGTGGTTCTGTCAATGATATCTTCTTCACTTTGCTAATTATTGAATTGGATACAAATGAACACGTAACACTATTTAATTCAGTTCTTGTTGTCTTCATCTAACCTCACACAAAAAATACCATCTTGTCAATGAAACTGCCACATCTAATTTAAATATTCCAGTTTTTCCAACATTATCTTGTGATTTCACAACAGTGAGACTTCATTAGTTGTAATGCACTTCCATAAAGGAAAAACAAACAATTAAAGTGCAAGTTTTCTCCCTTTAAGGTTCTGGATAATATATGTCCATATAGTCCGACAGAATGACAGCAGGTTCCCAAATGTTGCCAACTGGCCTTTTGTTTGCCATGCTGCAGATATTCCAGCATAGCTAATCAGTGGGCACTTTCCATGGAAGTGTGGGAGCTCTGGCTGTTCTTGGCCCTATTTCCCTGAAGCAGAAGTACTAAAACTTTAGCATTGCTCCTTGTCCTACAATTGAAATAAACTTACACTAGGAACTAATACCAGATATTCAGATTACAGAAAAAAAAGGGTTGTGTTTATGGAGCACCTTAATGATATTGATATTTCCCTCAAGCATTTCCCAACCAACAAACTGCATCCTCTTTTAATGTAGAAATCAGGCATAATAGATCCCACTACTAGTTATGTGTTAATGACTGTATAATCTGCATTACGATCTTAGTTAAGGGATAAATATTGACTATGACATAAGGAAGAAAAAACAATCTGATTTTTTTCAGATAGTATTCTGGGATCATTTGCATCTACCTGAAAGGGCATGTGAGGCCATTGTATAACTTCTCACCTGAAAGAACTCACCTCCATCAGAGCACCACTCTCCCCTCCTACTCCCGGTATATTAGTTGGTGTCAGACTATACTTTGTGCTCAAGTCTTTGAAAAAGAATGTATCCATGACTCTGACCCAGAGGTGGGAATGCTCAGAGTTGATCTGATTGCTCAGCTAAGAGCTAAGAGCCAGCATAGACTCAATGGGTTGAATGGACTCTTCCCGTGTTGTAATCATGCTATTATATTCTGAATCGCTAAGCATAAAATAAATAATATATAATTTCCATATTATTGGTAATAAGTCTCAAATACCTACTATTTTATGGCAAGCTGTTTACAATAAAAAAACGGAGCTCCGTTACTGATGTGGTACAGTAACTTTAAAGTTTCCTGATGGATAAATGATTGAAAGATTAAGCAATTGAGACAAAAGAGGAGTTGAAGGGCCTGTTCTTGTCATTTACTGTTCTCTATTCTATATTCATAGATGTTCTGACAGTTGTAGTGTGCTCACATTGTAAATGTGAAATTCAATGGAACCATGTCTTTTAGTTTAGTTTGGAGATACAGCGCGGAAACAGGCCCTTTGGCTGACCAGCGATTCCCACACGTTAACATTACCCTACACATTAGGGACAAGTATACATTTTATAGCAAGCCAATTAACCTACAAACATATACGTCTTTGGAGTGTGGGAGGAAACCAAAGATCTCGGAGAAAACCCACGAAGGTCACGTACAAATTCTGTTTGTACGGAATCAGGATCAAACCCTGGTCTCTGGTGCTTGCGCTGGAAGGCAGTAGCTCTATCACTACCTCAATACATTTGCCACCGGTGATCGATAGTTGGCATGGACTCGGTGGGCTGAAGGGCTTATTTCCATGCTGTATCTCTAAATTAAACATTCACAAGTGCACTTCTTCGTTTTTGCATCCATTCCAGACTCTTTTTGTTTAATGATGGAAATTTCTGAATATGCTTAGAAGGTATCACCCACAATGAGGCAGTTCCCAAGAAATCATCTCCTAGCCCTTTTACATTTTCAGGCATTTTGGTGATGGTCTCTTTTCTTTCCTTCACTTGCTTGAATCTTCAAACCAATGTACGCTCTTGCAAAAATGCAGTCTTTTCATTCAACTACTCCCTGTGTTTATGTAATCTCCTGAACACTTCCTCAAAAGGCAGATCTTCTTCTGTGTTCATGGTAATCAAGTGATCATCTTCATACCACAGGCAATAATTAAAAATATGTTATCCACCATGACCTGCAAATCTTGTGCGAAGACGATTCCATTGTGTAACCCTATGGATGAATTGTGATCTATGTGCATATTGTTGGTCAAGTGCTACATAGTGATTTCTTCTTTTGGCTGAACATAGATTTGTTTTCAGTTGCTAAATAGAGCCACTTTGTTGAGGTATTAAATGACTTATGTGGAAATTCAAGAGCACCTTCAGGAGAAATTTCTGAAAGCAAAAATCAAACAGCTGGAGGAACTCTTGGGTCAGGCAGTATCTGTGGAGGCAGATGGGTGTCGACGATTCAGATCATGAGCCTACATTAAAACTTATGAAATGTTCATTCAATTACCTAATTTTCAAGCTGGATTGGCTCATTTCACGGTCCGGCGCGGCGCTTCAATGTCGGGAGCCACGACCGCCCCGACGTGGCAACTTCAACAGCCTGACCGCGGGAGAAGACGGCAGGGGAAGAGAAGACAGTCTGGCCTTCCATCACAGTGAGGAGGTGACTGGAGGAGACTCACTGTGATGGATGTTTGTTTTGTTTGGTGTTGGTTTATGATTGTATGTGTTATTGCATATTTTTATTGCTTATTTTTATTGGTCTTATTGTTGGACTGCGGGTAATTTTTCATTTCACTGCACATTTATGTGTATGTGACAAATAAATTGACTATTGACTAATTCCATAGATGGACACAAAATGCTGGAGTAACTTAGCGGGACAGGCAGCATCTGTGGAGAGAAGGAATGGGTGACGTTTCAGATCGAGACCCTTCTTCAGGTTGGCTTATTCCATGTTAGTTCTCTGCACTGGTATGAAAATAAATAAGCAGAGTTTTGCAAATTACAAAAATAAAATGAATAGGTTGTGCAAAGCACGTCCTTTCGCAGAGTGGGTCGCTCCTGCAGAGGCGGGCCTTTTGCCAGGCGCTCTCTTCGAGCAGGCTGAGAGGGAGGAGGGTTTGCGGTGTGGCGCTCAGGCCGTGGGGAGTGTGTAACCGCCATTTGGGCACTGGCGGAAGCGGCTGCCGAGTTATAGCCGGTGGGGTAAGGACTGAGACTGGAACAGCGGCGGAGAAGGAGGAGGCGCGATGGCGGGACTTTGATGCCGGTTTGTTTACATTGTCATTTCTCCCTCCCTCCTCTCCTACTTCTCTGACGGTCGCCTCCCGAGTCCCCATCCCCCGGAGCATCAATGGTCTGTCAATCCTTTCCCCACCCTGTCCTCCCTTCCCCACCTGCCGTTCAATCTCTCCTGCCTCCACACTCTCTCTCTCTGCACCTACCCCTCGACCCCCTCCCCCCTTATCAAACCCCTTGTCTCCATTTCCCTCCTTCCCCTGAACCGGTCTGATTCTTCTCTACCTTCCTATCCCCTCTCTTCTTCATAACAACCCGCCTCGCTCTGCTCTGCCCCACAAACAACCCAGTGTCCCACCCCTTGAATCTCCCTCCTCACCACTTCATTGTTTCTGCCTCCTCCTCAGAAGATCTCCACTTACAACCTGTTTTTCGTTCCAATTTCCCTTGCCACCCTCCGCACCGACTTCATATCTCGCCTCGTTCCACAACCTCACCTCTTGCTAACTCTAACGTGCAGTTTCACTTCTATCCACCCCCTTCATTTCCACGTGTTGTTTACTCTTGGCTGGTGGATAAGGGGGAGGGATGTTTTGACAGGGTTTATGAAGTGGGGCCAAATAGCATATGTGCTTCACACTACATTTGATCAGCCCTTCCGAGGTCTCTTGTTGCATGTGAACGTTAGCAAGGCATGTTATTGAGCTGCAGGGGCCAATTAATCCACATTCTGACATTAGGCTTACTTACTGTGATTGAAGTGCTTGATAAATGCCTTGATTTGTGTTTGATTCTACTTTAAGAGTTATGTAAACTACTGCTGGGTGCAATAAATTAAATGCAGGTATGTACAGCAACAGCAACACGCATGTCAGAAAATCCTCTACTTTTATTTATAAACCATCTGGGTTAGCTAGCCGACAACACATTCTATTGCACAGCTATTCCGTCATCCCAGAGCACCAACCGCCATGAAACAAGACAAAATACATCATCAACTCGCTAAATTTCAATAAACTTTGCTACCAATATTCCCTTTACCCTAGGATGATAAGGGGATGGAATATGCTACCACCCAACACACGAGCCGCTCCCGGTGTTCAGTCAAAGGGGATTGAGCAACTAGATCTCCTCAATTTGGTCAAAAAGGCCCACTTCAAAACTTAATCACTACTCCACTCACTCTGACCTGCGTGAGATAACCACTTATGAGGTGTTTGCTCAGTAATCAACCAGAACCAGAAGTAGAATTAGGGTGGGGGTAGTTGATGGGTAAGTGGGAAGAATAAAATGGGCTATAAATAGGATTATTGTATCGGTCATTGGCATGGATGGTGTGCTGAAGGGCATGTTTCCTTGTGGTATTTCTCAACAGATTTAGAGCTTGTCAGCTAATTTGTTCATTGGGCAGAACTGACAATTAAAAATAGCAATGGAAACTTCTGCACCACCACTGAAGGCAGTCTGGGCTTGGTTTAACAACATCCAATCATAGCATTTCTACTTCCCTAATATTGTATAGGATGGGCCAACCTCAGTTACGTTTATCAGTCAGTGGAGCCAAATTGAATCTGCAAACTAGGGTTGTTAGATGACGAGGCTATCATTTGCACAGTGTCTGACACTGATAGCAATGATGCTATTAAAGGTAGAAGCAAACTTAGGATGGGATTGGGAATGGTTGCATTGCAAAGTTTAAACAGTGTATATACATGATCTGTTAGGTTTGTGGTGTGAGCATACTGTCATTTATGATGCATGGATACAATTTATAAGCTAATGATGTTAAAAATGGACACAATATATGACAAAATGTCAAGCTAGAAAGGATTGAGAAATGTGACAACCAATCAGTTTGTTCCAGAAAGCAGGGTCCTTTAAATCGCCGGAGCCATATCAACAGTCTCTATGATCGCTGTTCTCGTCTCATCATGAGAGCTGCACTGAGTCTCTGCCATGAGAAATGCTGTTGAACATTTGAAATGTCGTCAGAATTGTAGCGGGCTTGTTGTGTTCAAGAAGCCTTCGAATTCCTTGTATCTTGTGTGCTGTGCTGATGTATTGAATAATTTTGGAAAGAGAATGGATAGTTTTAATTATTGGGAATAATCTTAATTACCCTATATAGGTGAATGGTAGATTCTTGGAGGAGTTCATGGGGATTCTTGAAGAATAAAATGGGATTAGTGTGGGTTTACAGTGACCATTGGTATGGACTTGGTGGGTCAAAGGGCATGCTTCTGTGAAATAAATATTATATTTGTGTCTGTTACTGTTCCTGACTACAACGGACGACGGTGTGTTCTTACTTGCCTAATGCTTAAAGTCTGAAATCAATGGAGAAGTTCCACAGCTGGTAATAATATTTTCAAAATCTGAGGTTGACCTTCATTGATTTCCATGTGTTAGGGATGCCTGTAATCTGTGCAGGAGATGTTGATTAAGCTTTTTATCATCAAATACGTAAAAATGCTGGAGATTTGCTTCTGAGATCTCAGTAATTTATTAATCGTGGAGAGTAGCGGAGAGAAAGACATCTCTATTCCACTTTCAGTTGCCTTTGGATGAGCCAAGATGCATTACAGCCACAGACTTTCTTCACTGCCTGCTGTGCAGTTACATATAATGTAGGAAACGTGGTGGCCAATTTGCTTCCACAGATGTGATAATAAGCAGATTGCTGTTTCTAGCAGCGCTGATTCTGAGATAAATGTTAACAACAATGTTAACATTTGAGAACTAACTTAGCCCACGAATCTCTTCCCAACCCTGTCCCCCATTTGAATATGCAGCCATTTCTCCCCTTTCCCCTCTCATCCCCCACCACCACCACCACCTCTATTCCACCTTAATTCCTTCCTCTGGCTTTACAATTTGCATCTGTTCTATCCTTATCCCGCACTATTTGTCTTTTTATTTCTGGCCTTTGTTCAGTCTTTTGCCGATCTATTCCCCCTCCCCCTCCCCCCCCCCCCCCCCCCCAACCCCCTCTGTATCCACCTATCACTTTCCAGGCTTTGGCCTGCTGCACCTCCCTTTCAGTATTCTCACCTCCCTCCTCTCCACCACCACAATCAGTCTGAAGAAGGATCACAACCGTTCTTGACACACAGCTGGGTGGCAGTGTGAGCTGTGAGGATGCTATGAGGCTGCAGGGCGACGGATAGCTTGGGTGAGTGGGCGGATGCATGGCAGATACAGTATAATGTGGATAAATGTGAGGTTATCCACTTTGGTGGCAAGAACAAAAAGGCAAATTATTATCTGAATGGTGTCAGATTAGAAAAAGGGGAGGTGCAACGAGACCTAGGTGTCCTTGTACATGAGTCACTGAAAGTAAGCATGCAGGTACAGCAGGCAGTGAAGAAAGCTAATGGCATGTTGGATTTCATAGCAAGAGGATTTGAGGATCAAGGAGGTCCTATTGCACTTCTACAGGGCCCTGGTGAGACCGCACCTGTAGTTTTGAAGAAAGGTCTTGACCCAAAACGTCACCCATTCCTTCTCTCCAGAATGCTGCCTGTCCCGCTGAGTTACTCCAACATTTTGTGTCTATGTTCACAAACCGTTGTGATGCATCCTGATAAAATCCTGTATCTAACACATCTGTAGAAGCTGGTGAGAGTTGTTAGGGACATGCCGACCTACCTTAGCCTTCTAACAAAGTAGAGATGTTAGTGTGCTTTCTTGGCCATTGCTTCCGAACTTGGGGTTGAGAATAGTCTATTTAATCTCTCCAAATACAACAAAACTGCATCCCAGTTGCCAATCTGCAGAAATCTTAACTACTTTTCTCATTGCAAATATATCTCTCCTGAGCACAACAGTTGCAATATAAATGGTGCAAGAAGTCACTGTTCTTGTACTCAGTAAAGGCCAGTGTACCTTCAGCCTTCACCATTGCTTGTTGAATGTGAATATTAATTTTCATTGATCTGTGTACAAGCAACACTTCATCCTCTACTTGCACTCCTCCAGACAGATCACTATAACCATCCTCTTGCTGCTAACTTGGTCTCTTTCCCATCACAGACTTCTCTTTGTTCCCTCCAGTCTTCCCTCTCTACAACTTAAAACACACTTGTCTCCTCATTTTTCTAATTTTGGTGAAAGGCCATCAACCTGAAACTGTTTCTCTCTCCATTACATAGCCCAATCCACTTAGTATCCCTGATATTTTCTGTTTTAGTTTCAGATTTCCTGGATATGTGATGCTTTGCAATAAAATTTCCGTGCTGAACTATTCCTCTTGCCTTTCTCTTTAGCTTTCAATATTTCCCCTCGCCATAATCCACCCCACCATCACTATTTAGCTTAAAGCCTTCACTACAGTCGTAGTTGTGCAGTTTGCTAGGATGGTAGTCCCAGCCTGATTCGTGAAACAGAACAGAACTGAACTGGTATCGCAGAGTTGCACCGAATGGAAATGGGCCATTCGGCCATCATTCATAATGGTGTCAGTCTGCCGTGAGTTTTCCCAAACTAATTTCTGGGACAGCTGTTGATGCTTTTGCTCCATGCCAATTCTGGTGCAACACAGGGCATTTTTTTACCCGTTGGTAATCAGATGTGAAAACTAACGACAAAGAGACCAGACTTTCAGAATGGTCCTTGGAGAAAGATGGTGTGGAGATGGGGAGATCCCTGGTGGGGGTCAGCGGAGGGGAGCCAAAGGCTGCCATTAGAGGCTGCAGAGGTAGGGAGCACTTCTGCCATCCCTGGACAACAGGCTATACTATCATAAGCATTTAAATTCTTTAATCTGTAGCATCCATTTAATCGAAACTAAACAGATTCCCATTCTACCCAATGTCAGTTTGATTGAAATCAGGATCCAGGTTGCTCAGTTCACATTTGCTACTCCAGTGTCACTTCTCCACTTGAGACACTGATTGATTGAATTGAAAGATACATCATGGAAACAGGCCCTTGGGCCCACTGAGTACATGCCGACCATCTTGAATGTGCCCACCTGGGACAATTTGCAATGACCAATCAACCTATAAACCCGAAAGGCTTTGAAAGGAAACTGGAGCCACTGGAGGTAACCCATGGGGCCACAGGGAGAACGTGCAAACTTCTCACAGACAGCACCCGAGGCCAGAGTCTCCGGTGCTGTGAGGCAGCAGCTGTACTATCGTGCTGCTGAGTGTCCTAAAATTCAGCCTGGCTTTAAAAAGGGTTGGTTGGGGGTTGTAGTGCTATTATTATTTTCATTTTTAACAATCGCTGTTCCCAATGGTCAAACATAACTAGGTGGAGCTGAGTGTAATCAACTATATAAGTAGAGGCTGGTCATATGCATCTGTCGAGGGGCAGTGTGTACGGGAGCAATAAAAGACGGCTGGGCTGGGGCTTTGGAAAACAGCCAGTGTTAAGGAGGTTCTGGATATCACTGGATAGGAGGGAGCTGAACTAAATGAAAGTTATCTAATGAGAGCAAGAAGCAAGATTGGAAAAGGATGGTGCAAGAGGGATAATGATTGCACAGGGAAAATATTGTGGGTTTACAATATAATTGCCTGCCAAGCTTTCCCTTTGCAGTCAAAGTTTGTTCCTCTTCACAAAATTTGCAATGGTGATAATCTGTTGCGAATAAACATCTTTAGATTAATAGTCTATGAAAGATTTGCATGGCATTTTATTTCAAAAATTGCAGCAGCTTCCATTCTTCCTCTCTACTGCTGTCATTTATGCACTGTTGCAGTACTTGATTGGCTTTTGATTACGTAATGCCTATTTAATATTGATGCCCTGGGATTTACGGGCAAGCTTTTTTTCTCTACAACATGCTTCTGAAATGGTGATCACTGCTGTGTTCTGAAATCAATGAGGTCACCTCTCTCGGGTCCAAAAGGATGGTTATTTTTGTTTCTCTCTGCTCTGTCACAGAGGGTTTGCTACTGGATCTGTGCGGCGGAGCTGAACACAACTGGGCCGGGATGTTGGAAGAGAATTTCTAGTCCACGGACTGCTGCTGCCTGTCTCTATGCAAAGGTACCTGTGAATGATGAAAGTAAATCTCAGGGGAGAGTATGGTGCCAGTGCTGAGTTTGCAAAACTGAGGGAATGAATTAAATCAGGATCCAGGATCCTGAGATGTGTATCATCAGCAATTAGTAAACCCACAACGGGGGATAAAAAGGCAATAAAATCGAGAAAACCCGCAGGGCAGCAAAGACTACTGATGATAATAAGCTGTTCGTCTACTTTAGGTGAGTTTGCTTTACTGATGCAGATATGATGTGATACACCCAGTGCAATACTGAGGAAATACTGGACCATTAATGTTGTGGTCCTTTGCTCGATTATCTTATTTTGAAGAAGAGTAGGATAAACCACGATGGTGTCATGATCAATATTTATCTCTGAGAAGATAACAGACAACAACAGATTATTTAGTAACGATCTAATTTATTTTTGTTTTCCAGACCTTGCATAAATTGGTTGGTGTTGTGGCGCGTCGAAAAAGCTCGAAATAAAGGCGAGCAGCCGGGTATTTTGGGAGCGATGTTTTTAATGGGTTCTCTAGATCAGTCGAGTCTGCCAGAGAACAAACGCGCCTAAAACGCCATCCTTTATACCCGTAGCTAAGTCCCCCCCCCCCCCCCCATTCCCGTGCCGAAGGGTCGGTAGTGGTCTGGCCCGACCCTTGGGAGCCGCCACAGGACCCCCCCCCCCCAGAACCAGAGGCACGAAACGCACTGGTGGTCACACAACCCGACCGGACCGCCTACGAATATCGGCTGACAGAGGGGCCGGCGTAGGCACAGTTGGAGGGACAGGTGGAGGGGCCCGCAAAGGGGGGAGACCTCCCGGCCGAGGCTGGGCAACCCACACCGGTTGGTCGATGTCCAGGTGCGCCGGCTTTAAGAGGTCAATTGACACGGCCTCCTTTATACCCGTAGCTAAGGGCCCCCCCCCGGACCGGTCCATTCCCATGCCGAGGGGTCGGTAGTGGTATGGCCCGACCCTTGGGAGCCGCCACAGTGTTACAATTGTGGTTATATGTGTTGGGATGTCTTATGGAAATACAAGGCAGTGAGCTTGTTCAGGATCATTTGCACCATCCTGTATCTATCACAATATTTCAACCTTCTGTTATATTTGAAGGGGCAAAGACTGCACCAAATCAAGGTGTATTGGCTTTTTACAATTTCAGAAAGAAACTTTTTCATCAAAAAATATATA
Organism: Rhinoraja longicauda; assembly: GCF_053455715.1. Classification (NCBI taxonomy): domain Eukaryota; kingdom Metazoa; phylum Chordata; class Chondrichthyes; order Rajiformes; family Arhynchobatidae; genus Rhinoraja; species Rhinoraja longicauda. The sequence goes on from NC_135960.1 coordinate 36,135,552, forward strand.
TACGAAATAGTACTTGGCTTTCTTTACATTCATAGTATAATCAAGTCTATAAATTCATAGTATTGATGATACTGTTGATTCGTAGTGTCAAGTTAATGCATTCTCTGTATATATCACCAATGACACTCTTGTGGCCTCTGAACAAAATATCTTTGAGTTATTTGAGCGGCTGCAATACAGGACCCGGTCCTTCAGTGCTTGGTTGCGGCAGGGCCTTAGATTAAAGTCCTTTCCCACAAAGCCTCTGCAATGGCTGCTCTAAGCTTCACTGCCTTTTTCAACAAGTACTCCTGCAGCCTGGAATATGCCAGTTGACAGCATTCACATGGAAATCTCGGTGTACTAGAAGACCAATAAGTTGCATTCAGACCAATATGTGCCTTTCACTGAGTTGATGATCTTACAATAACACCTCATATTTGTTTCAGTGTGCATCCCTGGGAACAACCAGTAGATCAGAGAATTCCCTGTTACGCAGTTGCTTGGGACAAACTCCAACAAGGATCCTTGCATTCTTTTCCAGAATTTTCCAAACAGTCCACATGGTGCATGATCATCTCATCCTCGTTGCAGCCATCTTGAGGATAGTATGGATTGGAAGTGAGACTGACCGTGCAGGAAGATCTGGCAGGAAGGGCTCCTCCACCACCAGTCAAGTGAGGTCTTGGTGCTTGTTGATGAGTTCTGGCGGTGAGACCTTCTGCCAAATAGATTTGACCATTTGCACAGTTGAACTTTCCCAAAGGATCAATCATGTTCTGCTCCTATGGTGTCTAGGGCATTCTGTGCTAACATGGTCAAATGTGCTTTTCTGCAGAAATGCTTCTGTGATGGGCAGGTAGCGCAGCAAAGTCCAATTCAATGGAACATAGCACAGTAATAAGGTCAGGCCCATCCTTCACAGCATCTGGAACAGCTAGCACCTCAACACAGTGACACTTGGTGTTTTCATACTTTAGGGATGTGCATTGTGACCCCTTGGGCACCCTCCATCTTAAATCTTCAGATGAAACAAAAGGTGGTTTGGGTGACTGCAATTTAGCCTGCTTCCTCCAGAAAATGTTCAATCATGATAATCAATGATTTCCTGAGTATGCTCCATTAATGACTACCCCCTAGCAGTGGAGTATCAGCGATCAGCAGTTCTCAAACACTCCCGCTACAGTATCTGTCTGCACTAGTTTAGACTTGGCACCAAAGGAGTGGCTCCATTCAATTTCATGAAGAGGAACTGCTGTGAGTGACCCCGGTCAGAATTTATTTTAGAGTCGAAACGATCCAGCCCAAAAACAAACTCCACACATACAGCACCAGAGGTCAGGATTAAACTTATGAGAAGATACTTACTGAAGCCTTGGACTCTTGCAGCACGGAACAGGCCCTTCGCCCCAAATTATCCATCCTGATCAAGATGCCCCAACTAAAATGGCCAATATCCCTCTAAACGTTTCCTATCTGCAGTTGTGCCACTGTATCACCCTCATTTTATTGCATTGATTAAGTTTACTCAAATGTTTTTAATTGTTTCAAACTGTTTTTGTTATTAAATTTCTACTTTTGTTTTTTTAGTTGTTTACTTTCCCTAATTCTGTTTCTTTCTTGTTTGAAATTTTGGGAACTTTCATTCAAAACTTTCATAGTTTTTCACAAAATTGCCAGCCAGCTAATTCAGGAGTAGTTGCCTATCAAAGATTTTCAACTGTTTCATGGGCAGGGATTATTCTGGCTCCACGATCATCTCTCCCCCACATGACCATGTACACACAGCTGCTCTGCACAGAGCCCAGCCATTTAAAATTGGGATAGATTCAGAGAATCACAGTTCACAGTCATGTACAAGTTCTGGAACATGAAGAAAATAAAGCCGACCGGGTAGAATAAAACCTCAAGATGGACATGTACAAAACCACACACAACATAATTCACATATTTTTTTTAAAAAAGGGAACTGAAAGATGTTATCAAATCTCAGGAACTGAGATCATTCTACTGCCATGATTTGGCTAACTGCCAAAGTCCCTCAATTAGATTCCAGCCTGTAACATACAAAGAGGTATCCATTAATCTAAATATAAACTGTTTGATTGGATTCCAGTCTGTAATTCATTCCCTGCCATTTATTGTTCCTATTATGAAGTATCTACCTTTCAGTTAGATGCCTGGTTTTAAATATTTGAGTGGTCTACTCCACTCCCATACCTAAGACGTGTTCTTTTTGAAGAAAAAGCGTTAATTATCCATCAATCTCATGGACATCTGATTTACTGCTGTTATACACTATCTCATAGTTTGCTAAATTAAAAGAACTATTATATTTTTAACTTTATAACAAGTTCCAATTTAGTTATCGGTACTTTTATAAATTAATGTTTAATCAGTCATCACAGAAGAAAATACAATGAAAGTCGTCTGCTTTTCTTCTGGGGCGAGACATGTTTCACATTCAGACATAACTCAAAAAGGACAATAATTGAAAAAATGGCCCTGGTGTGCTTCTGATGTGGGCATTGCAATTAATCTTTGAGAAGCAACACCAAATATGGCAGTTCAGGAATATTCTTATTGGTGGTAAACAAAGATATGAGCAGTAATCTAAAAGCAGGTACTTGAATTTCCATAACACCTGTTGATGGTTTGGACAGTTTCTGAAGAGAAAACACTTGAGAATTCAGGTATATTAACTGCCGACCACAATAGCACATCAACAAAATGTTACTTTACGTGGTGATGGGAATATTTTGCTTTTGTTGTTTGCATTTTAGATGTATTTTTGATAACTTTACTCCAGTACATTTGTCTTCTCAACTGGTTAATTGACTGGTAAGGGAACCTCTAACTCTTTCTTTGCATAGGTTTGAGCTGGCAGATTGACATACCATGATTTATTGTGCTTCACGGATTGAATGGTGTGGATGAAAAGCAATAAATGCACAGCCCATAATTAACTCTGCCGCCGTCTACTGATGACTTGGAGGACTGGGATATTAACACGACTTTTCGATGTTCAAGGAATCCTTCAAAGCGAAAAGACCTGCTGAACTTTGGCTCGTAGATTTTGTAATCCTTTTAAACAGACCATTTAAAATAATCATTGAACTCTTGGTGAATCTGTACTTAGCTAATGGAGGCACTGGAGGCAGATGACATCAGCCCTGCTTTGGAGGCCACAGAAGAGTTCTTTCTTTTCAGTGGCATTGATGACCAAATGGGACATGCAGAACTTCCAAAACAGGAGGTGTATGGCATTCAGGAGGTCCCAGTGGTAATTGGACATGAAATTCTTAAGGCGAGAAATGCAAAGTTGGACCAGATAGATGACACCAGAATTGCAGCTCAAAAAAAGAGCATGTCAGAGACAACGATGCAAAAAGAAATGAGAAATAATGCACTTGTGAGTAAACCAGTCAGCATAGCCAGTAGACCAAAACTGCCAAGGGCTGATGGTTCATTCAGCGATGGTTCCTTCATCTCAAATGGTTACAATGGCAATCATGCCAGAAGGAACAACCCAGCTGAAGACATGTCAACCAACAAGCCATTGCTCTGCCGGACGCAGTCCGACATTATTCCATCACATAAGCAGCTGCAATCTAGCACAACGCCAGTTCACGGTCTTCCAGACTACAAGTTCCCTCCCTCTGGAATCGGCAACACTTTTGACAAAGATAGAGACTTTGTAATGACCACTCGCAGTAAAGATGGTAAGTCCCATCTACATCACGGGTCATCTAATTTTCCTGTTATTTCACCAAACAGTATGTGCTGCTGACTCTGGCTCTAATCGAAACTGGCCATTATCTTAAGGAAACTGAACTTCAAAGTAGATTAAGCTGGAGTTGTATAAAATTTTGTTTATAATGTATCTGCAATACTGCGATTATTTGTTCCTTTTGCATTGACGGACCAAAGAGAGGAGACTGCAGATGTCTGCTATAACATAGTAATGTATTATTATTGTATGTACTTGGAAAAAAAAGAACTGCAGTTGATGGTTAATATACAAAAGGACACTTAGTACTGGAGCAACTCAGCAGGTCAGGCAACATTACTGGAGAACATGGATAGATGACATCGGAACCCTTCTTCAGACTGATTCAGTCTGCTGATTTACCCCAGCACCCCGTATTGTTTCCACCCTGAAACTCGGTGTCAATGCTGCGGGTCTGCATCAGCGAGCTCCTCCCCATCAGCTACCCTACTGTCCAGCCGACGTGGTCGCTGCCCCCGGCCGTCAGTCCTCCCTCAGTCCACCATATCTGAGGAAAGATGTGCTGGCTCTGGAGAGGGTCCTGAGGAGGTTTGCAAGAATGATCCCAGGAATGAGTAGGTTAACGTATGATGAGCATTTTGATGGCACTTGGCCTGTACTCACTGGAGTTTAGAAGAATGAGGACCTCATTGAAACGTACAGAATAGTGAAAGGCTTGGATAGAGTGGATGTGGAGAGGATGTTTCCACGTGGGAGAGTCGAGGACTAGAGGTCATATTCTCAGAATTGAAGAATGTTCTTTTAGGAAGGAGATGAGGAGGAATTTCTTTAGTCAGAGGGTGGGGAATCTGTGGAATTCTTTGCCACAGAAGGCTGTGGAGGCCAAGTCAGTGGATATTTTAAAGGCAGAGATAGATAGATTCTTGATAAGTACGGGTGTCAGGGGTAATGGGGAGAAGGCAGGTGAATGGAGTTAGGAGGGAGAGATAGATCAGCCATGATTGAATGGCGTAGACTTCATGGGCCGAATGGCCTAATTCTGCTCCTATCACATGATCTTATGATCCAACAAAAAGACATACCCGGTGGCCCGCCCTCTCCCTCCAGCTGCCAAATTGCCCACTTCCCTCTCCCCACAGCAGCTAACACCCTCCAAGGTAGAGTATGCCAGCTTCTCAAGGGGTGGAGGAGGAAGCAATGGACGGGGACCTGGCCCAAAAGGAAGAAGCATCAGCTGGTGAGAGTGGAGGGAAGCCCCACGGTGACCTGGCGCGACCCACTGGCGGCAGCAGCCTGAAGAAAGTGCTGCCCCAGGCGCCACAACATTAGGCACAACAACAGCTGCATGAACAGGATCATGGTAGGAAGCAGAGGGTGGAGGAAAGTTTTTTTGGGGGAATGGAATCCCGTGACTAGTCGTGTGTCTCATTGCAGTTTGTCATCTACATTAGGATGAAAATGTACAAAGTATGATTAATAAGTTTGCAAATTATACTAAAATAGGTGATAATGTGAGGTCTTTCTATTTGGGAAGTCGAACGAGGGTAGGTCCTTCACAGTAGAGTTCCGAGGAGAGTTACAGACCGAGATTCTAGAAGTATATAGTATCCTGAAAGTGCCATGACAGATAGATAGAGTGGTGAAGAATGCTTTTGACTTTGATTCAGTAAGGAAAATAAGGATGGAAGCTTGGATTAAAAAATACACAAAGTGCTGGAGTAACTCAGTGGATTAGGCAGCATGTCTGGAGAACATGGGGTGGATGGGAAGCCTGATGTTGTTAAGCTAGAGAGAGTGCAGAGAAGATTTATGAGGATGTTGCCAGGATTGGAGGGTCTGAGCTATAGGAACAGATTGGCAAGCTTTGACTTTATTCCTTGGAGCACAGGAGGCTGTGATCTTTTTGAGGTGTGTGTATAAAGTCATGATAGGGTGAATGCACAGTCTTTTTTTCCATGGTAGGGGAATCAAGAACGAGAGGGTATCAGGTGAGAGGGGAAAGATTTAATTGGAACCAAAAGATAAATCTTTTCACACAGGAGATGATGGGTATATGAAACGAGCTGTCAGAAGAATTAGTTGGTGCAGGTACAATAACATTTAAAAGACATTTGGACAGATACATGAATAGGAAAAGATTAGAGGGATTATGAGCCAATCAAACAAACAGAACCATCTTAGATGGGGCATCTTGGACAGCTTGTACGAGTTGGGCCGAAGAGCCTGTTTCCATGCTGATTACTGAGAAAGAACACAAAATGCTGGATTAACTCGGCATCTCTGGAGAGAAAGAATGGGTAACGTTTCGGGTTTGGACCATTCCTTCTATCCAGAGATGCTGCTTGTCCCGCTGAGTTACTCCAGCATTTTGTGTCTACGATGTAAACCAGCATCTGCAATTCCTTCCTACACCGAGATAGAACATCTTAATTCATGCAATCTAACTCAGCAGTCTGGTACTTTGATGAAAAGTCATCAACCTGAAGCATTGATACTGCCTGACCTGAGGAGTATTTCCAATATTACCTGTTTTCATTTCAGATTTCCATCAGTTAAAGTTTTTCTCTCTGTAGATACTTCCTGATCTGTGGAGTGTTTCCAATATCACCAGTTTTTATTTCAGATTTCCATCGTTTGCAGTTTTTGCTTCATTGCCCTTAGGTTCTCCTGATCTGGTTTGGAGCAACTGAGTTTGGAGGAACTGGAATCCTTCAAGTATTTTTTATCTTTATTTCCTTGAGCTTTTTGTTTTGCTTCTTAAGAGTTTAAGTGGCCGAGGATTTGGTGATATTGGAGATTGGGTTTGTGAAAGACAAGAGGAAAGGGGACCACAAAATGCTTTGGTGCAATGTTCAAGCCTGGTGTGTGGTAAAGGTTGGCTGAACTAGTTTTTACTAGGTTAATGTTATGAAACTCTGTTAATCGGACGTTATTTTACAGCTCACTTTGGTTCAAGATCAGTATTTTTTTGGTCTATTGGTTGTTCTTCTAAAATACTCCAATACATTTTGAAATCACTTTTTAGTTTAGATTCTACACTGTAGAATATCATTTTTTTGCAACGATTCTGTTAAGTTTAAAGGCAGTATGGGAAACAAGGTATTGGTAAGTGTAAGGAAATCATGGGAAACAAACCAGGCAACTTTCATGGACTGTGACCCACAAAACCTGGTTACCTTAAAGAAAGCGCTGGAACTAGGATCCCAGGCAGTGAACGGAGAGCACAGGAATCAAGGCTCTTCCAAATAGTGGGATCGCGGGTTATCAGAGTTTTACTGTAATTGTATGTTTGTGGTAATACAAACATACAACTACAATGAAATTCTGATAATCTGATATACCTTTTCACGCCACACCTCTAATAAAATGACTTGTCTGTTAATCCTTTCAAAATGTTCTTAAAAAATAATAAACTACTCTCGGTTTTGCAATACTTATGGAACAATTGCACAATGGTTAATTTAATCAAGAAAGCCTTTTTCCAGCTTTTTTTCCTTTCATTTCAAGAAATTGGGTGCGAGGACCCCAATGGGCAAAAGCTGCATCCCAAATAGTGACGCTAGAAATATACAGGCCCTAATGAGGAGTTATCTTGTGCAACAAAAGACACCTTGGACTCCATTGTTGATCTGCCTGAATGCAGATCTTTTGAAGTGCAGTTTATTTAATTGTGGGGGGTTGGACATTGCGGTGGGTCGGGGTGGTTTAGGGAAATAGTCCACTGTCATCTGCAGCCAAGTGAAATGTGCCAGAGTGAAAATAAGAACATGTATATTACTGGATTAATAGGGGAAGTGTAGTGGCAAAACATATATTATCCAGCAAATAGGGGATTAGTGTGTCTACTGGATGTAATTCTCATTAAGTATGAGAGGCAGCAATGAATGGGAGGGAGCCCTTGCTTGCATTACAAGAAGCAGAGATTAATTTATATTCTCTATAGAAAATAGATCACCTAGGCTGAGGCGGACTGAGCGAAGGTGTTCAGTGATATAAGAAAATAACTGCAGATGCTGGTACAAATCGAAGGTATTTATTCACAAAATGCTGGAGTAACTCAGCAGGTCAGGCAGCATCTCGGGAGAGAAGGAATGGGTGACGTTTCGGGTCGTGACCCTTCTTCTCGCCGAACTCTGAGATTGTTTTGCTGAACGCTTCCGCTCAGTCCTCCTAGACCTGCGTGATCTCCTGGTTGCTAAACACTTTAACTCCCCCTTCCATTTGCATACTGACCTTTCTGGCCTGGGCCTCCTCCACTGTCAGAGTGAGGCCCAATGCAAATTGGAGGAACAGCACCTCATATTTTGTGTGGGCATCTTACAACCCAGCGGTATGAATATTGACTTCTCTAACTTCAAGTAACCCTTACTTTCCCTATCTCCATCCCTCCCCCATCCTGGTTCTCTGACCAGTTTTACTGTCCTGGTTAAATTTTATTGATTGTATGCCTAGTTGTCACCTTCCCCTCAGCTAACAATGAATCATTCTACATTTTCCATGATCACCATCCCCTTTGATCTGTCGTTTTCTCACCTTACCCTTCCATATCTCTATGTCTCCCCTGACTCTGTCTTTAGAAGGGTCTCGACCCGAAACGTTACCATTTCTTCTCTCCAGAGATGCTGCCTGTCCCGCTGAGTTACTCCAGCATTTTGTGTCTATCGGTCTAAACCAGCACCTACAGTTCCTTCCTAAACATATGATGGACTACCAACGTATATACTCAAACTCGCAGATCATTTTATGGAGTTGTGCAGTAGCACATGCTAGGAGACCATTTAGCCAATCAAGTCTTTGCTCATACCTTTCAGAATCCAACATTGTTGATAGTTAATTGTATTTATTTCAAAGCTTTATTTCGTTTTGACAAACAATGCGAGGTAAGACAAGGTGCTCAGGCTAGTTTAATAAAAGTACCAGGCGTAACAAAACTTGAGATTTCAATTGAAGGCTTAAAGGAATTGCCGGCTGTTAACATTGTCGTACAGATGTGGTTGACCTCTGGTCGATGTCAGATTAGGTTAGAAGCCATACCCTGTGCATCTTGAAGGGAAAAGCTGCTTCCTACTACTGATCACTATTCTTGCTGGATATTGCCTTGGCATTAGATATACATAAAAGTGAGACTAGAATTAGCTTGAATTTAAAACTAAAATTCTACCCTACCAACATAAACAGATCTCCTATGGAGCCCAAACAATGTTTTTCCTTCCAGACTTTGCGTGAGGAAGGTAACTTTCCTGGAATTGTGTTCTGCCAATTCCCTACATATTTGTTTGTCAACGTCCTACCCTATCACCACCACCACCTCTTCTCCATCATCATTTCCCCACGTGCTTTGCTATTGTATCATTTGTCCACAGGTACTGTTCCAAGATGGGTACAAAATAAAAGACTGGTAAGGGAGAAGAAATACGGTGCTGCTGTGTCATCAATGGCCTGGATTCTGCTGTCTCTTGGGCTGCAGTTACTGAGGGATGATACGTAGCCAATAGAGAAAAGCAGCAAAGGAACACAATAGGCGCAGAATCGCATACCAGGGCCCTCAAGCCTGCCTGCCTGCCATTCAATATGATCTGAAACTCTTCTTCATTGTCATTTCCTTGTAACCTTGAATTGTCCAATCCTGAAGCAAAAAAGCGATCTCTTCAAATTCCTCTGATCTAGCTTTCACAACCCACAAGGATAGAGAATTCTGGAGATTCACCACCCTCAGCGAGAAGAAATTCACATACAACTTAGTTTAAATGACCATCCCCTAATATGTTCCCTTTTTGAGACTCTACTACGTGTGGAACTATCTCAACATTTACCGTTTTCCCTCCTTGGGCTCCTAAGGTCACTCCTCATTCTTCTAACCTCCAAAGTTGGAATGCATGCAACTGTGGGTAATTAAGAGTAAGGCCCAACGCAAATTGGAGGAACAGCACCTCATATTTCGCTTGGGCACCTTACAACCCAGCGGTATGAATATTGACCTCTCTAACTTCAAGTAACCCATGCTTTCCCTATCTCAGCCTGTAATTCAGCATATAAAACCTTTCATTGCAAAGAATTTTTCACAGACATTTGGACCCTTTGACCCAACTGTTCCATGTTGGCAAACAAGCTTTGCATAAAGCTTATTCCACTCAGTCCACCCAGCTGTCTGCACGACCTGGTATTCTTTCTTCCCTTTTTGTTTCCCACAGTTTGTTGAGAATTGGCAATTTCTGTTTCTGTTTCACCTTCACTACCAACTGATCCCAGTTCTTGGTGCATGCTCTGACTCTTCTGAACCAGATCCCCTGCACCTTTAGATAGTTGGACCTGGCAGTGAAGGGGACAAAGGGTCAGTCAAACCAGTTGCCATACGATGGACCTCACTTTTGTCTTCCATTTACTCTGACCCCAGAGGCCTGTTCAATCAGTGGGTCAACAGGATCTAAACTGAAGATGGTGATGTTGTCCATGCGCTGAGAATCATCATTCCTATTGTGTCCAAATTGTTCCTGATGGATTCATCAAAAGGTTCAAAACAGCCTGAAAGAGAACAGAGAGAAGCCGTGCCTAACTCCAGAAGTGATCAGAAAGCTGCCATTTTTCAGCCATCAATATGGACTGACTACTAATGTCTGTGCAGAACAAAGTTTGTACGGAGTTTGTACGTTCTCCCTGTGACCTGCGTGGGTTTTCTCCGAGATCTTCGGTTTCCTCCCACTCTCAAAAGACGTACAGGTATGTAGGTTAATTGGCTTGGTAAATGTAAAAATCATCCCTAGTGTGTAGGATAGTTTTAATATGTGGGGATCGCTGGTCGGCGTGGACCCGGTGGGCCGAAAGGGCCTGTTTCCGCGCTGTATCTCTAAACTAAACAGTCTTATATAATTAGCTGCACAAAAAGTGGCCTTGTATTTATTGTTGGATGAATAGCTTGGGGAAGTCACAATTACAGTGGGATAAGAACACTACAGTGGAACTGTGGAAACGTGTTTTGTGAGGCATAGGATGCTCAATTCTGATTGCAAGAACAAACAAAATATACTATTATTATTGGTATGACTTGCCTTGTGTTCGTGTATGTAGATCTATTTCAAAAATGGAATGGAATAAATTGTCACAATCTATCCTTTTCAGTGCTCGGATATTTGGATTTTTCTTTTGAAAGCAACTGAGTTGGGATTTGTTTGGCTACCTTGAACATGGTGTAATATCCCACAAGAATTTATAGGAACATAATCGGACACACTTTGCCCTGTTGATATTGGTGCAGTTGACCAAGAATTTAGTCCAAGTGGTAGGTTTTATTACCATAGTAAAAAAAATGAAGAGAGAACTTGAACTAATTCCATCATTTAGCTCTGTCAGATTATGATGCAGTCATTGATACTGAGGTGATGGAAATTGTGAATGAACAAGGTAGGAGAATGGGAAGGGCACAGAGAGCTTGGAAGTTTGCACACTGACTGAAGATTGAGTCAACAAGGAGCAACCCGTGAAAATTGTAAATAAGTAATGATGCAGCAGAGGAAGCCATTGTAGCAATAGTACTTGGTAAGCCAGTTATACAGTGGGTAATACTGGAGGTCTCAAATGCACGGTTGGGCACAGCACCAATTTTTCTGTTTTTCTACCCCTACAGATCCTCATCCACCCAATTGCGATGTCCTGAAGAAAGGAAGCTTGGCAACAAGACAGGATCGTGCTGGATCGTGGAAAGAGTGCTACGTAGAACTTTGTTCAAGGGAACTGTGCTTATACAGTGTAGAGGCCGGGGAAGATTGTCACCTATGCAGTGTATACTATCTGAACTGCTGCCAAAGCATCACTGTGTCAGCCAGTTCAGGTGATCAGATCCTAGAGATCCGCTTTACCAACGGTGCCTGGCTGCAGCTACAAGCACGCTCCTGCTGGGAGGCTGAAGATTGGAGGCAGGACCTTCTGGAACGAACGGCCATCCTGCATCAGTCACAGACATTGCGATTGCCAATTGGGTCCCGTCAGGCACCACTACCTGGCAGGCATATTGGAACTTGCCAGGCTGAGCCAATTCAGTCTAAGACTTTTCCCATGCCCGCAAAAGGCACAGTTCGGATTGGATTACTTCATAAGCTGTTGTCTCGGGATCACTGGAACACTTACACCTTTGTCCTTAGCCAAAATGAACTCAACTACTTTCGAACCAATGATCTAGTTGAAGAGCCCTTGATATCTTACAAGATAAATCGATGCCTTAGTGTTCAGTTGGAAGTCGCAGTGGACTCTATTTCCCACCTTAAGGTGGCTTTTCCTGAAGAGGTGCTTACTCTTATGGCAGACACAAAACAGGAGCTTCAAGAGTGGGCAGAGGCATTTAAGGCTGTGACTAACTCCAAGTTGGTGTCCAGTTGCTCCGACTGCTTTCCATCAAGAGATCTACGGGCAAAGGAGACAAAGTCTGAAAGTGCAGAAACACGGAAGAATAAACGCCACTCTGTGACCAGCAGCTTTCTGAGCCTTCTGACGGTGATAGCTGTGGAGAAAGGACTCATAGCTCAGAGCTTCATGTGTGCAGGTGAATGTTTTTATCCTTTATTAACAAGTAACGCTTTCAAAGAGCTATATCTGGTTGGCTCTTCGCTGTTTCCAAGAGAGTGAGAATTTATTTTGTTTGTTTTATCGTGGAACCAGCTGAGGAGAGAGATTGGCAGGCAACCTGGTTCCAACATCTGGTGCTGCAGCTGCATTAATATTCTGTTCACTGGCATGTTTGGGACTTTGGTGTTGGACCAGCAGATTTTCCAGACTATCAATTGTTATTCAATTCCTATGCAAATGGATTTTTTTCAGATGTTGTCCATTGGAATGATATATATTTCAGTGAGCATGTTAAGTTTCAAGAGAGACGTAGGTACAAGAAACTGCAGATGACAAAAAAAGGCACAAAGTGCTGGAGTAACTCAGTGGGTCAGCCAGTATCTCTGGAGAATGTCTCACAGGAATTTGTAGGAACATATCTGAACCTGAAATGTCGCCTATCCATCCAGGCCTGTTGACTAACGACAGTACTTTTCTGGCCTCCATTTCGGGAATTTCTGCTTTCAATCTTCCCTCTCCAGAGACAGAAAAGAAGTAGAATTTCTTGGTCCTCACTTTTCGCACCACTAGTCTTCAATCCAACATAGCATCGATTGCCTGCCATTTCCACCAGCTCCCATAAGATCCCATCGCCAGCCACATATTCCCCTCTTACCCCACCCTCTTTCTACAGGTAGTACTCCCTTTGTGACTCCCTGGTTCGCTCATCCCTTCCCACCTACCCACCCACCCCACCCTCTCCCTTGGCATTTTCCTCAGAAACTATAGGAGTAACCAGTGTCTCTGGTCACCATCCAGGGACATAAACAGCCCTCCTAAGTGAGGGAAAGATTCACCCACATCTCTTCCAACATGGTCTACCCCCCCCCCCCCCCCTCATCTGCTGCTACCTATCACCTACCAGCCTCTTTCCCATCCCTCCTACTTCTGTGTACTGGCAATCTTTCCTCTGCCATCTCAGTCCTGACGCAGGATCTCAATCCCAAACCTTGACCATCCTTTTGCCTCGAGAAATGCTGGTCTGTAGCTGGTGTAAAGCTGAGGGACCAGCATATCCAGCCCCTCAGCCAGTCGTACTATCTCCGACCACATTTTAGCTCAGTACCGCCCACTCCCCTGACATCAGTCTGAAGAAGCATCTCGACCCGAAATGTCACCCATTCCTTCTCTCCAGAGATGCAGCCTGTCCCGCTGAGTTACTCCAGCATTTTATGTCTACCCTCAGCATAACTGATCTCCTCCCAGAGACAGTGTTGAGTCCAGAGGCACTGATACCAATTGCCATTAAATTCTTGACTTCTGCACTGAAGCTAGGAACACACACCCATGTGATGCTCTCTGTGGAATCCCTAGCTCCAGACTGCTCAAAGTAGAGAAGGAACATTTGGGATCGGGACTGTGTCCATTTATTAGAAGAACATAGGAGCCCAGCATAAAGGCCAGAAAGAGTACATCTCCAAAACTACTTACCCATCCATCCCATCAGGCATCTTCTGTGCAACCTGTGGTAGCAATAATGGTTCCATCAGCTCCTCCGAAACCATAGACCCAGAACAAAAGCAAGTCATTTGTGATTTTGATGCACTGTTTAAGAAGAAGGCAATACCATCTTCAAAGGTTGTATATAAAAAGAAAGGAATGAAGCAACTTATTTTTGCCTTATTTATTCTATACCATACATTAGAATTGCATTAATTGTCACAGTGAGCACACTGCCAGCAAGGTTAAATGCTTTTGTTTAACTTTCAGGGCTAAGGTGTAAATCTAGTTCCAGACTGAAAATCAACACTTTTGTATTTAACTTGTGTAAACTGCGGTGTCTGGCATTCTTAATCCAAATCCTAGTGCACAGAGAACTATTGCTTAAAGCTAACCATGGGTCGAAGCAAAAACAAACTGCTAGAAGTGCTTAGCGGGTTGAGCAACATCTGCGGAGGCAAAGAGGTGGTGGTTATTTTGGGTTGCGACCTAGTATCTAGTCAGCATAGGTTTGCTACCTCTCATCCTTTTTGCGGATGTCTGCTAGTGGCATTAGTAAATGTCTGGTGTATTCTTGGGAAACTGGACTCAGTATTTCTGTTCTTAACTATTTCCTCATGACACTGATTGGGAATTCTGCATCATAAGGACATAGAATTGGATATCTCTAAACATTTAAAACTTTTTAAAACAACAGGTGTCATATATAACTGCTTCCTATTTTCTTAGCAATTTTGTTTAAAAAGGTCTTCTCAACATTTTGAAGACAATAAAGTACGTCTGTAGGGTTCACATAGCCAACATAGGAAATGATCCAGCCAAAATGCACAAAGCAGAGACACAGTGTTTTGTAAGTCTTTTTGGATGTTGTTTCAAAAACATTAGCTAAAACACTGGAGCATGTACTCTGCTCTTCAGCTTAGTGCAGTAGGATTTGTTACATCCAGCTAAGGGAGTTTATTGTTTCTTCTGAAGAGTGGAGTCACAAACTGCAGCACTGTCTCTGCTCTGGGAATGTCAGCCATATGTTCAGATCCTTCGATTGGGACTTGAACCCATGGGCGTTTGATTCTGGAGTCTGAGCCATGGCTGGATTTTACCTGATGACGTTGGGCCTTGGTTTTCTTACTGAAAGCAATGTGGAAATGGATTGTAGTGTTAAAGTAACAGTTGATTAAACAGCGTTGTTGTGAATTTGCGTAGTGGATAGATATCTCTTATGGGTGACTAAATTAAATTGTGAACTTTATAAACTCTCATTTCTTCACAACTGCCTAATGCAGTTAATTTTTTATAATAGCAAATTAATAGAAGCTTAAACTATACCTGACACTGGAACCTTTCTTACCTTCTATTTGATTTTCCTTTCACATTGCTGCTGCATTCCTTACTTTCACACACCTGTCAGGATTCGGGCAGGTAATTGCAGAACCAATGACCCAGGGTCGTTGCTTGAATTCAACTATCTCGCCCCTCATCCATTTATCAGCTGACCTCTCAGAATTGACAAGAGCAGTCCTGTCACTTTTGTCAATGAATTAAGCAAGAAGGCAGCCAGTTAAGTTGTATGGGAGTGAGGGGAGAGGGGAAAAAAACACGTTTTCTTAAAACTTTGAATTCCTTAGCCCCTCAGCACAGATTCCTGTAATTACTTCCATTGTACTGCGCCTGAATGGCAAATAATACGCCAAAAGCCATGTCTAATTGAGACCGTACTGGCCAAACAATTCCCGCATTGTGTAGCTTGACAAATTGAGGCCAGAAAGTGGCAGTGACAGTGCCGAAATTAAAAGAAAGTGCCAGGAAGACCATTAAAGCTACAGTAATAACTGTCTCATTCTACAAGTTCCAACCAGGCCAGTGGATGGCAAAGCTATTTTTGAAGTAAATCTAATCCCAGCAATGGCACCTCAAGGCATGTGTTATTTATTTAGTAAAAGCTATTTAAATTGTAATGCAAGATGTGTGGGCTACGTCCCCATCAGTCAGTTGATTGACGCTTAAACATCATTAGTGGTATAGAGTGACAGGATGTGGGCTGTCGTGTTTTGTTGCTTTTTTTGTGTCATTGTTGAATCAGCATGTCAGCATTTGGAGCCACGAGTAACATCATTTGTGAGCAACGTTTATGTTAAGGTAATATGTGTGCTGAATTATTCAGGTCAGTTGAGTTAAGCTGCTGGGAACTGCATTGTTTATTAACCCTCTGCACTGGTGTTTTGAGTAATTTCTAATAACAGGAGGCTGTTCAGCCCCTCAACCCTGTTTGGCCATTCAGTCACATCATAGCTTATACATATACCAATTCCACTCATTTTGAGCCATAGAGTGAAACAGGCCCTTCAGCCCAACTTGCCCACACCAGCCAACATGTCCCAGCTATACTAGTCCCACCTGCCCGTGTTTGGTCCATATCCCTCCAAACCTGTCCTATCCATTTACCTATCTAACTGTTTCTTAAATGTTGGGATAGTCCTTGCCTCAACTCCCTCCTCTGGCAGCTTGTTCTATACACCCACCACCCTTTGTGTGAAAAAGTTACCCCTCAAATTCCTATTAAATCTTTTCCCCTTCACCTTAATCCTATGTCCACTGGTCTTTGATTCACCTACTCTGGGCAAGAGACTCTGTGCATCTACCTGATCTATTCCTCTATTTACCTCAATTCTGTACTAAATGTTTTTGTCTGGAAAAATATCTGCCATTTAAATTTTGAAACTTACAAAAAAATACATCTATGTTTTAGAGTGTGGTGTTCCAGATTCCCACTACCCTGTGGGTGAAGAGATGCACCCTGACATCATTCTTTCGCAGCCTGGTTCTAATTTTAAAGTAATGCCCACTAGTTTTAGATTCTGTTTCCAAAGGAAATAGGTTTTTTTTCTCTATACAATGCCTTCATCAAAAGGTCAATTAGATTATCCCTCCGTTCACTGCACTCGTGCAAGTGCAAGCCTAGTTAATGTGACTATCTTAAGCATTTAACTTTCTTTCAATCCTATTTTATTTGAGTAAGTTCCAACCTCTGACTCGTATTTATTCTAGTTACAAAAATTTCCTTTTTAAATTAATAATGAAGAGGTATTTTCCTCTCTCTGAATTATTTGCTGGCCCTCTCTCAGCCACATTAACCACCTCCTTTTCTCCAGAGGTTTACTGACTTTTGCTAGGAATTAAACCCAAAGAGGCCACCAGACCATTCCACGTTTTATAGATGATTCTGGTGGTGATCAGTTATCTGTTCTACCATGGACAATATCCCTGGTTTGACCCTCTGCCATAATATATATTAGTTTAGTTTAGTTTAGAGATACAGCACGGATACAGGCACTATCCAACACACACTGGGGACAATTTTATATTTACACCAAGCCAATTTACCTACAAACCTGTACGTCTTTGGAGACTGAATGGAAAGAGCAATGCAGTGGTCCCCGTGTTCTTCATCTTGCTACGTGCTCAAATATCTGTTGGTCTCATCCTTGAACGAACTTAACAATTGAACATCCATAACACCCTGAGGTAGAGAATTGTCTCAGTTCTAAATGGCTGGTTTCTGATCCTGAGATGAATTCCTCCAAGTTGTTGTTGGGTGAAGGAGTTAAATGTTAGATTTTGGAAATTCCAACTTTCCTGACAACATGTCATAGGATAATCCTTCAACAGTGCAGCACTCCCTTCCCGTAGCTCTGGAGTCTTAACTATGTGTTTTCAATCTAACCATTCTGACTACGTAAACCTGACTATGTGAACGCACACTGAACTTATTTTTCAGAATCTTGATATGATTAAAGGACGAAGAAGGCCGTTTGACTCCTCTGCCATTTCTTCAAAATCCTATATATTTTCCTTTCAAAAATTTAATCAGTTCTCTTTAAAATGTTACCGTTCCATCACCCTTTCGGGCAATATATTACAGACAATGAAAGCTTGCTAGTTCTCATTGAACAAAATTTGCTTTCCTAAACTATTCAAACAGCTTCCTCATCATCTTGACTATCTTGCTCTGTCAAAGCATTATATAGTACTGAATACCCATAAATACTCTTTATTTCTCTTCTCCAAGGAGAACAGCTTTTCCAGTCACTTAACATAATGGGTAACAGGGATGCAAGTTTAAGCAAATGTCTCCAAGGCCTTAACTTTCTTCCTAAAGTGCAGTGCCCAAAAATGAACAACACCCCCCTCCAGTTAATGACTAACTAGTGTTTTTTTTAATGATACTTTATAATATCCTCTCTTTTGAACTCATTGCTCTCAATAAAATTAGAGATCGTGTCATATTTTAACAATAATAGAGGTTGAAGAACATAGATACAACATTGACTAAGGAATAGAAAGGAATTGGTGGTGGCGATCATTATGAGCTACATACTGCTGTTTTCCGGAGAAGATACCATGATCACTGCTCTTTTTAATGAGTGTACAGGACTTAAGTTCAAGTAACAGTTGAGTCTTCGGACCACGACAAATTGGTTTGAGAGTTGCCATACCTCTGGTGGATTCATGCATTGCCTGCTTCTTCATACCTTGACCTACAGGATCATTACTTGCTGGAAAATGCACTAGAGGAACATCTCAGCCTTCAGATAGACTCAAAAAGCTGGAGTAACTCAGCAGGTCAGACAGCATCTCTGGAGAGAAGGAATGGTGATGTTTCGGGTCAAGATCCTTCTTCGGGTTTAAACCAGCATCTACAGTTCCTTCTTACACATCTCAACCTTCAATATGACCAGCAATGATTCTAGCTATTTCTCTTGCTCAAAAACCCTGGCTTCATATTGAGTAATTTGATGCTCACTGTGAAAGTGCTTATCTAAGACAAATGCAGTTCCCACATGTTGATGGCAGTGCATTGTTGAATTAAGATGTTACATGGATATGTCAGCGCAAATAGGAGGTACAACTGGAAGTGGTATTTAGAATGCTCTTGTATAAAATTATATTTTGGGAAGTTATGAAGTCCAGTGGAATTCAATGCTATCAGCGAAGCAAGACTTTAATACACAGGAACTGTATATCCTTTGCCAAAGGGGATGTATGGGGAGAAGGCAGGAACGGGGTACTGATTGTGAATGATCAGCCATGATCACATTGAATGGTGGTGCTTGCTCGAAGGGCCGAATGGCCTAATCCTGCATCTATTGTCTATTGTCATAAACTTCTTCAGTAAGATTTAGCATTGCACCATAGAATGGAATCAAAATATCTTGGCTGCTTGCTATTTTCCCCTCTTTCTTTAGGATGAAATATCTTAATCATGGACTTTGCCATAGGTGAGAGCAGATAGTGGTTTACAGGTTGAGTGAGTGGGTTGTTTGGGATGTTGTATTCCCTCCACTGATCAATGCTCCTTATGCTCCCATCACAGGAATTGTAGGTAATCATAGCCTCCTGTATGCTGCTCCTCCATGTTTGCATGGCTGTGGACTAGGAATTCCCATGAATTGGAAACAATGATGCTTCTTTTCAAGGAGACTTTGAGCATGCACTCTTGGAAATCTTTGGCTTAGCAGAGCTCGGAATTGTGTGCGCTTTCCTTATCCGCAGAACCTGCACGACCAGCTGGCAGGGGTATTTGTGGACTTCTTTATCCTCTCACTACTGCATTCTGAGGTTCCCACTTGCTTTAAGAAGACCACTTAAGACAATAAGCTACATTCTGTTGCTTTCCATCCAGTGCCAAAGAAAAGCAAGGTAGCTGAACATATGTATCACGTGGCCTGCCCACAGGAGCTTGTTGAGCTTGATGAGAGCCTTGATGCTCAGAGTATTGATGTGTGAGAACTGTGGCATTAATTTGCTATCTTCCCATTGGATTTGGAGAATTTTGTGGAGATATGATGGTATTAAACATTTTCCATGCCTCAAATATCAACAGAAGCAGAGATCATTGCTGCATAGTAGACCATGAGCTTGGTGCTGATTGGAAGTCTTTTACCAGTCATTTGCGGGATATGCACTGCACTGCAGTCGGTGGTAAATCTCGTCATCAATAGCTACCTTAACTCAGAGGCAGTTCCCAAAATTTGGATACCTTTCCATATTTCTCAGGGTTCAAACATGGATTGTGATTGTCAGAATGGGAGGAAGCAGTGGGGGTCACAGTGAAGCGGATAAGAATGACTTGGTGCTTAGCTTCCATGAACTCTGTCTGCTGGCTTGAAATTAATGACTGGCGGGTACACGTCCCAGTCAGCTCATGGTTAATGAAGAGGAGATGGTCAAGATCTTCAAGTTCCATGGTGTAAATATCACCAATAATTTGCACCATGGCTAATAAAGCACACCGATGCCTCTTCTTCCTCAGATTCAGTCTGTTTTCATTGACTGGCCAATTTCTATAGATTCACCAGAGAAAGCATTCTATCAGGATGCACCAAAACCAGGTTTGTCAATTGCTCTGCTCAAGACTGCAAGAAATTGCAGAGAGCTGTCGATGTAGCCCAGTCCACACAACCATGCCAATAATAAATCAATACCAACTGCTCCATGAGTCGTTGATTTTCAGCTAATTTGCAGCCTTTTGAGCATTTGCCAAGTGCGTAGCACTAAGATGACATTTATTTGGGGACCGTCACGCCAAAGATGCAATTTCTATTTCTGATGAGCAGCTATTAAAGGTGGGGGGTTTTTCCAGAGGGTGCTGATTGACTTTCTGTCCTTGAGTTATTTTCTGTTCTTGGCTGTTAGCTTATGTGTTTGAGACATAAATTGTTGTAACAATTTTTTAAAAACCTGTGCATATCATGGTATTTGCCAGGTTGCTGGATTTCTCTTTTCACCACCATCTATTCTGTAGGTCATGATTTTTTTGGATGGTCCATTGTTATTTCTAGTCTTTGGGGGGTGATTTGTGACCAATAGATTTCTATGCACTTGATATTCAAAATGTAGTTTTTGTTTTTTTTAAATCATATATATATATATTTTTTTCGTACAACCTCCTTTAATTGGTACTGTTTCCAACTGAAATCAGTTTGTCGGTACTTTGAATTTGGATTGATGTTAAGCAGTATTTTGAGAATGCATTGAGAAATGCTATAAAGGATGGGATGGGAGAAAGCAACCTCTCTCTACGAATGATGTCACTCTGAAGGATTCAAGGTTAAAAATGTTCCGTTTGAAGCCTGTGTTGTTAAATAAAGCTTTGGCCGAACAAAGCTTTGTCCCAATTCCTTCTCTCTACCCCCACTACCCCCTCCTACTCCCTTATTTTTTAGTCTGATTCAATGTACCATTCTTTAACACTAATCGAACCCTGACCCTGGGAAATATTACAAAAGGCTGTATGGTCTGGACAGGGAGTGCACACTCTCCAGCCTCTTCACTGTAGGTAGACTGTCTTCCTGTTGGTGAGGTACTGAGACTTTCCCATTCATGTAACAAACAGGACTAATTAGTACCCGAGAGTGAATACATTTCTCATCCTGCATTGCTTTTGAATGTAACATCAAAGCAACGACTTCCTTTGTGGTGTTTCTTCTCTCCATTTCCAAGATCTATGTAAATAAGTAGTTGTATAATGCAATTCAGACATGGTGGTAGCGAGAAAAAAAACTTAGCCATGCTATTCAAGCACCGTGATGCATGGCATAGAATGCTGAATAGAACAGGCATTACTGAAAACTAGTACATGCGACTCCTTGATCACTCAAGATGAAATAAGTACAGCTCCAAAGAAATCCTGCAACATCTGTTTAAGTTGAAGAGGAACAATCCTAAAATTCCCGAATGGTGAAGGGGTAACCTGTGGATTCCTGAGGCATTGTGGGGCAGCCTTTTCCTACAAGGAATGGGTAGTTATTTCAGAATAGCTGGTGAACCTACATCTAAGAATAGGCTGCCGCCAGTCATACACTATGTGGCGATCTGATAGAATGAGAGCCAAAGTAATCATGAACAAATTCCAGCTCACAAATTCCTAGGTTAGTTCAGTAATGGCACGTTGCAATCCATCCGTAGCAATATCCACTGTTATTGTGTATGTGTAACTTAAACAATAATTTAGATTATTAAACATATGTAAAAACATATCTTGGTGTAGTAGTAAAATACTGCCCAGTAACATTGAATGTCGTCAAGTCAAGTCAAGTCAAGTCAATTTTATTTGTATAGCACATTTAAAAACAACCCACGTTGACCAAAGTGCTGCACATCTGATTAGGAAAAAAAAGAAACATACAATGTGTCAGTGTAGACTATATACAACTTAATGATTTTTGTTTTTCCCCTATTCCTATCCCCATTCACCATCTGGCAGCAATTGTTAAAAGGGGATTGCTGAACTCCAGAGGCAAGTTACTTTGAACGTGATGGCTCTTTGATGTACTGTGATTCATTTCTCTTATTGATGTGACGCAGGTTCCTTACATTTTTGTGTGTGTTTTAAAAGCTCCCACCTTGGAGCCTAAAAGATGCCCTTCCCATTTTACGGATTAAAGTCAAGTGAGGCGAACCTTTGTCTCCTGATATTGATGTCCAACTGCTTGCTGTTGTTGCAGTGAACATCCACTAATATCAAAAGGATTTTTAATTAAGACTTCCATGAGATAAATGTTTTTGTCATGCCTTTAAGGTATCCGAACTGTGATTATTATTGTGGTTGGTGATGGGACAACCTATTTGTGCACAGGTAGATCCTAAATTCTGCAATGCAGTAATGACCTGATAATCTAGAGCTCAGGAGTAAATATCGGCGAGCACATCAAGTTGAATTGTCTGTATTTTTCTTCAAAATAATATAATGGATCTTTCATTCCCAACTGAGAAGTTGAATGTATTCATCGATTCATCTGGAAAGCGGAGGTCCAACAGTGCAGCACCTTCTCAATGCTACACTCAGAATGCTCGTCATTTAGCACATTCCAGAAGGTACAGATTTAAAATAATTGTCAAAGCAGCTGGGAGGAGTTAACAGTGATCAGGAATGCACTGCCTGGAGGGGTGAGAGAAGAAAATGTAGTCAGATGTTTAAAAATCCCTCCTTAATTTCCCTTCAACGTTATGGGGTACAACAAGGAGGTGGCACCAAAGAGCTGAAGCAAATTAAATGGGCCAAAATGGCTGTATAAATCTGTGAAATTTGCCTGTCTAACCAGAAGAGCACCAATTTTCAAATTTAGAACAGATTAAACTATTCTGTGAAAGTTACATGTATGGATTTGTGTCCTCGCACCCATGAAATTTGAATCGATTTAGCGATTTGCAATGCATTAGCACCCCTGGCACCCCATCGCTTTTTCTAACACAAGCAGCTCTTGCTCTTGATTAAGATTTGTTAGGATGTTTGATCATGGAGGTGCGCACAGTTCAGCACAGACCTGTCCTTATCCATTTAACTGTAGTAGGCCCTTGAATAGTAGCCAAAAATGAGGTGTGGTTAGATGTTTTGACTTTGTGACTGCCAGACGATGAAGGGATACAATTGGGTGGGGTCTGAAGCCATTGTGCAGTGACATGTTTGTTATCACAGCTGTGAACAGCGATGCTCTGAGACCTACTGCCTTACTACTAATGGAAAGTCTTTATCTGTTAAGCAGTTAAACTATAGCTTGCCTCTATTTCTGTTGTGCTTTACAACTAACTTGTCAGTTTATTTATACAGCGGTAGTTTTATCTCTCTTGTTATGCAGTTACTGTGATGATGGTCAGCACTGTATTATTACCTTGCTTATTTTGTTTGTATTGGTGAAGCAGTATTGGAGGTGGATTTGTTCTTGGAGGTCCAGTCATCCATTACAATACTGACTGGTGAGGCTGTGCATGCATTGTTCAGATATTCCAAACAAGGTGTATTGTTAACATACTGGGATGAAATGTGAAGTGACAATATTATTGAAGGACAAGAGCTCTGGAGTTTTATTTCATTCTGGATGAATAATATGGTGGGTACTGTGGTCGTTTCAAGTACCTAGATGCAAAAATCACCAACAATTTGGCCTGATCCAACCACATTGAAGCTATGGCCATGAAAGCACATTAATGCCTTGCCTTCGTCAGGAAACTAAATAAATTCAACATATCTCCAACTACTCTCTCCAATTTACACAGATGACCTATACAGTGCCCTCCATAATATTTAGGACAAGGACCTATCATTTATTTATTTGCCTCTGTACTCCACAATTTGAGATTTGTAATAGAAACAAAATTACATGTGGTTAAAGTGCGCATTTTAATAAAGGCCATTTTTATACATTTTGGTTTCACCATGTAGAAATTAGACATTAGACAATAGGTGCAGGAGTAGGCCATTCAGCCCTTCGAGCCAGCACCGCCATTCACCATGATCATGGCTGAAATTACAGTAGTGTTTATACATCGTCCCCCCCCCCCCCCATTTCAGGGCACCATAATGTTTAGGACACAGCAATGTCATGTAAATGAAAGTAGTCATGTTTAGTATTTTGTTGCATATCCTTTGCATGCAATGACTCCTTGAAGTCTGCGATTCATGGACATCACCAGTTGCTGGGTGTCTTCTCTGGTGATGCTCTGCTAGGCCTGTGTTGCAGCCACCTTTAGCTTATGCTTGTTTTTGGAGCTAGACCCCTTCAGTTTTTCTTCAGCATATAAAAGGCATGCTCAATTGGGTTCAGATCGGGTGATTGACTTGGCCACTCAAGAATTTACCATTTTTTAGCTTTGAAAAACTCCTTTGTTGATTTAGCAGTATGTTTGGGATCATTGTCTTGCTGTAGAATGAACCAATGAGTTTTGAGGCATTTGTTTGAGCAGATAGGATGTGTCTATACATTTCAGAATTCATTATGCTGCTACCATCAACAGTTGTATCATCAATGAAGATAAGTGAGCCAGTACCTTCAGCAGCCATGCATGCCCAGGCCATAACACCCCCACCACCGTGTTTCACAGATGAGGACGTATGCTTTGGATCTTGGGCAGTTTCTTCTCTCCTCCATACTTTGCTCTTGCCATCACTCTGATATAACTTAATCTTTGTCTCATCTGTCCACAAGACCTTTTTTCCAGAACTGTGGTTGCTCTTTTAAGTACTTCTTGACAAACTGTAACCTGGCCATCCTATTTTTGCAGCTAACCAGCGGTTTGCATCTTGCAGTGTAGCCTCTGTATTTCTGTTCATGAAGTCTCCTGCGGACAGTGGTCATTGATAAATCCACATGTTGATAAACAGCAATAAAAGTTTCCAAAGGTGATGGAAAGACTGGAGGAAAGACTAGATGCTGAGAGCTCTCTTATACCTGCACTAAGGAGGCAATTAAACAAACCTGAGCAATTTCAAACGCTTGTGAAGCCATGTGTTCCAAACATTATGGTACCCTGAAATTGGGGGACTATGCATAAACACAGCTGTAAAGAATTTCTACATGGTGAAACCAAAATGTATAAAACTGGCCTTTAATAAAAACTGGCAATGTGCACTTTAACCACATGTGATTTTTTTCTATTACAAATCTCAAATTGTGGAGTACAGAGGCAAATAAATAAATGATGGGTCTGTCCCAAACATTATGGAGGGCACTGTTTAAAACATTCTATCCGGATGTATCATAATTTGGTTTAGCAGCTATTCCACCCATGACCGTATGAAATTGCAGAGTGTTGTGAACGCAGCTCAGTTCATCGCAAAAAAATGGCTTCCCCCATCCCCCTTTCACCCTAGTTGACCATCAATACTTCATGGTGCCTCGGGAAATCAGCCAACATAATCAGGGACCATGCACATCCCAATCATTATCTCTTTTCCTCTTTTCTATCGGGCAGCAGATACAAAATTTTGAAAGCATGCACCTCGGCTGTAAGAACATCTTCTTTGCATTATCTCTAAAGACTCTGGGGGGGGGGGGGATAAGATGCAAATACTTGTCTGTTTTACTGGGATATGAGCTTCACCAGCAGGGCCAGCATTTATCCTTAATTGCTTTTGAAGTGAGCCACTTTTTAGATCTGCTGCAGTTCCTTCCACGGAAGAAGCTCCTTCAGTGTTCCTCTGCATTTGATGCCTTTGTCCTTAGTCATAGAAGTGCTGGTTTATGAGAATCATCCCATAAGGTAATTGCAGTGCATTTAGTAGTAGGTAGAACACACAGCAACCACAATATATCAGTAGTTTAAAGAATGAATTATCAGGGTGGGGGCAGGAGTGCTAATCAAGCAGACTGTTTTGTGCTGCCTGGTGTTGGAGCTGTACTCATCCAGGCAAACAAAGAATATTCCTCTGTGTTTCTTATACTCTAGATCATGGAAAGGATTGGGGCTATCAGCAGGTTAGTCATTCAATGCAGGAACTGCTTTTGTAGCTGCAATATTTATGTGGCTATACTTTGACAGTGCCGACCCCGAGATGTTAATGAATAGGTACTTAGGAATGGAAATGCCATTACATGTCAAGGATGGGTGATTATACACTCTTAATGGATGTGGTATTCCCTGGTAAATTTGTGGCATGATTTGCCACTTATCAGCCCATGCCAGATTCTTCACATGTTGCATGTAAATATGTACTGGTTTATTTGCTGAACATTGCGCAATGAACATCCTCAATTTATATGGTATGATAGAAATAATGTCAATGATGAGGCAGTTGAAAATGGTTGTATTGAGGACAGTGCCCTGAGTAGAATCTGCAGAGATGTCCAGAAATAGAGTTATGTGACCAACAACAGACACGCCATTTCCTATGGTGCAAGCTACAATTTCAACCATTGATTGTGATATTGTTCCCTCGAGGCCCATTGATTTCAGTTTTGCTTGTGCAGCTAGATGTCACACCTGTCGAGGTGCCCCCCTTGTCATAAAAGCTCCCCTTGGCCTCAAGAATCAGTCCTCTGGTCCATGTAGGGCCCAAGACCTGGAGCCAAGTGCTGATCGTGAAACACCAAGTGAACATCAGTGAGCATGATATTATAGAATGTGGCACTGGATGGCAATATCTATGCCACCTTCCATCACTTTGCTGGTGGTTTAAGGATGGATTAATTAGGCAGTATTTAGCCAGATTGAATTTGTCCTGCTTTTTGAGACAGATCTGGCTGATTTTCCACATTGTTGATGGTTGCCAGTGTTGCAAATGTATAGGAACAGCTTGTCTAGAGGAGCAATTCTTTTTGCATTAGACACTGCATCTTGAATGTTGCCCAGCCTTGTAGCCTTTGTTGTACCCATTGTTTCTTGCTATCAAGTGAAGTGAATTGGATTGACTGAAGATAGTTTGTGATCGTAGAGATTTTGGGGGTGGATAGATAGGGGGCTGGAGATAGGGAGAAAACAAGATGGATCACCTGCTCAGTATTTCTGGCTGAACATGGTTGCATTGGCTTCAGGTAGCTGTGCTGAGAACAAAGATGTTCTTGAAGCTTTCTCCTTCCATTGGTTGTTTGATTGTCCATCACCGTTCCTAACAAGGTATGACTGGACAACAGAACATGGATCATATTTGTTGGTTATGGAATTGATTAACCGTATGTGCATCATTGCTTCTTTACGTGTATGGTATTACATTTTAGATCTACCTAATGCTGCTCTCAGGATTCCCTTCTGCATTCCTCATTGAGTGCAATTTAATCTCCTGGCTTGATTGTAGCAAAGAGTAACAAAGAGTTCTCGGTGAAACTCATGGTATCTGGATCGAAGCGTCAGCCTATATTTTCCAGGAAAAAAATATATGTTCATTTGGAATCGTCAGGAACGGTGATGGACCATCAAATAGCCAATGCACGAAGAAAGCTCCAAGAACTTCTCTGTAGGTATCACTGTAGACCTCCCTTCTCCCGTCTCCAGCGGATCTCCTCCTCTTGGACTCCCCTGGCTGGCCATCTACCCTCACTGGACCTTCCTCCATCTTCTACCTAAGAAGAACTTCTCTGTTCTCAGCAAGGCTAGGAAAAGCCATTGCAACCATGTTCAGCCAAAAATCCTGAACAGGTGATCTATCTTGGCATCTCCCCACCCCCGGCCCCTACCATCTACCCCCGAGATCTCATCCATCACAGAAGAGTGTTTTCTGCCAATTCATTTATCACTGCTGATTAGTCAGCCACCTCACTATTAATGATTTACTTTGGTATGACTGAAGTGTTTTCAGCGGATGTCCGTTGGTACAAGTCCAAACCCATAATCCTGCTAACAACCTAATGCTGCATTGTCAGAGATGCAGTATTTTGATGTTAAATCAAGTACATGTTTTCCCTTTGGGTGAATGCAAAAATCTCAAGGCATTAATTTGAAGATCGTTGGGGGAGTCTTGGCTGGTATTCACTCCAATAGTTAGCCATACATACACATCAGTAAAGCAGATATTTTGGTCTTCTGTGAGACCTTAAAAACTAATTGAAGGCAGTTGAATTTTGTTTCTGTCACTTTTCATTTACAATTCCAAGAACTAAAGTCATCAATCAGAAGTGTTAACTCTGTTTTGCTCTCTCTCTCTCTCTCTTTCTTCAGATCCTGCCTGATCCACTCGTATTTGCAAAATTTTATTTTTTTTAATCCAAGAATTTTGGTTTCATTTTAATAGGATGTCAACGACCAGTGGGTTTGTCCTATGGGATTGCCAAGGTGTGTGCCTACAGTGGCTGGTACTATTGCCAATCATGTCACGTGGACGATCTCTTTCTGATCCCTGCTCGACTCGTTCACAACTGGGACACCGCCAAACACAAGGTGTGTTACTCCCTTGCAACCTCTTGCGAAATGTAGCGATAAATGTAACATAACCACTATCACCTTGTAGAAACACATTTTGATTATTTTGTGTGCTCTTTTCATGATATTTTAAATGATCTTTTTACAACCAATTCCACACCGTATCTCTAAACCTCATTTCCAAGGTCCCTTTGAAACTATTATCATTTCTAACTTTTCACTATTTGGAAGCGACTTCTGTATTTTTGGCTGAAAATTGTTGACTTCACACTTTGAAATCCACCTATCAAAGTTTTAATCATTCAAATACAGTAAACTCTCGCTATAATGGACTACACTGTGGGGGGGAGATGGAGTCCGTTATTACTGATTGTAATAAGTTGGGTGATCATTGGTCAGCATGGACACTACGTTTCCACGTTGTATCTCTAAACTAAACTAAGCTACGGTATTCAAAACACTTTTATTAGTACAGTAGTAAGGATAATAGAAGAAACAGAGCAACATCAGTGGACTGGAAGGTGGTCATGATCAGCATCTCTGAGATCCCCGTGTATATGCCTTCCCAGTTGTGTTTTCGTGCTTTGTGACTTTATGACTCTCTTTATAGCTGTACAGAACATCAGTGTACCAAACGCCTTCTTCATAACACCATTCATGTGATTCACCACTTTTAAGGAACCATGTGCCTGTACTGTCAGATCTCTCTGTTCTGCAACACACTGCTGGGCTCTACTATTTATTGTGTAAATCCTGCCCTAGTTTAGCATACCAATGTGCAGCATCTCATGTTTATCAGAGTTAAATTCCAATTTCTGATTGAGATCCTGTTGTAAACTAAGATTTTCTTCCTCACTGTGCACTATACTAATTATTTCGGTTCCATCTGCAAATTTACTTACCATGTTAACTACATTGTCATCCAAATTGTTAATGTGTATAGCAAATGCCAGTGGACCCGGCACCGATCCCTGTGGCCTTTCACTGGACACAGGTCTCCAAATAGGAAAAACAACTCTCCACAAATGCCCTTTAACTCCTTCCAACAAGTTAATTTGAATCCAACTAACAAGTTCACTTTGTATTCCATGAGATCTAACCTTCCAATCTAGTCTATCATGCGGACAATGTCAAGGTCCTTGCTAAAGTGTATATAGACAATGTCCACCGCCCTGCTCTCATTAGTCCTCTCCGTGACTTCTTTTTTTTTTTAACTCTTGTTTGATTCATAAAACACGATTTCCCATACACAAAGCCATGCTGACTGTGTTGCCACCACTGTAAAACATGCCTTGACTCGGAGACTTTCAGCTTGGAGGGGTATAAATTTGCACACTGAACCTACTTCTTAGACCTGACCTCCTGCCTCCCATTACTCTCATTGTCTGAAGAAGGGTCGCGACCCAAAACGTCACCTATTCCTTCTCTCCAGAGATGCTGCCTGTCCCGCTGAGTTACCCCAGCATTTTGTGTCTACCTTCCAATTACTCTCCCCGTGTGTGACTTATAACATCCAATCAGTGTGACTTAAAACATCCAATCTCCTAACACGTAGCTTTCTCACTTCAATTGAAAAACAAATGGACTGTTTGATAACCTCAATAAACTGATTCTTGACTGATATTATTTAGTTCATAGCTGGTATTTTGAGAACATAAACAAAATTATTCAAAGAAAGATTTTTTTTAAAGTTTTTTTTACTAATACAAATAATTTTGTTTGAATGAGCTCTCTGTAGTAGGTTAAAATGTATTTCCTGAAGATTTCTTGTAATCCTTGGAGGACCAGAGTTCTTATAGTGCGTATGTGACTATCTACAAAAAATGTTTACTTTGATTTTTTCAAGGCTGAATTTTTTCAGTTGTTTCTGACTGTTTTTCAAAGAATGGGCCTTGGCCCTGGTTTGCACTCTGTGGCCCCATCAGTCCTGAGGTTACATAAGCGTTCTGTTCCTGACAATTATCCATCAGCAATTTTTTTTCCATGTCAGAAATGTTCATTTTCTATAGTAACCAACATCATATCATTCTACGTACACTTGCCACAATTCTTTCATTTCATTGAATACTTGACCTAACACCAGCCATAATTTAAATGAATATATACTCCAGTCATCACTGAATACTAAACAAAAATGCATTATTACTATATTGAAAGCTGCTTAAAATATATAACCACAAGTCAGTTCACCTGTAACCCAGGGATCTGTGTGTTTGACAGGTGTGTCATTATTTAATGTGGAGTTGTCAGTAAAACCACCTTAGTTGAACAATGGTTGAATGCAACCATAGTGCTTGATTGTAGTGACTGACCTAAGTAGCACGTGAGCAGGTTGGGGGTTTGTAAAAGTCAGAAGAAAGTGATAATAAAGGAAACTTCTGCATTAATCGGTGGTATTCCATTGGCTCTTGCAAACATGTTGGACCTCATTGCCTGTAATTTGATGCCACATTCTCGTACAGTTGTTAGGCAGTGAAACCCTAGGAACAAAGGGATAATATCCAAAGCATATTGTCCATGCTAGACTGAAGGGAATAGAGAGCTAGAAATTGACCTCAGTCAGAGGATTTGAGTATTAACACCACAATTGGCAGGCACAGTCCCTCATTCTAAATAAGTGGAGCAGAGTGTCCCACAGCAGCTGGTCTGCGCTAATGCTGTAATCTTTGACGGGGAAAGGCTCCTTTAAGAAATATTATGATTCTATTGTTATCAACTCCCTCTGGTGGTCAGATGACAAGATTAAATACAATTACTTCACAGGTAGAAAAGCACATGTTGGTAAATTGTGAGTGTTTCTTTTTATTAAATGAGTGCATATCCTAGTGGTGTTCTAACCGAATGGACAGGGTATTAATCAGAGAAGAGCCAGCAGAGTGCTTGGGTCTTCCTCCCTACAGAAGGATACACTTGCATGGGATTGGAATAAATCGGTGCTTGATGGTCAGCACCAACTGGATGGGCTGATGGGCCTGTTTTCATGCTGTTTGACTCAATGAGTTACAATGGAGAGAGGGCAATAGAGTTTCACCAGATTAAGTTTGGAATGTGAGGGGTTGTTCTATGGGAGTAGGTTAACAGACTTTGATTTATCTTTGAAGGAAGAGATTCCTTTAAGGTTCCTCCGCATATTAAGATTCTGTTGTTATCAACTCCCTCTGAAGAATCTGATTGAACTAATTATTATTGAACAAGATAAGGTGAGTAAAGGAACAACATGATTCTTATTGAGATATCTAGAATCAGGATCATTGTCTCAGCAAAAAGGGTCGATTAGTCAGGTTTGAGATGAGAACATCTTTCTCTATCCCAAGGACTGTGGAGGCAGCAAAACTCTAGTAAATCTGCCATCCATTTTTAAGTAAACCTGATCATTCGGCATCTGGTTCACCAGTTCTGATTCCACTCCCTTTAAACTCTACGGGTCATTTTAAATAACCAAGATCACATTCCCTGCGTTTCCTTTAAACTCACCAAGGTTTTATTTCTATGCTCCTTTTAAACTCTCCTCGTTCACTGGAAAAAAATATTATACTGTTGTAACATTTTTAATAGAAGTTTCATACAGGTGTGTTGAAGGTACATTTGTTATTCTTGTAGGAAAAAAAACTGCAGATGCTGGTTTAAATCGAAGGTAGACACAAAATGCTGGAGTAACTCAGCGGGTCAGGCAGCATCTCGTGAGAGAAGGAATGGGTGACATTTTGGGTCGAGACCCTTCTTGTCTCGACCCGAAACGTCACCCATTCCTTCTCTCCCGAGATGCTGCCTGACCTGCTGAGTTACTCCAGCATTTTGTGTCTACCTTTGTTATTCTTGTGGTCACTAGTTCTCGAGTAGGATCATGACATCTAATCTATAGTGTCGCGATGTGTACTGAAATAGCTGATATGACCATAGAATGATATGACCATAGACCTGAGAATGATCAGCCATGATCATTGAATGGTGGTGCTGGCTCGAAGGGCCAAATGGCCTACTCCTGCACCTATTGTCTATTGACCATTCTGGGCTCATATGTTCCTATCACACAGGTAACTGGTGTAGAGATGCTGTAGCATCAGTGGTTCTTGATTTGTGAGATTCGCTTTGCTTCTCAATCTAGCTTCTTCATGAGTGAGCACCACTTTTTATGTAGGTTCACCAAACAGGAAAATCCAATGCTTGCGGTTCCCAGTGGTGTGTATCAAAGTTGCAACTCCTCAGTGATGTTCTAAGAGAGTCTTTGAATCTCTTTTAATTAATAAAAGTAACATCCAATAGTCAGAAAATCTACTACTAAAGTCCAAATTAGAAAGACAGAAGAGACTACAGGTGCTACAATCTTGAGCAGAAAACAAAGTTTTGGAGGAACTCAGTGGGTGATCCAGCATTTGTGTCAGGTCAAGATCCTTCTTCAGACTGACCCACTGAGTACCTCCAGGACTTTGTTTTTTGCTCAGGATTCCAGCATCTGCAGTCCCTTGCGTCTAATGCTCCACTGTGAAATCTTAAATGATGCTTACTTTAAGTCTGAAGGAGGGTCCATTTCCCACCACAGTTGCTGCTTGACCCGTTGGTTTCCTCCAGCACTTTTTGATTTTTGCTCAGGAGTCCAGAAGACACTGGACTATTCGAGTTTTACTATATTAAAGGGAATTGAGGAACATGGGATTAGCACAAGAAGGCAGTGCTGATGGAAAGAATCATCCATCATCTCTTTGAATGGCAGGAAAGATGCAAATGGCCAGATGGCTTGTTGCTGCTTCTGTTTTGTATAGTGCCCTGTCTGGGGGAGTGAGAGTGGGGGAGGGTGCTAGACCAATGCAGGAGAGGTTTGGGGAAGTTTTAAGGGGGGTTGAGGGGGAAATGGAGTGGGTGGGGGATGAGGGGGGATGGAGTGGGTGGGGGGGAGGAGGGGAGATAAGGGGAGTTGAGGGGGGATTGAGTGGGTGAGTTGGGGGGAAGTGGGGGAGGGGAGGGTGCTAGACCAATGCAGGAGAGGCTTTGGGTCCATGGCTCGCTCTGGCTACAGTGCTGGCGGCACAGGGCCAAAGTGAGTGGCACCCTCTCCTCTTCCCTGTCCCCCCTCGCCCGCCCACAGCCCCGGGAGACACTCCCCACCCGGCAACGGACTTCGTCAGTTGGAGAGGGTTGCCAGGCCCGCAGTATTGTAAGTTGGGGGAGGGTTGCCCTAGGAGAGGCCCTGAGGAGAGATTTGGACCCAATAGGTCCACCTCAATCTAGTTAAGTATAAATGCACAGCTTTCTTGGACTGAAAGTCTGGCATGCCTCAAGGGAAAATAAATAAATCCATAGGCATCTGGGCACAAAACATTACAACCTAAAGACAAATGATGGGTGCAGGAGATATGTAGGAGATCCAGCAATTAACTGTAACCATAATGCTGTTCAGAACCATTATGGTTTAAACACCCGGGACAACTCTGATGATACCCAAGAACAAAAGAAAGCAAACACAATGCTAGCATTTATTTCGAGAGGGCTTGTATACAAAAACAAGGATGTAATGCTGAGGCTCTATAGGGTGCTGGTCAGGCCATATTTGGAATATTGTGAGCAATTTTGGGCACCATATCTGAGGAAGGATGTGCTGTCTCTGGAGAGGGTCCAGAGAAGGTTTACAAGAATTAGTAGGTCAACATATGATAAGCATTTGATGGCACTGGGCCTGCACTCGCTGGAGTTTAGAAGAATGAGGGGGACCTCATGGAAACGTACAAAATAGTGAAAGGCTAGGTTAGAGTGGATGTGGAGAGGATGTTTCCACTAGTGGGAAGTCTAGGACTAGAGGTCATAGCCTCAGAATTTAAGGACGTTCTTTTAGGAAGGAGATGAGAAATTTATTTGGTCAGAGGGTGATGAATCTGTGGAATTCTTTGCCACAGAAGGCTGTGGAGGCCGTCAGTGGATATATTTAAGGCAGAGATAGATAGATTCTTGATTAGTATGGGTGTCAAAGGTTATGGGGAGAATGCAGGAGAATGGGGTTAGGTGGGAGAGATTGATCAGTCATGATTGAATAACAGAGTAAACTTGATGGGCTGAATGGCCTAATTCTGCTCCTATCACTTATGAGAGCATTTTAAGGAGTGGGAGACAGGAGCATCTGGCAGCAGCAATTCAAATATCTACTCAACCAAAGGTCTATCTGTGACATGCATCCTTGACGATGTTCCACAACAAGCTCGTCACACCTTAGGCTGACAAGAGCCTGGAAAAGCCATGAGTAGCTGAAAAACAATAAGTACACTGTAGCAGATGGAATCCTGTGCAATTGCTAAAATTTGGCATGAATTCAAGCCTTACGAAATTCAGGGAGCCGCTGCTCTGGGTTCATCGATCACTACTCATAGCTTTTTTGATGCCAAGGAAGCATTTAACCCTGCCATCAAAGGGAGATTTTGGTGAATCCCCAATTTTGGCTGCACTCAGAAATTTGTCTCCATTCTACATGTACTACTGAATGACATGCATGTTGTAATTCTAAAAAGAGATTTCACAGACCCCAAACCATTACAGAATGGAGTTAAAGCAAGCTATTGCTTCATCTCTTTATATTTCTCAGTGCAGTATTGCATCTCACCTCTAACAGGTTGCCTGTGGTAATCTTATCGATGAATGGAAAACTTCACCTCCACTCTCGACCCATACATCCTTGCAACTTAGATGGAGGCGATTCAGACTATCAGTGCATACAAGCTGTCAGAATACTCCATGTTAGTCCCATTCATGTCCCTATTCTCTCTTCATGCCAGTCAACTGCTTCAAATATGTCCTGCCATCAGAAGGGAATTTACAGTGGCCAATTAATCTGCCAAGGTCACCGTGACCGCAGACATTAAGTGACAGTTTGCAGACAACATGTGTTTGTACACACCCTGAGGCTGAGTGCCAAGTCATTGTTAGTTCATTCAGTTAGGTTTACGAGGGAATCGTATTTGCATTATAATGTACCTTAGGAAAAGGTATTTTATTAACGTTTGCCTTCCACGCAAAATACAACGCTCCTCCCACCCTCAGCAAATAAAGATGTTTAACCAACACCCTCCATACTTTGAGAACAACTTCTCACCAAAGGTACAGGTCATGATGAAAATCTCCATTGCCTCCATTGTGCCAGGATAGTGCTTGAGTAATTGAAAAAAAGTGTGTTAATATCAAGACCTCAAATTCAATACTAAGCTCATGGCTGCAGTCTTCCACATCTTTCCTGTACTGTCAGATAGCCAGGAACCCTGGAGAGATACCATTAACACTGTGCTCAAAAAAGCCTCCAAATGCACTGGATGATTAGCAAATCATGTCAAAGGAATGGGAAGGATAAGTTGCAAGGTTGGCAGGAAACCTGTGTAGAGCGTAAACACGGGCTGGACTAGTTGGGCTGAATGGTCTGTTTGTGCTGTGCATTCTTAGCCACAGTTGTGCTTTGTGGACAAGGCCAATATGAGGATATTTTGTAAATAGGATTTCTATAGTAAAAATCATGAGCAGAGTTTTTTAAAGGGAGGAAAAAGTTGAATTTAGAAGTTGAACAATCCTGACAACCATGCACTGACTATCAATTTTCATTGCTTATGCTCCAAGTCCTGAAATATTTCCCCTGTGGCTCTCACCCACCCTCCCACCATTATCCAGCTTGGACATGTGTTTAATAAGCACAAACTGTTGTTGATGGCACTCGAATCGCAAGTTCTTCCTGAGTTTTGGATCCCTAATCCTAAGCGCTAAGACAAATTACAGATGCTCTGTAACTGTCCATGAGGAGGGTGCCTATTCTGGAGACCCGAGAGCGCAGATGCTGGAATCTTGGGCAGGTCAGGCAACATCTGTGGAGGAAAATGGGCAGGTAACATCTCGGGTAGGGGACCATTCTTTAGACATTGTCTATTCTGACTCCATGCAGTTACATACCTCCTACATTATTGGTCTGTCTGGTCACAGGTTTACTTTTTCTTTTAAACCTGAACGGTATCAAAGGGTGCTATAAAATTTGTTCAATGAGTATACCTACTGAACTATTCTAGTTTATAACTTCCGGATCTTTGTCATTCTCATAAAAGAGATGAAATCAGCACCATGGTCTTGTGAAACTTGTTTTGCACTCCCTCTCAATGTGAATGGAACATTTATTTCCTTTGGCAGCCTCTACGCAGTTTACAACAGTCAGTGAAGTAATTTTAAAATACAAAAGGCATATCTCTGTAAAATGAGTAATATTAAATATCCAAGCATTGCTGGAAACAAGAGAATTGAGCTTTAAAATTAGGTGCACGCATAAGACCTCAGAACATTCAGAAGTCCTTTACAGCCAAAAGTATTTTCTGAAGTAAAGTCACAGTTCCAGTGAATGAAATGCCAGCTGTTCTTTTGTATGTGCTATGGTAATATGGTTAGTGATGACATCTTTTCCATACTAGCTATTTTTAGAAAGGCACGACGCAGTTAGCTTTCACTCTGCCATTTCACATTGTCCAGGTAATCTGCTTCTTTCCTGAATTTGGTATGAAATATGTGGATAATGTGGATATGTGAGGATGCTGTTCATTGATTTTAGTTCAGCTTTCAACACAATAGTCCCCACCAGACTGGCTGAGAAGCTGCTGAAACTGGGGCTTAACACTCCCCTGTGTGCCTGGACCCTGGACTTTCTCACCGCCAGACCCCAAGTGGTCAAGATGGGGAGACATACTTCTAACCCCCTCACCCTGAACACAGGATCCCCCCCAGGATTGCGTCCTTAGCCCCCTACTGTACTCCCTGTACACACATGACTGTGTGGCCAGTTTCAGCTCCAACTCCATCATCAAGTTTGCTGATGACACTGTGGTGGTGGGCCTGATTTCCGATAACGATGAGAAGGCCTACTGGAAGGAGGTGGCTGATCTGGCACTCTGGTGTCAGGACAACAGCCTTCTTTTGAATGTCACAAAAACTAAGGAGCTGATTGTAGACTTTAGAAGGGGTCAACATCCGAGGACGTACATGCCACTGGAGTTAAATAGGATTACTGTGGATAGGGTGAGCAGCTTTAAATACCTGGGAGTCCACATCACAGAGGATCTGACATGGACAACACACATTGCCGTACTGGTGAGTAAGGCAAGGAAGCGCCTTTACCACCTCAGACAGTTGAGGAAATTCAGAGTCTCTCTGAGGATCATTCAGTACTTCTACTCTGGGGCTGGAGAAAGCATCTTGTCCAGGAACATCACAATCTGGTTTGGGAACAGCTCTGCCCAGGACAGGAAGGCTCTGCGGAGAGTAGTGCGTTCGGCTGAACGCACTATGGGAACTACACTCGCCCCCCTGCAGGACCTATACATCAGGAGGTGCAGATCCAGAGTCAGCAACATTATGGGGGACCCCTACCACCCCAGCAATGGACTGTTCCAGCTGCTACGGTCAAGCAAATGCCTCCACTGTCACGCTGTGAAAACAGAGAGGATGAGACGGTTTCTTCCCACAGGCCATCAGAACTGTTAACTCTCATATCACCAGGGACTAATTTAATTTACTGTATTAATTTATTTTTTGTGTTAAAAAAAAAATTCTATTCTGTTTTGTAGTTTAGCACAATCCGCAGGCGTTGCCACTTTCATTTCACTACACATCTTGTATATGTATGTGACAAATAAACTTGACTTGACTTGACTTATGTGGAATTAGGCCCATAATTAATTGCCCTGCGATAATTTTTTATACCAAGATTACATAGCGGCCCGAGCTCCCAACAGGCCACTCGCCACTGCCATACCCCGCAGCAGGCCTGGCTCGCATGCCGCGGAACCGGGAACCCACCTGGACTGGGAATCCGTTGAGCCCTGCTCCTGCCTGTCCCCGAGGACTGGGAACTGGCGAGGGGAGTAGAGGGAGTCGGTGGTGGATGCAAGAAAAACCTGATGTAAGAAGAACCGGTGGTCTTACCTTCTGCACCCTCAAGGTCGGCTGCAGATGGTGCCCCAGGGCACAAAGGCTGAAGATGGCCGAGTGAAGAGATGGATGACGGTTCATGGGATGATCCAGATCATGGCGATGGCTGCAACGGGCCTTTATGACCAGCTGCAGCTGGGACTTTGAAAATGGCTACAAAACCTGGTGACCTTGCATATGAACTCAGTGGGCTGTTTCTATGCATTCTGTATTTAATTGGGGATTATACTTATGTATAAGAATAATCTTTCCGAAAAGAATTTCACTGTTCCTTGGTACATGTGATAATAAAGAACCATTCAAGATCCATTGAGGAGGCAAAAATAGAGACAACTTGGCTGTTAAATTAATGAGTACTGTCGATTGCCCCTCGTGAAAGTGGGTGACGGGTAACTCAAGGGAGGGTGGAGTTGATAGGAATGCACAAAGAAAAATTGGATTGCTGATTGCTGATTGCTGGATTGCATTATTTGGCTAATGGCTGCTGTATGATTCTATGGCAGTCTACAGCAAGCATGTTGGCCCAGAACTCTAGTCCCATACAGATTAGGCTAGGCAAGGATAGCAACTTTATTTCCGTTAAGGGATCAGGTGAAGCAGAAGAACAGGCCCTTTGGCCCATGATAGTCGAATATGATACCAAATTATCCCTTCTGTCTGAATTTGATCCTTATCTCTTTGTTCCCTGCATATTTATGTACCCATCTAAAAGCCTCTTGCCCATCCTAAAGCCTCGTGATACTGCACATTATCTTTAATGTTCTCCCAGTGACCTTAAGCTATGCACTCCGGTATTTGACCTTTCTACCCTGGGGAAAAGGATCTGACTTGCTATTTTTGCCTTGCATAATCTTATAAATCATCACCAGTTTGCTGGGTGTCTTCTCTGGTGATGCTCTGCCAGGTCTGTATTGTAGCCAACTTTAGCTTATGCTTGTTTTTGGGGCTAGTCCCCTTCAGTTTTCTCTTCAGCTAAAGATGGCTGAAATACAGGCCTGGCAGAGCCTCACTAGAGAAGACACCCAGCAACTGGTGAGGTCCATGAATCGCAGATTTCAAGCAGTCATTGCATGCAAAGGATATGCAACAAAATACTAAACATGACTACTTTCATTTACATGACATTGCTGTGTCCCAAACATTATGCTGCCCTGAAACGTTGGGACTATGTATAAACACTGCTGTAATTTCTACATGGTGAAACCAAAATGTATAAAAATGGCCTTTATTAAAATCTGACTATGTGCACTTTAACCACATGTGATTTTTTCTATTACAAATCTCAAATTGTGGAGTACTGAGGCAAATAAATAAATGATGGGTCTTTGTCCCAAACATTATGGAGGGCACTGTATCTGTAACTGATCTACATTGTGCTATATCCTTTGACAGCCTTGTGTCATCTGCAAATTTATTAATCAACCCATCTACATTCTCGTCCAAGTCATTTAAATGTGTCACAAGCAGCAGATATCTCATTACTTATCCTGTGAACACAAAAATATCCAGCCAGAATTCCACCATTCCACCACCACCCCCTTTCTTTTATGGGTAAGCCAGCTGTGAATCTAAACTACCAAATCACCAAGGATCCCATACACTTAATCTTCTAGATCAGTCGACCACGAGGGACCTTATCTTATGCTTCACATAAAGTCCATGTAGACAACAGCCACTGACTATCTTCATCAATCACCTTTGTCACCTCTTCAAGAAATGTATTTGAGTTTATAAGACATGACCTGCCCTGGAGCATGCTATGCTGACAGTCCCTAATGAGCCTATTTTCTTCTAAATGCAAGTAAATTCTACCTGAAGAATCCTCTCCAATACCACTGATGTCGAGGGTCACTGGTTATAATTTTCTGGAATATTCCTGTTTCCCTTCTTTAATGAAGGAGACCCGTATTGGCTATTCTCCAGTCTTCTGGGACCTTACTTGTGACGAGAGGATACAAAGATCTTCAAGGCCCGAGCACTCGCCTCTCTTGCCTCTCTCAATAACCTGGGATAGATCCCACTAGGCCCTCGGGGCTTATCCCACCTTCGTGCTCTTCAAGAGCCCAACACCACCTCTTCTTGATCTCAAAGTGTAGCGGCAAATTAATCTGTTATTAACTGCCTACAGATTATTATACTGTAAGGCTGTTAGCTCCAGTTCAAACTTGTTATATTCTTTAACATATTGACTACATTACTGTGATGTATTTAAATGACTTAGATGTAAATGTAGACAGATTAGTTAGCAAGTTTGCATGTGACATCAATATTGCTGGAGTTGCAAACAATGAGGTGAAAAAATGGCAAATGTTGTTTAATCCAAGCAAGTGTGAGGTGTTGCACTTTGGGAGGTTGAATGTAAAGGAAGATATATATATGGTTGATGGCAAGACTCATTCTGCATTGATGGCCCATAGCTCCGAAAGTGGGAACAGAGGGTGCAGAAGAGGTTTACCAGAATGATTTCTGAATTAGATTAGCTGCAAAGAGAGGTTGGACAAACTTTGATTGTTTTCTCTACACCATCAGAGGCTGCGTGAAGACCTGATAGAAATGTATAAAATTGTGAGAGGCATAGATAGGGAGACAGTGAGAACATTTATTCCAGGTGTAAATGTCAACATAAGAGGGTATAGCTTTATGAGAGTGGTGCAAAGGAGGTATGTGGAGCATTTTTTACACTATATGGAATGTGCTGTTGGAGATAGTTGTGGAGAAAGATAGGAGATTAATGTTTAAATAGGCACATGGATATGCAGGACATGGAGCGATATGGATCATGTGCATATATTACATTATTTTAACTTGACCGTGCTCAACACATATATTGTGGGCCAAAGTGCCTGTTCCTGTGCTGTTTTGTTCGATGTCCTATGTACTCTATAAATATCTAATGCCATTTTCAAATCTCTTGGTTCCTGCAGATTTCGAAACAAGCAAAAGAGTTCCTAGAGTACATCGCGGAAGAGCCACTCATTGACATCCAGCAGGATAATCCATGCTTGTATGAACATGTGGATGCATTGGCAACTGTCCTCCGCTTGCGCCAACAACTCAGATCGCTGAGAGCATACCTCTTCAGCTGCAGAGCCACTGTGGCAGAAGATTTGCGTCGAAGGTGTGTATATAGCTGTGGTTTGAAACTCGCGTGTATTGACTATTGTGAGAGTAAGATTGCTTGTATTGCTTGTGTAAATTGTAATAAAAAGATAGTCATTCTGGTAGTACTTGGGTAAATTAAATGAGGCCGTATTATTCTTTCCGACTTCTTATCATGTACCCATCTGTCTCTCATTCTGCCACCTCGTACATCAATAACAACGGTGGTGCAGCGGTAGAGTTGCTGCCTTCCAGCGCCAGAGACCCAGGTTCGATCCTGACTACAAGTGCTGTCTGTAAGGCATTTATACATTCTCCCCATGACCAGCGTGCGTTTTCTCCAGGAGCTCCAGTTTCCTTCCACACTCCAAAGACGTACAGGTTTGTAGGCTAATTGGCTTGGTAAAATTGTAAATTGTCCCTAGTGTGGATAGCGGGGACTGCTGGTCGGCATGGTCTCGGTTGGCCAAAGGGCCTGTTTCCGAGCTGTATCATAAAACTAAACAAAAAAAACTAAACTAATTCCCCACCAATTATTTTTTTATTCCTATCTGCCAAATGCTTTTATAGGTTTCCCCTTAATTTGTATCTCTTCTACTTATCTTGACCATATCTTGTGGCAAGTTCCATAGTCTAACCAATTCTGAGGCTACCTATTTGCTTTCCCTTGGATTTATTAGTGACTAGGATATTGTATGGTCATGGCCACAGGTTTTGATCACTCTACCCAGTCTGACATCTGCTTACTTTAATAAACCCTTTCAGAACCTGAAAAACTCATCAGGATCATCATACATTTCAATTTTGTTCTGTTTAGTCACCCCCTGAAAGATGTAACTCCTTAGTTCCTGTATCATTCCAGTGAATCTTTATTGAATACTCCAGTGCTATAAATTCCATTTTACTAAATAGCAACTGTTAATTTGTCATGACGAATTTTGCTTTTATTTTCCCTGTTAAGATTTCGGAGTCAGATTCGATGATCCTCAGTTCTCAGTGTGGGGAGTTCTGAGTTGTAATATTAGAAATGTTCGACATATTCATATTCATACATACATATTCATATGGAATAATTAGAACAAAAATCAAAAGCTGGAATTAAGTGGCTCAATGTCAAATTTTGTTGATAACACTCTTGCAAAATATCATGGGATAAGCTGGGAGCATTGGAATAGTCACGTAACAGTAGAACAGATTAAGGACTTGACAGCAAATGAGCTAGTGATTGATGACTGATGTTGGCATCTGTAGACTGATTTAGCATCCCTAGAATTTAAGGAGACCAGATTATGGAATAATATGTACTTGGGGCTTGATTCAGTCTTGTGTTACTTTGAAAATGATTACTGGTGATTCAATTTATTGTCATATGCACAAGCACATTGAGGTACATGTACATTGATAATCTTGCTTGCAGCAGTATCACAGGCACATAGATGCAGCCAACACATAAAAACACAAGTTACACAAATTTTGCAATGCAGTGAAAAGAAAAAGACTGCATAAACAAAAACATCAGTGTGAAACACAAATGGAAAACAGGTCCAGGATAGTACAAGAGGTCTTCCTTAGTATTACATTGCTGAGGTAGGATTAGGATTGTGCAGTCAACTCAATAATGATGGTTGTAGTGGTACAGCACTGATACAAGTCCTTCGGTCCAACTCATCCATGCCGACCAAGATGCCCCATATAAGCTAATCCCATTCACTCGTGTTTGGCACACACCTCCAAACCTTTCCCATCCAAATGCCTTTTAAATGCTGTTATTGTACTTGCCTCAACTACTTCCTCTGGCAACTCATTCCATATACCCATCACTAGTGTGAAGGTTTTTCACCGCAAGTTCCTATTAAACCTAAGTCCTCTTTTTCCCTACTCAAAAAAAGCTTCTGTGCATTCACCCTATTTATTCCCCTTGTGATTGGACACACCTCATCCTCCTGCACTTCAAGAAATCAGGTCTTAGCCTGCTCAATCTCTCCCAGAAGCTCAGGCCCTTGACTCCTGGCAACATTCTCGTGAATCTTCTCTACCCTTTTTCCAGCCTAATGGCATCTTTCCTATAACAGGGTGACCAAAATTGAACCCAATACTCCAAATGTGACCTCA
Source organism: Rhinoraja longicauda (assembly GCF_053455715.1). Taxonomy (NCBI): domain Eukaryota; kingdom Metazoa; phylum Chordata; class Chondrichthyes; order Rajiformes; family Arhynchobatidae; genus Rhinoraja; species Rhinoraja longicauda. Next base: position 36,179,068 of record NC_135960.1, read on the forward strand.
CCAATGTCTTGTACAACTGTGTGGTATGGTACTTTATTTGTCACATGTACCGAGGTACAGTGAAATTCATTTTTGTATTCAGTACAAGTATCACTATGCATAAGCACTTAGATATAGATTAGATAAACATCTCAGATACAGTTCATATGTGCAGCAGCAGTACACTGAGACAACATACAGCGTCGCCAGTTTGGCGCCATTTTCAAGTCCCAGTTTTAAGTGCAGGGATCTTGAGCTGGCCATGAAGCCCGTTGTTTAGCGACATTGCAAAATCGGCCGGGCGCCTGGCCGCGGTGTCCTCCGCCGCTGCTCCCGGACCAGCTGAGCCCCAGGCTGCTGCAGAGCCTCCATCCATGAAAGCTGTGCACTCTCTCCCGCAGCCGGTCTGCTAACGGGTCTTCCAGGTGGGTTCCTGTGGGTCCTCGATCCGAGGCAGGCAAGCCGGGCCTTCCGGGTGGGTTCCGGTCCGCGTGCCCGCCATCTATTCTGGGTGGGTTCCATTTTTCAACGTGGATTGTGGTTCCACTATCAATGGCGGGCGAGGCAGGCCTACCGAGCAGTTTACGATCGCAGCACAAAGTTTTCAATGGGTGAGTCAGGCCCTCCGGGCAGTCGAGTCCTCAGTCTCCAGGGAGTGAGCTGGACCTTCCGGGTGGGCCCCCGGTCTACCATAACATCCCAATTTCTATACTTAATACCCTGATCGGCAGACTTACTAACCATGCCTTGTAGGTTCTCATAAGTCGTCGATATAGATGACAACGACCCAAGGACCGATCAGTGAGGCCCGCTACTCATCACAGGCCTCCAGTCCAAAAAACAATTTTCCACCACCACCCTCTGCTTCCTAACATGAAGCCGTTTCTGTATCCTTTTAGCAAGCTCTCACTGGATCCCATGTGATCTAACCTTCCAGAGCAGCCTACCATGCAGAACCTTATTAAAGGCTGCCGAATTCCATATAATCTTTGTCTACAGCCCTGCCTCATCATCATTTTGGTTACTTCCTCAAAACGTTCAATCAAATTTGTGAGACATGATCTCCAACGGACAAAACCATGTTGACTATCCGTAATCAACCATTGGCTCTCCATGGATGTTAGGCTTACTGGTGTGTAGGTCCCAGGTTTTCTTTTGCAGCTTTTCTTCAATAGAGGCACAACATTACCTAACCTCCAGTCTTCTAGCACCTCACCTGTGTCTAACGATGATTCCTATATCTCAGCCAGGACTTGAAGGAAAATAGTTGTTCCTGAATCTGGTGGTATGTAACTTCTATACCTCCTGGCCAACAGTAACATCGAGCAGAGGGCGTAGGCCACCATATCATCCGTGCTGCATCTCTATGACTCAATTTCTTTGTATGTGGCTTGTAGATGTAAGGCTTGGATTTATATCACACCATATGCTACCTCAGTATCGGATACTTACGGCACACACAAAAGTACAATGACATGAACAAATGTTAACTGGCGAAACAAGAAATTGCAGATGCTGGGATCTTGAGCAAAACACAAAGTGCTGAAAGAACTCAATGGGTCAAGCAGCATCTGTGGAGGGAATGGACAGATGCATTTCAAGTCAGGGCCTTTCTTCGTCTGAAACGCTGACTGTCCATTCTCCACAGATCCTGCCTGTCCACTGAATTCCTTCAGTACTTTGTTTTGCTCAACAAATGTCAAATGTTTATCTTTCCACATATGCTACCTGACCTGTGTGTTTTCAGAATTTTCGCATTTTATTTCAGATTTCCAACCTGCAATTATTTTACTTTTAAGAATATATCCTATTTGCATTTCATGTACCTTAAAATTCGCCCTTTTTTGTGAAATCCCCTTCCGCCCCCTCCTCTCCAAAGCTTCTCAGTCACTTCCAGCCTAAGGGATAAAGATTTAATGTTCTTTTGTAAGAAAATAACTGCAGATGCTGGTACATATCAAAGGTATTTATTCACAAAATGCTGGAGTAACTCAGCAGGTCAGGCAGCATCTCAGGAGAGAAGGAATGGGTGACGTTTCGGGTCGAGACCCTTCTTCAGACTGAAGTCAGGGGGGGCGGGACAAGGGAAGGATATAGGTGGAGACAGGAAGTTAGAGGGAGAACTGGGGAGGGGAAGAGAGGGACAGAGGAACTATCTAATGTTGGAGAAGTCAATGTTCATACCACTGGGTTGCAAGCTGCCCAAGCGAAATATGAGGTGCTGTTCCTCCAATTTCCGGTGGGCCTCACTATGGCACTGGAGGAGGCCCATGACAGAAAGGTCAGACTGGGAGTGGGAGGGGGAGTTGAAGGGCTCAGCCACCGGGAGATCATGTTGGTTAAGGCGGACTGAGTGAAGGTGTTGAGCGAAATGATCGCCGAGCCTGCATTTGGTTTCGCCGATGTAAAGAAGTTGACATCTAGAGCAGTGGATACAGTAGATGAGGTTGGAGGAGGTGCAGGTGAACCTCTGTCTCACCTGGAAAGATTGTTTGGGTCCTTGGATGGAGTTGAGGGGGGAGGTAAAGGGACAGGTGTTGCATCTCCTGCGGTTGCAGGAGGAAAGTGCCCCGGGATGGGATGGTTTGGGTAGGAAGGGACAAGTGGACCAGGGAGTTACGGAGGGAACGGTCTCTGCGGAATGCAGAAAGGGGAGGGGATGGGAAGATGTGGCCAGTAGTGGAGTCCCATTGTAGGTGACGGAAATGTTGGAGGATGATTTGTTGGATACGCTGGCTGATGGGGTAGAAGGTGAGAATGAGGGGGATTCTGTCCTTGTTACGAATGGGGGGAGGGGGAGCAAGAGCGGAGCTGCGGGATGTAGAAGAGACCCTAGTGAGAGCAAAGTTGAGTCTTGTTATCATTGGTTGTGGTCAATTGATTTTTAACTGCATGCAGTTAACATTGATTTTCATGTTAATTTTGTTCTAAACATACCTGCTGGTCAAAGGTCTACTTAATTACAGGGAGGTGACTAATTGCAGTAACAATGGGAGATTTTGTATTGCACTGTTGCTCAACCATACTTGCACTCGGCATGGTTAGTTTAGTTTATGACTCATGTTGATTGACACAAACAAATAAAGATAAAGAGTTGCTGCATGATGACGGACTAGTTCTGGTTGAAAGCCTTGAAAGCATTTAAGAACCCAAGAGTTTGAATCAGACTGCTTAGAGTTTCCTTCACCACTCTTGTCAAGGTTTCTTCTCTTGAGCAAAACACAAAGTGTTGGAAGAACTCAGTGGGTCAGGCAACATTTATGGAGGGAATGGGTAAGCGACCATTGGTGCCAGGACTCTTGTTCAGGCTAATTGTAATAGGAGGGAGAGAGCTGGAAAAGTGGGGTGGGGTAGGACAAAGCCTGACCAGTGATTGATTGGTATAGACCCTCACAGTATGGCTACCTTGAAGAAGTTCTCTTTCAAACGGGATTTCTGTGACATTTTCTCCCCCTTTGTGATTCCTGCTGTTCTCCTGCTGTTCAACACACCGACAGGAAGTGACACAGTTGGCGCCTTGGTGCCTTCGCACCAACCTGGAGCTCAATGCTCGTAAGACAGTGGAATGGATAGTAGACTAGGAGAGCTCCAGCTCCCCCTCCCCCTCCCCCTCCCCTCCCCTCCCCTCCCCTCCCCCTCCCCTCCCCCTCCCCCTCCCCTCCCCTCCCCTCCCCCTCCCCCTCCCCCTCCCCCTCCCCCTCCCCCTCCCCCTCCCCCTCCCATCCCCTCACTCACCATCAACAACACCACAGTCACATCTGTGGAGTCATTTATGTTCCTTGAAACCATCATCTACAGGGACCTTATTTGGGGGGCCACCATCAACTCCACAGTCAAAAAGGCCCAACAGAGGATGAACTTCCTGTGGCTGCTGAGAAAACACAATCTGCCGCAGGCAATGATGGTCCAGATATATACTGCCATCGCAGAGTCTGTCCTCACCTTCTCCATCAAGGTCTGGTTTGGCTCAGCCACCAAGCACGACATCCGGAGGCTGCAGCGCATCGTTCGATCAGCTGAGAAGGTTGTTGGCTGCAACCTTCCCCCCATCGACGAACTGTACGCTGCAAGGGCCAGGAAGCGAGCTGGTAAGATCATCTCTGACCTCTCTCACCCAGGCCACAAACTCTTTGAAGCACTTCCCTCTGGAAGGCGACTACGGACTGTCTAAGCCGCCTCGGCCAGACATAGAAACAGCATTTTTCCATGAGCAGTAGCTCTACTCAATAACCAAAAGTCTGTAGCCACCTCCTCGAGTACTCTGAGATGCAGACCATCAGGCCCTGGGGATTTATCAGCCTTCAGACCAATACCATTTCCTGACTAATGTGAATTTCCTTCAGTTTCTCCATCACCCTAGGTCCTCTGTCCCGTTGTACATCTGGGTGATTGTTTGTGTCTTCCTTTATGAAGACAGAGCCAAAGTACCTGTCCAACCCGTCTGCCATTTCCTTGTTCCCCATAATAAATTCACTTGTTTCTGTCTCTATTAATGGCCCCAGTACAAAGGTCAGTGTACCAGTTGCAAGCTTTGATTTAAGAGATGTTTTAACAAAAGTCTTAATGGCTGTGAGAGAGAAGGACACAATAAGATTGTGAAGGTTCTCCTCAGTCTTTAAAGATATGGTTGTCGATGAAACTTTGGGCAGCATAGCATTGCTATATTTGAAGGAGTGGAATGAAAGAAGGTTGAGGGGCTACAGCTGAAAGAGAGGTGAAGGGCAAAATCTTGGAGAAAGCTTACTCCATGGATGACAGTGTTAAATTTGATGCGTTTCCAGTACAGGGCAGCGGAGACAGTTGCGAGAGAATAGAATTCTGCGAATATGGATCAGGAATCAGTAAAGTCGAGCTTTTGTTTTAGAAAGAGGGGTGGGAGATGCAAAGCAAATAGTTTCTGAATCCATTTTGTTACAATAACAAATTGGAAATGCAAAATTAAACCATGGATTAATGCCTGTGGTGTGTGCCAGCTGGACACAAGCATTTAATAATCTACCCCTTAATATAAATCAACATGGCTACTGTGTATTGCTAGCTAATAATTTGATTACAGGTTATCACAGTAATGTAATGAAATGGGAACCCAGTACACAAGGCCACCCATTGATGTGCAAATGTAATTAGCGTTCTGACGGTTCAGTGTAATCACGATGATAAAGAAGAGTTGTCAGCATGATTTATCTGCCTCTCAGGTGCTGCGGGCTCCTTGTTGGAGATGGCTCTCATTAGTGAGCAGCCTGATTATTTTAATTTGGGCCTAGAGCACAGCCACAATTTGACTAATTACTAAACTATCCCTTCCTCGGCCCTATTTATCTTGTAATTCTACCCAGTTTTTGACTTGCCTTTCTTCTTGTCAAATAGACAGCCCTCCTTTGACTCAGACTGACTGCCATTCATTATGAGTGGGCCCAGACCATAAATATTGATCAATTATTGAGAGTGGAATATTGCGCAGGTGATCCTGATCTGTTTTCCCATTGTCAGCACTGAATGGTGATCAGGAGCAGAAGCACGACCAAGGTCCCATAGCACCCTACATTTACAGAGAATTATTAGCTCAAATGGATTTTTGTTTGTTTTATTTTAGCATCTTTCAGAGGTTTGGATATCTCAGGGTGTCTGCCTTTGTCAATCCATCAAACAACATCACTAGAATAGATTACCTTGCTGTTTGCAGACCATTAGCCAAGGTTTTCTGCATTCCTGCATTACAATGGAGATAAATACTTCATAATTAATACTTTTGGGGTTGTTCTAAAGGAAGGAAAGGTACTATAAATGCAAATCTTATTTTTTTCTAGTTGAAGAACATTCTTAAGTGTTGTCATTGCTAAAATGTAGAAAATATGGCAGCTAATTTGACCATGACATCCCATCAACAAAGATGGGATCATTTGTTTTGTGATGTTGCTTCAAGATAAATGTCAACCCAGGATCCCCGGAAAACCCCCCCTGCACCATTTGGGGTCGTGTCAACCGATTTTAATATTGGGCTAGAACGGCCTTGATGAAATGTTTCATTGAAACTTGACACCATTAGCAGATCAGCACTCCCTAAGTAACAAGTGGAGCATTAGCTGAGATGTTGAATTTGAACTTTGGAGTGGGACTTGAATTCACAACTCTCTGGCTCAGAGGTGGGAAGGTTATAATTGAGTCAAAACTAACCCAGCACCATTTAAATAAATAGATCATTATATTGGATTGTGATGGTGCAAGGCTATAGTCTATATATTTTCTTTGTTTTCCTCTCTCTACATTGTAGGTTCCTGGCTCTGATTATCAACAGCTATGGTCAGACATTATTGCAAGGTTTCTGTAGTTCCAGATCTGTACATATTAAATAAATATTTTAAAATATTTTACTATTGACATCTAAATTAGATTGCTATTCCACATGTGATCTGAATTGAGTAAGCAATACATCGCATGGAAGAGTTACATGGAATAAAATGCAAAGACCTGAAGTAACATAGCAGGTAAAGCAGCATCTCTGGAGAGCATGGAGAAGTGATGTTTCGGGTCGGGACCCTTCTTCAAACTAATTGTGGTTGAGGAGGGATTGTTCTCTGTGTTGACTTTGCATGTTCTGACAACTGTGTAGGTTTCATAGAAACATAGAAAATAGGTGCAGGAGGAGGCCATTTAGCCCTTCAAGCCAGCACTGCCATTCATTGTGATCATGGCTGATCCTCCACAATCAGTAACCTGTGCCTGCCTTCTCCCCATATCCCTTGATTCCACTAGCCACCAGAGCTCTATCTAACTCTCTTTCAAATTCATCCAGTGAATTTGTCTCCACTGCCTTCTGTGGCAGAGAATTCCACAAATTCCACAAAGAGATTAGTAGGCAAAATTAGAGCACATGGTATTGGGGGTAGGGTACTGACATGGATAGAAAATTGGTTGGCAGACAAGAAACAAACAGTAGGGATTAACGGGTCTCTTTCAGAATTGCAGGCAGTGACTAGTGGGGTACCGCAAGGCTCAGTGCTGGGACCGCAGCTGTTTACGATATACATTAATGACTTAGATGAAGGGATTAAAAATAACATTAGCAAATTTGCAGATGACACAAAGCTGGGTGGCAGTGTGAACTGTGAGGAGGATGCTATGAGGATGCAGGGTGACTTGGACAGGTTGTGTGAGTGGGCAGATGCATGGCAGATGCAGTTTAATGTGGATAAATGTGAGGTTATCCACTTTGGTGGTAAGAACAGGAAAGCAGATTATTATCTGAATGGTGTCAAGTTAGGGAAAATACAAAGAGATCTGGGTGTCCTTGTTCATCAGTCACTAAAAGTAAGCATGCAGGTACAGCAGGCAGTGAAGAAAGCTAATGGCATGTTGGCCTTCATGACAAGAGGAGTTGAGTATAGGAGCAAAGAGGTACTTCTGCAGTTGTACAGTGCCCTAGTGAGATCACACCTGGAGTACTGTGTGCAGTTTTGGTCTCCAAATTTGAGGAAGGACATTCTTACTATTGAGGGAGTGCAGAGTAGGTTCACTAGGTTAATTCCCGGAATGGCGGGACTGTCGTATGTTGAAAGACAGTCTACAATCATCTACAATCAGTAACCTGTGCCTGCCTTCTCCCCATATCCCCTGATTCCACTAGCCCCTAGAGCTCTATTTAACTCTTTTAAATTCATCCAGTGAATTTGCCTCCACTGCCTTCTGTGGCAGAGAATTCTACAAATTGACAACTCTCTGGGTGAAAAAGTTTCTTCTCATCTCAGTTTTAAATGGCCTCCCCTTTATTCTTAGACTATGTCCCCTGGTTCTGGACTCCCCCAACATTGGGAACATTTTTCCTGCATCTAGCTTGTCTAGTCCTTTTATGATTTTATACGTCTCTATAAGATCCCCTCTCATCCTTCTAAACTCCAGTGAATACAAGCCTAGTCTTTCCATTCTTTCCTCATATGACAGTCCCTCCATCCCAGGGATTAACCTTGTGAACCTACGCTGCACTGCAAGGACGTGCAGTGCAAGGACGTCCTTCCTTAAACTAGGAGACTGAAACTGCACACAATACTCCAGATGTGGTCTCACCGCAGAAGGACCTCTTTACTCCTATACTCAAATCCTCTCGTTAAAAACAGATTCTACATGAAATGCAATTACTCTTTTAGAAAATCTTTTTAGTGCCATTATTTCTGTAACGACTAAGGGGAGGTAAGTAAAAGGATGCTTTGGAGCATACAGCTGCACAATGTCCAACTGTTCTGCAACAAAGAAGGGTGGCAGGCATTATAGAGCTATATTAATCTGAATCCACATTGAATTATTGGATATATATATTCTCTGAAAGCTTTTTTTAAAAATAGTAATCTTTCATTATAGACAATAGACACTAGGTGCAGGAGTAGGCCATTCAGCCCTTCGAGCCAGCACCGCCATTCAATGCGATCATGGCTGATCACTCTCAATCAGTACCCCGTTCCTGCCTTCTCCCCATACCCCCTAACTCCGCTATCCTTAAGAGCTCTATCCAGCTCTCTCTTGAAAGCATCCAACGAACTGGCCTCCACTGCCTTCTGAGGCAGAGAATTCCACACCTTCACCACTCTCTGACTGAAAAAGTTCTTCCTCATCTCCGTTCTAAATGGCCTACCCCTTATTCTTAAACTGTGGCCCCTTGTTCTGGACTCCCCCAACATTGGGAACATGTTATCTGCCTCTAATGTGTCCAATCCCCTAATTATCTTATATGTTTCAATAAGATCCCCCCTCATCCTTCTAAATTCCAGTGTATACAAGCCCAATCGCTCCAGCCTTTCAACATACGACAGTCCCGCCATTCCGGGAATTAACCTAGTGAACCTACGCTGCACGCCCTCCATAGCAAGAATATCCTTCCTCAAATTTGGAGACCAAAACTGCACACAGTACTCCAGGTGCGGTCTCACCAGGGCCCGGTACAACTGTAGAAGGACCTCTTTGCTCCTATACTCAACTCCTCTTGTTACGAAGGCCAACATTCCATTGGCTTTCTTCACTGCCTGCTGTACCTGCATGCTTCCTTTCATTGACTGATGCACTAGGACACCCAGATCTCGTTGAACTTCCCCTCCTCCTAACTTGACACCATTCAGATAATAATCTGCCTTTCTATTCTTGCTTCCAAAGTGAATAACCTCACACTTATCTACATTAAACTGCATCTGCCATGTATCCGCCCACTCACACAACCTGTCCAAGTCACCCTGCAGCCTTATTGCATCTTCCTCACAATTCACACTACCCCCCAACTTAGTATCATCTGCAAATTTGCTAATGGTACTTTTAATCCCTTCGTATAAAGAGGTTTTGTATAAATAATGCCTTTAATAATGGATTTTCACATCGTACAATATTCTTGATCTCTTTCGGTGCAGCTAAATGAACTGCTGCCACAGAGCCCCACCAACTCAGTTCAGTCTTGACTTTTCGTGCACCCTCTCTCATTGACGGTTTGGGTTTTCTTCACGTGCTCTAGTTTACGGCCACATTCCAAAGACTTGTGGATAGACACAAAATGCTGGAGTAACTCAGGGGGACAGGCAGCGTCTCTGGAAAGATGGTAGGGGTGACGTTTCGGGTCAAGACCCTTCTTAAGACCCAAAGACGTGTGGGTCAGTTGGTTAATTGCCAACTGTAAATTGCACCTAGTATATGTTGGTGACGATTGGAATCTGGGGATTGTGGGAAGAATAAGAAAACATAAGTGGAATTAGAGTAGATGTAGGGATGGACAGTGTGCCTGAAGCCATGCTGTGTGATTCTGTAACACTGATTTAAGAAGCAACAAATTACTTTGTAGAGTCACATTTTTTACATAACCTTGAGCAACAGCCAGCATTTGCTCAGTAAGATCTCATATATATTCTTAGGATAAACAGCAAATTTGTGATGAAGTATTAACCCTGGTACTATCTCAACAAATACTGCCAACAAAACTAGACCAAGTGGACCCGTTGGGCCCAAACCTCTCCTGCATTGGTGCAGCACCCTCTCCTCCCCACCTCCACCTCCCCTTCCTCAACCCCCCTCCCCTCCTCCCACCACTCCCTCCCTCTCCCCTCCCTCCCTCGGAGATAGATTTAAACTTTAAAATTTGAATAACTTAAAAAATATAACACCGATTTCAATGAAATTTCTTCCATTAGCACCTAAGGGACGACGGTGAGTAAGGTGGGCCTAAAATTATTGCGCTATCGTGTACAGTTTTGGCTGTAGTTCAGGAACAAACAAACGAGAGTTTTTAGTATATAGATAATGAACTCTATCCGAGAGAAAAAAACATCACTGGTTGACAACGTACAATCTTTATTAATGACTTAAATGAAAAGTTCACATGTAATGTGACTAGAATTGCTGTCAATGGAAAGATAGATGGGAATTAGAAACAATTACTGGGTCAAATACCCCTAAGATACTGAATTACCTAAAAGTTTTTTTGAAGTGGCAAAAAAGCCCCAATGGTAAAACATGTATTTTCCCTAGATGGGGCAAATTTCATACAATATTTAGTTTTGCAATTTACTAATAATAACAACACTGATTTATGATTTTTTTTTCCCCACAGGATCTTTCCCAGAGAATATATTCTACAGCACATACACTTGTACTCATTAGCTGACCTTCAGCAGGTATGTACCATGCTTATCAATCACCATAACTATCCAAGGGAGAATTATTTTCCGTTAAAAAGAATTCCATTCAGCATAACCTGCTTTTCATGCATCTGTGTAATCAAGACTTGAGCCAGGCCAGCACTTGGGACAAAATACAATTATTCTTGGTACTCCGACCGACTTGGGTAGGTAGTTTAGATCAGTTTATTATTGTCACAGTGAAAAAGCTTTTGGGTGCTATGCAGTCAGAGAAAAGACTATACACGATTACAATCAAGCCATTTGGAGTGAACAGATACAGGATAAAGCGAATAATGGTTAGAACAAGGTAAAGTCCAATTAAAGATAATTTGAAGGTCTCCAATGAGGTCGGTGGGAGGTCAGGACCACTCTATTTGGTGACAGGACGGTTCCATTGCCTGACACCAGCTGGGAAGAAACTGACCCTGAATCTGGAAGGGGCATGCATTCCCACACTTCTTGCCTGATGGGAGAGGGTAGAAAAGAGAGTGACGGGGGTGAGACTGGTCCTTGATTATGCTGGCAGCCTTGGTGAGACAACGTGGCGTAAATGGAGTCAATGGAAGGGAGGATCATAAGATCATAAGTGATAGGAGCAGAATTAGGCCATTCGGCCCATCAAGTCTACTCCGCCATTCAATCATGGCTGATCTGTTTCTCTATCCTACGTTGGTTTATGTATGTAAAGAACACTTTACATCTCTGTTTTGACATTATTTCTCTTTTCCCAAAGTTGGTGTCTTCTCCAACCTCCCCTCAACACCGATTGTTGAATTCGCTAAATAAAACACAATAAAACACAACTTCACCATTGCAAATGAATAGAACATTATACACCTAAAGCAACCTATGTTTGCCTATCACTTTTAATACAATAAACGTCAAAAAAAGATTATAAAGGAACATTTTCAGACAATATGACACTGAACAACGTAGGACAATTGGACACTCGACCAAAAACCTAGTCAAAGAGGTGATTTTTATGGAACACCTTGATGAAGGAGAGGGAGTTCTAGCTTTTGGGATCTAGGCAGCTTTAAGAAGGATGGAGCAAAAGGTATTGAGAATGCTGGAGACTGGCTCAAACCACATAAATAAACAGCGAAGGTTTATTGCAACCTTTTTGTACCATGGGGCTGTCACAAGCACTTTGTACACCATTGATCTGAAAATCAGTTAATGACAGCAGAACCTCTATACTGGCCCTTCAGTAGAGTAAATGAATTTAATCAGATGAAAGTATTATATTGCAGGCACGGAAACCTTTCAGCAGCTTTTCTAAACCCTGTGGGCAGCCTTGTTTTCTTCTGCTCAGTTTGTTAGATTGTTTATTTAGGAAAAAAACTCAAAGCTGTGCTCCATTAGTCCCAGTAGTTTATAATTTAATGTGACCTAAATTGAGCCATCAAATCAGAGAAGCTTGTGGACATAGAAAGTGGCACATATACTCCCGAGAGTAGCAAACTAATTTGATTGGAGCTGCTCACTGTGACTAAATAACTAAGCTTTTTGTGATTTAATGTCCAGGTCCAAATTAAACCATCTATTATTTAAAAGAAAGTCGGGGTAACTCTTCATGCAAGAATATGAAGGCCTTGACCAGTTCAACATTAGTTTTTCTTGCCTGCGTGGTTTGTGGAAACTTTCATCCAGTTAGCTCCTTTGTGCAAACATTGCAGATTATTTGATCACATGGATGCAAAGGCCAAGCCTGATCTGATCACCAACCAAAGTTATGCCCCCTTCTAACTCACTGGACATTGATCAGGAGCAGCCATCTGGTTGATTCTTGACCTCCCTAATCCAGGATATAGAAGTTGTCCATTCTTGGCTCCTGCACCTCCTGCATTACAGCACTGGCTATTCGTCACTGGTAGAAAAGTACATGTTCAGAGGTAGGGAAATGTTATAGAAATAAATGTCTTCATTTCCTGCATTCCTTTCTAAATCAGGAAGGTCAAATCTTGACAGTGATGTATATTTGTCAGAATAGCCCACTCCGCTTTGCATGAAGTCTTGCAACTGTTCTTCAGGAAAGTTCAATGTTACTTCTCTGCATTCCAAAATTAGCAAGATGAAAGAGCAAAAGATTAATCTTGTTTTAGTTTAATTATTTAAAAGAGGAATGTTGGGAGAGCTCTTTACTGCTCAATGAAAAATGCCAGTGATTCTTTATAAACACCTGAATAAACCTGACTGCACCTCAATGGTTTGTATTTGAAATGCCTGGCCTAATATTTTCAGACAGAAAAATCCTCCAGATATCTGAGTTAGTATGCAGACTGACAATCCATTGCAGTGCTAAAGGAGTGCTGCTTTGTTAGAGATTTCTCTGGTCAAATGGGAAGTTAAATTGAGGCCATGTTGGACTGTTATTTAATTTAGTTTAGTTTAGAGATACAGCATGGAAACAGGCCCTTTGGCCCACCAAGTCCATGCCGCCCAACAATCACCCGTACACTGGTTCCATCCTACACACTTGTGGCAATTTACAGAAACCAATTAACCAACAAATCTGCACGTCTTTGGAATGTGGGAGGAGACTGGAGTACCTTGAGAAAACCCACATGGTCTCAGGGAGAACATGCGTAGTGAGGATTAAATCCGGGTTTCTGGTGCTGTAAGGCAGCACATCTACCAATGCACCACTATGCCATCCTATTATGGACATGCATGGTCTTCTAACCCTATCCAAAGAAGAGCTGGAGAAATTGGGCATTGTTTCTATAATAGATTGCTAGCTTTGTATCTCATTGTTTCTTTGTGGGGTTTTTCAGTGTGTAAAATGACTCCCATATGTTTACAGAAAACTGCAGCAAGGGATTCCATGAAATGATCTTATCGCTAGCTTTTTCCTATTTCCATCCTCTCACAGCTCTACTGTTCTTTCTGCATTTTAAAACTTGTTTTATCTGTAACTTATTGCAGTTCAGTGACACAGCTGAGAGAGCTGCTGTCTCACAGTGCCAAAGACCCGGGTTCGATCTTGATCTCGGGTGCTGTGTGTGAAGTTTGCACATTCCACAAAGTGCTGCAGTTTCCCCCTACATCCCGAAGACTTGTGGGTTTGTGGGTTAATTAGCCACTATGAATTGTTCCTGATTCGCAGGGAGTGGATGTGAAAGTAGGATAGAACTAGTGTGAATGGGTGATTGATAGTCCCTATGGGCTCGATGGGCTGAAGGGCCTGTTTCAATAATTAAACTCTAAACTAAACCTGCTGAAAGATTATCTCATTGATCTGTTAACTTTTTTTCTCCCATTGCTGCTGCCAGAATTGCTGAGTAATTCCAATACTTTTACTTTACAGAATAGAACTAAATTTACTGATGTGAGTGCCAAGTGCAAGCTGTGGACTTGCTGGTCCCTCGTGATCATTATTAAACCAAAGCCCACCTTTATTTTAAAAGGCGGCTACCCTAATGTATATGCATTACAATCAAGACTGACTTTGATGCTGTGAAAGCTTCTTGTACACTTTGTCGCACAGGTGCGAGGTAAATAGGCAGGGCTGGGAAATAATTACTTTGACCACTGCAGATTAGATTCTGTGTACAGAATGAATTTCTTGCTGTGATTAGCAGGTGACTTGGCACCAACACAATCTGATTTCGGCTGGATTGTTACTGCATGAGAATTATAAAATATCTCTGCTGCCACAGGGCTGATACAATCAGAGAATTGTTAAGACACCTGGTCAACTCCCATTGGTCCCATACCCTGTTCTTTTGCACCATCCTGCAAATTATTCTCTCCCTCTCTGCCTATTCGTAATGTTTGCACCACTCTCCCGTCTCCCAAACCTTCCATCTCCCCACCCTCCCGTCTCCCCACTATCCCCTCCACACATCCACACGTCTCCCCACCCACATGTCTCCCCACCCACACGTCTCCCCACCCTCCCGTCTCCCCACCCACCCATCCCATCCCCCACCCATCCCCCACCCACCTGTCTCTTCACCCACCCATCTCCCTCCTCCCGTCTCCCCTCCCTGTCTCCCCCCCCCCCCCGTCTCACCCCCCTCCCGTCTCACCCTCCCTTTCCCCACCCTCCCATCTTCCCCTCAGTCTTCCCAACCCGTCTCCCTTTCCTCTCCCCATCCTTCTCCTCTCCCCATCCCTCTCCTCTCCCCATCCCTCCCCTCTCCCCATTCCCCCCTCTCCTCTCCCCCCTCTCCTCTCCCCCTCTCCTCTCCCCCTCTCCTCTCCCCCTCTCCTCTCCCCCTCTCCTCTCCCCCTCTCCTCTCCCCCTCTCCCCTCCCCTCTCCCCTCCCTCTCCCCTCCCTCTCCCCTCCCTCTCCCCTCCCTCCCCCTCCCTCTCCCTCCCTCTCCCCTCCCTCTCCCTCCCTCTCCCCTCCCTCTCCTCCTCCCTCTCCTCTCCCCCTCCCTCTCCTCTCCCACTCATCCCCCTCCCACTCCATCTGCCTCCTCTCCCTAAGCTCCCCCTCACTCCTCTTATCCCTCCCTCTCTGCCCCTCTGTCGCTCTCTCTCCATGCCAGACTTTGTTTCCGTCCCCCCCCCCCCCCATCTCCCTTCCAGTTTATCTATCCCCTAATGCAATCCATCTGAAGAAGCGTCTCTACGTATAAGATAATTAGGGGATTGGACACATTAGAGGCAGGAAACATGTTCCCAATGTTGGGGGAGTCTAGAACAAGGGGCCACAGTTTAAGAATAAGGGGTAGGCCATTTAGAACGGAGATGAGGAAGAACTTTTTCAGTCAGAGAGTGGTGAGGGTGTGGAATTCTCTGCCTCAGAAGGCAGTGGAGGCCAGTTCGTTGGATGCTTTCAAGAGAGAGCTGGATAGAGCTCTTAAGGATAGCGGATTGAGGGGGTATGGGGAGAAGGCAGGAACGGGGTACTGATTGAGAGTGATCAGCATTGAATGGCGGTGCTGGCTCGAAGGGCTGAATGGCCTACTCCTGCACCTATTGTCTATTGTCTATTGACCAGAAATGGCGCCTGTCCATTACCTCCAGAGATGCTGCCTGACTCGCTGAGCTACTCCAGCGCATTGTTTCTTACTCAATATTCCAGCACCAATATTCCATCCATTCCAGCAAGAAATCCAGCATCCTGTGTCTCAATATCTACCCAGGACTTTATATACCTGAAGAATTGCTTCATCATCCATGTATTCTAATCCTCTTGACATAATGACCCAGGTTCTGTTAGTCATCTTGATTTAATATTTTTTTACATGAGATTTTAATAACCTACTGTAAATTTATTTTCAATTAATACTGTAACTAACTTTTCATCTTTAATAAGTACTCTGCTTAAAATCTTTAGGTTTCAAATGAATTACTTCACCTTGACTGCATTGAAATCTACTGCAGTTTTGTTCAGTTATTTTATCTATTAATATATCTTTCTCAGCTTATGTTTTCATTTATACCTTTCAGTCATCAGCAAACCTGGATATGAAAGGGAAAAAATGCTTTATATAATACCTTTTATATCTAGAGACATACCAAACTTCTTTACAGGCAATGAACTTGTCACTTCAAAATAACGTAATGTAGAAGACACTGCAGCCAATTTGTGCACAGCATGTTTCTACAAACATCTATTCAGTAATGTCTAAATAATTTATTTTGTGATATTGATTGACAAATAAATATCTTCAAAATAGTTACATGGAATTCTTATTGTGCCAAGATCTTCAGTTAAGATCTCGATAGATTTCAGTACTTAACTATGGTATCAATCTTGATTTGCATGCACTTTTCTGGATTGGAGCTTGAAAACATAACATCTAACTTGGTTAATACAAGGCCTCCTACGCCCGCACCTCCAGACTCAGGAACAGCTTCATCCCCAGGGCCATAGCTGCTATGAACCGGTCCTGCTGAGCCGGCTGGTCACATCGCACAGTGAACCGGCACAGATCTACTTGAACTTTATTCTGTTTTAAAACTGTTCTAATTTGCTTCATTGGGTTGTTTAAATTAATACGGACTAGCTAATTAATTTATTGCATCGTATGGGAGGCGCATTCCCAATCTCGTTGTACCCCTGTACAATGACAATAAAGATATATTGTATTGTATTAAGATTACTGCCATCTGACACAGAAATGGTCTTGGCATCATGTTCGGCACAGACATTGTGGGCGAAGGGCCTGTTCTTGTGCTGTACTGTTCTATGTTCTAATCAAGTTAATCAAACGTAACCTCTCCTCTACATGTCCAGACAGGCTTACATTAATAATTGAAAATTTTGAAGGTACCTTGTCATTCTAGAGCTAATTTATCGTCTCTATTCATTTCCCCAGAGCAACTTTTAGATTAACTGGTTAATCTAACCAGTTGCTTATTCACCTGTATAAGGTGAATATACACCTTGCTTATTCGCCTGTACTTCATCCAAGTCCATTCTTTCAGCATGAGTCAAGGTTCTGGTGTTTTTTTAGTATATTCATTGAGGGAATGAGGGCATCACAGGCTGATCCAGCATTTAAATGCCTGTCCCTAATTGCCCTTGAGAAGGTGGTGGTGAGCTGCCCTCTTGAACTGCTATGGTCCTTATGGTGTGGGTACACCCACAATGAGGTTAGGGAGAAAGTTCCAGGATTTTGACCCTACGATAGCGAAGGAACGGTGATATATTTACAAGTCAGGGTAGTGTGTGACTTGGATGGCAACTTCCAGGTGGTGATGATCTCATACCTTTGCTGTCCTTGTCCTGTAACCCTTGTCGCTACATTGTGTATATTGCTACTGCAGTTTAATTACTGGTCAGTGGCTACCCAGGATATTGATAGTGGGGGCTTCAGTGATGGTAATGCCATTGAATGTTATAGTGATTGCTGGATTTTCTTTTGTTGGGTATCATATTTGCCCAGCACTTGCGTGACACAATATAACTTGGCACCTGTTAGCCCAGGCCTAGATATTGTCCACATCTTGCTGCATTTGTTTGTGGAGTGCTTCATTATCTGAGAAGTCATGAATGGTGCTAAAGATTCTGCAATCTTCAGCGAACATCCCTACTCCTGACCTTACGGGTGAAGAAAGGTGGATGATCTACTCAGGATTTGTGGCTGAGGATTTTTGCAAATGCTTCAGCTTTCTGTTTTGCACCAATGTGCTGGGCTCCGGCATTATTGAATATGGGGATAGTTGTGGAACCTGCTCCTCGAGTGAATTGTTGAATTGTCCACCACTATTCATGACTGGCTGTGGCAGGACTTCAAAGCTTATATTTGATCCATTGGTTGTGGACTCTTAACTCCTTATTGCATGCTGTTTATGTTTAGCATGCAAGTAGTCCTGTTTTACAGCTTTGCCAGCTTGATTCCTCATCCTGAGGTATGCCTGGTGCTGCGTCTGTCGTGCCCTTCATTGTAATAAGGTTGATCCTCTGGTTTGATACATGGTTCAGTGGGGGATACGCTGGGCCACAAAGTTGCAGATTGTGGTTGAGCACAATTCTGCTGCCGATCATGGCCCACAACGCTTCACAGATGCCCAGTTCCAGACCATCTCTAGCTGTTTACCGACTTACGATTTAGCATGGTGGTTGTACCAGACAACACAATAAAGTGTATTTTCACCGTGAAGATAGGATTTTGCCTCCAAAGGCCTGCGCGGTGGTCACTCTTACTGATACTATCCTGGGTAGATGGATCTGTGACAGGTAGATCAGTGAGAATGAGATCAAATAGGTTTTCCCCTCTTGTTGGTTCCATCACCACTTGCTGCAGACTGAATCTCTCAGCATTGTTGTCTAGCACTCGGCCAGTTTAGTCAGTAGTGATGCTATGGAGCCATTCTTAGTGATACATGTTGAAGTCCCCACCCAGAGTACATTCTATGTCTTTACCACTCTCAGGCCCCTCCAAATGGTGGTCTAGATCAAATAGTATTGATTCATCAGCTGAGGGGAACAGTTGGTGATTGAAGTTGACATCCTTCAAGCCCACTGTGCCAGTGAGAGCGCTTCGATTAGTTTTCAATGGCACTGTCCCAGCTTTAACAATTAGTTGTTTTTGATTGTTTGACCTTTTCTTGGGAGCTTTAGCACTGTAAATAGGATGTGATGGTTGTAAAGCAGTGAGAATTTTTTTTTTTTGCATGGTTGTAGGGTTTTGAGGGATCTTGGTTAAATGGATAGACATAAAAATCTCAATGGTTATTATCACATGTACCAAAGTACAGTGAAATTCTTTTTCTGCATACAGTTCAGTAAAATTACTGCCATATTAAGTACAGAATGCAAAGAAACAACCCATTGAGACCATGTGCAAGAATCGCCAGGTTTTGGCGCCATTTTCAAAGTCCCAGCTGCAGCTGGCCATAAAGGCACATTAGGTCTGTCACCATTAGCCGGATTGTCCAACGAACTTTGCCTCTCTGCTCGCCTAGCCACCTTCAGCCTTTGTGGCCCGGAGTGTCTCCCACAGCCGACCTTGAGGGCACGGAAAATAACATCCCGGTTCTTTCTTACCGGCCCTTTGTTCCAGCGTCCGCCACCATCGTGGACTCCCTCCACCCTCCTCGTTGGTTTTCCTGTCCTCAGGGATGTACAGTAGCCGGGCTCGGTGTCTTCCCTCACCAGGTGGGCTCTCACTTCCGCAGTATGCGAGCCAGACCTGCTGCCGATGAATAGCCATGGCCCATCATCGGCAACTTCTGCCGCAAGGCCTGTCGGGATCTTCTGGAATCTGGGCTATGAAGGGATTAAAAGTAACATTAGCAAATTTGCAGATGATACAAAGCTGGGTGGTAGTGTGAGCTGTGAGGAAGATGCTATGAGGTTGCAGGGTGACTTGGACAGGTTGTGTGAGTGGGCGGCAGATGCAGTTTAATGTGGATAAGTGTGAGGTTATCCACTTTGGTGGTAAGAATAAGAAGGCAGATTATTATCTGAATGGTGTCCAGTTAGGAAAAGGGGACGTACAACGAGATCTTGGTGTCCTAGTGCATCAGTCATTGAAAGGAAGCATGCAGGTACAGCAGGCAGTGAAGAAAGCCAATGGAATGTTGGCCTTCATAACAAGGGGAGTTAAGTATAGGAGCAAAGAGGTCCTTCTGCAGTTGTATAGGGCCCTAGTGAGACCGCACCTGGAGCACTGTGTGCAGTTTTGGTCTCGGAATTTTTACATAAGATGTTTCTGGGGACAGTAACCTATTTAAAAGATCTGCCCATTCCAGAGCACTCTCGGAAGCCATGCAGTATAGAGCAGAGCCCAGCTAACTGTACTTGAAGATAAATGGGGATGTTTATGGCTCTATCGGAGCACAGTAGGTGGACCACTACATGGGAAGCTGTGTGCTGTTAAGTTACATGATGGTCATGGAAGCTGCTCAGAGCCGGGAGCTTGTACAAGTTGCTGTTCCAGGAGGGGTCTCCTCTCCTTTCCCAACCCCTCACCTCCTTTTCTTCCCTGTAACTTCATTATTCAAGATCTGCTTTGCTGGACAAGATGGCTAATTACAGCAATTCAAACTCAACAGGCAGAATTGAGAAAGGAACTGGATTAAAGGCAGAAAAATGATGCTTGACAGGCACTTGGAACAATTGCTGTTATTCAGTTTACCCATCACTGGCTCCCCAAAGCATTCTGAGGACATTGTCAGCTTCGAAGTGAAGGGATGTATAATATACAGGAGAGGCATTAATAACAGATTAATGAGGAATTAGTGGGGATAGAGGGCATTGCAGAGAAAATCACTGCTATTGCTATAGTGCCAAATCAGAACAGTACATTAACTTCACAGGGATGAGACCAGAACTCAGTACTTACAACCAAAAAGGAAAAATAAACCGGCTAGAGCTCTCTTCTATAAGATTAAGGATAAAATTATAGATTTCTATAAGAAGTGTTTTAGTGTGGTAGATTGGTAAAAGTTTCCATTTGGGAGAGATCAGTCCCAGGGGCTAAAAGTGTGAAGTAAACCAAGAAGAAACATTGTTACCCAGTAAGTTGTGAGAATGTGGTGCTAATCCCTAATAATTGAGGTAAATTACTTAAATTAGAAAGATATATTAGAAAATTAGAATAGAAGGGTATGCTGATGGATTTAAGTAAAAAAATATAGGAGGGAGCTTGTGGAGTACAAACACAGCACAGAATAATTATTTCAAATACTCTGGCTTCTGTGCAATGTCTTTTATTTTATGCTCTATGTATGCAGTTGTAAGTTAAACCAGCAAAGATTAATTTCCCAGGAGCTCGTACATATTGGTGACTCAGACCTTGTGTCTTATATGGTTTCTCAGGCAGCGTTTGTTAATTCCATATCCCTTTCATTGTCTGTTGTGAAGTGTATTCATACGATTGACATTGTATTTGAAAACATAATATATTTTTGGCATTCATCTGGAATATTTTACTTCGCAGTTCATTTGCCTCTCTTAAGTAGTACGTTAAGTTTTTTAAAAATATCCCAGATAGTGAACAGATAATATGAGCAGTCAGAAGTTTATCATTGCATTTTCTCTATCCTGACTTTTTAACTTGGTAAACTTGTTTCCACTTAATCTATCTCCACCACAGTAATGTAACCAGAGAAGAGACTGGAGTTGGTTTTAAAGTTGGGTTAATGATTCCAAATCCATTCATTTCTAGTAATCAATAACTTGCATCAACAACTGGCATTTCAGTAACATCTTTAACATAGTAAAATGGCCCACAGGTTGCGGAAACATTGACAGACAACGTCTGGCACAAATAGGTTTTAAGTGTCGTAAAAGAAAAAGGGAAGGTTGGAAATTCCAAATTTTAATGGTACGAATGGCAGAGTGAATTAATTTTGAGGATGATCAAGACAGCAAAATTGGTTGAGTTTGAAGGTTATTGTACCTGAGGAGATTACAAAGAAAAGGATGTGGGGAATCTTGGATAGTTTTAAATATATATAAATAACTGTATTGTTTTCCTTGGAAGATCATAAGCATGGAGTTGATGGATGAGCAGGACTTGGCGCAAACTAGGACATGGACAGTTGACTTTTGTGGATGACCTCAGATTTACTCCAGATCAAACAAGGGAGACTGGCCAAGTGTACAATGGAATAGCTAATTATGAAGGTAACAAGGCCATAGTTTTGACAACAGATGAATTGCAGTTGGGTTTGGCAGGGTAATAAAAGTGGAATTTTAGATTCCGGTTGTGGGCAGTCTATGATTCGGATGAAATATAGCAACCAATTTGCAAATGGGGCTGTTCAATTTTGTGCAGTTGCTGAGGCGAGAGATGGAGTCACTAGCCAGGAAATGGTTTATGACAGTGCAAACGTTACGTGGCTTTGTTTGCCCCAATGCTTAATTGGAAAGAATTTATGCTCACTGAGTACTCAGGCAAGCTGCCTCATAATTTGGAGATAGTGGATGGATCAGAAGCACGGTGATGAAGTCGAGCTCTCTGGTGTCAGCAGATGTGTGGAAATGGGCAGTTTTCAGATGAGGTTATCCAGGGGCAGAATGTCAAAGATTTTGTGCATCATTCTGCAACTGGGTCCTTCTGCAGAACGATGCAGAACCTATTAAAGAAATCAAAGTGTCTGCGGAAAGCACTGGAAAATCAGACGTGATCTTGAAGAATGGCGTAGCAGGCAATAGACAATAGGTGCAGGAGTAGGCCATTCGGCCCTTCGTGCCAGCACTGCCATTCACTGTGATCGTGGCTGATCATCCACAATCAGTACCCCGTTCCTGCCTTCTCCCCATATCCCTTGATTTCGCTATCTTTAAGAGCTCTATCTAACTCTCTCTTGAAATCATCCAGAGAATTGGCCTCCACTGCCTTCTGAGGCAGAGAATTCCACAGATAAACAACTCTGAGTGAAAAAACTCTTCCTCATCTCCGTTCTATATGGCCTACCCCTTATTCTTAAACTGTGGCCCCTGGTTCTGGACTCCCCCAACATCGGGAACATGTTTCCTGCCTCTAGTGTGTCCAATCCCTTAATAATCCTATGTCTCAATAAGATCCCCTCTCATCCTTCTAAATTCCAGTTTATGCAAGCCCAGTCGTTCCATTCTTTCACCATACGACAATCCCGCCATCCCGGGAATTAACCTCGTGAACCTACGCTGCATTCCCTCAATAGCAAGATTGTCCTTCCTCAAATTTGGAGAACAAAACTGCACACAATACTCCAGGTGTGGTCTCACTAGGGCCATGTACAACTGCAGAAGGACCTATTTGCTCCTTTACTCAACTCCCTTGTTAAGAAGGCCAACATGCCATTAGCTTTCTTCAATGCCTGCTGGACCTGCATGCTTACTTTCAGTGACTGATGAACAAGGACACCCAGATCTCGTTGTACTTCCCCTTTTCCTAATTTGACACCATTCAGAAAATAATCTGCCTTCCTGTTCTTGTCACCAAAGTGGATAACCTCACATTTATCCACATTAAACTGCATCTGCCATGCATCTGCCCACTCACACAACTTGTCCAAGTCACCCTGCATCCTCATAGCATCCTCCTCGCAGTTCACACTGCCACCCAGCTTTGTATCATCTGCAAATTTGCTAATGTTACTTTTCTTCCTTTTATCTGTCATTAATGTATATTGTAAATAGCTGGAAGACTTGGATGGCTGCTGTTGATCCTTACCTTTTGTGTATTTCTCACTGTTAATACAGGCATAGGACAGTGAAATGTTGTGTCCTTGTAGTTCCCACCACAGCCTGGAGAATGAATCTGGAACTATATTAATCTTATTCATTTATTCATTCAAAAAGAACTTGTAACAACATTTTGCAAATTGCCTGTTTTTATTTTACATAATAATGCAATTTATAGGGAACCTTGCTAAAGTGTAACATTTCTTGGCTTGCCAATTGTACTTTCATCAGGATTCAACTATGCTGCTAACCAATTAATAAAACCCGACAAGAAGCAGGAGTCTACTTTTTTCCTCATTAATTTACTGAATTTGCCATTAATCACTTGAGGGGACAAGCAGACTGTTTAGATTTTATAATAACTAATTGAAGCGGGAGTCTCGCCAGCATGTCGCCTTTTACAAATGGAATCTCACCTTCAGGATACCTCTCAACAATCAAGCTGCTAACTGCCTGCAAGTTCCCTATCACATTTTGAAGCTCCTGTGTTCTATCCTCCTGTTCATTTTTCTCTCTATCTAGTATGAAAGCAAAAAATATGCCTTTGAAAATCTTTGTGAGCTGATTCAGTTGATAATGCTTTCACTTCCGAGTCATAACATTGTATGTTCAAGGCTGACTTAACAGGATAAAAGGTAGGTTGGCACTTCAATGTAGTACTGAGGGCGGGTGGCATTACCTGAAGTAACTTGTGTCAGGCAAAGCATTAAATTAGAACTTGGTACACATTCTCATGTTATTCAAAATAAGAACAAAGGCATTCTGCTCAATGACAGACAATATTTATCCCTCATCTTGCCCAACTGAAACATTTACTTTCCATATAATAGGATCTGGCTGTATGTATGTAAATTGATTGCCTCATTTCTTGTTCTACAATACATGCACTTCAAACAGTACTGTGTGAAACTTTCACATTGTGAAAGGAGCTAGATAACTGCAAATTCCCTTTCCACGAATCTCAGTTGGCAGTGGTCTTATGTCTGCGTCAGATGTTTTAACATAGAAAGCTCCACGTGGTACATGGATATTCTAGGAAAGTGTAGGATAAATTGGCTTGGTTCCACTTAAGCATTTCTCATTGTTCTGTCTCTCAGCAAATCAATTTGTCCAAATGGGTACATCAACAACAGTGGGGTCATGAACCCAGCATGTACAGTGCCCTCCGTAATGCTTGGGACAAAGACCCAGCATTTATTTATTTGCCTCTGTACACAATTTGAGATATGAAATAGAAAAAAATAACATGTGGTTAAAGTGCACATTGTCAGATTTTAATAAAGGCCATTTTTATACATTTTGGTTTCACCGTGTAGAAATTACAGCTGTGTTTATATGTAGTCCCCCCCATTTCAGGGCAGCAAAATGTTTGGAACACATGGCTTCACAGGTGTTTGTAATTACTCAGGTGTGTTTAATTGCCTCCATAATGAAGGTACAAGAGAGCTCTCAGCACCTAGTCTTTCCATCACCTTTGGAAACTTTTATTGCTGTTTCTCAACATGAGGACCAAAGTTGTGCCAATGAAAGTCAAAGAAGCCATTATGAGACAGAGAAACAAGAATAAAACTGTTAGAGACATCAGCTAAACCTTAGGCTTACCAAAATCAAATGTTTGGAACATCATTAAGAAGAAAGAGAGCACTGGTGAGCTTCCCAATCGCAAAGGGACTGGCAGGCCAAGGAAAACTTCCACAGCTGATGACAGAAGAATTCTCTCTATAATAAAGAAAAATCCCCAAACACCTGTACGACAGATTAGAAACACTTCAGGAGTCAGGTGTGGATTTGTCCATCACCACTGTCCACAGAAGACTTCATGAACAGAAATATAGAGGCTACACTGCAAGATGCAAACCATTGGTTAGCTGCAAAAATAGGATGGCCAGGTTACAGTTTGCCAAGAGGTACTTAAAAGAGCAACCACCGTTCTGGAAAAAGGTCTTGTGGACAGATGAGACGAAGATTAACATATCAGAGTGATGGCAAGAGCAAAGTATGGAGGACAGAAGGAACTGCCCAAGATCCAAAGCATACCACCTCATCTGTGAAACACAGTGGTGGGGGTGTTATGGCCTGGGCATGTATGGCTGCTGAAGGTACTGGCTCACTTATCGTCATTGATGAAACAACTGCTGATGGTAGTAGCATAATGAATTCTGAAGTGTATAGACACAGTTCAACAAATGCCTCAAAACTCATTGGCTGGTGGTTCATTCTGCAGCAAGACAATGATCCCAAATACTGCTAAAGCAACAAAGGAGTTTTTCAAAGCTAATAAATGATCAATTCTTGAGAGGGCAAGTCAATCACCCGATTTGAACCCAATTGAGCATGCCTTTTATATGCTGAAGAGAAAACTGAAGGGGACTAGCCCCCAAAAACAAGCATAAGCTAAAGATGGCTGCAATACAGGCCTGGCAGAGCATCACCAGAGAAGTCACCCAGCAACTGGTGATGTCCATGAATCGCAGACTTCAAGGAGTCATTGCATGCAAAGGATATGCAACAAAATACTAAACATGACTACTTTCATTTACATGACATTGCTGTGTCCCAAACATTATGGTGCCCTGAAATGGGGGGGACTATGTATAAATACTACTGTAATTTCTACATGGTGAAACCAAAATGTATTCAAATGGCCTTTATTAAAATCTGACAATGTGCACTTTAACATGAGATTTTTTTTCTATTACAAATCTCAAATTGTGGAGTACAGAGGCAAATAAATAAATGCTTGGTCTTTGGCCCAATCATTATTATTACGAGCACTGTATATTATAATTGCTCCAAATGTTTTTATTTCTGTAATTTCTGAAAATGAACTTGTTATGTGATTTGAAATGTATCATCTTGTTGGGGAGAGTGTACACTTTAACATCTAAGGGATGGAACTTTATACAGCAGGAGAAAGCTGTTAGGTTGTTAAATATTTCACTCCCTTTATAATACTTTTGAAATGTTGAATTGTTGCAACAATGAAAAAGGCAAACATTTTTGCACAGAAAAGTTCAGCAAATACTAGTTCCGTAATGATCAGATAAAGTACTTTGGAATGATAGCCTAGATTTGGTGCTCTCTCTAGTGGAGTTTGAAACTACAACCAGTAGATTCAAAGGCAAGATTTACAGGTGTGTAGGAAGGAACTGTAGATGCTGGTTTACACTGAAGATAGACACAAAATGCTGAAGTAACTCAGCGGGTCAGGCAGCATCTCTGAAGAAAATGAAGAGTGACATTGGTTGAGACTAGTTTGACACCTTTGTCAAGCTGAGGAAACTGTAAACTGAGATGACTTCTTTGCTCAGCAGGTATTCCCCAGCTGCGGTAGAGCGCATAAATCTCATTTATTTATATATCATATCATATATATACAGCCGGAAACAGGCCCCTTCGGCCCTCCAAGTCCGCGCCGCCCAGCGATCCCCGCACACCAACCCTATCCTACACCCACTAGGGACAATTTTTACATTTACCCAGCCAATTAACCTACATACCTGTACGTCTTTGGAGTGTGGGAGGAAACCGAAGATCTCGGAGAAAACCCACGCAGGTCACGGGGAGAACGTACAAACTCCTTACAGTGCAGTACCCGTAGTCAGGATCGAACCTGAGTCTCCGGTGCTGCATTCGCTGTAAAGCAGCAACTCTACCGCTGCGCCACCGTGCTGGCCAATCTTCATCAGGAATTCAGAGGGAACCCCCCCCCTTTCCCATCCCTGGGGTCCAATAGGTGAAAAAAAGGACATATGGTGCCGGTCAAGATTTGAGGAATGATGTGTATGGTGAGTGAAGAATAAGAATCCAGATAATTGAATTTGGAGGTAACAAAATCACAGATGAGGAATTAATAGCAGATAAATCCAATTTTTATGGTCTGCCTGTGATCTGATTTTTTTTTCTTCCCTTTTCTCATAGGTCTTTGAAGGCAAGCTTGCTCCATTCCTCGTGAAGATCAACAAATTTGCCAGTGCCCACGTATATAGTTGTGGCCTTTGCAGCCAGAAAGGCTTCATCTGTGAGATCTGTAACAATGGGCAAATCATCTATCCTTTCGAAGGGACGACCACCAAAAGGTAGGTATGTCAGGCCTGGGTGGGAGGTAATTGCAGCTTCAAAAAAATTATTTATTTTCAGATCCCTCAATTTCCACCCACTTCTTTCTCTGTAATCTCCCAGCTTTCCAGCCCTCTGAAATGTTTGCATTCCAATTCAAGCGTCCTGCACATTCCCATTTTTAATTACCCTGGACTGTGCCTTCAGTTGCCAAGCTTGTAAACCCTGGAATTTTCTCTGTGCCCTTTTACTCCTGTTTCTTTTCAAATGCTCCTTAATTCCTACCTTTTTGACCTTGTTTCAGGTTAACAATCATAACCTCTTGATCAGTGTCAAATTAGGTTTGAATCTGCTCTTGTGGTACACCTTGGAATATTTTCGTTTGCTATGTAAATGCTAGTTTTATATGGAAGGATCTCCCGGGATACGGACTATCCATGTTAAATTACCTCGTCCTCGGTATGCTATTTAATCTTCCATTTTCAGGGAAAATGTTTTATACATATAGATTCACAAAAAGGATATTTTTGCTGGAAAACACGTTAATTTGGAGAAATTTCATAAATCAAAAAGGCTGTGTGAAATGTTTTTTTGAGAGTTATAGGGTAACATATTCCTAAGGGGAGTGAGTGGCATGCTATTTGTTATTGTGAAAATCAAATCAAAGACGCATACCCCTAAATATCAGTTGCTTTGTTGCGAAAATTTGTGATTTGAATATTTGTAATTCAAGGAATTTTGCATGTGTACATTAATTCACTTTTATTACGTATTCTGGAGTTCTCAAAGACCCCGCAAATGTAGTTCTTCTCAAACAGTGTCTCAGAGGTGACCTGTTGACTCCCAGCCCACAGGAACCACAGAGTATCCACAATAACTGACACTTGTCTCTCTACCAAAAAGAGCCAGGAGTGGTTTGATGAGAATATATGTAATACAGATATGCCAATAAACATCTCCATTGCTTCTTTCTCCTGGGGGAAAAAAAAAGTTGCAGTTGGCCCCAGTCCAGTGCATCTATACCACCGCAACACAATGCTCAAAGCCCCTTAATGCCTAAGTAAATTATCACCATGAATTCTTTCGCCAAAATAGATTTCTTGTCATGTGGATCTCCCGCCTTGGGCTAATTAACAGTAATTAATATAGGGAAAATGTAAGGGATGTTGTACAAAACATTGAATTCACAGCTGGGCCATATCTCCCATTTATAAACATACGATTGGCATCATGAGGGAAAAACATGTTGTGATGTAGTTGGCACATGAAGCTTGATACAAAATATATATGATGACATCATGACTTTAGGAATAAATCTAATTATAGACTGGTGCAGATTTGCTTTTGAAAATGCACTGCACCCTTCTCTATTCTCTGCATTCCGATTCTCTGCCTCATAGAAAATGGAATGTTCCAGTATTAAAATGTTAATGTTGTGTAATGCAATGATCAAGCAAATGACCATTCATTTCTATACAGAGAGAGATATGCTCAAGTACTCCTTGTTTTGTTGAAATATGATCCAAGCATTATATTTGAAAATGGCTTCAAACTATTAAGTAGCCTTCATCTGTGCCTCACTTATTCTACATGTGTATTGTAGATCAGTTTTCTTTTACTGATCTTTCTTTGCGTGATTCAATTTGTAAGCACACTATTCTTTATTTCTAACTGCTACACCATAATAGATTATAGCTGCATTAAACTAGAAATGTGTTTCAGTGTTGGAACACTTGAAAAAGCTCCCCATCACTTTCCTAACATTACGAGGCAGGTCCACATGATAATGTGTTGAATATATTTATGGTCACAGAAGGTTACATGCTTTTATCATCACCCAGTGTTGTTTTAGGTTATTTCAAAAGCACATAACTCGTATTTATAATGCACCTTTAATGCAGTAAAATAAAGAACTAATAGAGAAGAATGTAAACACTAATGATCACTGAATGCAGATAAGTTTTTAACATCTAAATACAGCTGCACTGAGTGCAGGCGCCCAATAAGGTCATCCCCGGGTTACAAGCCCAAAACCACATACATACGAACGAACATTTGGGATGGATGGGGATGAATTTCCAAGCTGCTACAGGCAACTTCTGCCCTGTGGGAACGTGGCATTTCCAACTCTCCAACCTGCCTTCTCTCCAACAAACCACCCCCTCCGTGCCCCTCAACCTGCAACAATCAGGGGCTAGGTCAGGCAGATCAGAGCTGGGAGGGCTGAGCACACTCACACATTCTATCACTGAGTTAGTGAGGCCAGCTGGCAGCCGCTCTTCCTGGGTTGCTCTCCCTTCACAGCTGTTCTGTCATTCCCTCCCACACAGTTCAAACAGTTCTGGGTAATAGAACCCTATTGTAACCTGGAGACTTGATTGTCTGTAGCTGTGTCTGTTCACATATGCATGAGGAGAGAGAAGGGGAGGGACTACTTTAAAATGCCATCTTTCAGTTGGAATGTTAAATCGAGTTTCCATTGGCACAGTGGCGTGTTTGGAGGAGGTGCTATCTCACAGCACCAGAGACCTGGGGTCGATCCCGACCTCAAATGCTGTCTTCATGGTTTACACATTCTCCCTGTGACTACATGGGTTTCCTTCAGATGCTCCAGTTTCCTCCCACATTCAAGAGACGTGCAAGTTTGTTGGTTAATTGGCCTCTAGATTGCCTCCAGTGTGTAGTGACTGGATGCATAAATCGGATAACATAATACTAGCATGAATGGGTAGATGCTCAGCATGGACTCGGTGGGCTGCTGAGCCTGTTCCTATGTTTCGGATTGGGTAAACCAGCATCTGCTGTTCCTTACGTCTGAATATTTAGTTGGTTTGGTGCACATTGCGCAGAACATTATTCTTTCCTCGTGCACTACCAAATGTCACTGGGGAGGCTTTGGCTACTCTGCAGATTGGCATCTCCCTCAGTTTCTCTATCAATATCTATCGAGAAAATTACAAGCGTAGAATATGCGATCTGTCTGCGTAGGAATCCAGAGAGCAGACCAGAGAAACCTTAGAAATATCGCCAAAGTCATTTTAAATGGACTGACATGAAGAAAATGTCAACTAAAATAATTTTAATTTTTAAATCAACTCCGGCATTTTTGTTGTGCTTTTCTTCAGAGCATCTTAAATCACTTTATGGCATAATTTTAAGGTACAGTCACTTTTGTGATGCAGCAAACATGGTGGCCAGTTTGCACGCAGCATGTGATAGTGGGCCAAGTTGACCAACAAGTGGGATTCACTGAGAGAAAGGTATTGACCAGGTAGCACCCTTTTGCTTTTAAGAACCTTTTTATGTGAAATTCAAAGGAAAGAAATGAACTTTATAATTTAAATTATAACATCTCCAAAACTGCAGACTACCTTCGTAACTGCACTGAATTGTAAACCTGGGTTTTGCCATTATGTAGTGGGGCACAAATGTGTCACCTTCTTGCTAGGGGAGTGTGAGCTAAATTGAGCCGCACCTAATGCATTCCAGCAGTTAATGCAGGAAAGCATTCTGGAACAGTTCACAGATGAAGAATAGGTATTGAGACCAAGAATTTGTTTAAAAGCAAAATGCAGTGGATACTGGAAATCTGAAATCTGCTCCAGATCATGATGAAAGATCATCAACCTGAAACTTGTCAACTGTTCTTTGTCTGTGGATGCAGTTTGATCTCTTGTGTATTTCCATCATTTTCTGTTTTATTCCCAAGAATTTGTTTCAAGAGTTTTGATAAGATTTCTAAAGTCAACAAGGAGATAGAGCAGTAAAGAGGGCTTGAGGACGCACAGAGCAGGAGCAGGGAAACGGCATTGCCTTTTTAGTGAGATATGCATTCTAAAATCGCATGACCAAAGTACACAGAAGCAATTAGCTTTGGTTACCTTGAAAAGCTTACTCATATCTGTTGTGAATTGCTCATATTGGCACAGGGCAATCTCCACATGCCTCATCAACTAGCCCATGTCATTTAAACAGCTGAAATGTTTAAACAGTCTGGGTCGTGCTTTTTCTTTTCTCTCTTATATTTTTGTGCCGTTTCCTATTAAGGAAAGTGTGCGTTTTAGGTTGTGAAGAGACCAGCAGTATCTCAAATTAATAAAGACTACAAATAAGGCCATGACAGCTGAGAATGGCTGACTGGCTGGATAAATGGTTCATCAGGAACAACCCATTTTCATTGAACTAGAGCCCAGCTGTTTAGGTGAGCCATAAGTGATAGTAGAATTAGGCCATTCAGCCCATCAAGTCTACTCCGCCATTCAATTATGGCTGATCTATCTCTCCCTCCTAACCCCATTCTCCTGCCTTCTCCCCATAACCTCCGACTCCCATCAAAAATCTATCCTCTACCTTAAACATATCCACTGACTTTGCCTCCACAACCTTCTGAGGCAACAAATTCCACAGATTCACCACCCTCTGACTAAAGAAATTCCTCCTCATCTCCTTCCTAAAAGAACATCCTTTAATTCTGAGGATATGACCTCTAGTCCTAGACTCTCCCACTAGAGGAAACATCCTCTTCACATCCACTCTATTCAAGCCTTTCACTATTCTGTACGTTTTAGTAAGGTCCCCCCCCTCATTCTTCTAAACTCCAGCGAGTTTAGGCCCAGTGCCGTCAAACACTCATCATATGTTCATCATAGCCATGCTGATTTAGCACAGGTCTGCAGTGATGACCATTCACTGTAACTATGGAGTGGCACTTTTCACCTGCGGCCTTCATTGGAGGCTGCTGTAAGGTCTTATTGTATATAAAGTTCCAAAAGAAAAGGTGATGTAACTAGCAGTTTTCCCAACCTTGGGATAACCCTTGGCAAAGATGGAAATGTAACACAATTTTCACACTGCAAGGTCCCTAAAATAATAAGAATAAACAATATTGCACCCAATCCTCACAGTATGATCCCCTTTGCACTGAACAAAATACACATTAGTTGACGGATTTGCAGGACATCCCCATATGTTCAGTCCATAAGGATGATTTTGATATTCTAGTTCAAAAAACAAACTGCTGGAGCCTGAGCAGGTCAGGCAGCATCTGCAGTTCCTTTTATCATCTGGACCGCCTGTCATTATTCCTTTTAACATATTTTTGCTCGTGTTCCCATCTAGCTCTCAATGATGAGCAAATTTAGTTAAAATAATATTCTTAATAGCTGAGGGCTCAGGTCTGTTCCTTTTGGTACCCCATCGTCTGTCAACCTGAAAAAAACTACTCCGGTTAATTCCTTTAACCAATTCTCAATTCTTTGTAATGTTTTCCCCTATCCATGCAAGCCCTTTTTATGTAACAACCATCTGTGTGGTATATATCATCATAGAGTAGTCATTGTCATTATGTGGTATATTGTTATCTTTTGCAAAATTCAGATGTACTGTGACACCAATTACCCCTCATCTACTATGCTAATGACATTTTCAAGAAACTCTTGGAGTTTCAAATGATTTCCATTCCCATAAAACAATGGCTCCTCCCTGGCATTTTATGGTTATGATGATATTGGGAGAATTGCTCTGCCCTTGTAACACATATTGTATTGTTGAGTTTATCTCAGTTCTTAACAACAGGTTTACCAGATTGTGATAACGGTGATTGTTTTGTTGTTTGTCAATAAAGATTCATCTTAAGAGTCATCAAAATGGAAAAAGTATGTATTTTATATTTTAGTGAATGTGCCAGTAAATTAAGAAATTCTTCTTAAACAGACTCTCAATATCGATGATGACCTGCTTCCTGAGTTGACCACCAGGCACATGGATTAGAGGTTCCCTGTGCCATCCAGACTGCTCCTTTTCCATTTTAAGTGTTCATGTGCCACGGATTCTTTCAGGTCAATGGGGATATTACATTGCTTTCAAGGAAGCTTTGAGAACATCCCTGAATCTTTTTCTGTGTCCCAATAATCTTTTCCTTTGGTAGAGTTTGGAATAGAGTATCTGTTCAGTAGTCTTGTTTGAGGTATGTGAATGACCTGGCGTGTGTACTGAGGGCCTCAATTCTGAGTAAGTTGACCTGGGAGGTGATCCCCCGGTTGCTAAACACCTTAACTCCCCCTCCCATTCCCGCACTGACCTTTCTGTCCTGGGCCTCCTCCATTGTCAGAGTGAGGCCAGTGCAAATTGGAGGAACAGCACCTTATATTTCGCTTGGGCAGCTCACACCCCAGCGGTATGAACATTGACTTCTCTAACTTCAAGTAACCCTTGCTTTCCCTTTCTCTCCATCCCTCCCCTTCCCAGTTCTCTGACCAGTCTTACAATCTCCGACTATATTTTATCTCTGTTTGCTTTGAACAGAGATTTTAAAAAGCAGCTAACTCCCAGCTAACAATGATCTATTCGACATTTTCCTTGATCTCTATTCCCTTTGTCCTATTTTCACACCTTACACTTCCTTATCTATATATTTCCCTCTTCCCTGACATCAGTCTGAAGAAAGGTCTCAACCCAAAACATCACCCATTCCTTCTATCTTTGGTTTAAACCTGAGTTCCTTCCCTTCCTACACAGGGGATGTTAATGTTGGTTGCTTACCTTTTCAGTGCATTTGGAAGATTTTGCAGGTATGGTTTTGGGGTATCTTTTCTGCTCATTTCTGAAGCATAATGGAGGGTGGGGATTCTTTAATGCCACATTTGAGTTCTTGTCCTTCAAACACCCTTCCCTATAGTCAACCAAAGGCTGTACTGCTGCTCTAAAAGCAGTGGTGAATTATATCATCGATATCTGATTTCATTGAGAGGTGGGTTCTGAGATACAAAAAATGATCCATGTTTTCCACGGACTGATCTAACAGAAACACCGAGAGGATGCCATTTGGCCTATTAAATCTGAGTTTGTTCAAAGGAGAGCAATCCCATTAGTACCCTTCTCGCGTCCCCTTGCAATTTGTTCATTTGAGTCATTTCCCATTGGTATTTAACACATACTTTTAAGGTTGGGATGATCCAAAATCAGAACTCGGAAAAAACAGAGATAAAATAAATGAACTCTCATTTTCACTCCCCGACAGATGCTGTTTTGACCTGCCAAGTATTTCCAGCATTCTCATTTCAGATTTACAGAACCTCCAGTATTTTGCTTTTGCAAGATAGATGGTCGAACAGCAGGATCTAAAGAAGAGTCCCGACCCATAATTGCACCTGTCCATTCCCTCTACAGATGCTGCCTGACCTGCTGAGTTCCACCAGCACTTTGTGCTTTGCTATTACAAGTTTTACTTTTTTGTCTGTACGCTCATCTTCAATCCATTAGTTTTACGTATTCACTTACATAATGACAAAGAGGTTGTTCAACATTTTAAGATTCTGATGCACAATTAAATTAGTTAATACTATTGTAGCTAATACACTAAATTAGCTAACACTATTGTATTTGTTATCGAACACTGTTACTGAGGTTACTGGAATCATTAGCATTGTAATATATGTTATTTAAAGAAATATAACACCTACATTATTGAGCTTCAACACTCTTTTAAGGAAACAATGCATCCAGGTGAACATTATAGCCTTTATATTTTATATTCTGGAATAGGCTGCATTTGGAAGCCAATTCAACACTAGTTTTCAAAAGTGATCTGAAGATATACTTGCAGCGGGAAGATTTGTGTTGATCTGGAGAAAGTGAGTGACCTAACTGGGTAGTTCTTTCTCTGGTGCAATGGTGAAATGCTGTGTAATTCCATTCAGCTAAATGCTGTGTAATTCCATATCTGATAATTATCCCAGCAGACGAGTCAACAATAACAGCTAAGAACACACAGAAAACTGATGACAATTTATATATCTTTTATTTATAATGAATGATCTCTTGCTCTCTTGCTATCCACTTTGCTGCTGTAACACTGTAAATTTCCCCGGTGTGGGACGAATAAAGGAATATGTTATTATTATTATTAAAACCTTGAAGGAATATACATAGCTGAGTGCGGTGCTGAGGACGAGCTGCACCTTTCAATCTTCTACTTTCAGGTGAGACTTTGAACCAAGGTTGCCAACTTCCTCACTCCCAAATATGGGACAAGGTGACGTCATCCAGCCAGCGGCCACGTGCTCCCGCTCCACCAACGGCGGCCGCCTGGGCCGGGAGGCGGGTTGTTGCGCAACCTCCATTAGGCGGCCTCCAGGCCTACACAAAATGCTGGAGTAACTCAGCGGGTCAGGCAGCATCTCGGGAGAGAAAGAATGGATGACATTTCGGGCCGAGACCCTTCCTCAGCCTGAAGAAGGGTCTCGACCCAAAACGTCACCCATCTTCTGCTGGACCTCCATGAGGCGGCTGGCGAGGACTTTGCCATGGACGACGAGGGGCAACGAAAGTATCCACAAACTGAAGAAGGCGAAGAAGAGGAAGGCGCTCGATCCAGGCTGCAAGAAGACTACGACTCCGTGGAGCAAGACAGCGATGAACCAGGCCCTCGGTGGAGGGGTGGATCCTGTTTGTGACCGGGGTCCACGAGGAAGCCACCGAGGAGGACATCCACAACATGTTTGCCGAGTACGATGAGATCAAGAACCTGCACCTCAACCTGGACCGGCGCACCGGCTACCTCAAGGGATATGCTCTGGTGGAGTACAAGGAGGCGCAGGCAGCCATGGAGGGTTTGAACGGGTCGGTGCTGGCCGGGCATCCCATCAGTGTGGACTGAGGCTTCGTCAGGGGGCCCCCGAGGAGCAAGAGGCAGAATGGGCGCAGGAGAAGCAGAAGCCCGGACTATAAGCGCCACTGAGCCGGGACGGAGTGCGGAGCGACCGGTGGGACGGAGCGGCCCGCATAGCGCCGGTGACCGAGATGCGCCCACAGATCGCCGTGCCCAAACTGAGCTGTGCGTTACAGGGGCCATTTTATCTCAGTCAAGACTGTCGTGGGGCTGGGGAGAGAGTGGGGAGGGAAAGGTAAGGTTGGCTTGTGCAAAACAACACTCAGAAATAAAGTATTTCAGTTCAAAAAAATAATAATATTCAGTCTGAAGAAGGGTCTCGACCTGAAACGTCGCCAGTTCCTTCTCTCCCGAGATGCTGCCCGTCCCGCTGAGTTACTCCTGCATTTTGTGTCTACCTTCGATTTTAACCGGCATCTGCAATTTTTTTCCTGCAGTGTCCAGGTTCACAGCACCCCCCCCACCCCCCCCCCCCGGGGCCTAATACGGGACAAGGGCGGTCCCGTATGGGACAAACCAATTTAGCCCAAAATACGGGATGTTCCGGTTAATACGGGACAGTTGGCAACCCTACTTTGAACCAAGATCAAGTCAGCTCTAAAAGCAGGAAAAAAATACAGGTGCTGGAATTCTGGGGAAAAGAAGCCAGAAAATAGTAGAAGTGCACAAATAGTCAGAGAGAAGAGAGTTAACATTGCAGGTGGATAGCCCTTCATCTGAGGTGGAAACATTAAAAAAATTTAAACATGTTTTTTAAGTTGTAGAGATATGAAAGATGTTTATGTAAATATAAGACATTTCAGCAATTATTACACTTTTCATTTAGGACCTCGATAGTCATGAAAAGCACTGTGTAAATATCAGACCCTTTTGAAAACAAATGAAAACTTTTTTTCTTTCTCCATAGGTGTGAAATTTGCAGAGCGGTTTTCCATATTGAGTGCAAGTCGAGGAATATTCCTTGTCCCCGCTGTGTGCACAGGGAATTGCAGAAGAAGCCTCAATCTTTGTGGAGCAAACTGGACTTTGATGACAATTTTGAGCTTTGCAGTGCATTTGAATTCCCTTATCCAACTAGCTGATGTCCAGGTCAGGTGTAGGTTAGAGAAGAATTCTTGGACCGATCTTTCATCACTTGAGAAATAGAATAGCTGTATTTTGACCCCATGTACAGTAATAGAATAAGTAGAGAGGATATTTTGTTTGTGAACATAACAGGACAAGGAAGTTAAAGAGGTCCAAGAGGTCTCCCTCTCCACATTAAAGCACGCATTGTAGATTGTATTTCAGATGTAACCATTGAAGGTATGTTGCTTTGTTTATACGAGCCATGCAAAAAACATATTTTCTGTCAAGACGAGTGAAGAGTTGAGTAAATAACCATAGATCTGTTTCCAGTGAGAGCACAGAAATTTCCTTGGGGCAAATTTGCAGTTTTATTCTGCACTGATGTACTGGAGTCACTTTGCTCTGGTAGGGCTTTTGGGTTTGAATTGGGTATATTCCTAGGCTTCAGCAGACACTGAGTTGCAACACACTTTGTAACCCTACTTGACCTGTGCACATCAGCCACGTGCACTGGTTGGCAAAGATGGACAACAGGGCCATTTCCCAGTGCAATCCCTCTTCATTTTTGCACAAGATCCACCCTTACCCCCAGAACAACATGTACATAGCACCAATGTTATAGGTTTGTCTTTCTATTTTAATAGTCGCCTTCCAAGATTTATTTATTATTGGCTACGAGATGAGTATTACTGGAGGAAATATATTTTAGTTAGAACATTAAATTTCCCTCATGCTTTTAAAACAGATTTGATGCTCCATTGGCTCAACAGCTGCTTCAAAATTTTATAACTCTTTTATTCCCCGATATATATTTTTGTTGTCATTCCCACCCTCGTACCCATTGGAGGAAGCGCTGTAGATATTCTGGAGCGAATGGGGGAGGACAATACATTTAACATGGAGACTCATTGGGCCAGCTTGAATGTGACGCAAGTTTTCGTAAATAGACTCAAGTGCCAGGCGTGTTTCTTTATCTACCCAACGGTCATGTGATTATAAAGCAAATTCAAGAGGGGAATTCCAGGCTTCTCGCAGGGGTCACAAGGATTAATGCAACTCGTGCTTACTGCCAACATAGCATTTTTAGTGGTTATGTTTTCCCTTTTTGTTTTCCTTTGCACTTTCCAATGTGATAATACTTCATGTGGACTTTATTGCTGCAATGTTGTTCCATTACACGTAAAAGGTTTATGCATATTGTTCGTCCCTAAGTTGTATCCTTTCAACATCCTAAGGAAGGCCTGTTTAAAAAACATCAACTGCTATTAAATGGGAAGGCGAGAGAACTGAACCAAAAAGCAATGGGGAAGAAGTAAGGTCTTTGAGACCAAATACCTGACAGATTTAAAAAATAAAAACAGAAAGTGCCAGAATACTCAGCATCATCTGTGGAAAAGGTTTTGGAGTGTCATCTATCTCAAGTGTATGCACTTGTTTCCCACTCCACACATGTTGCTGATTTGCTAAATACTTCAATTATTTTAGATTTCCAGCAACTATGTTGTTTTGGGGTTATACATAGGAATCGGAGTAAACTTAAAGCAAAGTGTTTTTAAAAGTTGAAGTTGTGCACATTTATACACATTACCAGTAATCAACATATGTGGAGCACATGGGTACAGCTTAGGTTTCCCAAAAAAGTGTGCAGGGTGGATTGCACTGAGTGCACGGTAAGTGGGGAACACTAGGATCATGAAATATAAAACCAAAGGGAAAAAACTCTCTTTTAAAAAAATGAATGGTTGACAATTGTAGTTGACCTGTTGGGGAGCAGTGAGATTTCAGGAATACTTAATATTGTCAAGAATCAAGAGTGTTTAATGAGAGCGAATGAACAGGAAAGGCACTTTATTCACGCCCACTTTCTGGAATTGCAGTTTTGAAAGTTGTGGCTCATTTCTGAGGCTCTTCTGCATGCATTCAGCTTTTCCTCAGCCCCTGCCACTCACTAGTTCCATTGCCACATAAACCACATTTTGTCTCTGTTAGACCCACTTTGTTTTGTTGAGGTTCGTATGAAGGAAAAGGTTTTAAGAAGAGAAAATTGGCAATTTGTAAAGAGAATTTTAGTTGTATTTTGGTATACAGTGAGAAAAAGGGTTGTTTTTTGTTTGCTGGTAAAACAATTACTTTGAAACCGTGCACCATGTGCAACATTCCTGCTGCGGGTGCAGTCCCATGGGGTGTGATCTTGAGTATACAATCCATATCTAGTTTCCTCTTGAGTAAGGTTTCCAGTTCTGTAAAGCATTACAGTTTTAATCCATATGGCCGTGCAAACCTCCAATTGTCCTGAGCATGACAACTCTGAGTGGTGTGAGTTTATATGTAAATATGGTGTAATGTATTGGGATGACTGCCGTTTCTCAAGAGTGAAAAACGGAAGTGATTATGAGTGAAGGTTGGTAGGGGGAGTAAACAAATGAAGTTAATTTTTTTGGAACCATTTATATACATAATGATGCAAGGTTACTTCTGAAGCCCTGGGGGATGATTGCACCTCATTGACTTGTCTGCTGTTATCTGCCTCAGACTCTGGACACCGGCTCCTTCAGTCATTTACAAAAGCAAAGCTTCTGATAACATTACTTGTAATCTCTCCTCTCCAACTGTGATAAGATTTAACTTCTCAACACGTCTGCACCAAGGTGTTTTTCATAGATGTGTGGAAGTTGTCATTCTTCAAATATCAGTTGCAATTGTAAAGCTTTCAACTTGAAGTTTGTTGCTTTTATAATATAATATATTTATGTATATAAATTGTGAGAAATTATCCTGAGATTCATTTTTGTACAGTTGGAGTCTATAAGTCATCTAGAAAATAATAAAGATATGATATTCTAATGTGCCATTGTCTCAAGTCAAGTCAAATTTATTTGTCACATACACATACACGATGTGCAGTGAAATGAAAGTGGCAATGCCTGCGGGTTGTGCACAAAAAGAATTACAGTTACAGCATATAAATAAAGTTAATAAGTTACTATTAGAGTCGACAAAAATTTAGTCTCTGGGGTTATAAAAGTTGACAGTCCTGATGGCCTGTGGGAAGAAGCTCCGTCTCATCCTCTCCGTTTTCACAGCGTGACAGCGGAGGCGTTTGCCTGATCGTAGCATCTGGAACAGTCCGTTACTGGGGTGGCAGGGGTCCCTCATGATCTTACTTGCTCTGGATCTGCACCTCCTGATGTATAGGTCCTGCAGGGGGATGAGTGTAGTTCCCATGGTGCGTTCTGCCGAACGCACTACTCTCTGCAGGGCCATCCTGTCCTGGGCAGAGCTGTTCCCAAACCAGACTGTA
The DNA here is from genome assembly GCF_053455715.1 of Rhinoraja longicauda. Classification (NCBI taxonomy): domain Eukaryota; kingdom Metazoa; phylum Chordata; class Chondrichthyes; order Rajiformes; family Arhynchobatidae; genus Rhinoraja; species Rhinoraja longicauda. Next base: position 36,219,373 of record NC_135960.1, read on the forward strand.
ATGTTGCCGGACAGGATGCTCTCTACAGCCCCAGAGTAGAAGCAATGAAGGATCTTCAGAGACACTCTGAATTTCCTCAGTTGTCTAAGGTGGTAAAGGCGCTGCTTAGCCTTACCCACCAGTGCGGCAATGTGCGTTGCCCACGTCAGATCCTCTGCGATGCGGACTCCCAAATATTTAAAACTGCTCACCCTATCCACAATCGACCCATTTATCTCCAGTGGCGTGTACGTCCTTGGATATTTAGCCCTTCTGAAGTCCACAATCAGCTCCTTTGTTTTAGTGACATTCAAGAGGAGGCTATTGTCCTGACACCAGAGTGCCAGATGAGCCACCTCCTCCCGGTAGGCCTTCTCATCGTTGTTGGAGATCCGGCCCACCACCACAGTGTCATCAGCAAACTTGATGATGGAGTTTGAGCTGAACCTGGCCCCACAGTCATGTGTGTACAGGGAGTACAGTAGGGGGCTAAGGACGCAGCCCTGGGGGGATCCTATGTTCAGGGTGAGGGGGCTAGATGTGTGTTCCCCCATCCTGACCACTTGGGGCCTGGCAGTGAGAAAGTCCAGGACCCAGGCACACAGAGGGGTGCTAAGCCCCAGTTCCAGCAGCTTCTCAACCAGTCTGCTGGGGACTATTGTGTTGAATGCTGAACTAAAGTCAATGACCAGCATCCTCACATAGCCCCCTGGCTGTCCAGATGAGAGAGAGCGGTGTGTAGAACCTGGGAGACCGCATCATCCGTGGACCTGTTCGGACGGTATGCGAACTGTAGTGGGTCCATGTTGCGAGGAAGGAGGGCGCAGATGTGCTTCTTGACTAGCCTCTCAAAGCATTTCATGACAACCGAGGTGAGGGCCACCGGTCGGTAGTCATTTAAACACGCTGGAGAGGCATTCTTTGGCACCGGTACAATGATGGATCTTTTGAAGCATGCAGGGACCACGGATTTTGCCAAGGAGAGGTTGAATATTGTGGTGAGCACTGGAGCAAGCTGAGTAGCACAAAACTTTAGTACTCGCGCAGATATACCATCTGGGCCTCCAGCTTTCCTCGTGTTCACAGGCGTCAGAGCCCACCTCACCTCATGCTCGGACACCGAGAATGTGTGCACATCCCTGGCGGTGGATCCCCCTCCAGCCTCGCTAGCCAGCGCCCCTTCGGTGCTGTTTTTAGACGGCGAGCTGGTGGTTGTATTTGTGGTGGTTGTATTGTATTGTATTGTGCTTTAAAGATGTATGTGCTGCCACTCATTGAACCAACGGACTCTGATTAGTTACCGTGAGTTTGCAGGTATAATGATTGGGCTTAGTTGCCCTGAAGAAAAAAACCTTCTTTATCAAACATACAATCTGATGACATGAAGGTTTGTAATCAAAGTATATGGTTTTCAGATAGTTGTTAAAAGACCCAAGATGAGACAACAGTACATTTAATCACTGAGTCAGTCTTTTATCAAGAGATGCTGCCTGGATGTGAGAAGTGGGTTCACATTGTCCCGGGTCCTGTTGTGGATGTAGAACAGGATACCGTGTTGTGGAGAAGGGACAGCTGTGGAAGGTATTCATTTTCACAGAATCGTGATGGTTAAATGAAAATCAAACGATTGCAGAGTCCAAATCAAAAGATTGCACTCTGGAAATCTAAAGTAAAAACACAAAAGGCTGGAAAAGCTCAACAGGACAGGCAGCATCTGCACAAAGTGAAACAAGGTAAATGTTTCAAGTCTGAGACCTTTTTTATTGTCAGAACGTGTGGTTAGATACAGGAGAACGTTCACCCTTGTGAATCTGTTCTGGCTGTATAGAAGAGCAATCCAGCTAATCCCACTCCTCCACCTGCTACTCATAGCCTTGAAATTAAATATTAGCCCATAGCCCTAGAATAAATGCCATCCTTTCAAATACTAATCCAGAGCTTCCTTTTGACTCTACCACCACTATTTCGCCCAGGCAGTGTATTTCAGAGTCCAACCACTTACTATGTGTGTGTGTTTCTTTTAAAAAAAACGTTTTTCTTCATGTTAACACAGTGGCTCAGCTAGCTGAGTCACAGCCTTATGCTCCAGTGACCCGAGTTCAATCCTGACCTCTGGTGCTGTTTGAGCAGGGGGTGGGGAAGTATAAAATGCGATTAGTTTAAATAGGTTATTGATGGTCAGCGGGCCGAAAGACCTGCTTCCCTGCTGTATGAGGCTAATTCTATCCCATTATTTTTACCAATACCTAGTTTTTCTGCCTTTCGGAACAGTCTCTCTGTAAATTATTTGGTTTTCAAAAATACTTTTATCAAATCCCCCTTGCATTCTTTTCTTCTCCATGGAATTTATCCCCAGTTTCTCCAGTCTATCCACTTAACTAAACTGACTCATCCCTGGCATAATTTTAGTGGATCTCTTCTATCCACTTTTTAAAGCCTTAACAAATTTTCGAATGTATGGCGCATGGAACTGGGCAATTATTAAATTGTGGCAGACCTGTGTTTCATCATAACTCCCTCACTCTCGAACTCCGCCTCTATCTGGTGGATGGGAGGGATGAGTGTGGCTCACTTGTATCCTACAGTGAACATGTCTACAATGACCTGGAGCTTGGCCTGTGAATGTGTGCCTTGACTACAAACTGCAGCTCTGCAGAAGTTAAAATGACTTCTGTTCCAGAATGAGATAGCGTAGATGAACAGTTTCTATAGATCAGCTCCACTCTAGCAGGAACCTTGTTGGAACTGAGGATTCTCTTTCATAAGGCACAATGGACATGATCTTCAATCAGATGTGGGGAGCAACATCAACCATTATACAAGGCGCTTTGTTTCAGTATTTTAAAAAACCTATGACTCAACTGAGTGTAACTATGGAAAACCCTTTGCAAATTTTGCTGCCCTCAAAAATTTTGTCACTATTCTACGACTGCTTCATAATTGGGTGAAATCTGTGTTTCAAACCACCTGGTCCATGATAGAACAAGTGTAAATTAAGGTCAGGCCACCACTCCAACCCTGTTCTCAACTGAATATTTCTTTAGTACTGGACTGGAGTGCTGGTCTGCACAAGTCTCAAGTTGCGCAATTATGAATCCACAACCTATAAGGCAATAGTACTACAAATTAAACCACGGCTGACAACTTCAAGCAATCTGCAGTGCGTCAATTCCATCGGAATGTTTTTATTCTATTAGGATTGATTGATTCATTAGGAGTAGCATTTTCATCTTTGGAAGCTGAGTGTTTTGGTCAGATTTTACTCGTTCCCATACCCTGACTCCCCTCCCCCTTGCCTCCAATTCTTCTCCCAGGAGTACCGGCAAATTAGAGCTTTCAGCATACTGCCAACCTTCAGATGATGGCAGAGGAGAGTGTCTCAATTCTCCCCGTTTAACTCGTGAGAATTTATGTAAGCAGTAATCAATTTGTTGTTGCCTCCGTCCAGCTCGTTTGCTGGAATGATTTTATTGAGCATCTCGCAAATTAAACATGAGCGGCCTTTGTGCCTTGTTGTCACTTCCAATTAGTGCATTGTTGAGCCACACAATAGCATCACTGTAACAAGCTCAGTGGGGGCTTTCTGTTCTTCCCCTGTGGACTGTGGGCAGTCAAGATTCATTTGGGTGGAGAGGAGGCACAGTGGTGGAGTGGGGGGGGGGTTGATTGGGGGGGTTATCGGAGAAGAGGTCGGGAGAGTCCTTTAACATGGACCGAATATGCCATCAAGAAATAAAAGCGTCTCTGATGCAGTGTAAGGCCCCAGCCTTGTGAAAACTTGAAGTGGAAGCCTCCCATTCAAGCCCTTTCTCACCACATAAAGAGATTTGAGGAGGGCTTGGCTGTAATTAGTGGAATCAGCTGTGGAAAGAACACTGCCTGGCTCGTTCTAGTGGAACTTTATTTTGAAAAGGCCAGTCCTCGCCATTATTTTAAAGTTTCTTAAAAAAAAAAGTCAGATTATCTTTCACTTTTTAATATCTGTTCTATTTTATTTTATTAGAAGAAAATGTGTTTTTGCTTTAGTTTATTAGCCTATTAATACAAGACATTTTCAAATGTTTTACAAGTAAACTTGTCCAGCAAGTGTGCCTGAGGAGAGAAATTTGGGGGGGATGAGAGATATGAGAACTGTTTGGGCAAATTGTTTTGCAAGCTGTCAACACAGGTTAGCCAAGTAGCCTCAATCAGTGTTGTAAATGAGATAAAAGAGACAAAATACAGCTAAAAACACAAGACCTTTCAATCATCAGTAGTCATGCATTGCAATTAAGGTCACTGGATATCCAGTGACTCGTTAAGTGTCAGAGTGTTTTATTGAACAGAATTCCATGGTTTATCTGGAATGGTTTATCTCAAAAGCCCCCCTCCTCAAAAATTAGATTTACCAAGATGGGAAGTTTCCCTGAAGCAAATTAAAGAGAGATGTTGATTTGTTTTTGGATGTTGAGGGATGTGGGGTTAATGCTGGAGAGTGGAGCTGCAGTGAAAGATCAGCCGTGGTCTAATAGAATAATGAAGCAGGAATGAAAGCAAATAAGCTACTCCTGCTTTCATCTCTAATGTTCTTGTCATAGCCATTACATAAAATGTAATTCTTATCAGCAGATTTCCTTATAAATGTTGAATACATACTACACTCAACTTTACTAGATCACTGAGGTGCTTGAATGGACTGATCCAGTAGCTCATCAGTGGGTAATGTTAATGTTTCTCATTTAAAATCCTTGCTCTTCATGTTCTGATCCTTTCATGGCTTCGTCTCTACCTAACTCTATCCTCTGTGTTTTTATACACTTATAAAACTTAATTTTTTCATTCCTCATTAGTCGCTGTTCATAACAGTTGTAACTCTCATCCCCATTAACTCCCACCTACATTCAGAGTAATTTGTTGAAACCAGTCAACCTACTATCTTTGGGAGGTGAGTGGAAACTGGCACAATCAGGAGAAACCCCAGGGAGAACATGCAAACTCCACATAGGCAACACCAGAGCTCAGGACTGAAACCAAGTGGATGGAGCTGGCCGCCCACTGCACAAACGAATGCTGCCAAGATTATATTTAGTCAAGAACATAACAAGTAATTGGATCATAAACAGTGATATTTCCTCCCTCACGTTTCACCTTACTACATTTCTGTAAGAAATTAAATGCATATGCTGTTCAGTATCAATTTTTTTATAAATGATTGCAAGGGGAGGAAGTATGTGAGGAAGGAAATCTTGCTTCAATTGCATAGTGTTTTGGTAAGGATGTACCAGGAGCACCACGTCTGATTATCGTCTCTTTATTTTCAGGAATGACACAGTTACCTTTTGGGAATAGGTTGATTGGGTCTTAGAGTGCGAAGCAAAGATTTTAGCAGAAAGTGAGATAATCAGATTGAAACATAAGATTCTAAACAGGCTTATAAAGCAGAGACTAAGAGAATGCTCCCCCTGGTGCAGAAATCTGGGCTTGGTGGTGGTAAATGGTCTTGAGATAAGGGGTCCTCTGAGTTAACTTTCCTGAGTTAGAGTGACGAAGCGTTGACCTTGACCATATATAATCTGTTATCGGGATGCTGATTCAGGCTTCAGGATGCTGATGCACTATAAACAGTGCACTGGACCGCAATTTAGAAAGAGAAGAGGTAAATATTGGTAGGGAGATGGAGCAGCATAATTCTTAAATACTGCAGGTGCTAAACTGAAGAGATAGGCCAGGCATGGTCTTAAGGTACCTTGAGCACTGAAAGCTCAGTCATTGAGTGTATTCAGTGGATAGGGCTTTGGTCTGTAGGCGAATTAAGGGATATTAGTGCATAAGTACATGAGCACAAGTGTTGAGACATCGCTGTGAAAATAAAAAATACTGCAGTTGCAAGAAATCTGAAATATTCAGCAGCTCCATGGAAATTCTGACAAAGCATCTCAGATCATTATCTCTGTTTCTCTGTCCACAGATTCTGTCTGACCTGATGAATATTTCCAGCATTCTCTGTTTGCAGATCTGCTGTGGTCTTACAGAATGCAGAACTTGAGGGGCTGAATGGTCAACTTTTACTTCTTATAATGCTTCATCACAGTGCATTGGGATACTATTAAAATTTTAAAGGCACCACATAAATCCATGTTGTTGTTTAGCCTTAATTTCCTAAACATGTTTAGGGACCGGTGGAGAAGGGGTCATCACTGAGTGGTGAGGACTATTCGAATCCAGTCATCCTGATGCATGATCTCAGCCAGAAACATCAACTATCCCTTTGTCTCCACAGATGCTGCTTGATCTGCTGAGTTCCTCCAGCGGTTTATATTTTTGCTCCCGATTCCAGCATCTATAGTGTCTTGTGTCTCCTGGACAGGTTACCTGATGCATGCGCATGACATGACATACTATGTTGATGTCAGCTTCTATGTCAGCGAGCAAGTGCCTTCCCTGCAACGGAAGTGTGTGAAGTCCACAGCACTGCTCCATGTAAATTGCAGAGAGACACAAAATTTTGGAGTAACTCAGCGGGACAGGCAGCATCTCTGGAGAGAAGGAATGGGTGACATTTCGAGTCGAGACCCTTAGTCAGAATGAAAGTCATGGGAAAGGGAAACAAGAGACATTTGCATGTAAATTGTTCCTGATTTGTTTATCTATCACCTTAGAGCAAAATCAATTTTAATCAGCAATTATGGCCATAACAGTAGGCTAAACGCACGGTTTAATCCATTAGCAGAGTTGCCAGAGTTCATAGCATAGCCAAACTTTGTAAACTGGTGGTACTTGGACCCACAAACCTCTGGCAGATGATAGATTGCAGCCAATTGACCCTGGCTACCACCTCTACCAACACCTAACCAATAAAGTCCACAAAGAAGTAAAACCCTTAATCTTACTTAACTCCCAATTACCATTTTCCCTTTGGGAATTTGCTCGGGGCATTATCCAGGAAGCAATTTTAGACAAGGATGCAAAGTAGTTGGCTGCGGATCAAAGACTGTGCAAGCACAGGTTGTATGAGTGACAAATATGTGGCAAGTTTATGTGTTTACAGCAGTGATTACCAAAGATGCAGTGACAGCAATAACTTATTACTTATCTAAATACTATTTGAACATTGACCAATGTTCCTTCTCAATAATCTCAAACTGAGTCCACTGCTTCCGTACAGTGACATTTAGAATCCGCGAAACCAAAGGTGGTCACAATCTAACTGTCTTTGTGAAACACGGGAAATTAATGGTGAAAATCCTTTTGTCGGTGGTTATATTTATGGCAATTTCTTTTTCACTTCCATTTACCAAACAAACAAACTACCTGGTTGTGTAGGAAGGAACTGCAGATGCTAGTTTAAACTGAAGATAGACACAAAATGCTTGAGTAACTCAGCGGGACAGACAGAATCCCTGGAGAGAAGGAATGGGTGAAGTTTCGGGTCGAGAAAGATCTCGACCCGAAATGTCACCCATTCCGTCTGAAGAAGGGTCTCAACCCGAAACGTCACCTATTCCTTCTCTTCAGAGATGCTGCCTGTCCCACTGAATTACTCCAGCTTTTTGTGCCTACCTTCTTTCAAGAGATGCTGCCTGTCATAGAAACATAGAAAATAGGTGCAGGAGTAGGCCATTCGGCCCTTCGAGCCTGCACCGCCATTCAATATGATCATGGCTGATCATCCAACTCAGTATCCTGTACCTGCCTTCTCTCCATACCCCCTGATCCCTTTAGCCACAAGGGCCACATCTAACTCCCTCTTAAATATAGCCAATGAACTGGCCTCAACTACCTTCTGTGGCAGAGAATTCCACAGATTCACCACTCTGTGTGAAAAAAAACTTTCTCATCTCGGTCCTTATCCTTAAACTGTGACCCCTTGTTCTGGACTTCCCCAACACTGGGAACAATCTTCCTGCATCTAGCCTGTCCAACCCTTTAAGAATTTTGTACGTTTCTATAAGATCCCCCCTCAATCTTCTAAATTCCAGCGAGTACAAGCCGAGTCTATCCAATCTTTCTTCATATGAAAGTCCTGCCATCCCAGGAATCAATCTGGTGAACCTTCTCTGTACTCCCTCTATGGCAAGAATGTCTTTCCTCAGACTAGGAGACCAAAACTGTACGCAATACTCCAGGTGTGGTCTCACCGATGCCCTGTACAACTGCAGCAGAACCTCCCTGCTCTTATACTCAAATCCCCTCGCTATGAATGCCAACATACCATTCGCTTTCTTCACTGCCTGCTGCACCTGCATGCCTACTTTCAATGACTGGTGCACCACGACACCCAATTTTTTTGCAAACAAGGAGTGGATCTCTATTCTCCCTGTTTAAACAATTCGACTTTCTCTTTTGGCTTCCGATTACGAAGTGTTGAACCTGGTAACGTGTATCCTGGAGTTCCACAGTGTGTTGCACAGAATATTTCTGCTACAATATAGTTTTATTATATATGGTTTTACGGTGGTGCAACAGTAGAGTTGCTGTCTTACAGCAAATGCAGCGCCCAAGACCCTGGTTCAATCCTGACTCCGTTTGCTGTCTGTACGGAGTTTGTACATTCCCCCGTGACCTGCGTGGGTTTTCTCCGAGATCTTCGTTTTCCTCCCACACTCCAAAGACGTACAGATTTGTAGGTTAATTGGCTTGGTAAATGTAAAAATGTGTCCCTAGTGGGTGTAGGATAATGTTAATGTGTGGGGATCGCTGGTCGGCACGGACCCAGTGGGCCGAAGAACCTGTTTCTGCACTGTATTTCTAAACTAAACTAAGCTAAACTAAACTATAAAAATAATTAAAGCCAGCTTTATGGCTAGATCGATGGCCTGATAATATGAAGGCGTTGACAATTGTGGCACAGTACCTATTGCCAATGAATGTGACCCTGCCCCTTTAAGAGAGCACACTAATAAATCATTCACCTAGGTTTGAGTATACCTGTACTTTGTGCAGAACTATGGGGTAAAAGATAAACAGTGTATTGATAGCTCCTGCCTGGCTCGCCTTAACTCTGTTAGGTCAAAGGTAACACACCTTGTGTGAACATGAGGGAGACATATATTAACAAAGGGTCGTTTTATGTTGTTAACTTCCCTGCTTGTCCTAGAATCTTCAAAGTTTGAAGGTTTTATCAGAATAGTTCATGGGGTAACACAGGAGAAAGCTCATTATAGCATTAAAACAATATTTTTTTTCCATTAACTTTGACTATTTCCAATTACTGCTAAAAAATAATAGTGATGGGTAAAAAGGTTATTTGACTGGGTGAGCAAGTCAGAGGTCAGAGGTCCAGGAATACTTACAACCAGAATTAGCACACAGAACCACAAAGAAAATCCAACATACACTAAACCCTCCATAGCTACAGAAAGGCGAAAAGAATGTCTCTTTCTGTTGGAGGAATGTTAATAGTGTTAAAGCCTTAAGAACTCAGAATTACAAACTTCCTGCCCTTTGCCTGGCTTCTCGTTCCCCTTGTTTCCTTTGCCTAATCACATAGAAAAAGTCCCAGTTTAGTTGATGTAACCTGCCCTGATCATTAAATACTTTAAATCCAGGGGTCATCCTGCTGAATGTATACTGCGCCCCTTCCAAAGCAGCAATGATCAAAACTGAACTCATGGACCAAGCTTCAACCCTGGTGATCAAGTCATACTGTAGATTACCACCAATCTCTGAAAAGCAAATTAAAGATCTGACTCTGATTCCTGGTGCAGAAGTTATGGACATGTCACTAATCTTCAGTCACCGTGTTATGAATCTTTCTTGCTTTTCCACCCTTTTCAAAAGGATGGTTGCTGTTATTTTCTTGCCTGCTCCTCACAACACAGAAACAAGTTAGGAAGTAACATTGGACCTATTTCTATGTGAAATGCTCTCTTTAAATCCTCAGGATATTCTATAGAATCTTGCAACCAATGAAGTAACTTGTTGGAAAAGCATCAGAAAATTTGCAGACAGAAAGCTCCTCCTAATAGTAATGTAATAAATGACTGTGAAGTCCATTGTTGGCAGAAATAAGGAACTGCAGATGCTGGTTTACACAAAGGGACACATAGTGCTGGAGTAATTCAATAGGTCAGGCAGCATATCTGGAGAACATGGATAGGTGAGGTTTCAGGTCGGGACCCTTCTTCAGACTTGGAAATCACAGAGGAAGAGCAGTGAAAGAGGGTCTCACAAAACTCATCGTAGAGAGGAGGAGAAAGTGGGCTTACCTTGAGAGATTTTGCAGTGGAGTAGTCAAAAGTAGAAACAAGGAACTGCAGATGCTGGTCTACACAAAAGGACACAAAGTGCTGGAGGAACTCAGCAGGTCAGGCAGCATCTCTTGAGACATGATGGACAGGTGATGTTTTGCATCAGGACCCTTCTTCAGTCTGTTGGTGGTATGATTTGAGGGATAATAATAAAATTGAAAGCCGTCATGTGTCCACCGACATTCGATTCCACTGATCACAGAGGTTTAACCAACCTCTCTCTGTGTTAAGCTGCTGCAGGTGTTGCTGAGCGATGCAGCAGCTGCAGCAGATTGCAATGGCAAGAAACCTCTACAAGATATTTATAACAATTTATCTTTATAGTAAAACTTCACACAAATTTGTTCAAACTAAGCTTGTCATTGAGGCACATGAGGAAGAATTAAGAATGGTGGTCCAAAGCTTGATCTAGGAGGAAGGTTCTAAGATAGGTTTGGGGATTTTAGATACAGGTTTGATTCTGATTTAGACGCTGTTTGTTTGCACACTATGACCATGTGGTCGGGTTTCCTCCCACATCCCAAATACATGCTAATACATTAAGTGTCAATGACCGCTTGCTGAAGGTAAAACTCTTCAAATCCAGCAAGCTGAGATTTTTATTGGTGTTGGCAACCTTTCAAGACTATTGGATGTTATTCACTGATTCCCGACACACTTGTTATTAGTTGTTTTTATAATTATCACACAGTATCATAATAAATTATCCATTGAACTCAGTGGGTTTCAGGGGAGTGTTGAAACTGGAGACCCAGTGAGTTTTGAGGGAATGAGTATCAGGCAAGACTGGGAATCAGGGACCTTGTGAGTCTCAGGGAAGCACAGGGACCCGGTGAATCTTGGGGGAGTGTGGGCCCTGGTGTGACCCAAAGGGCAGTTGCAAACATCACCTGGTGATGGCATCAGGACTTCCTAATGGTCGGATGGCAGATGAGTGGAGTTTTACTGTATGTAACAAAAGAACCAAAGGGCAGTTCATGCTGTTGGATACAGGGCAATAAAGGAGAGGATGGATCAGAAATGGTGGGATCACCCTTCTGGGCCTGAAATGCTGAAGGGCCCCTTGTGTCTTGATAAGCAAGAAGAAAGGGAGAGCCAGGGAGGAAAAACGTTACCAAACTTGAAAGCGAGGATGAACTGAAGTGGTTAACCTCCCAAACAATTACTTCCTGAGATATTTACTCAAGAAGACAGACTTAAGAGACCACCAATTATGGGTGGTAATTTGCTATGTAAATTTAACATTATCAAAATCACAAGCAAAGGCCTAGATAGGCATGAGAGCAAATAATTATCCAATGTTATAGGAAGCTGTGAGTGCAAAATGAAATTAGGAACTAAATCAACTGACTGCTGATGGTTATCAGGAGGGAGTCAATGAAGACAAGTCAAACAAATCCTATCTTCAGAAGCAAATGGAAATGACTTAAACTTAATGCTGGAGTAACTCAACAGGTCAGGCAGCATTTCAGGAGAGAAGGAATGTGTGACGTTTCGTCTCGGCGATCGCTTCGCTCAACACCTGCACTCAATCCGCATCAACCAATCCGATCTCCCAGTGGCTGAGCACTTCAACTCCCCTTCCCATTCCCAGTCTGACCTTTCTGTCATAGGCCTCCTCCAGTGCCATAGTGAGTCCCACCAGAAATTGGAGGAACAGCACCTCATATTTCGCCTGGGCAGCTTGCAGCCCAGTGGTATGAACATTGACTCCAACTTTAGATAGTTCCTCTGTCCCTCTCTTCCCCTCCCCCTTCCCAGATCTCCCACTGTCTTCCTGTCTCCACCTATATTCTTCCTTTGTCCCGCCCCCCTGACATCAGTCTGAAGAAGGGTCTCGACCCGAAACGTCACCCATTCCTTCTCTCCTGAGATGCTGCCTGACCTGCTGAGTTACTCCAGCATTTTGTGAATAAACTTGGGTAACTATGGGTCCTGGTGGGCTGTTTATGCTTATCAAATGTTGATAGTAACCATAAAACTGTAGCATTCGGGATTTTTTAAATAGAGGTATGAAGAACTAGATGAAAGAGATGATGATAAGTATTTGCTTGGCTGAATGACTATCACTACTGTCTCTGGGCTGTTCAGATCATGTGTTCAAGTCCCGGGCTAAGCATAAAATCTTGTTTTCTTGCAGATGCTCCCTTTTGGATGAGATATTAGTAAAGCAACTTGCATTTATGTAGCAGAAACACTTTAGACTCACAGAGAGATACAACACAGAAACAGTCTATCAGGTCTGCGCTGACACAAAACCACCCAAGTCCAGCAACCTAACTTAATCCATTTTATTCTCTTCACATTCTCAATGACTCCACCTTATTCTATCACTCATTTGTACACTAGAGTCAATTTAAAGTAGCAAATTAACTTACTAACATACAGATATTTGGGATGTGAGTGGTAACTGGAGCACCTAGAGGAAACCCATGAGGTCACAGGTGAACGTGCAAACTCCACATAGAGATTGGGATTGAACCATGGAACTGCAGTGATACTGTTTGGGTGGCACAGCTGGAAGAGACGCTGTCTCACGGGGAAAAAGATCAAGGATCAACTCGGGTGGAGCTTGCACATTCTCCCTGTGACCACATGGGTTTCTTCCAGGTGCTTCAGTTTCCTCCTACATCCCAAAGATGTGCAGATTGTTAGGATAATTGGCCGCTATAAATTGTACTTAGTGTGTAGGTGAGTGGTAGAACCTGGAGGGAATAAATGAGAATGAAAAAAGGATTAGTGTAAGGTTAGTGGAAATTGGTGGTTAACGGTCTGTGCGGATTTGGTGGAGTTTTTTGTTGTTGTGTCTCCATTTGGTGATACTCTGACTGTCTGGGGAAAGAGTTAAATGCACTGATCCTTTCCTGAACAGTCGAACGTCAAGGTACTCCTGCTTTTTCTATTACCAGGTTGTGCCAGTATCCACTCATTGTTTCATATCCGTTTCCCTCTGAAAACAAATTATTTTAGATGATGAATCATAGTTTCTGAAGCCATAGAAACACTTCTGAGAAACACCTTGACCTCTTCAGGGCTGAGTAAACACAGATTTGTTATATTAGCAAAGACGTTTATTTGATGAACATTTCCTAAACGCATTGAGATCACAGTGCTGTTAAGTCAAGCCTGTTGGTCTTTTATCTTGCTCCCTGCTCCTTTATATGCATTTCTCTCTTTCTCTCTTTCTATCTGTCTGTCTCTCCCTCCCTCCCTCTCTCACTTTGTGTCACTGCCTCTAAATGAGACTCAGCCAATTGTTTTGTCCAAAATGCAATGCAAATTGTCTCGATGGAGACATGTTATTAAATTAGGGTGAAACAAGGGCACTACCACTGAATCAAGACACAGCCCAGGTGCCTTTAGCACCAGCTGGCATTACTGCAACACTGGACACTCTCAATGTCTGCTTTTGCCAGTACATGCATTCCCGACAGATTTAACATTTATTCTTTGAATTCGTCATTCTTCAGACATAGGAAATACATCCCCTTTTATAATTTGTAGCAGTTCTATAAGTTTTTGCAACAAATAGACCCCATTGTGTAGCGATCTCACTTCTGAGCTAGCTGGCTGAGTTTAAACCCAACCAAGAGAATTAAACGCATAATCTAGGGGCTGATACTCCCAGTGCAGTGGCAAGAAGGCACTCCACTTATAGAGCTGCTGTCCTTCTTGCTTCATCTGCTCTTTCAATAGTCAATAGTCAATTTATTTGTCACATACACATAAATGTGCAGTGAAATGAAAAATTACCCGCAGTTCAACAATAAGACCAATAAGAATAATCAATAAAAATGCAATAACACATACAATCATAACCAACACCAAACAAAAAGAAACATCCATCACACATGTCATCATCCCTCCGCGCTCTCCAATCCTGCTTGGCAGAGTACTTACGTGAATAGTCAACGGAGGCAGAATTGGTTAGGAGTAAGAGACTTGCAAATTTTGTGTGTAAATTATGTATAATTTATGTTTTTGTATGTTGTCAGAGTGTTTCTGCCTATGCTGCTGCTGGGAGCAAGTTTGTCATTGTACCTGTACATCACCGTGCTTGTGCACATGACCATAAACTTCACTTGTCTTGAAAAGACCCCATGATGTTCCTGTGATGAAGAGCAAGGGTCCTTCAAAATACTGGCCAATAATTTTCTCCCTGTTTGTGAGAGAGCAATTCCCTCATTGTTATTTGTGGAAGCTTGTTGTCCATAAATTAACTGCAGGTTTTGAAATCACCTGAAGTAGAAAATGAAGATATACAAGTGAAAATCATTATTTTCTAGGGTGAAGAAAATTAAATTAGTGCAGATAACCACCTTTGATTACCAATCAATCACCGATCATTTCCAATCACTGTTCCTGATCCTTGACAGAGTAGTTATGGTCAACTGAGACAGAATGGTGTTAGATGTAAGTGTAATTATTTGTCAAATAGCCTGATTATTCATCATGAATAATAATCATGAAGTCATACAGCACACAAACAGGCCTATGGCCCATTATATTTATGCTGACCATTAATCACCATCTAGACTAATCTCATTTACCAGCACGAGGTCAGGAGCCTTCTATGCCTTGACTAGAGAATTGGAAGGCTCCACTATTACCATCCCACAGAACATCCCACCGCTTTCAGCTGTGAAGGATAAAAGGGGAGGAAAGTTGTGGTGGGAACAAAGGGGAATAAATAAACGTACAGATATTCGTGGCAATCTACCAAATTTGAAGCATGCTTAACTCAGCTAAGTACCAATTTAAAAAAATGTACATTGTACTTTACAAAATGTGCCAGCATAAATTGAATCAACAGGTGGGCAAGTCTTGAAAGTGTAATGCACATTGTTATTGGGAACATTCTTATTACAACAGCAATTTGCATTTTCTCAATACTTCCAACAAACAAATTCCTTGACATTTTACAAGATCTAGACCAATAAACATTATATTCATGCCAAAAGAAGTAACAGCAAGAGGAGTAACAAAAAATGGCACTATAGGGTATACAAGGAAAGAGCGGCAGCATAATAGTGCAACTGATTCTGCATTTGGATAGCAGTAACAGGATCGTTCTGAGTCAGCATGGATCTACGAAGGGGAAATCGTGCTTGACTAATCTTCTGGAATTTTTTGAGGATGTAACTAGGAAAATGGTCAAGGGCGAGCCGATGGATGTAGTGTACCTTGACTTTCAGAAAGCCTTCGACAAGGTCCCACATAGGAGATCAGTGGGCAAAATTAGAGCGCATGGTATTGGGGGTAGGGTACTGACATGGATAGAAAATTGGTTGGCAGACAGAAAGCAAAGAGTAGGGATAAATGGGTCCCTTTCAGAATGGCAGGCAGTGACTAGTGGGGTACTGCAAGGCTCAGTGCTGGGACCGCAGCTATTTACAATATACATTAATGACTTGGATGAAGGGATTAAAAGTGACATTAGCAAATTTGCAGATGACACACAGCTGGGTGGTAGTGTGAACTGTGAGGATGATGCTATGAGGTTGCAGGGTGACTTGGACAGGTTGTGTGAGTGGGCGGATGCATGGCAGATGCAATTTAATGTGGATAAATGTGAGGTCATCCACTTTGGTGGTAAGAACAGAAAGGCAGATTATTATCTGAATGGTGTCAAGTTAGGAAAAGGGGACATACAATGAGATTTGGGTGTCCTAGTGCATCAGTCACTGAAAGGAAGCATGCAGGTACAGTAGGCAGTGAAGAAAGCCAATGGAATGTTGGCTTTCCTAACAAGGGGAGTTGAGTATAGGAGCAAAGAGGTCCTTCTGCAGTTGTACAGGACCCTAGTGAGACCACACCTGGAGTATTGTGTGCAATTTTGGTCTCCAAACTTGAGGAAGGACATTCTTGCTATTGAAGGAGTGCAGCGTAGGTTCACAAGGTTAATTCCCGGAATGGCGGGACTGTCGTACGTTGAAAGACTGGAGCGACTGGGCTTGTATACCCTGGAATTTAGAAGGATGAGAGGGGATCTTATTGAAACATATAAGATTATTAGGGGATTGGACACGCTAGAGGCAGGAAACATATTCCCGATGTTGGGGGAGTCCCGAACCAGGGGCCACAGTTTAAGAATAAGGGTAGGCCATTTAGAATGGAGATGAGGAAGAGTTCAGAGAGTTGTGAAGTTGTGGAATTCTCTGCCACAGAAGGCAGTGGAGGCCAATTCTCTGGATGCTTTCAAGAGAGAGTTAGATAGAGCTCTTAATGATAGTGGAGTCAGGGAGAAGGTAGGAACGGGGTACTGATTGTGCATGATCAGCCTTGATCAAGGTGAATGGCGGTGCTGGCTCGAAGGGCCGAATGGCCTACTCCTGCACCTATTGTCTATTGTCTATTGATTCAGCTGCTGCCTCACAGAACTCGAGACCTTAGTTCAAACCTAACCTAGTGCTGTCTACGTGATGTTTATATTTTCTCCTGTGACTGCATGGCTTTTCTCAGGCTGCTCTAGTTCCTTCCCACTTCCCAAAGACATGCAGTTAATTGACCCTGGTGTGTAGGTGAATGGTAGAGCTGATGAGATGGGGAAGAGAATTAAAAAGTGGGATTAATGTAGGATCACTTTAAGTAAGCACTGTAAGAGCCTGTTTCCATGTGGTATGATTCTGTGACTCTACGAGAGAGGTATAGAGAGGGAATTCTGGAGTTAGGCCCTGTGTACTGATGTACCTGCTGGTGTTGGGATGCAGGGAAGCAGGATAGGACAGTGAACCAAAACTGAGGAAAGACCAAGATCTTGACAAGCTCTAAGGCTGAAGGAAGTCACAAGGGAGGGATGAGATCAGACAAGATGTTGGATGCAAAAATGAGAATTTAGAATTAGAAGCATTCCCAAACCAGGAGCCAATGTTAATCACCATGGTAATGGGATAATTACTGTAAGTTAGGATGTGTTTTAGATGACCAGATTATTAATGCTATTGGAATAGTCACACCTGATGGGGATGGGGATCCTCATTATTGAGGATTTCAGCAGCAGATGAACAGAGACACACATGGGATGGGCAGTGTCGTGGTGTCAGAGAGTATGTGGCTTGGAAGCACATCCCACGATTAAGTTGGATGTCAACATTGGGAACAATTTGATTCATTCAGAGACAAGGGCTTGGGACTGGAATGAAACCTACAAGTAAGGACAAAGCAGAAAAAAGACTTACATAGAAAATCAAGAAGATGGATGATTGATAACCCAGCCATTGAAGGTGCTATTCAGGGGAAATGCTTAAAACTTGGTGAAAGAGGCAGGGCTTAAGTGGTGTTAGAGGATGTCCATTTCATCATCCTGGCATTGAAACTGATGAAAATGAGAAAACATTGCTTGTTATATTTAATAGCTAAAACTAAAGAAAAATTATAATTGAATTTTTAATGTCTATGTATTCTTCATAATAGGATCTAGTTCAAAATAATTAATAGAGAATTATAACTTTAAGGAAAGAATGAATAAATGTGCAAACTATTGTTCACAACTACCCAAAGTAACTGACGGCCAATTTAGCAGCTAGTTTACAACCTCCCACAAAAAGCAATACTTAAGGTTTTATAGCCTGTTTTAATATTAGAAATCAGAAAATAAAAACAGATAATGCTGGAAATGCTTTGCAAATAGGCAGCTTCCCTGGAATGAATGTTCCTATCTCAATTGAAAACAAATATTTTTAGATTTTTAGATTTAGAGATACAGCGCGGAAACAGGCCCTTCGGCCCACCGAGTCCGCGCCGCCCAGCGATCCCCGCACATTAACACTATCCTACACACACTAGGGACAATGTTTTTAAACATTTACCCAGTCAATTAACCTACAAACCTGTACGTCTTTGGAGTGTGGGAGGAAACCGAAGATCTCGGAGAAAACCCATGCAGGTCACGGGGAGAGCGTACAAATTCCGTACAGACAGCACCCGTAGTTGGGATCGAACCTGAGTCTACGGCGCTGCATTCGCTGTAAGGCAGCAACTCTACCGCTGCGCCACCGTGCCACCCATTGTACTAGTTTTAATTTGAAAAGAGGGAGAGGGAGAATAGTCTGTGATTGAATGGAAAGTGAGAGATATTAAACTACAAAAGGAATTATGGCATGAGCTATGAGGACACAGTAATGGGACAAAAAAAAAAGATAGATCTAAAACAGTGAGTGCATTAACCAGATCTATTTGAAATTGTTTAGCCAGATGATGATGATGCCAAATGTCTGAGGACTTTGGAGAATGAGAAGTTGAGCTTCATTAGACAATATTAGAGGCTGAAACCAGACATTACTATAGCTAGTGCCTCTCCTACAATGTATCACACAAAACATACATAAATAAAGAATGAGCATTGGGGACATCAGAAGCCAGCAGTCAAGCTTGTGAACTGACTGATGGTGCCAAAGTCTATGATGTTCCTGGATGAAAGATGTTGAGCATTGTTGGACAGTGAGGAGATTGCATCAGGAACAGAAAATGCAGTATCCCAAACTGAAAGTAATACTAACAAATTAGTATTTCATCTGGAGATCCTTGGCGGTGGGAAGCATGCGCTGTATTTGCATGAGAAATTGCCAAGGGAAGGAGAAAGAGTATTCCTAGAAATGGAAAGGTGAGCCAAAAATGATAAAGAGAAGGAAAATGAAAGATGTAGATACAAGGAATTGCAGATACCCGAACCGAAATGTCACCTCTCCATGTTCTCTAGGGATTCTGCCTGATCTGCTGAGCTACTCCAGCACTTTGTGTCTTTCTTTGAAGGAAAAGAGGAATCTTGATAGTATGTTCTGTTGAAAGTGGATTCTGGTAGGATGAAAGATAAGGAGGGAGTTAATGAGAATGTGGAGAGGATGAAATGGATTAGGGAAGATTTGTATAAATGGTGTTTGATGGTCAACTAGGACTTGCTGGGCTGAAGGGTTTGTTTCAATGGCATATTTCTCTCAGACTGACACAGTGGACAGTTCATTCAGTATCTGGAGTCTTGTTCATTTGGATGAAGGCACCTGAAACCTGCAGGGCAACACTGCCTGCTGAAAAGACAACAGAAATCCTTCACAGTCACTTTGATCTTGAGCAATGGTTGAACCTGTTTAAGAATACTCCGGGCCTGCATCCTGTCAAATTGTTACACAGGACACAAGCAACTAGATACTAAAATCTTAAGCAAAAAAAACCCCAAAAGCCTTGGAGTAACTCAGTAGGGAAATGGAGGCAATGTTTTGGGCAAGGGAGTTTTATTGTACCCCTGACAACACCCCCCTGATACAAGGGCTTAAAACTAACTAAAATAGTCACAACGTGTCAAAGCAACTCAGCGAACCATCTCTGGAGAAAAAGAAAATAGATTACCATCCTTTTTTCTCCACAGATGTTGCCTGGCCCGCTGGGTTACTCCAGTACTTTGAGTTGATCTTCGGTATAAACCAGCACCTGCAGTTTTTTGTTTCTACTTAAAAATAACAAGTTGCACACTGATGCAGAATTGCAGAGAGCTAACATATTAGTACACGAGCCAATGTTAACAAGCTTCTATTACATATAATTTTCGCAGATTTTTATTTTTCCCTTGAGGAGAATGAGTAAGGCAGAAGGCTGTGTAGGAAGGAACTGCAGATGCTGGTTTAAACCGAAGATAGACACATAAAGCTGGAGTATCCCAGTGGGACAGGCAGCATCTCTAGAGAGAAGGAATGGGTGACGTTTCGGGTCGAGACCCTTTAAGGTTTTTTTGGAAAACTAGAAATTTAAGAAGGAAAATGAAGTGGTCACGAAAGTGGTAACGTTCTTTATTAGCCTCCTTCAAAAGAAAGTAACCAAGGAAGAGAAAGGTTTACATTAACTCGGTTCCTCCCAGGTTATTCCCAAATTCATTATATTCAAGGTGCACTTCTTTAAACTTTATCTACGTAAGAAGGTAGTCAAGGCTAGAGCCGTGTTATGCACAGCATGCTTCCACTAGATGGTTTATTTTCAGATACTCCTTCGTCTATTCGCCGTTCCGTCCATTCTAAATGTTTCTTGGAACTCCCGTTTAAATTCCTGTATACAACCCTAAAGTCAATGGGGCTCGATAAACGACACTATTGGGATCTTGAGGGAAAACACAAAGTGCGGGTCAGGCAGTATCTATGGGGGGGGGGGGGGGGGGGGGGGGGATAAGGGACGTTTCGGGTTGGCTTGCTTCCTCAGACTGATTGCATTTGGATCACTACCTGAAACGTCGTCTGACTCCACTCCACTCCACACAAGGTGCCTGGCCCGCTGAGTTCATCCAGCACTTTGCATACAGATACTGCTTAAAATCTTATTTTAAATCTTGGTGTCCAATCTTCTTCGATTATGCTCCTGGAAAGTGTGTTGAAGACAATACTGACTTACACTTTCCGAATGCTGCATGGCTTTAAATTGTTCGATAGGGCGCCCCGACGCCCTGAATGCGCTATATATATTTTTTAAAGTTCGTTCTTTACTTTGTTGAAGGTGCCAAATGAGTACAGATTGGTGTTACGTCAGGGATTTCCAGCTTTATATCACAGCCGTGTTCCAGTTATTCTGTTGGGGATGCTTTAATCTAAGAAAAGGTAAGTAGACTTTGTGCGCAGTTTACTCAAAGATTGCTAAAATATCTTTTGGGAATCTGCTCAGAGGACCACGATAAGGATTTATGCGCTGATACCTGAAGGTTGCTTTGCTAATAATGAAAAAAATAATTGGACACCAGAATAACTTTAACCAGTTGCCCCGCAAGGTTAGTAAAGGGAAAAGACACAGACTTCTATATAAATACCAGACTACTGATGTCCGGTTTAGAGTTTCAAAGTTTCCAGACAACGTAGTAAAAAACCTGTACTCGTGCCAACCGTACGTAAGGTAGTGACAGATACGACCCAATCTCTCTTAGCGCTTTGACTGTGACTCCAAATGCGTTCACTACTCGTTGAAGTTATTTAGCAATTGAAATGCACTTTAAGAGGGAGATTGGTAAAACCGAGAAGGATTTGGTGCTCTATTATTTCAGAATTACCTTTAAGTATCGCTCAAAATAAAGTGTGAGAAATCCCCCTTTAAAATAATGAAATCTAGGACTTGTATCCAGTCAGTCGCTTCGCTTTAGAAACATAGAAAAATAGGTGCAGGAGTAGGCCATTCGCCCCTTCGATTCAATATGATCATGGTTGATCATCCAAAATCAGTACCCCGTTCCTGCTTTTTCCCCATATCCCTTGATTCCTTTAGCCCGTGAGCTAAATCTAACTCTGTTGAAATCCTTGATTGGTAGATAACATAATAAGTGGGTGTTTTTGTTTGATTGGCCCAGGGGGTGGTGGGCGGGAGCCAGCGGGAAGCGGTCTGGGGCGCGACTGGTCCGCATTGGACTGGGTGGAAGTTGGGTGTCATTTCTCATCGAGGCCAGACTTGTGAATGGGCGAAGCGTTCACCCCGCGGCTGCCGATTGGGAATGGAAAACTTCTAGAGGCGGGCTTTCAGTGAAACGCGCTCTCGGGTTGGCCTAAAGGGCACAGGTTTGTTAGATTGACAAGGCTGGGGATTGAGATTTACCTTAGCTACATTGTGTTTTCAAAAAAAAGTAACAATCTGATAGCGGAGCCGCAAGTGGAGCTCAGCTCAGAGCTCGGAACTGAGGGGGAAGGAGCTGTATCCCGGGTAAACCCGCAACCGGCGACCACGGAGCGGTGCATTGGACAGGGGGAAAGCAGGCGACAGCGTGGAGAAAGAAAGCGGGAGAGAACAAAACGAAGAAATAGGTAAATTCACACCGCGTTTCGGGGAAGAGAAATGGAGAGTTTACCTGGACTCCGATTTCTGCATTTATAAAGGAGAGGCGTAAGATACGTTGGGAGAAGGAATCGACTGGACTGCAGGGCCAGCACCAAGGACCCTCACATCCACCTCGAGAGAAGATTAGAAGAAGTAACAGTGGAACATCTGCGAAAGTTTACACCTGACCGAGCTGCGGACTAGTATCTCGCTCGCTCCTTGTGTTGAGCCGGCGCTTTCACCAGTGACCAGGAGCTGCAGGATAGTATAAGAACAGTATAAGTACAAGGCTGCAGAATAGTGGCAGCTCCAGCCACTCCGATTGGAGAACACTTTGCAATTAATTTAATGTTACCGGCAAAAGCAATAAGCGAGAACGCGTAAACCGGAGAAATTAACGAGCAAACCACGACTGGAATGATCAAATATTAAGCTTTTCTTTTGTTTTTTTAAAAGATTTCTCTTGTTTGTTTATCAGAGCGGCGGCGGCTTCGGATGTCGCGCACATTTCACCTGAATTCGCTTCGTCCCAAATCCAGCCAGTTATGTTTGAGGGTGGTCAGGTGTGGCTGTGTTTAACCTTGCCGGGAGACGAGGAATTGGGGCTGTAAAATTCCGGGGGCAGAGAGTTCGAGGGCAGCGACCAGAAGGCGTTTGGATCCTTGTTGACACTGGATGTTATGGCTCCTCGCTTGCAAGGGCTGTCAGTCCTGGTTCGGGTCTGTTTTTGTCTTGCGGGGCTGGTGGGAGTCGCTCTCTGCGCTTCCAAAGCAATGGTTTGCCAGGAGATTACGGTGCCCATGTGCAAAGGCATCGGTTACAATCACACCTACATGCCCAACCAGTTCAACCACGACAACCAAGACGAAGCGGGACTAGAGGTGCATCAGTTCTGGCCTCTGGTCGAGATCCAATGCTCCCCGGACCTGCGCTTCTTTCTCTGCAGTGTCTACACTCCCATCTGTTTAGCGGACTACATGAAACCTCTGCCACCTTGCAGATCCGTTTGCGAAAGGGCCAAGTCCGGCTGCTCCCCCCTGATGAGACAATATGGCTTTGCTTGGCCCGAAAGGATGAACTGCGACAAGTTGCCGGTGCTCGGAGATCAAGATAACTTGTGCATGGATTACAACAAGACCGAGGTGACCACAGTGTCGCCTCCGTTCCTGAAACCCACCGTGGCCCCTAAGGGTGCCAGCGGCAACAAGAACCCTTGGGCACATCCAGGTAACCAGCCTGCGTCGCCGGCGGACTGCCCTGGGAAATGTAGCTGCAAAGACCCTCTGGTCCCCATCTCCAAGGAGAGTCACCCACTGTACAACAAGATCAGGACCGGCCGCTTGCTGAATTGTGCCTTCCCCTGTTACGAGCCCTACTTTAACCAGGACGAGAGAACTTTCGCAACCTTATGGATAGGCCTGTGGTCTATCCTGTGCTTCATTTCCACTTTCACAACCGTCTCCACCTTCTTGATTGACATGGAGAGGTTCAAGTACCCAGAGCGGCCGATCATCTTCCTATCGGCTTGCTACCTGTTCGTGTCCATGGGTTACATCGTGCGGCTGGTAGCTGGTCACGGGAACGTGGCTTGCAACAAGGACTACAACCACATCCACTACGAGACCACGGGCCCCGCCCTCTGCACAGTGGTCTTCCTGCTCATCTACTTCTTCGGCATGGCCAGCTCCATCTGGTGGGTCATCTTATCTTTCACCTGGTTCCTGGCCGCGGGCATGAAATGGGGAAACGAGGCCATCGCGGGCTATTCCCAGTACTTCCACATGGCTGCTTGGCTGATCCCCAGCGTGAAGTCCATCGCCGTGCTGGCCCTGAGCTCCGTGGACGGCGACCCTGTGGCCGGCATCTGCTACGTGGGCAACCAGAACTTGGACAACCTCCGAGGATTCGTCCTGGCCCCGTTGGTGGTCTACCTGTTCACCGGGACAACCTTCCTCATGGCCGGATTCGTCTCTCTCTTCAGGATACGGAGCGTCATCAAACAAGGGGGCACCAAGACGGACAAACTGGAGAAACTGATGATCAGGATTGGGATCTTCACCGTGCTGTACACCGTGCCCGCCACCATCGTGGTGGCTTGCTTCATCTACGAGCAGCACTCCCGGGAGAGCTGGAAGGCGGCGCTGAGTTGTCCCTGTCCCGGGGCTGGAGATCACCCCAGGCCCGAGTACGCCGTCTTCATGCTGAAGTACTTCATGTGCCTGGTGGTGGGCATCACCTCTGGCGTGTGGATTTGGTCCGGGAAGACCTTGGAATCGTGGAGACGGTTCACCAGCAGATGTTGCCGGGGCAGGAAGCTGACCGGTACGTCCATGTACAGTCAGGCCAGCACTGCACTGACAACCAGGACTGGAGCAATCGGCACGGCCACCTACCACAAACAACTCGCCCACTCGCACACATGATGCCCGGGTGCTGGTCTGGGAGCCACGCGTGCTTATACATATTGTAAATAAATAACGTATATTATATATACCGAGGTACACCCAGCCGAGGTGATGTTTCTCTCTGGTGAGTCTATTGCACTGTGACTTGTATTTGATGAGTTTCTGAATTGCCCGCAGGCTCCGAGTCGCGGGTAACTAACTGCTTATTAAAAGCTCCCGGCACAGTTGCTTTTCAAAACAGTGGCGCTGGAGAGAGAGGCGAACTCTCCAGTTTGCGTTTGCGACCTGCCCGAGTTCCATCCGCACTGAGCTAAAGTTGCGATCTGTTCTCTCCCGGCGAGTTGGTCTAAGGACCATTGCTTTGTGGCGGTCGTAGACTGTCGTGGACTGTCGTGTGACGCCCATGGCGCTGAGTCTAAGTCCCAGCGGTGTCTATTGGGTGATGTTTGATGAGAATGAATCCCTCTCTCCTAGATGCTGCCTGACCTGCTGAGTTACTCCAGCATTTTGTGATATCAACAATAATCCAGGTCTCCAAGCCGTCCCCGACCTTAGTTGAGTTCTTGTTTGGTCCTAATGCCGGCGGAAAACGTTATTAGGCGAGACCCCTCCCACTGTCACCTGGTCGGGAGACCCTGTTATAGTCATAGAGTGACACAGTGTGGAAACAGGCCCTTCGGCCCAACTTGCCCACACCGGCCAACATGTCCCAGCTACACTAGTCCCACCTGCCCGCGTTTGATCTATATCCCTCCAAACCTGTCCTATCCATGTACCATGTATCTGTTGAGAAAAGTAAACAGGGATTTGGCCGGACTGACCTATGAGCGCCCATTCCAGACGCCAGTGCTTTAAAGACCATTCAATATCTGACTCACGGCAAGGGGAAGGGTGCCATTATGTTACATTCGTAATAGAGTCCCGTGTCTTGCGCGAAAGGAACAAGTGACAAAGAAACCAGAGATAATCATAAATATGTTGCTGAATAGTTCATTTTAAAGCGGGCAAAATTGCCAGCGTCTAGTGATAATAGAGCAAACCCCTTAAACCCAACCAGCCCGATACTAATGTTCATCACTTCTTAGACAGAGGATCCTTAAACTTAAGAGTAAATTGGAGTAAGAATGAAAAAAATAATCAGGCTGCAGGTGAACTGGCAGCAAAATAACCCAGACATAAGGGCAGGAAGGAGTCTTGTTGCTGCAGCTGGTTCAATCGGGAATTTTGCTTTGTAAATGTGACCACCTTATCTAATGAAAGGGAGAGCAAAAAAACACACAAGTAGTGATCAAATGCAGAGCATGTCGTGACAACTGTGTCTCCTGTCAGGCTGCTGCTGGGCTCTGTAGTGTCCAGGATTATCTGTAGTCTTTTGTGGAGTGTTAAAGCTAAATTATGTTGACTGGGTAGCTGGAATCTATTGTTCCTGCGATCTGCTTCGCTTGCTTGTGGTTTGGACAAGGTCTGCTAGCCCAGGCACGGGGTATGTTTGCACCTTCCTGTGCACTTGGACCTTTTCTATTGGGAACCCCATTCAAATTCTGATTCAATTTACTCAATTTGTTATCCACTTTTATTTTTGGCAGTACTATAATAGACTGCTAATTGGTTTCTTGCAGTTGTAAGCATCTTCGCACAGCGGGATACCTCATTGAATTTTCTCTTTAGCTATTGATTCTGATTTTAACTCAGAGAGATCCAGCCTGGAAACAGCCCCTTCAGCCCACTCAGTTTATGCTGACCACCAAACACCCATTTACACTAAATTGACACAAATCTCATTTTCTATTCTCCTCATATTCCCATCAAATCCTCAAAATTTCATCTCTCACCAACACACTTGAAGGAAACCAGAGTGCCCAGGGAATCGCACACAGTCACAGGGAGAATATGCAAACTCCACAGACAGTACCGGAGGTGGGGATTGAACCTGGGACTACCAGCAGTGTCATGGATTTAGGGAGAATGTTTGGAAGGAACAGAAAGTTGATCTATATTGGGACTTAGTGCTGGAGGCTTGTACACACAAACACTGCAAACCATGCTGGCTATTCAAACATGTTGGGCATCACAGTGGTGCCAGCATTTATCCTGGAAGACATGTGGACCGAGGCAAAGAGCTCCTTCAAACCACTTTATTGTGAAAGCATGGCACTAATCCAGTCCTCATACATACAATTGCTTAGAAATTTATAACGCTTCATTTTTCAGCTCTGTTTGATTGTGAATAGGAAGATTGTTTGGCATGAAATGCAATTCAAACTGTTTTCAGGTTATTTGGGATCTGGAAATTCAAGCTGTTGTGGGTGCAAGTCACACTTTTGTCTACTATTGCAATTTGTGTTTGTAGGGCACAGAGGCTAACGTGTGATCCCTTTGGAAACTTTTACGGGAATTTGGTCCATATTGTCCTGGGAGGGTGATCAGTCAGAGGAGGAATGGGCATGTAGCTTCCTCTTAAGGCTGAATACACTGCAGCTTCCAAATCTCTTTTGGCTCCTCTCACATATTTCAAGTTAAAGGTGTACTCACGGGCATCGCATGGGCTCCGGCTATACCTGCCTTTATGTTGGTTACTTGGACAGTCCTTGTTCCACTGGCACCATCCCAACTCTTTCTTCACTACATCGATGACTGCATCGTGATGCAGATCTGTGCAGAACTCGTTGATTTCATTAACTTTACCAGTAACTTCCACCCTGCCCTCAAATTCACTTGGACTATCTCATGGTTCAAGGTTTTAAGGTCAGTTTATTGCCACGTGTACCAATTAAGGTACAGTGAAATTCGAATTACCATACAGCCATACTAAAAAAAAGCATCAAGACACACAACTACATAAAAGTTAACATAAACATCCACCACAGCGGATTCCCCACATTCCTCACTGTGATGGAAGGCAATGAAGTCCAAACCTCTTCCTCTTTTATTCTCCGGGGCAGTTGAACCATTCACAGTAGGAGCGATCGAAGCTCCCCCAGCCGGCGGTCGAAGCCCCCGCGTGGGGGCAATTGAAGCTCCCGTGTCCGGGCGGTCGAAGCTTGGAGTTCCCAAAGTCGGTCTCTAACCAGAGACCATGAGCTCCGTGATGTTAAAGTCCACAGGCTCCTGCGGTTGGAGCCCCAAAGTCGATCCCTGACAGGGATTGCGAGCTCCGTGATGTTAAGTCCCGTCGGCTCCTGCTGTGGAGTTCACGAAGTCAGTCTCCAGGAGAGGCCGCCAACTCCTCGATGTTAGGCCGCAGTGCAGACGGAGATACGATTTGGAAAAAAAAATCGCATCTCCATCGAGGTAAGAGATTAGAAAATGTTTCCCCCACTACCCCCCCCCCCCCCACATAAAACAAGCTAAAGAATACTAAATTCATACATTTAACACATACAAACAAACAACAAAGAAGGAAGGAACAGATTGTTGGCGAGGGAGCCATTGCTGGCGCCACCTGGTGGTCTGAAACATCTCTCTGCTTTCTTGATCCATGTCTTCATCACAATGGATAGACTATCGACTGACGTCTACTACATACCCACCAACTCCTACAGTTATCCGGACCAAACCTCCCCCCACCCTGCCTCTTGCAAAGACACTCTCCCCTACTCTCAATTTCCCCATCTATGCCACATATGCTCCTAAGATGAGGCTTTCCATTCTAGGACATCTGAGAGGTCCTCTTCCTTTAATAAATGTGGTTTCCCCCCTGCTGCCATAGTGGGACCCCTCGCCGTGAGTCCTCTGTGTCCTGTTCTGTTCTCGCTCCCCCACCCCCCAGGTGGAACAATGATAGAATTCCCCAGATCCTCACCCTTCACCCCACCAACATCGGCTTCCAACACATCATTCTCCAACATCACTGTCACCTCCAACGTGAACCCACCAGCGGTCACATCTTCCCATCCCCAGCCCTTCTTCTGCAGGGACCGCATCCTCCTCATATCGTTAGTTCACATCGCTTCCCTCCCTTATATCCATCCAGGGATTCCAGCAGACCCGAAATATCATCCATCCATATTCTCCGGAGGTGCTGCCTGACTCGCTGAGTTACTCCAGCACTTGGTGTCTTCATTTTATCCTGTAGATTCCAACTCACTGTTGAAGATGGCTGGAAGAGTTGGGGTGGGGGGGGGGGGGGGTAGTTTGACTACAAATCCACAATGACCTCTCTCCCTAGTTTCAGAGACATATATTGGCCTCCGATCCACCAATAGCACCTCCTAATCTCTGCAACCTCTCCCAGTCCTATGTGTTGTCTCCACCATTACATGTGCACCTTCACCCCCAAAGGTCCTGAACTCCGGAACTGCATCAGCACACTTAAGACATTCACTACAAACCACCCATTTGACCACCAGTCATAAAATCTCAAGTGGTTTATTATCACACCTGTGCGTAACAAGGCACCTGAAGCACATGGCATAACATGTTGCTGGATAACTCAGTGATTCATGATGCTGCCCGACCTGATGAGTTCCTCCAGCACTTCCTGTTTTGCTCAAGATTCCAGCATCTGCAATTCCATGTGTCTCCAGCATATTTTACTATCTCAACAGCACAATATAAATGCAATTTATCGTAGAATATCAGTAATGAATGGTAAAGTAAGTCCAGTTCCCTCCTTGGACAATGGTAAGGATTCCAAATGAACAGGAAAGGAGACACACATGCAACACGCACACATGCACATACACCGATCAGCCAAAACATTATGACCACTGACAGGCGAAGTGAATAACATTAATTATCTTGTTACAATGGCACCTGTCAAGGAGTGGGATATATTAGGCAGCAAGTGAACAGTCAGTTCTTGAATTGATGTGTTGGATGCAGGAGAAATGGGCAAGAATAAAGACCTGAGCGACTTTGACAAGGGCCAAATTGTTATGGGCAGACGGCAAGGCTTGTGGGGTGTTTCCGGTCAGCAGTGGTGAGTACCTACTGACAGTGGTCCGAGGAGGGACAAACCACAAACTGGCAACAGGGTGTTCGGCGCCCAAGGCTCATCAATGCGCGAAGGCAACGAAGGCTATCCCGTCTGGTCCGAACCGACAGAAGGTCTATTATGGCACAAGTCACAGAAAATTTTAATGGTGGTCACGGGAGGAATGTGTCACAATACACAGTGCATCGCACCCTGCTGCGTATGAGGATGTAGACGGAGGACCAACAGCATATTAGGTAGGTGGTCATAATGTTTCGGCTGAACGGTGTATTTCGGAACAGCATTATGATGGCAGATACCATAACCCTTCAAATTAATGTTTTCAGCAAAACACAGGCAATGGTTTACCTTTAATTATTTGCAATCTAGTCTTTACAATGCTGGTCGCAGTGTGCATGCACCTCTTTTGTATGTGCACATTACAAATTCACTGCCCTCTTGTTATTCAAACTTCACAGCCCAGTAGTAGCTAATTCGGCCTAGGGTCTCTGCGTCATTCTAATTAATCCCACAGCTCCTGCCCTGTTGCCATAGTTCTGCATGCTTTTCCTTTGCATATATACAATTAATTTAAATATTTATCTCTTGAACATAATCACCAAATCAGATCATCTGGTAATTGCTGTGTTGCTTGTGGGAGCTTGCTGTGTTGAAATTGGTGTCCTTTTCCTGCATTACAATGGTAGCTCCATTATAACTTCCTTGGCTGTCAAACAGTTTGTAACCGAAGAATTTTGACTATTTCTTCTTCCTTTAAGGGGTTTTGATGGATAAATCTATTTTTTTTAAAAATTACCCTAGATTCTGTATCCACCACCCTTGGAGGAAGAGTATTTTGATCTTGATCATCACGGTACCAGTGACCAATAGGTTACTGAATTGTTTCAAACCCTACTTACATGGAATGGTTCATCTCATGAGTCAGTGGCTGTGCTCTATTCACTGGTATATACAACAAAAGGACTAGCCGTTTGAAAGAAAGAAAGGTTTGCAATTGAAAGCAATTTTCACGGTCTCAGGTTGTTCCAAAGCACTTTGCACCCAATCAAGATATAGTCTGTGTTATCAAATAGGATCAGTGACAGGTAATTTGGATGCAAGAGATCCTATATACCACTTCATCATCTCCTCAGGCAGTTTCTTAGCTTGAAAATATCTTGTCTCCATTCGCTTGTGAGGAGTAGAGGATGCCCACGTGGGAATCTTTTAAGGTGGGCAAGTGTCACTCTGGCTACCAAGTGGACCTACCAGAGACAAGACTTACCAAGGGCAAGAAGGTCCAGGACAACTCGAGGGCCAGCTGTACTCGATTTTAGCATAGACGGACGGACACACACACACACACATGAATTTTCCCCACGCCATCTTACTGTGCCTCCATTCCTCATCACCCCAACTCTGATCCCCGCCTTCAGTTCATCCCCCTCCCTCGACTCCCACCCCCTTTCTTTTGGACTGGGGGGGGGGGGGGGGGGGGGGGAGGGTCATAAGGAGAGACCAGAGAGGCTAGGACTTTATTCGCTGGAGAGGATAGGGCAAAAGGGAGACCTTATATAGATTTATTAAATGAGGAGGGACATAGATAAGGTAGATGGTCATTGTCCTTTCCCCAGGGTGTGAGTCTCAAACTAGAAGGTATAAGTTTGAGGTGAAGGGAAGGATTTAAAAGGAACCTGAGAGGCAACATTTTCACATAGAGGGTGATAGATATATGGAACAAGCTGCCAGAGGAAGTGGTAGCAGCAGGTACAATTAGGATATTTAAAAGACACTTGAGCAGGAACTTGAAGAGGAATGGTTTGGAGTGATATGGGCCCAGCTCTGGCAAGTGGGACTAGCTTGGATTGGCAGCGGGTCAGTGTGGATGGTTGGGCTGAAGGGTGTGTTCTGTGCTGTGCAGCCCTATGACTTTATGACCTTCCTCGTTTGATTTCTCACCAGTCCCCACTCCTCTCCTCCAATCTCTCCACAGCTCACAACAGCTTGCTCCCAGCCAGATTATGAGCATTGTCTGCCTATACCTCCATGACTGCCCCACCATCCCCTTCCACCCTGGTTACCCATAGCCAGTTGTCCAGCCCCCGCCCCAAACCACTCAGAAAACCCACGGAGCCCCACCCATGTTGTCCTGATGGTGTCCTGGCCTGCTGTGGGTGGGTGGCTGGGGACAGATGCACTGTCTCCTGAATCCATTGTATCTCACACAGCAACCAACATCTCTCTGGAGCAGGTAGCCCCACGGATAGCACTGTGAGAGCAACCGAAGGGGATGTACGGAGTACATTTTTGTGCACAGAGAGCAGTGGGTGCCTGGAACGTGCTACCAGGTCTGATGGTGGAGCCTGGTACAATAGTAGATGCTTTCAGATAGGTGCATGGATATGGAGCAGGTGCTGGCAGATGAGATCAGTTTAACTTGGAATCATGTGTGGCATGGAGAAGGTGGGCTGAAGGGCCTGTTCCAATGTGCTGTTATATATTAACCAGTATTCTGCCACCTGGCATTGTTTATTTTAGTTTTTAGAGATACAGCATGGAACCAGGCCCTTCGACCCATCGAGTCCATGCCAACCAGCAATCTGCGTACACTCGCACTATCCTGCACACTCGGGACAATTTACAATTTTTAACCAAAGCCAAATAATCTACAAACCTGTACGTCTTGATTGGACTGGCATGGGCATTGAATAAATATTGGTTAGGGCACCAAGGAATTCTCTCCCACTTTCCCTCAAATAACCGTGGGATCTTTCATTCAATGGAGGGGTCAGAGGGACCTCAATTTAATGTCTCATTCAAAAGCCTTCAACCATGCAACACCTGGAAGCTGGCCAGGATAGCTTATCTCTCTGGGCAGAGGGTGGTGGTCAACTATGAAGTACAGCTTCTGATTCATGACATCTGGGTTCACTGACACTCTGTACTTTATCTTTACTTCATGATTTGTTTTTCAAATCAATAGAAAACATTGGCAGTGATTATCTTAAACACAGGCGAAGGGGAGAGGAGGGGTGTTCAATCAAACCATGTAGAAGCAGTGGGATTGGGATTGAAAAGCTATCATCCTAGATTAATATTCCAAACCTTATCAGTGTACAATAAATGCCATTACTTGTAGTTTGATCAGTGAAATGAAAGCCAATATAAAAGGGCATGAAGAGGTAGTAGTTTAAAGTGCATTTCACTGGTGATAGGAAATCAGCCTCTGTAGAGTCCACACTGGACTATATTTTAAGCAGTATGACAGAATTCCAACCTCTTTAACATGTTGGCCTTTGTTGTGAGAACATTTGGCAATATTTTGCTGCAAATGTGGCCGGCACATGGAGTATTGCCTACGGATTCCTTTGCCCAAGGAAGGATATATGTGTGGCAGAGGGAATACAGGTTCTGAGAGGTCCAGTTTGTCACATGAGGAGTGATTGTATTGCCCAGCAATCAGCACTTTTGGTGGTCTTAGAATAGAGACAAGAATAATGTTTCCCTAGGCCGTAAAGTCGTGAATCAGGAATCAAAGTCTCAAAGTAAAGGATTGGCCAGTCAGGGCAGAGATGAGATGTAATTGAGAGGAGAGGGCATGGATCTTTATAATACTTTTTCCCAAGAGTACGGTGGAAGCTCTATCATTAAGAAAGAGATTCATAGATTGTTGTGTAAATAACTGCAGATGCTGGTACAAATCGAAGGTATCACAAAATGCTGGAGTAACTCAGCAGGTCAGGCAGCATCTAGGAGAGAAAGAATGGGTGACGTTTCGGGTCGAGACCCTTCTTCATAGATTGTTGGATATTAAGGAAATCATGTATTTAGGGTTAGTGCAGGAAGGTAATGCTGAGGAAAATAATGTCAGTAGTGATCTTATTGAATGGTGGAGCAGGCATAAAGTGCTGAATAGTCTGCTCCTGATTCCATTTCATTATAGGGCACCCCTAGGACATTCACACTACCAAGTGGAGGGTCTGTCACTCCCATCTGTAAGGTTATTCCCCGGCACACCAGTTAATCTTACACAGATGTGAGATTGTGATAATTGGATGTCGGCATTTCAACATAATCTGCACCCCTTCTGATGTGGTCCACCTCCCTGTGCCTTCTATGGTTGCCAAACTGCATTACGTTTGGCAGAGTGTGTGGTCTCTCTGATTTCTAGCTGTTGGTCAGCAGTATTATCAACTCTGAGGCAAGAGTTTGTGGGTTTGAAGGCTTGCATACCAAATCCACTCTCAATGCAGTTCTGCACATTCAGAGTGGTGCTTTAGATTAGATGTTAATTAAAGTTGACTGTCCCTTTAGCTGGATATAAACAATCCTCTGTAAGGTAGTCCTTCCCATGAACATGGCTAACATTTATCCCCCAAATATGACGATATGTAGTCATCCAACAGTTTTACTGTGGAGACAGCTCACATCCACAAAACAAATGGAGAATCTCTCACAAGGTCTAAATGCCTGTTTTTTAAGGCTCCACACAGTGATCCAGGCTACATGAACAGTCACC
This sequence comes from Rhinoraja longicauda, assembly GCF_053455715.1. Classification (NCBI taxonomy): domain Eukaryota; kingdom Metazoa; phylum Chordata; class Chondrichthyes; order Rajiformes; family Arhynchobatidae; genus Rhinoraja; species Rhinoraja longicauda. The sequence goes on from NC_135960.1 coordinate 36,253,192, forward strand.
ACAGCCTATCAATTTTGAAGTAATGGAGTTTATTGCAGCAACTGCAATATTTTCTATGGTATTTCCATGTTGTGCTCCTAAAATACTGCTCCGAAATAACATCTCTAAAGAGATAACAACCCAGACCATGTGGAGTGGTGCAATGACTTGTATTTAAGATGAACACTTCATTCCTGTTTATTTAATACTTGCCCTCCTTGGAGTCTATCGCACAAAACGTCTTCATGAATAATGTAAAATATTCAGAATAACAAATGTAAATAATTCTAAATATTTCCAGCTAAATACGGGTTTGTTACAAGTCTATTTATACCTAGACAATTTCTAGGCTCATAATTCTAACCAGCAATTTGTACAAAGCGCATGAACATGTCACAGTTCTCAAAATGAGGATATTAAAAAAAGTTTGACGATCACCCCTTCATGGTCATTTTATATAGTTTAAAACTTTGTATGTATTATATTTTGCAAAAGTCTTGAGATTTTATAAAGAGAAATGGAAAGTAGATATTTATGAAAATCATTTCTGTCTTCTATTTTTTGTTCTTGTTGTTTGTTTTAGGGGGAAAATAAAGTTGGAGTTGATCAAAGTTTGATCAATATTCCAGTGTCTTCTTTCCTTTGTCTTATTTACTCTCTGAACAAGTTATTCATTTATCGGTGAAAGCAATAAAAGTGTGAGGATTAGATATTCCCCTGGTAAAGGTGAGGGCTGCAGTCTGTGGAAGAATTTTGCAGAAACATCAAACACACTGCTGTGCTGGGGACCTATTCATTGTCAGATGTTGTCATCGCTAGATGGTTTCCATCTCTTGATGGTTCAGATAGCACAAAATCTCCAAATGTTACAATCAGTGCAGTAATGAGCAGTTGTTCCTTTTTGGATGACTTTTAAACACAGGTGAATGAAGAAGAATGGAGGTGTGGAAGGGTTGTGGGGGGGGGGGGGGGGGGAAGTAGAAGGATTGTTCCCACTTTTTTAATCAGTATCTGAAACACATGGCGATTGGTACATTGCTGCTTTTGGAATCTTGCCGTGCTCAGGTTGCCTGCGACAGTTACCATGACTAGCACTTATTAATGAGTCGGATCACCTGAGGCTGTGAACAAACAACTTCATTCACTGCTGTAGTACACCATGCAGTTTAAGATACCTGTCATAGAGTCATAGAACTGGTCATAGAACTGTACGGCGATAGAAACAGGCCGTCTGGCCCACCTTGTCCATGACGACCAAATAGGCATGCTGACCAATCTGACCAATATCCCTCTAAACATGTCCTATCCCTATATCTGCTTTTAAAAGTCATAATTGTATGTGCTCCTCAGCTTCCTCTGGCAGGTCATTCCAAATATGAACTACCTGCAGAGTGGTAAAGTTGTGGCAGATCCCCTCTTAATTATCTCCCCTCTCACAAGCCTTTGCGCACTATTATTTGAAGCCTCTAGCCAGGGAAAAGTACTGTGACTTTATCCGTGGCCCTCTTGATCTAGTGCACCTCAATAAGATTACCCCTCCACCACCTATGCTCCAAAGGAAAATGTCCCTGCCTGTCCAACCCCTCCCTATAAATCCAGCCTAAACCCAGGTAACATCCTGGTGAATCTCTTTTGCACCTTTTCCAACTTAATGGCATCCTTCATACAGCTAGACATCCAGAACTGTGCAAAATACTCCGTGTGGTCTCACCAATGACTTGCACATCTGCATCGCAATGTCCCAACTATTCTACTCAATACCCTTCCCAATGAAGGGAAGTGTACTTGACCTTCTTTGTCACTTTATTCACCTGACTCACCACTTTTAGAGAACCATGCACGAGTAGTCCCAGATCTCTCTGTTCTGCAACACTCTCCAGGGCTTTACCAGCATTGGTTTGACCCACGTTAAAATCACAGTGGAACACAGAGGAAGTAGGTGCTGTTATGTGGAAGGGAGAGGTCAGAGCAACAAGTTTACTTTTAGGACATGCAGTTAGTTTAGTCTTAGTTTATTGTCTCTCATCTTTTAAAATTTGCCTTTCTATTTTTCCTACCGAAGTGAATGAAGTCACATTTTTAGCAAGACCCTGGTACCCATGCTCGCTTTCACAAATCTGGGCCCATGATCCTGTGCTTCTACTCACTGGGAACACAGATCCCGCTCGCCATTGACCTCTTTGGTTCAAGTCAGAAAGGGAAACTGAGTTAATGTTTTGGGTCAGAAGCCCTTCATCAGAACCTGAAATGTAAACTCTGTTTCTTGCTTCATAGATGCTGCCTGACCTGCTTCCAGTAGGCAGATATTGTGTTTAAATTGGCATCATGGTCAGCAGACATAGTGGACCAAAGTGCTTGTTTCTGCACTGTACTGTTCCTCTGTCGTCCCTGTCATGATTTTTTAAATTAATCAAACTGGTGCTAACTTTCTTTCATTGGTGCATCCTTTTCTAGATGCCACTTAATTCTGCCCCAAAGCATTTGCCCTACAATTTTCCCTGCCGCAGTCGGTGTCAGGTTTATTCCTCTCCTCTCTTGAGATGGAGAGGGGGTTTATCATCTGCCATCGTCAGTCCACCCGCAACATCCCCATGTCATAAGATAATGGTGGGGTGCCTCTAAAATTGGATTTGCCACCTGTTCTCCACTAAGTAAACTGGTTTTGTATCAGTTTCATCCACCTTTTCGACCTTGGTAAGTGAAGTAATTGATATTAATTTATTTTTATTTTATCTAATATTGTTACTGTCTCCTCTTCAACTGTAATATTGGCATCATCCAATTTATTGAAAACAGATGCAAAGCAAGTAGTCTTTGATTAAAGAGAAATTTGAAAAATAATGGAAGGGACTCGACAGGGTAGATGGTTGATGTCATGTATAAGGTCAGAGATACACTACGGAAACATACACTTTATCCACCAAGTCTATGCCAACAATGAATCACACATTTGCGCTAATCCTACATTAATCCCATTTTTTAATTCTCCCCACATTCTCATCAACTCCCCTTAGAATCTAGCACTTACCCATATGCTTGGGGCAATTTACAGTGGCCAATTAATCTACCAACCTGCACGTCTTCGGGACGTAGGAAAAAACTGGAGCACCCAGAGAAAACTCACATGGAGAGCATGCAAACCCCAGACAGATAGCACGGGGGATCAGGATTGAACCCAGGTCTCTGGAGCTGTGTGGAAGCAACTTTACTCATTGCACCACTCAGCCACACTACAATGTATGGAGTTGCAGAAGAAGACTTTCCCTATATGTGTAGAAGGGAACTGCAGATGCTGGTTTAAACCGAAAATAGACACAAAAAGTTGGAGTAACTCAGCCGCAGGCAGTATCTCCGAAGAAGGGTCTCGACCCGAAAGTCACCGATTCCTTCTCTCCAGAGATGCTACCTGTCCTGCTGAGTTACTCCAGCTTTTTGTATCTACTTTCCCTATTTATCCAATTATGATTTCCTTGCAGGGTAAGAGGTGGAGCATGTGTATAGGATCTGGAGAAGATGGGATTACTCTTTGTGTGACTCTGTACATGAAATCAATTTCCAGGGCTGGAAGGTGAAGAGAAGACATAAATGAGGTTTCAAAATTATAAAGTTCAAGAGAGTAAATAGGGGGATAAATTCTAAGCAGAAAGATCAATAACCAAAACCAACTCTAAAATAAATAGCAAAAACAAGGGGAAGATAGGAATTTTGTAAAGCTGAAGCAAGTAAGAATTTCATTGTTCTAGTTCATATGATAGTCTCGACTATTAAATTCTGCTTTGGAGTTAATGTGAATGTTTGAAAAAATAGTCAAAGCAGATCCAACATTAAATTTTAAAGGGAAATGTAACTTTTGCTTAAAAGGCAGCAATGTATAAAATGCAAGACTGTGGAACAATTCTGACATTTTACAGAGTCACAGACATGATGGGCGGAAAGGCCTCCATTGGTACTGTATTGTTCCCCAAACAGCAATAGGAGCTGGACCTTCTGGTCTGCAGTAGGTTTGTGCAAACAGTGCATAGTGTGAGAACGTCAGTAGCCTCATTCACTCAGGACTGCCAAGTGCATTTTATCAACAGCCCAGAACACAAGGAATTCTTGCCTCCTCGCCATTTCTCGAAACGCTTGCCTTGCAATGCAAAGGCTGCCAAGTTGAATACGTCAGCACAATAAGATTGAAAGGACCTGAGAATGGTACTTTCTTTTGTTGCTCAAATATTTCTTCTTTTGTACAGCAGCAATGATTGACAACTAAATATTTGCTTTGCAGACCCTCCCATCTGCTTTGTTCGACTCTACCTAGGAAGAGAACATTAATCTTCCAAACCGTTCTAATGGTTGCACAGAGTAAACTCCAAAACTGCCGGACACACTGTCTCAGCTTGGCTCAAAATGTAGATCAAAGACTTGCATTTACATGAAACTAATCATTGTGATGTTCCGTGGCTAATTAAGCACCTTAGAAGTCCATCTCTGTTTATTTAAATTTAGGAAATGTGGCAGCCAATTTGCACAGCATGGATTTAAGAATAACACCAATAACCAGATCATCACCTGCTTTAGTGATGATCTGGACGTAAATTATGGCCAAGATATCCAAAAGAATGTCTCATTCTTCTACGATCAACCAGTGGAACGTTTGTCGTTTGTTTGCATAAAGTCTCTACTGACAGGTGACTCTGCCAACAGGGCAACACCACAGTCTCAGCCCGTTTGACGTGCTCACATTTAGTGAGGAGTTTCAACTCAACCAGTTACATTGGCTCAGAGGGGAGAGCTCTCTGTAGCAGAGGAAAAGCTGACACCTGACTGCTATGTTGAAGAGCCAATTCATCACAGTTAGGCAGCATTAAACATTAGCATTCAATTATTTCAGCTTTTGCACGATGAATTTAAATTATTATATTGTTTGCATTCCATTCACATTTCTTGCATTATAGGAGCCAAACCAGAGGAAATATTCCATGGGTTGTGAAAACCTTTGGGATGCATAGACATATGAGATGCAACATCACTGCTGGACTCTTTTGTTCTTTCTAGATTTGGTCATGTTTGATGTGCCCAACAAATATAAAGTCTAATTTCCACCGTCACTCACTCATTATCATATAAAGCAAACTCTATGTGAATAAGGTAAGCTCTTTACAGAGAGAGTGGTAGGTGCCTGGAAGGCACTGTCAAAGATGGTGATGGAGGCAGATACCATAATGGCATTTAAGAGGCTTTTAGATAGCACATGAATGTACAGCAAATGGGGGGATATGGATCATGTGCAGGCAGGGGAGATTAGTTTAGCATAGCATCATATTTGGCATGGACAGTGTGAGCTGAAGGGCCTGTTCTCTTCTGTTCCATACCATAGCCAACTGAAAAAATAAACATCAGTCGTGGAACCTCTACCTTCTGTTTCAATGTTCACAAGCAATTTGGATCTTTGCAGGCTTAGAAAGTGCTGTTTAAATTGTGGTGTGACGACTTGTAGAATGAGAATTTAATAGGAGTGGGAGTAGATCATTCAGCCCTTTTGAACTTGCTCTGCTATTCAATAAGATCATAGCTGATCTTTTACTTCAGCCATACTTTCCTGCACCATCCCATACCCCACAATTCCATGGCTCTTGGAACTAGATGGAAAAAAACATTGCATTACATAGGTTTCAGTAACCACAAAATATAGAATGATTTTATTTGAAAATTTTTTTGTTCAATGAATCCCACGAGGATTTTTAAAACATATAGGAGTCTTAGAGTCATAGGTATGTATACATCATGGATACAAGCCCGCCAGCCCACCGAGTCTGTACAACCATCAATCAGGTGTTTACACTAATCCTATATTATTCATATTTTTTAATTCTTTCCACATTCCCAACAACTCCTCCCAGATACTACCATTCTCCTACAAACCGAAAGCAATTCACAGCGACAAATTGACCACCCAGTCAACATGTCTGAGATGAGAGAGGAAACCAAAAGTTCCAGTGGAAACCACATGGTCACAGGGAGCACGTACAAACTCCACACAGACAGTACCCGAGATTAAGGTTGAACCCGGATCTCTCGAGCTGTGAGGCAGCGGCGTTAACAGCTGTGCTACTGTGCTTCCCTTCTTGTGAGAATAAACACGAATGCGCCAGACTAGGACACATAAATCGGGTAGTTCTGCTATAATAGCGTTCCTAAGAATCCTTGTGTTATAGAAAACTGCGTTATAAAAACAACTATGTCAATTGCAAAAGTGGGGTTATGAGCCAGAGAATTCAGAATTTAGATAATAATGATTTTTTCTGCAGGATTTTTAAAGACTTCCAGTAACAAATACTAAACTCTGCATGTCATTGTTTAATTGAGTATAATTGCACGTGTCAATCAAAACGATTGCAGTCAATTTCAATAGCCTCCCTTTCTGATTAGTGCAAGGTTACATGAAATGAGGTTTTTCTTCCAACACTGATCCCCCCCCCCCCCCCCCCAGATATTTTATTTTTATGCTTGTCAATCTCCAAGGTAACCTTTAAGTGTTTTTTTCTCGTTCCCAATTGAAATCACCTTATAACCAATTTGGCCCGCTATTGCATTTTGTGTTGCATTTTGCATGGCATCCAGAACAGTTTCTGAAACCAAATGGCCAGACTGGAAGAAATTCAGTAGCAAACCAGATTCCACTCATAACCTGACAGAAAGATCAGTATACCGCCCAAAATCTAAAACCAATCGCAGAATTTGAAGGAATGACACACAAGGTGAACTCCTTAAACTGGGTGGAGCTGTTTGTGAAACTATAGAATAACAGTGGGAGGTACCCAAATATCCAGTACAATATAAAACCAATTATTATCAGATGTTAATCCAGCAAACAAGCCCAAAGTCCAGCAATGGACTCATTGTCTGAAACTTTGCCTTGGGATTTTTGTAAATGGCCTCGGCCAACAGGACATTTCACTGCATAGTGCAGCATTGCAGGGGCACAGAAAACCACAGCAGCCAAGTGCTAAACCTTTGATACATGCGACCTTTGCGTTCACCCCCAGAAAGGGTAGTATTTGACTCGACAAGACACCCAAAAATGTAGGCATTCATTCAGGGCACTCATTCCTCTCCGGACAGACAGGCAGCACAGTGGTGCAGCTGGTAGAGCTGCCACTCACAGTGCCAAACATCCGGTTTCCATCCCGACCTCAGGTTCAGCCTGTGTGGAGTTTGCACGTTCTCCCTGTGATCATGTGGGTTTCTTCTTGGTGCTCCAGTTTCCTCTTGCATCCCAATGACGTGCGGGTTTGTAGATTAATTGGCCTCTGTGAATCGTTCCTAGAGCATAGGGAGTGGATGAGAAAGTGGAATAACATATAATTAGTGTAAACGGATGATGGATGGCCAACCTGGACTTGGTGAACCGAATAGCCTGTTTTCATGCTGTACTTCTAAACGAAACCACCCCTCGGCAACATAGTCAGAAGTGCTCTTTACCAGCACTGTTCCTCAGAAACCTGTTTCTCCAGCCCTCGACACCCCTTTCCATCCTTATACCATTCACTCATTCCTTCAGCTGTGGGGGAACTGGTGTATTTTGGTGTGACCTTTAAGGACTGCTAGCTGAGGTCAGAGCTGTGAGAAAGATACTGCTGGAAATACAACTCTCAACACCCACTGTTCCTGACAAAGAGGCAGTCCATCAGGCACCTGACACCAACAAATTTCCCTTTTCTTTCAAAGAGACTTTAGAAGCAGTAAGAGCTAATGTTATTTCAACACCAATAAAAAGATGCAGATGGATTGCTAAGGTCATTTAATGATGTTAAAAGATAAACCTTAGACGAGCAACATGCAAGTTGTTTTCTGGAGATATCCAAGGTACAGCTCTTCATGATGAATGGTATCTCTTGGTATGCAGCAAAATATTCTGGCAAGCACAGGATTTTGGTGGGGCTGGTCTCGTGGATTTTCCAGATTTTTGTACGTTCTCCCCGTGACCTGCGTGGGTTTTCTCCGAGATCTTCGGTTTCCTCCCACACTCCAAAGACGTACAGGTATGTAGGTTAATTGGCTGGGTAAATGTAAAAATTGTCCCTAGTGGGTGTAGGATAGTGTTAATGTACGGGGATCGCTGGGCGGCACGGACTTGGAGGGCCGAAAAGGCCTGTTTCCGGCTGTATATATATGATATGATATGATTAATATCTGAAACCACTTAATACACATTGTGTAGATATGACAAATTATTATAACAACATTTGCAGTAAAACTGGTTAGTTTACAGGAAGCATAGAAAATGGGGGCCTACTCATGAATGAATAGGATCTGGTGTTCCATTGAGTCGAGTGAGTATGCGGAAACCAGGGCCCCAGTGAGTAAAACTGGAGCGTGGGAATCAGCATTCTAGTGAGTTGGAAGCATTTGAACCAGGGTCCCAGTGAATGGAAAGAGTGTGGGAACCGGAGACCCGATGAGTGGGAATGGAGCATGGGAGCAGGGGTTCAGTAAGTGGGAATGGTATGCAAGAACAGGGGCCTGGATGAGTTGGAAGGGAGCATGGAAACCAGCGCCCTGGTGAGTTTATGGAATGCAGGAACAGGGGATTTGGCAAATGTTAGTGAATGTGGGAATCAATGTCCTAGTGATTCGGGACCATTTGAACTAGGGCCACAGTGAAAGGAATGGGAGTATGGCTAACATCACCCGGTAAGCTGGGATTTCCAGGTAGCTGGGATAGCAGATTATCTGGGTTTTAGTATTTGCAGGGACAGTGATGAGGTGGGAACTGGAAATTACGAAGAAAGACATCAAGCAACGGAATCATCCTACCAACAACTAGAGAGCAGGCCTGAGCTACTGTCTACCTCATAGGAGACCCTCGGACTATCTTTGATCGGACTTTACCTTTCACTAATTATTCACGTTATTCCCTTTATCATGTATTTGTACACTGTGGATGGCTTAATTGTAAAAATGTATTGTCATTCCGCTGACTGGTTAACATGCATCAAAATCTTTTAACTGTACCTCAGTACACGTGACAATAAACTAAAGTCAAACTCAACTCAACGATTGTTTCATCTGGAGCAAGAAGCTTAAAGTAGGAAAAGACAGCCAACAATGAACCCAAGAAGAGGATATCTCTAAATGGTAGCTAAATGGTAGGGATGATAAAGCAACCAAGAGATTAGGACTCCAGGACAAATCATTAAAAGTGAATAGATAGATATCAAATACAGGGGTTCAAAAATAATCAGGATAGCACAAGCGAAATTATGATTTTGCGCTTACTGCAGATTCAACATTAGGTCATTAGCACAATTTTACGGCTTGGACCTTGAAGAGCAAATGATGCCCTACTCACTTCCTGGCATAACAAGCCCCTCTCTCTCTCTCTCTCTCACACATCAAATATCTTTCTTTAATTGTTCAATATGTAGAGGGGGCAAAGAGGCTGCAGGGGAGCTCACAGAAGGACTGAGGCTAGTGTTATCTGGCCAGCAATGCATGAGAGTGGGGGAAATAGTGGGTGTGGTGGACTTCCTGAGAGTCAGCCTGCCCTTCCAGACAGCAGGCTTGTGGGAGCTCCTCCCAGGGCAAGATGAAGTTAGGTGTAGGCCACATTGTGAGAACATAACAACCTCTCCTGAGGACATCATTCCCACTCTCCTCACTCCCTTAATCACACTGAGTTATAAAAAGTGTTTTTGTAGTTAAACTACAGCCGCCATAAACTTATATTATCCATTTACAACTATCAATAGAACTTTAGCCCGAACTGTAACAGAAAATGCAGGAAATACTCAGCAGGTCAGGTAGCACCTGTAGAGAAAGAAACGGTTAATGTTTTAGGTCGAAGACCCTTCATCAAAACTGTCTCCTTTTTTCCAAAATTCAAGCATTTGCATTTTATTAAGTTAGCTGTACTTTGCGGCAATTTTATTTGTCTTCTCTACACCTTAGTTTCAATTACTTTTAATTCATCATGCAGTTTTATAAAAGCCTCGGTAATCAGATTATTGGTAAATTAATCTAATTGGGATTAGGACATAATGGGTAGTGAGTTGTCGTTAAAGTGCAGACTGCTAGAGTATATGGTCACTTCATGCTCTCCACTTGCGGAAGCATTTACTGTTACCAAGATCGATACCTTAATAGGAAAACAAAGCGAAACCCAGGTCCATGATGAGCTGGAAACACGAGACTGCAGATGCTGTAATCTTGAGCAAAATACAAAGTACTAGAGGAACTCGGCAGGTAGGGTACATCTATGGAGGAGAATAGACGGACAACATTTTGAAGAAGGGTCCCAACCCAAAACGCCGGCTGTCCATTTTCCGCCACAGAAGCTGTCTGACTCGCTGAGTTCATAAGATCATAAGTGATAGTAGAATTAGATCATTCGGCCCATCAAGTCTACTCCGCCATTCAATCATGGCTGATCTATCTCTCCCTCCTGGCCACATTCTCCTGCCTTCTCCCCATAACCTCTGACACGCGTACTAATTAAGAATCTATCTATCTCTGCCTTAAATATATCCACTGACTTTGCCCCCACAGCTTTCTGTTGCAAAGAATTCCACAGTTTCACCACTCTCTGACTAAAGAAATTCCTCCTCATCTCCTTCCTAAAAGAACGTCCTTTAATTCTGAGTCTATGACCTCTAGTCCTAGACTCTCCCACTCGTGGAAATATCCTCTCCACATCCACTCTATCCAAGCCTTTCACTATTCAACTCCAGCGAATATAGGCCCAGTGTCGTCAATTGCTCCAAAAGTCCCTCCAGTAGTTTGTTCTTTTGCTCAATGGTGAGTTAATTAAATGGCAAAGAGCAAGCAAGTTCCAGAAAACAATACTGCCTGTGCGTTGGAGTAGCTTGTACTAAAACCTTGTGCAATATATATCAGATTTGAACTCTGGCGAGGTGCAGATCGCCGGTCAGATACAGATCGTTTCGCAGGCAGCACCGTCCCATTGGACGAGGGAAGGGGCGTTCCCCTAAACATGACTTTAAAACAAGGCAGGCACCAGGACAATAAAATCAAACTGCAAATGCTAAAATATTGAGCAAAATACAAAATGCCGGAGGAATTCAGTGGGCCAGGCAGCAGCTGGGGAGGGAATGCACAGATAACATTTCGGGTCGGGACCCTTCTTCAGATCGACGACTAGTTACTTTAATAAATCAGGTTTATTAGTTCTCAAAGAAAAAGGTGTACCGACATAATAAGAGCAGACAGTATATGCAGTAAACCCTCGTTATAACAGACCAGGGTGTCTGTTATTGCCGATTGTCCGCTGTCACTGAGGAAGGTATCATTGTATAAATAGTAGAAACAACTGCAGTTGCTCATTAATACACAAAGTGCTGGAGTAACTCAGCAGGTCTCTGGAGAACAGCATCTCTGGAGAACATGGATAGGTGACGTTTCGGGACCATTCTTCAGACACTGGGCCTGGAATCCATGAGTTGCCGTCCCGTCCCGTCCGGCTGGCGAAGAGGCGAGGATCGGTGGAGCTCATGGTCACGGCCCCTGGGCAGCTGGAGTGCAGGTAAGGATCGGCAGCAGCAGCGGCGAGTGTGGCCTGGGCTCGCGGCGACAGCAGTAGGTCCGGCATGGAAGGGGCCAGAGGTGGGCAGCAGCGGCCAGAGGTGGGCAGCAGCGGCCAGAGGTGGGCAGCAGCGGCCAGAGGTGGGCAGCAGCGGCCAGAGGTGGGCAGCAGCGGCCAGAGGTGGGCAGCAGCGGCCAGAGGTGGGCAGCAGCGGCCAGAGGTGGGCAGCAGCGGCCAGAGGTGGGCAGCAGCGGCCAGAGGTGGGCAGCAGCGGCCAGAGGTGGGCAGCAGCGGCCAGAGGTGGGCAGCAGCGGCCAGAGGTGGGCAGCAGCGGCCAGAGGTGGGCAGCAGCGGCCAGAGGTGGGCAACAGCGGCCAGCTGGGGCCAGAGGTGGGCAGCCGGGGCTGGAAGCGGCCAGAGGTGGGTTGAGGGCAGCCGTCGGCAGGTCTATTCTCCATAACCAAATTCGGGTTATGGAGAGGTCCGTTAAAACAAGGGTTTCCTGCACAGAACTGTAGGGTTTCCCACCCCATTACCACCGGTGGAACGCAGACTTGAAAATGCTGGCAAAAGGGATGTAATGCTGAGGCTCTTTGAGGCTGCAGTCAGGCCACATTTGGAGTATTATGAACAATTTTGGCCACCATATCCGAGGGTGTGCTGACGTGCAGAGAAGAGGAGTCTTACAAGAATGATCCTAGGAATGAGTGGGTTAACTTATGAAGAGTGTTTGATGGCACTGGGCCTGTATTCGCCGTAGTTTAGAAGAATGAGAGGGACCTCGTTGAAAAGTACCGAATAGTGAAAGGCTTGGATAAAGTGGATGTGGAGAGGATGTTTCCACTGGTGGGAGTCTAGGGCTATTGGTCACAGCCTCAGAATTAAAGGACTTTCCTTTAGGAAGGAGATGAGAAGGGATTTCTTCAGTCAGTGGGTGATGAATTTGTGGAATTCTTTGCCACAAAAGGCTGTGGAGGCCAAATCAATGGATATTTTTAAAGTAGATAGATTATTGATTAGTACGGAGTCAGGGTTAAGGGGAGAAGGGTTAAGGGGAGAAGGGAGGAGAATGGGGTTGGGGGGGAGAGATAGATCAGCCATGATTGAATGGCGGAGTAGACTTGATGGCCAAATAGCCTAATTCTGCTCCTATCACGTTATACCGTGCTGCAAGTACACAGCTTGAGTGCCTTTTCCGACAAATCATGTTTTCTTGTGAAACCTGTGGGGTAGTTTTCACACACGGTTCGTTGCCTGCCTTATCTTGGGACAAGTTTGCCCCTATTTCTAGTACGTGATGGTTCATCAACGAATTCAGGTAGAAAACACCAGCGGCAGCTCTTCGCAAAGGATTCCCATGGCACCACTTGCTTGTTAGTTTAGTTTAGAAATACAGCATAAAAACAATCCTTTGTCACGCCGAGTCCACGTTGACCATTGATCACCCGTTAATTCTAGTTCTATATTACCCCACTTTCCCTACCCATTATCTGCAATTTACGGGGGCTTATAAACCAACAAACCCTCATAGGAGGAAACCGAAGCACCAAAGGGTCACAGGGAGAATGTGCAAACTCCACGCAGACAGCACTCCAGGTCAGTCTCTGGCACTGCGAGGCAGCGGATCTACCAGCTTCGCCACCACATTTGACAGGTTCCAAGATTTGACAACAGAAAACACCTTTCATGTTGTCATTGTTCTTAGCCTTGAACCTAGACAATTTGGGCGGTAAAACCATGAATGACTGGTTAACAGGAAATGAGGCATGTATTGAAGGAACCCTCCCAACTTGCAAGCCTGGTTAAGAACAGCTGGAATTTCAAACAAAAAATAAACTAATACATCCATTGAACATTTTGGGTTATGCAAAAACCCATATTTGAGGGCAGCCTATATTGTTGAGTATACTTGCCGATGCTACGCTAACACTTTAAAATTTACTTTTTTATGGGTTTATTATTGTCACTGTACCGAGATAGTGAAAAGCTTTTGTTTGGATGCTATCCAATCAAATCAAACTATACATGAGTATGATCACACCATACACCAGAATAGGTAGGGCAAAGAGATAAAATGTGGCAGGGCAGAATATAGTATTAAGGCATTATAGCATTAGAGTTAGAGAAAACAAAATACAAGGCCTGCAATGAGGTAGATTGAAAATCCAATACCTTTGCTTATGGGTGGACAGTTCAGCAGTCTGATAATAGCGGCAAGAAGCTGTTCTTCCATCTGGACGCATAACGGGAGAAGGAAAGGCCCGGAGTGAAAAAGGTCCTTGATTGTGTTAAAAAAGACACAGTGCTGAAGTAATTCAGCAGGTCAAACAGCATATCTGGAGACATGGATAGGTGACATTTCAGATTGAGACCCTTCTTCAACATAATCTTTGATTATGTTGGCTGCTTTCCTGAGGCACCATGAACTGCAGTGGATGTTGGGGGATGCTGGTTTGGGAGATGGACTGGGCTATATCCACAACTGTACGTTTTGTGCAGAATGGTACCAAAACCAAGCCGTGATGCATCCTAATAATAGCGGGATAGTATGCTCACACTAGTAGCTTTCCACGGTGCATCTGTAGAAGTTGGTCAGAGTCATTTGAGACATGCCAGACTTCCGTATTATTCTGGGGAAGTAGAGATATTGGTGCGCTTTTTTGGCCCTAGCTTCATTGTGGTCGGTCCACGACAAATTCACACCTAGAAACTCAAAAGCTCATGACCATCTCCACTTTGGCATCATTGATGCTGTTTGGGGCATATTCTTTACCTGGCTTCCTGAAGTCAATAGCTCGCTCCTTCATCTTGCTGACAATGAGGTTGTTCTCTTGACACCATGTTACTAAACTCTATCTCCTTCCGGTACTCAACATTGTTCCATTGTTCGAGATCTGGCCCACTACGGTGGTGTCATCTGCCAACTTGTAAATGGAGCAAAATTTGGTTGCTCAGTCACAAGTGTAAAGAAAGTATACTAAGGGGCTGGAAACACTTCTTTACAGGGCCTTTCCAGTTCCAGTTGAGAATTATTGTGGAGGATGTTTTGTGGACTACCCTCACAGAATGTGGTCTATGGGTCAGGACATCAAGGTTCCAGTGGCAGAGGGAGTGCTGACTCCTGGGTCCAGACCTATACTCAATAAATCGACAAATGCGTGCACAAAAATATTTGAAGCGTATAATTTCTTGAAATGTATAGTTCTAAACAGTGTGCACAAAAATATTTGAAGCGTATAATTTCTTGAAATGTATAGTTCTAAACAGTAACAAAATAACGTGATTTTGCATTAAATATCACCACATTCATGTTGACATTTAAAAGGATGCGATCCTTATAAATGAAGCTTCATTCAGTCAGCCGCAACCCTTGGGCAAATAACCATTTCAAATCATATAAATCAGGGCAAGTGCAGAAATACCTCTGCTAACATTGAGCATCACAAGAGAAATCAGGTGAATGCAATTCGTTAAAGAAACAAAGCAAAAAAATAAACATTTTTATTCTCAATTTATCTCCGTAATACTGATTTAGTCAATGGTGAATGTTTAAGCTGTTCACAGCTTTATCATACTATTCACCAACTACTACAGTAGATTTTATTAGTAGGGCAGTCTGGGGTATTACAAAATATATAACGTCCACAACCACTCCATTCGCAGCTATAAAACAAGATTGAATTATAAACTTCTTTAAAACTCTTTTATAAAATGTTTGCATTAGTTATAAACCATAAATTCATATATATTATTCTACCATTTTATATATATTATATATATACACGCACACATCCATAATGCATATATTATATTTGTTTAAAAATCGTACACCGGTACAGAAATTCTACTTTAAATGCAGAAATATAAATCAAGATTTCACAAGTCTTCTTGCGCCTTGCCATAAGCATCTCCCAAGAGAAATATCAGTCAGCTTTTTAAGTTTTTCCGTGAGAGTTTTAATTAGCTACAGTGGGAGGATGGGAAAATGAAAGACGGTTTGACTTGTGAGGAATCACATGAAAAATCCTCCAATACAAGTTGGCAATGAGATGCACAGTTTTTTTAAAGTGATGAAACGAGGAACCTTGGTAGCATGGCTGGGAGTGTCATTCTTGATGCAGGTAGCATCTGATTATGGCAGTTTATCAATAACATGTTAATTGTCCAAACAGATTGGGAAGACTTATACTGAAAATTCTAATTTTAGATTGCAAGAAATATTAAAATAAAGATGGAATAAAAGTATAACTCCAGATAGAATATTTGGGAAGTATTTTCATAAGGTCATAAGTGATCGGAGCAGAGTTAGGCCATTCGGCCCAACAAGTCTACTCTGTCATTTAATCATGGCTTATCCATCTCTCCCTCCTAACCCCATTCTTCCGATAACCCCTGACATCCATACTAATCAAGTAATCAAAATCATAATTTTGGAAGTAATGTGTTTTAATGTGAGGGAAAGTAATTGTGTAATTTGAGTATCACTTGACTGTCTATATCCCCACACCTGCTGCTGCTACTCGAGGAGTAAAATAACCAGGTGGACTGAAAAGAGTAAATGGTTTGGGCCACCTATGAATTGTTTGTATTACTCTGTTCTGATCAAAGGTTTTTGGAAATGTTTCTCATTCCACAGATAAGGTCTAAATATTGCTAAATATTTCAAACACTTTGTTTCCATTTCACCTTTCCAACATTTGCAGTGTTTTGATTTTGTGTCGACTTCACTAGGGCCAAGTTCAAAACCAGCAAATCAGTTTCCTAGGAGAGCAGATAGATAAGATGGCAATCTGATTGTCACAACAGTTTCCAAATTAACTGGGCCAAAAATTGATAAAAACAAGCACAAAAAGCACACGCCGACCAGTCTATCAACTGGCAAATGGTTCCATCATAAACTCAGCGGGCAAATTTGGTGCTTTTGTTCGTCAATCGGAATGACCTCAGGAAAGACCAATAGGATATTAAGTCACAAATTCCCAAACAAAACAGCATCACGTTATCAATTAATGCTTAGTCAGTCACTTTGGTATATGAAGTGATCTAACCTTTAAAACAATTTTCATTTGTAGCCTGGGATCAAAATTTAAATGGTTAACTGAATGTGTCCAATGATTAACAAGGCTAGAGTTCACAATTGCAGTTGACCAGTAGGTTATGCAAGGGAACAGCAAGCTTTCAAAATAAACTCTCTCATACATACACATACAACCCCAGTCATGCTTTCATTGCAGATATTTGAAAATGACCTAATGGGCTTGTTATAAGAACGTTTTATTCCCCCAGGGCTCACTTTAACTACTGGTTTGACCAGCCAGTGAAATACTTGAAAATTCTAGGTTACTTTTGAGTACATGTGCATATCAACTGGTAGTTTGGAGAATGGCATTCATCCCACTGGCCTGTGACAGCTGTTAAAAGATCTGCCCACTTTGATCCACCTGGCTCTTTCCACATAAGCTTCAATATTCTTCCCTCGTCTCAGAAATTGACTATTAAATCCACCTCCCCCACTTTAAACAGCCTGCCTATGATAGTTTGGAAACAAGATACATGAGTGGGCATTAAACATTGCAGGGCCTAAAGACTGTGTATAGCCTGATCATTTGTGTTCAATAATGGATCCAACTGATTTGCAGGAATGCTGATATCTGGGTGTTTACAGAACTCCCAACATCGGGCAAGGGCTACAATAAACATATTCTTCAGAGGTAGACCTAATGTGTAATCTGATACAAAGTCTAACTTTTTTTCTGCACCTATTCACATCCATTCAACATTATGTTAGTGAAGAGCACATTTAACATGGTAAACAAAGCAGTGTTTAACAACTAGATTCACCAGGATTGTAGAAAGAATGGTGAGTAAATCAAATGGAATAGTCTTTTTGAAACAACAGCTTGAATGAAAGAAAAAGTCACAATGAAAGGCAAAACAAACGAATAATTGTCTTGACCTTTTTCTGGTAAGTGCTACTACCACTATAAAAATAACAAAAACATTTCAATATTGCACTGCACCCTTAAAATCCAATTGAGGGAACAGTAGTTCTAAACCTAGATTTTCTTAGACCATGGGATTACATTCTGCAGAAAAATCAGCATGGTCAGATGTTGAAAGCTTTCCATTAGAAAAAAACACGAAGGTGGCATGGGATATTTTGGAGAGAAGCAAGAGAAAAGAGTACAAGATCAAGATGTCAAAACAATATGAAACAGCCATACACAGATTCTAATGGACCTTGACAGATGCAGAAAGGCCATAGGTTTGCTGTAAATTTTCATCCCATTACAGTAAAGTTATAACCAAACCATACAAGGTAATGCAGCAGGTACCACATATCAACAAACCATGGCCAGATTCAAGTAATGAAGCACGTTTCAAAATGTATTATAAGGAAAGATAACATGGGCAACCATTACAAAACAGTTAAAAATTACCTGAGGTCATATTCGGTTTTTGTGTGGCTAAAATTCTTTTGGATTGCATAGCCAGCCCTTTGTAAATGTAATTTTGATAAATTATCATTATTCACAGGCAGTCGTTAAAACTCTGGACCTGCATTTCATACTCTCCAAAGTTCTGGAATTGCAATTTCTGGAAATTCCAGCATTGAGAGGATTATAAGGGATTTAAAACAATATATACCACCCGTCTTCATCTCACCACATCCCTCCAATAGTCCTGCAGGTAAACAGATATCGTTCAAAAGCATAAACAGAGCCCGTAGATCTCAATTAGAACCTTAATCTCTGGCACTACTTTTTCATTTAGAGATTGCTAGCATTCCAAAAATCCCAAGCCACAGCTCTGAACACCCAGAAGTTATTAAATTTAAGTTTTAAAAGATATTCTAACATTTTTAACAGTTATACAAATATTTGAGATATGTGAAAATTCTTTTAAAATCTTGACTCTTTGTAAGCTACTAACTGGAATGGTGAATCTGGGCGTTTGCCAAATGCAGAATGACAACTTCATTTTTTTTTTATAGCACAATTTTTCTGTATATGGATATTAGCTGGTGGGCCAGCATTTATTG
The DNA here is from genome assembly GCF_053455715.1 of Rhinoraja longicauda. NCBI lineage: Eukaryota > Metazoa > Chordata > Chondrichthyes > Rajiformes > Arhynchobatidae > Rhinoraja > Rhinoraja longicauda. Next base: position 36,271,740 of record NC_135960.1, read on the forward strand.
CTCCTTGCTAACTGCCCTTTGGCTAAAAGAATTGGGTGTTGGGATGTAAAATCCTCACAATTACAATGTTGAGACATTTAGAGGGCAAAAAGTCAGCTGGGTGGGGCGCAAATGGAGTACCCCTGTAATGGATAGGAATCAAGCTGAAAACAGATTTGCATCATCATTGTGTCAACCTGCAAGGAGAATGATGGCTGCAAATTCTGTAAGCCAGTAGTACCAGTAACTTGTATCGAAAATAAGACAAATATATATCAGCAAAGATTGAAGGTAGCTTGAAATTCAGCTGCCCTCAAGTGATAGGAACTCCCGACTATGAAAACCACACGGTCTTAGATTGTTTTCAAAAATCTATTCTGCTTCTACAACATTCAATGTTATACAAAATGTTTCTCGCATCTCAATAGCAGGATTTTCAAGCCTTTTGCAAAATCAACAAGCAAAATACCCCCAAAAATAGTAGTTTCTAACCACACAAGTGATAAGAGTGCAAGATACGCCATGTTAAGCATCAGTAAAATCGTTTGTGCAGAATTTATTTGTTAATAAATCTGCTTTCTCTAAAATATTAAATATTATTTTATAAGGGTTAATGCAGACACAAGGATTTACATTCCTCATGTTCACTGGTGTCCTGGATGAAGGCACAACTATCAAAATTAATAAAGTACTAACAAAGTAATCTTTATCAAATAAGCTTAAAATAAATAGTATGCAAGAAAGATGTTAAACATGTACTCAGTCAGTCATTGGCTCAGTTTCTGGAAAGAACACAGAAAGTAAACATGCTGTCGGCCAACATTTCAATCTCTGGTTTAATAATTAGCTCAAATACGTCATATTTGGAGTGCTGGTAAATGGAGGATGAAAATATGTATCTCAAGATAGCAGAAATGGTCTTCTCCCTCCCTTATTACGTTCGATCAGCTAAATTTCATACAAAAAATGTTGCCTTTTCCATTATTGAAGCTTTCCATGCAGTTATAAAGTATTTCCTCAGCTCCTCCACTGTGTTCCATTCCCTAAAGAGGCTCCATAGGACCTACCTCTTCCACCAAACTTCATCTTCCCAAAATGTTTCCACGTGGCTTGATGTCAAATTTTAATATGTGATCTACTGTTAAGCACCTTCTGATATTGTTCTATGTAAATGCAAACTGGGGTTTTATCTGTCAAATCAACCCCATTGATAAAACAAAAAGATATTAATGCAAGTAGCTGAATAATAATTTGTGGATTCCCTTAAAGCAGCGTCTATCCCTAGGCTTCAACTCATGGGTATTTTAGAGGAATCTACTGCTGTCTAATCAGGAAGTAAATGCCTAACTGTCTGGGCAAAGGTGAGATGCCCTCCCATCCCTTTGGGATAGATCACCATTCTAATGGAGTATTTCTGCAATATTCCTTCAGCCTTGACTGCAGTGTTACAACCAAAACTGCTTCCCATCGATATTTCATAAAAGCTACTTCATGGAGAAAGGGCAACTGAGCAGATTGGTCTGAAACTCGGGTTAATATCCAGCACATTTCAATTCGCTGATGGAACCGCATAATACTTCACAGCAGCAATCTGCTGTTTATTAACTAAGAATTCTGCAAACATATTATTTCCCAGTTATTCAAGGAACCTAGAGTTATTTCTCAAGGCAGCAAAGTACATCATTATTAGGTTATCTGCACTACACACATCCAGTATATCAGCCCTGTTCACAGAGTAGTTCAGTGTGTTTGTTTCACGTTGAGGTGGATACACATTTGCTTTAATTGTTACCCTTGAAGAAGTTGGTTTAATTAGTTGAAGGGCTTATTGAAAGACAACATTTCTGTGTAGAGAGATGAAGTATTTACAATTCATTGTTCTGCAGCTACTGTTAGTTTCAGGGGACTGAGCCGTTGTTTATTTGATTGCACCAATTAGTACTTGTTTTCATGTCCTCAATATCTTCACAAATTGAATACTCAGTTGGGTTTGGGACCAAAAATAGGGGAGCCACTGTTCAGTCTCTGGCCAAATTCATCTTAGCTACACAAATCCACTTCATTCCTTCTTGAATTAAATGCCTATTTTATGGATTCTGCTGAAGAACTGTTTAAGGGAATTACCCGCACAAAGAAATATCATTGATATCTCACATTGAAAATACTATTTTTTCCTCAATAGTGTAATGCTCTTTTATGTTGCAAATTCTCACCCTTCCTTATGTTTTAAAAACATTAAAGATCAAAATGTCTTTGTGTAAGTATATGTATTTTAATGGTTTCTGGTTTAAGAATGACAAAAAATACTTTTCATTTAATCTCTGGGTTGAAAGGTAATTAATTGAAGTCTGGATCAATGGTAGCTGCTTCTGCAGTTTTCGAGTCTTGATCTGGAGAAAGCTGAGCTCAAGGGATAGAGTTTATTTATAAAGGCTCCACAAAACCCAGGCCTTATAGGAATTAACCTGCAAAAGAGCTGGTGGTGGGAAACCAGCTGTAAAACTGCTGAAACCAGCTGTAAAATAAGACACAAAATTACAGAATAACTCAGCCGGTCAGGCAGCATATCTCTGGAGAAAATGGATAGGTGATGTTCCGGGTCAGGCCCCTTCTTGAAACGTCACCTCTCCATTTTCTCCAGAGATGCTGCCTGACCTGCTGAGTTACTCCAGCATTTTATGTCTGAAGAAGGGCCCTGACCTGAAATGGCATCTATCTATTTTCTCCAGAGAGGCTGCCTGGTCTGCTGAGTTACTCCTAACATTCTGTGTCTATCTTTGGTATAAACCAGCATTAGTAGTTCCTTTTTATTACGTTAAAAACATGTGCTATATTTCAGTACTTTATTACCAGGGGCTCTAGTTTTTGGTGAATAAATATTCTCATTTTTATTAAGTGGACTTTGGCAATTATATTTTTCCCCACATTTCTATGATTCACCTGTGAAAAATCAGTGACGTTGTTCCCTATCAAATCTCCTTCCTTTAAACAAGACCACTGCTTCATGTCTTACCCAGGCAAATATTCCACGTTTCCAATTTTACTACTTCAAGATACTGCGAATGAACAAACTGAAAACAAAACCAAATTAAGTTTGTTTTGAAAAAAGAATATGCTGAGTTCAAAACTCAGTTAAATGCCGGCAGGTTACAGTGAGTTTAACAGTTTACTTATTGCAAGTGACAGGATTCTACAGGATAAAGTGACTATTTAGCTGCGTGAAACATTGTTTCATTAGTAAACTGTAATAAAGATGTTGCTCCGCAGAAATAAAAGTTAATGTATAGCATTAATATCAGGTACAGATTTGGTGCAGAGATGATTTCACTTATCCAAAACAAGGCTACAGGTCCTTCTCACTCTAAGAATTGGGAGAATTTAGAATGTTCCACTATATTAAATGATTGAAGTCAATAGCACAAATTTATTTAAGAGGAGGCATGAAGGCATGGGAGAATGAAGTATCTTTTGAAATGATGAGCAAGATGGAAGGATCTTGTGTGAGAATTAATGCCAGCAGAGATCAGAAAGGTTTAAAGTTCCTATGCTGAAAATCTCTCTGCAATTTGCCAGTCATACCATGTGTGTATGGTTGCACCTCCCCAGAGAATGATGCGGGGTCTTAATTGGTTTGCAATTGATGGCATGTACTACCCATAAACAGAGCAAGGGCACTGAACCGGGAAATTGGTGCTTTCAGCAGCTGAATAAGTTGTGCATGGGCTGAAAACCGTGTCTTCAAATCCAGTCACTTCTTTGGGAACTCTATTCCAGCAGGGCATCAGAGTTTTATTTCAGGATGATTATAACACAAGAACCCTGTGTTTGAGGTAAGACTGTCTGAACCAACATACATATGAATAATAGGTCACCGGCTGGAAATGTTAACTTTGTTTGCATCTTTGTTTCTCCAGTTTTTGAATTTGGACACCAATTAAAAAGTGGACAGGATCGGAATAAGAGTTATTTAAGTCCTCCAGACTCTTAAGGGAGGGAATGTCCTCCCTTTAATGACCCCACCTCTCTCTCTCTCTCTCTCTCTCTCTAAGAATCTCTTTAAAACTTTCATTTGAGGCTTCTGATCACCTCTCCTATGTGGCTCAGTGCCAAATATAGCTGAATAATGCCATGGCATGTTTTACTTTGTAAAAGGCTTTAGAAAAATGCAAGTTTTTGTAGTTTCCCCAACCTGGCAGGAAATAATGTCAATACCCTCCAAACAGCACGGGGGGGAAAAAAGTTTGTGGTCAGGGAGGGTAGGATGGGGAAGGGAAAAAAACTTGCTGTTTTTAAGCATTCACCACAGAATTGTCTATGGCCACACCCTGTTTAAGTCCATCCTAAGCATAACAGAGATTTTTGCACCTTACAGAGTCAGTAGTTTTCCCCTATTCTGACCCCGTTCGTGAGAGCTATTGCTATTTTAACCTACCTGTAGAGTTCACGTTACATGATTCTAATTTGTTTTGGGTGTTATTTCTTAAAATTAGCACAAAATAAAAGATTGAGGTACTCCTCAGTTACAGGCCTACACAGTAAGCATAAAATTCTCCACACTGCAGGTCATACATCTCTGTGCCAGTGTAGTGTCAAAACATTTTTTTCTTCTTCGCCGAGAAGGGCCTTGCAGTGAGGCAGCCATCGTTAATCTCTGAAGTGTGCTCTTTAAAGGCCAGGAGCTGCAACTTGATTTTCGTTGCAGGAGGATTCAGTTGCCCAATTGGAAGACACTGTCTTTGCTGGTACATTACGCGCTGATGGAAAAGTATCCGGCCTACGACAGGATAGCATTAGAACGATTAATTCCTATCAAATTGTCAGCACTGAGTGTTCGTCTTATAGCAGCTTTTCCCATGTCCTTATATTTGTCCTCACACAACCTGGAAATTGCCTGCAAGGAAATGTTAAAAAAAGAATAATTTCACTATTAATTATCTGCAATTGAGTTCATTGTTCTGTTTCGGTACATATGGTAATTAAACAGTCTGGACTCTCGACTACTAAACCTGTCCATTTTTGTTTATCTTGCATCAATCATTACTTTCAAGTGTAGGTGATCCCCACATAAGCATCTGGGGTAACAAAAATACACACTCATACGGAATTCACAAATCATTACCAAAACGTATGAGATACAGATAAAAAGTCACCCTCATTTAATTTTATATTGATCAATTTTGTCAATATTTTTTCAACTTGAATATTATGATGATGCGCAGATGATGTGGCTTTGTATTACAGAAAAATCACAATATGGATGGTTTTCCGGGAACACATTACAGGTTACTTGTATTTTCTTCCAACCTCCTCGCACTATGCAGTGTCTCCCTCAAGGCACAAGCAACAACATGGAAATCACAGGTAACCCCTGCAATAAAACAATTTGTTGGACATTGTGTTCCTTTTGGGGCTTTATCTAAGAACACCTCATGCAAGTTACTACAAAAAACATGGGTTCAGAGCACATTCGGATTGCTCTCCAGCCCTTGTGCATGCCCTTCATTGAGATGCAGTTTTGAAGGACTTTGGGGAGTTGGGTAAAAGAGAGGAACTCTGGAGAGTAGGGTGAGCCACTTGCCAAGGTACGTAGCTTATGATGAAGTCCTGGAGCCACAGTTTTTAAGGCCTGTAACCAATTATTAAATTTCTGATTAATAGAAAGAATGTTGATGGTGGGGGATTTGATGTCGAATGTCAATGGTAAGTGGTTAGACTCACTTGTTATAGATAATGATTTCTTGGTCATGCATGGCAAAAATGTTACCTGCCACTGATTTGACCGTGCCTGAATTTTCTTCCCCCTCCCCCCAAGTCTCACTTCATCCAGGCATGGACTGGTTCATTGGCTATGGTGTTGTTAATGGAAATTAGCAGTGCAGAATCATGAGATTTGAATGGCTTCACTTTCCCTTGCATACACAATAAAATGACTGGTCTGCAGGACCGACGAAACCCCTTCAAAGTAGCTGGCAAATAGGTTAATACATTTTTGCACACATTTCTCTCTAAAAGCAGAATATAAAAATTGCAATTTTGCAAAAACCAGTACCTGCAATAATTAAGAAAATTTATCAAGAGATTGGGTCACCAATAATGTATCATTTTAAGAACGGAAGGTTGTACTTGCAAATCTTAAATCACTTAAATTACTGCCGACAGGAGAAAGTGCCAAGTGACTCAATAGTGCACGAGATAAGACATGGGTAGGTAGATTCACTTGAAACAATTCCAGTTTATCCATATATCCTTGTTACATACACGTTGATGTTATTAGCAGCACCCAATTAGACAAGCCTGTTCGCACTTGAGAATAAGATTGGTAGCATTCCTGACCCTGCTGACTCAAGGTCAATTTCAGGAATTGGAGAACAAGTTGGACTGACATCATTGTCTAATTAAGGGGCAGCCAGCCTTCAGACAAAACTTTAAACAGGCATAATCTACTATCCTCGATGATGCAAAAAAAAAAAAAAAATCCCAGATCTCTTTTCAAAGAGAAATTGGGTAGTTTCAACACTTATCTCCAAACTAAAAGCTATTTTGTTTCCAATTATCATATCGGTTATCTCATTATTATTTGTGGGGTACCGTGGATATAAAACATATCAGGATGACTATTGGTCAAATACATGTTCCGTAAATGGATAGTGCATTAGGTCTTTCTGACAATCTTTACCTCCAGTTTCTGTGCTCGCTCTTTGCTGAGTGGTTCCAAGGGGAAGTTCATATTGTTATCATCTGCCAGAGAGCGCAGATCAAAGTAATATTTGGCGTAAACACTAGCAGGAACATTAATATTAAACTGTAGCAACTCTAGGAACTGTCTCTCCATCTCATTCCTGTAGAGAAAGAAAACAAAATGAAAAATCTTTCCATAACAAGGTAGCAATTTCTCAATTTACAAAAGAGATGCCCTCCTGGAAAACATTTCATTTAGCAAAAAGAACTGGAAAGGCTGGTGGATGTTTTCATACTGGTGTATACCAAAAGGCAGATTGCAGCACCATATTTATTACATTTGAGTATAGATTCTTCAATCAAGGACATGTAATCCCAAAGAGCCAATGGCATCATAACGTAAAACATTAAAAAAAATGAAAATTGTATGTTTGGAAACCTTGGTCTGCAGCACAGGCGTTCAGCAGGGAACAGTGCTAGCTCCATTCTTGTTCACCCTGTACACTGCGGACTTCAGGCACAACTCTGCAAACTCCTATCCACAAAAGTTCTCTGACGACTCTGCCATTGTCAGCCTCATCACAGGCGACGATGACAGGGCGTACAGAGAACCGATCAAGAAGTTTGTGGACTGGTGCTAGCGGAACCGCCTCCGGATCAACGAGGGGAAAACCAGGGAGATGGTGGTAGATTTCCGCAGGCGCAGCCAAGTCCCCCCGACACCTGTGAACATCCAGGGAATGGACATCGAGAGGGTGGATTCTTATGTACCTGGGTGTTTACCTCAATAATAAATTGGACTGGACCGAAAACACCGATGCGCTATACAGAAAGGGCCAGAGCAGACTCTATCTGCTAAGGAGACAGGTCCTTTGGAGTGCAGGGGGCACTCCTAAGGATCTTCTACAACACGGTGGTTGCATTAGCCATTTTCTATGGAGTGGTCTGCTGGAGCAGCAGCATCTCAGCAGCGGAAGGGAAGAGACTCGACAAGCTGGTCAGGAAGGCCAGCTCTGTCCTGGGTTGCCCCCTCGACTCAGTGCAGGTGGTGGAAGAGAGGAGGAGGATGGCAAAGTTAACATTGCTGCTGGACAACGACTCCCACCCCATGCAGGACACTGTCACTGCACTGAGTAGCTCCTTCAGTGACAGACTCCTTCACCCCAAGTGCGTGAAGGAGAGATATAGGTCCTTCTTTCCCGCTGCTGTGACTGCACAACCAGCACTGCTCCCATCAGACGAGTCAACAATAACAGCTAAGAACACATGGAAACTGATGACAATTTATGTATCTTTTATTTATGATGAATGATCTCTTGCTCTCTTACCATCCACTTTGCTGCTGTAACACTGTAAATTTCCCCAGTGTGGGACGAATAAAGGAATATATTATTATTAAACATCCATACTTAATAAAAGACTCTCAAAAACCTAATTAACTTCAACAATCTAGTCCTAGAATGTGCAGATAAATTTAGCAAAAGGCCAAAAATCAAACCATTGCATGTTGCACTCCCAGAGGTGACGACTACATAGGTCTGGGGAGGCCGAGGAACAACCACGGGACTGCTTGGAGTCAGTAGACTGGGCAATGTTCAAGGACTCGGCAACGGACCTGAATGAATTTGCCACAGTCGTTACAGACTTCATAAGGAAATGTGTGGAGGACTGTGTTCCTACAAAAACCATCCAAGTGTTTCCTAACCAGAAGCCTTGAATGAACCAGGAGATCCGCATTCTTCTGAAGACCAGATCCCGGGCATTCAGGTCTGGTGACGCAGAGGTCTACAAGAAGTCCAGATACAACCTTGACAAGGCCATCAAAAAGGCCCAAAGGGACTTCTGCTCAAAGCTGGAGGATGGGGCGGATGTTCGGCAACTGTGGCAGGGTTTGAATGCCATCACCTCCTACAAGGCAAAACCAGGAGGCAGCTCAAGCGACAGCGAAGCATCACTTCCTGACGAGTTCAATGCCTTCTATGCATGCTTTGATAGGGGGAACACTGAGGTGCCTTCCCAAGCCCCCATACGCCCTGATGGTATTACAGTCACAGAGACTGACGTCAGAAGATCCTTCAGGGGGGTGAACCCTCAGAAAGCGCCTGGACCTGATGGCATACTAAGTCGAGTTCTTAAAACCTGTGCAGACCAACTGGCTGGAGTTTTTGCGGACATTTTCAACCTCTCATTATTGAGGTCTGAGGGTCCCACCTACTTTAAGAGGGCACCAATAATGTCCAAGAAGAGTAAGGTGACGTGCTTCAACGACTATCGACCAGTGGCACTAATGTCTGTGGTGATGAAGTGCTTTGAGAGGTTGGTTATGGTGCGTATCAACTCCTACCTCAACAAGAACCTCGACCCACTTCAGTTCGCCTACCGTCACAACAGGTCAATGGAGGATGCGATCTCACTGGCTCTCCACTCTGCACTGGACCACTTAGACAATAAAAACACTTACGTCAAGCTGTTGTTTATAGATACCATCATCCCCTCCAAGCTGGTTACCAAGCTCATGGAACTGGGTCTCTGCACATCCCTCTGCAATTGGATCCTCGACTTCCTCAACCATAGACCAATCTGTTCGAATTGACAGAAATACTTCTTCCTCTTTAACAATCAGTACGGGAGCACCTCAAGGCTGCGTGCTCAGCCCCCTGCTCTGCTCACTCTATACTCATACTGTGTAGCTGGACAGTGTGAACTCCACCTTCAAGTTCACCGACACCACCGTTGTTGGATGAATTACAGATGGTGATGAGTCAGAGTACAGAAGTGAGATCGACCGGTTGACCAAATGGCGCCAGCACAACAACCTGGATCTCAATATCAGTAAAACCAATGAATTGATTATGGACTTTGGAAGAGGAAAGATGAGGACCCACAATCCTGTTTATATCTATGGTGGAGAGAGTCAAAAACTTCAAATTCTTGGGCATGCATATTTCCGAAGATCTTTCCTGGACCCAGCACACTGATACAATTATAAATAAAGCACATCAACGCCTCTACTTCCCGAGAAGATTACGGAGATTTGGTATGTCAGAGAGGATTCTCTTGAACTTTTACAGGTGTACAGTAGAGAGCATATTGGCTGGTTGCATCATGGCCTGGTTCGGCAACTTGAACACCCAGGAGCGGAATAGATTGCAAAAAGTTGTGAACTCTGCCCAGTCCATCATCGGCTCTGATCTCCCCACCATCGAAGGGATTTATCAGAGTCGCTGCCTCAAAAAGGCAGCCAGCATCAACAGAGACCCATGCCATCCTGGCCACCCACTCATTTCACCCCTGCCATCGGGAAGAAGGTACGGGAGCCTGAAAATTGTGACGGCCAGGTTCAGGTATAGCTTCTTCCCTCCAGCCATCAGGCTATTAAACACTACCACCTCAAATAAGCTCAGAACTTCAATAGACTATTATTATTATTGCACTACTATTGTTTGTTTTCTGAGTGTGTGTGTATATTCACAATTCACAATCATACTTTATTAGCCAAGTATGTTTTGCAACATATGAGGAATTTCATTTGCCATACTGTCATAACAATAAAAAGCAACAGGACACACAAAATACATTTTAACATGAACATCCACCACAGTGACTCCTCCACATTCCTCACTGTGATGGAAGGCGAAAAAAAGTTCAATCTCCCCCTTTGTCCTCCAGCGGTCGGGGGCCTCTAACCTTCCGTTGACGGGATGATCTTGACTCCCATAGCCGGCGGCAGGCCTTCCACGTCAGGGTGATCAAGCTCATGCATTGGGGGGGGGGAATCTCAGCTTCCTCCACGCCGGGCGACCTACGCCGGGTCGGGGCTTGGCGAGCGTTGTGCGGCTTGGAGCTCCTGACTTCGGTCTCAACCCAAGGCTGCGAGCTGCTTGATGTTAAAGTCCGCAGGCTGCAGTTGGAGCATCAATCCAGGCAAGGAATCGCAGGTCAGATGGTAAGTCCACGACCTCGCAGGGGCTCAAATTCAGTCCCAGTCAAGGCCTCCAGCTCCATGATGTAAGGCCGCAGAGCGACCGGAGATATGATCCAGAAAACAATCGGATCTTCAGCAAAGTAAGAGATTGAAGAAAAGTTTCCCCTGAGCCCCTCCCCCACAAAACAAACCAGAGAACATTAACACAGACTTTTAAAACGTACCAAAAATGACAAAAAAAGACAGACTGTAGGTGACGCTGCCATCACGGCACCACCATATGTGTATATATATATTTATGTATCTGTGTCTGTGTGTGTGTGTGCGAGTATATATACACACTGAACATCATTTTCTCTCTCGTTTATCATATTGTTTAGTGTACTATGTTTACATATTCTGTTGTGTTGCAGCAAGTAAGAATTTTATTATTCTATTCAATAAAACACTCTTGACTTAGAGTCCATCTAAATTTACAGCTCTCAATATAGCTGGCAAATGTAGTTGTATATTTTCACAGTCCAAAGCATTCAAGCCACAAATAGCTGCTAACATTTAATTTAGAGCTCCCTGACGAAAAGAGCCACATGGTGTGGCACTCAAAGATAGCTGCTGCGTTTGGCATTGTATTATAGCCTAAGTTCCAGTTGCCAGCTAGAAAGAGAAGAGTAGAGAAACCAATCTCTACAAACCATGAATATTTCAACTAACAACATCTTCTTTCCTCAACCGTGTTATATTACTGCAGATGATGGTGATAGGTATGGGTAACTCGGAGATCTGGTCAACAATCTAAAAATACAATTTCGGATCTCAACATGCCAGCAAAAAATTACGGTTGATTAACAAAGGTTATTAGTGATGATTACAAAATTATCATTGCAAAAAACTATTTGTTTCACTGAGATCCGGCAGGGGAGAATAATTATTTACCTAATTTGGCCAATATATGACTTAAGACCAAAAGCAATGTGGTTGTCACATAAATGCTTTCTTAAAGAGTGTTCTCAAAGGTAAATTCCATTCCAAACTGGAATGGAATTCATGAGGGATGTCAGGAGCTAATTATTCAGAGGGAATAATATAAATCAAGAACTTTCCCCAAAATCATGTTAAAGCTGCGGTCAATTCAAAATATCAAACTGATAGATTCAATAAATGATAGATTAGTTTTAGGCAAGAATATTAATCAGGTCGACCTACGAGCTGCGCTCCGCAAATTCCACCAGCATGTGCAGTGCCCTACCAGGGGCTCAAACACACTGGATAAAGTGTACACCAACATAAAGGACGCCAACAGAGCTCTCCCCTGCCCACCTCTGGGACAATCCGATCACCTCTCACTGTTTCTACTGCCCGCATACAACCCCCTCATCCGCAAGACCAAACCTACAATTAAGAGAGTCAAAATATGGCCCGAGGATGCCACCCTACAACTCCAGGACTGCTTTGACCGCACCGACTGGGACCTGTTTGCACAACAGGCGACCTGCGGTTCAGAGGTAGACTTGGAGGAGTACACATCCACTGTGCTCTCCTACATCAACTGCTGTGTGGAGAATGTCACAGTGGACAAGGAAACAAAGATGTACCCAAACCAGAAACCATGGATGAACAAGGAGGTACAGAATCTGTTGAGGGCACGCAACAATGCCTTTAAATCTGGTGACACTTCAGCATACAGTGTTGCCAGGTCAAACCTGAACAAAGGTATAAAAAGGGCCAAAGACACCCACAGGCAACGGGTGGAAGACCACTTCAATACCACGGACACCAGAAGCATGTGGCAGGGTGTCAGGGACATCACTGACTACAAGAGCAGCCCTGCCTGCCCCCACAGCGATGCTACACTAACCAACGAGCTTAACACCTTCTTTGCTCGCTTCGAAACTGGCAACACCACCATGAGGGGAAAAACCCAGCCGAGGCGGGGGACAGATCTTAACATTGAGCACACAGGATGTACAACACGCTCTACGAAGGGTCAACCCACGCAAGGCTGCAGGCCTGGATGGAGTTCAAGGAAGGGTACTTAGGGACTGTGCTGAACAGTTGGCTGAGGTATTCACCAGGATCTTTAACCTGTCGTTATCTCTGATTACGGTCCCCAAGTGCCTGAAGTCGGCTACCATAGTGTCGGCGCCGAAAAAAGCAAAAATCACCAACTTGAACGACTACCGTCCGGTTGCCCTAACTCCTATAATCATGAAGTGCTATGAAAGGCAGGTCCTCTCACACATCAAATCCAGCATCCCTGCCTCACTGGACCCACATCAATTTGCATACAGTGCAAACTAATCCACAGAGGATGCCATCTCTCTGGTTCTTCACACTGTCCTGACTCATCTGGAGAGACAGGGCACGTACGCGAGGATGCTATTCATTGACTATAGCTCTGCCTTCAACACGGTCATCCCCACCAAGCTCATCACCAAACTCCACCAGCTAGGCCTCAGCTCGTCGTTATGCGACTGGATCCTGGACTTCTTGATGGAGCGACCGCAGGCAGTGAGAATGGGCCCGAACCTCTCCTCCACGACCACCCTGAGTACCGGCACACCACAGGGCTGTGTTTTGAGCCCCATGCTCTGCTCCCTATTCACACACGACTGTGTTCCTGCATTCGACACCAACACCATTGTCAAGTTTGCAGACGACACAACAGTGATCGGGCTGATCACCAATGGTGATGAAACAAAATACAGAGCGGAGGTGCAGAACCTGGCGGACTGGTACTCAGATAATAACCTGTCCCTAAACACCTCGAAGACCAAGGAGCTGATCATCAACTTCCGTAGATCACACAACGGGGAATACGCTCCAATCTTTATCAATGGGGACAATGTAGAGAGAGTGTCCAGCTTCAAGTTTCTGGGCACTCATATTTTGGAGGATCTCACATGGTCCACTAACACCGCTGCGCTGGTCAAGAAGGCGCAGCAACAACTGTTCTACCTGAGAACACTGAAAAAGTCTGGTCTGCCCCAACAGCTGCTGGCGACATTCTACCGCTGCACCATAGAGAGCATCCTAACGCATGGCATCCCTGTGTGGTATTTCCGCTGCACAGAGGCAGAGAGGAGAGCTCTTCAGCGGGTAGTCCATAGAGCTCAGAAGACTATCGGAACACAGCTACCAGCCTTGGAGGGCATCTACAACACACGATGCCTCAGTAAAGCCACCAGTATTCACAAAGACTCCTCACACCCCTGCAATAGTCTGTTCGAAATTCTACCATCGGGCAGACACTACGAGGCCTTCTACGCCCTCACGTCCAGACTCAGGAACAGCTTCATCCCCAGGGCTACAACTGCTATGAACCGGTCCTGCTGAGCCGGATGGTCACATCGCACAGTGAACCGGCACAGACCTACTTGAACTTTATTCTGTTTTAAAACTGTTTCTAATTTTGTTTCACTGGGTTGTCGAAATTTATACTGATTAGCTAATTAATTTATTGCATCGTATGGAAGGCGCATTCCCAATCTCGTTGTACCCCTGTACAATGACAATAAAGATATATTGTATAAAACAACAATGGGTAATTGGAGTGAAGATATAGTTCAGTATGATTCTACTGATAAACTAAGGGGATGAATGGCCTATTCTTGTTCCTCATGAAAACACAAACTATCAGATTAAATTACAAAATGGAATACTCGCTGGAATTTAGAAGACTGAGGGGGGATCTTATTGAAACATATAAAATTCTTAAGGGGTTGGAGAGGCTAGATGCGGGAAGATTGTTCCCGATGTTGGGGAAGTCCAGAACCAGGGGTCACAGCTTAAGGATAAGGGGGAAGTCTTTTAGGACTGAGATGAGAAAACATTTCTTCACACAGAGAGTGGTGAGTCTGTGGAATTCTCTGCCACAGAAGGTAGTTGAGGCCAGTTCATTGGCTATATTTAAGAGGGAGTTAGATGTGGCCCTTGTGGCTAAAGGGATCAGGGGATATGGAGAGAAGGCAGGTACAGGTTACTGAGCTAGATGATCAGCCATGATCATATTGAATGGCAGTGCAGGCTCGAAGGGCCGAATGGCATACTCCTGCACCTATTTTCTATGTTTCTATGTTAATCTTTTGGTCAGTATTGATCATACAAACATTGAGGTTACAAAACCAAGTCAAAAATTGGGAACACTGAAGAGCGAGACTCATCTTCCCAATCCCCAGTCTTTCCAACTCTACAAGGCACACCAGAAACACATTGTGGTTGCAATCTAAAATATACACTACAGCAACTCACCAAAGGTTCCTCAGCAACACTACTCAGACTTACAATATTCATGATGCGGAAGCACAATGCAAAAAGGTAAGTGGTAAGAGGTTAAGAGGGGTTCTACAGAGGGTTTTTTTCACCTAGAGGTTGGAATCTGGAACATACTGCCCGAGGAGGTGGTGGAGGCAGGTACTCCTATAACATTTAAGTAATATCTAGATGAGCACTTGAATTGCAAGACAAAGAATGCTGCAGACCACTTACTGGTAAATGGGATTAGTACAGATGGTGACGATGGTCAGGAAGGAACATGATGGGGCAAAGAGCCTGTTTTTGTTCTGTACGATTATGACTCAGGATGTGAACTAGATCAGTGAACCATAAAACTTTTAACTCAGAATTCTGCAGAATTAGAGCTTACACTCTAGGTTTCCAAAGTATAGAGTCAGGTTCAATGCACGGAATATCTTGTACAGCACAACAATTATGCCACAGGACGACAGTAAAGACAATGCAACAAAAAGAAACAAACTATAAATGCACCTTGCATTTAGAAATGCTACCAGTTTAAATAAAGTAGAATATGTTTACAATTTTAATTTGAGTTTACGCAATGGAGCCCTTGCATGGTAGGTCATAAGGTCAAAGGGCGTGACGCAAGGAGTCGCTTAAGCGTTCTGGAGGCCAAGCAAGCATCTGGCATGCACTCGTCACACACTCAACACGTACGTCTTCCTGAGTTACTCCAGCATTTTGTCTAACTTCGATTTAAACCAGCATCTGCACTTCTCTCCTACACATTTTGTCCATTCCACTGCAAAATCTCAAAGTATGTCTACTTTGAATAAGTTCTCCTCCTCTCTCCGACGAGAGAGGAGGACAAAGCACCGATTTAGCAACAGGCTGTGCCCTGGAATTGATTGCAGAGAAGGATGAATGAGATGACTGCGCATTACAAGCCGGCTTTGTATCAGTCCTGGGGTGCCACACTGATAACGCTGAACGCTTGTGTAGGGAGGAACGGCAGACGCTGGCTTCAATCGAAGATGAGACACAAAAAGCTGGAGTAACAGCGGGTCAGGCATCTGAAACGCTGAACACTTACTGTACAGCGACTTTCAGAGTTCATTAGAGCTCCTCCTCGCTTACATTCCCCCCCCCCCCAGCTCTGTAGTGTGCCGTGCGTCACCAGGTGTCAGGTTTACACTGCGTTTCTCATCACGATGATATATCTAGTACTTTATCGGCACAGCGGTCATCATATTGGAAACCGCCAGTGGAAACGGAGACGCGCGAGAGCAGAGAGCTTAACTTCTGCGCAAAAACAAATGACTATCTCTGCAGTACACGACGTGGAACATTTTGGCTCCTGTTCAAAATACCTTGGGTTTACACTCCCTCTACAGCGTCTCTGGGTTGAGGCGCTAGAAGGAGCCCAGCCAAGACATGCTACGACTCTGGATGGATGCCCCACTTAATGTCCACAACCCATCAATGCCATAATTACACGACGTGTCTTGGAGCAAGATGGCCAGGTCCAGAGTCTGTCTGACCATTTCCCTCTCGTGTCTTGCCATCTTTGAATTTGCAGGGAATTGGAAGCTTAGAACATGTTGTCTTCCACAATGTGTAGGGAGGAACTACAGATGCTGATGTAAACCGAAGATATACACAAAATGCTGGAGTAACCCAGCAGGACAGGCAGCATCTCTGGAGAGAAGGAATGGGTGACACCTCGGGTTGAGAAGGATCTGGACCCGAAACGTCACCCATTTCCTCTCTCCAGGGATGCCACCTGTCCTGCCGAGTTACTCCAGCATTTTGTATCTAACGTGTCCTCCATAGCATCACCTCAAGGGGAAGCGGCTTCCAAACTGCGATGTCAACCATTGTATTGTAATGAGAGGAGAACCTATCTGCCTTCCGTGCCCAAAGAGGCTTCACTTCATGCACTGGTATCGGCCACAGACACGTCAAGGCACATTTATGACATGCAGGGAAAACAACAGTTAAGCAGCCTGATGTGATTAAGCACTGTTATTGTGTGGTGCCATTCATAAAGATTTTTGGTTTGGACTGAGGTGTTGCGTTTAGTGGCGATTTTGGCTTCAGCGTCTCTGGCAAAATTCTGGCAGAATTCTGTCAAAAACTGCGACAATTCAACAGCTTCTGGGACCGAAGACGGTCCGGCTGTACTGGCAGCCATAGTAAGTGCTTGCCTCCAGTACACCGCTTGTCCTCCAGAAGGCATTGCATGGCAACATTACGGGTCGGGGTCGTGACCTCGCCTGCCGTGCAAGGGCCCTATAGGTAAAGTGAGATGACGATAACTGCACATTCATCACATAAAAATGTTCTGTCCTTTAAACTGATAACAAAAAATAAATAAAGATATTCAGTTTCACATCTTTCAAAAACATAGTATCCACACAACAAATGAAAAGCATTCATATATTGTGTATTATCAGCAAGTGAATCAAAGCCACTTTCACAAGGATGATAATACAGATTTACTGGGGAGCTAAAAACACATACATACACACACAGACACATACACACACGCACAACACACAAAGGCCTTAGCCAGTCACCAAGGCAACAAATGGACTCTCAGAATACTGCTGTTATCATGTCAGAGGATGAGAGCTCTTGAACCTGTAGAGACGCATTACAGAAAAGGCTTTTAACAGAAGGCTGCTCTTCGTTATGCAACAGACTAAATTGTACAGGTAGCATATAGCAGGAGTGTTACACTCCATTGCCTTTGACATCTGCAACCATGGATGTTGTGCAATTTTCTATGAGCTTTATTAAATAATTATCTTAAAATGAACCTCAATATCCACTTACTCTCATCGTCTGTCTGCTTCCAATTTTTAATGAAGCCGAACAAAGGCAACAATACAAGAAAATAAACAGCCCCAAAATTTCTTAATTTATTTGTCATTCAATCCCACATTCATAGCAATAATCTTGGGAAAGAGCACCCAAAATATGTTACAAGTAAATAAAGCAGTAGCAGCTTGCTAAAATTTGATGCAAGCTTCCCCCAGTGTTGGTAACATTCATATGGCAAATTTTAACAAGAATAGCTGAGATTATTCATCCACCTAATATTCAAACACTGAAAATTAACCTAATTCACACATTTATGCATGTGCCTGCATCAATACTTCAACTGCTTATTTTATAACTTGTAAAGAATTATTAAGATAATGAAATTTGGGCTCTTGTCTTTGTTATTTCCAACTCCCCCAAACTCAATTATTTTGCAAGCTCCTGCAACACTTGTTATACATTACCCAATTTAAATTAAAGATTATCCCAAACATTTCTGCTTTCCTCTTTGTTAGATGCCATCAAATCTCCTTCATCTGGCACATTTGTGCATGCTGACTTACATTATCTTCTAGTTTTGCTATACCTTGTTTTCAAGACTTTCAGTTATGCTCCATAGTTTCAATTCTTTACCTCTAAAATCTTTTCCGGACCTCTGAGCTATCTAGAATGCCTACTCTCTTCCCAAAACAGCTTTGCAAGGAGGTAGGTCTTGGGGTGCTTCCTGACATCAAGCGTCTTGACAAGGCTGCCATATTGTCTCCTTATTTTATTTGATAACTTTCCGATGGACCACATGGGATAATTTCATTATATTAAAGGTATTTTTTGCAAATGTAAAATACAGTGAGCCTGAACATGCTAATTAAGTCTGAATATTGTGTTAACAACTTTTGCAAGACAAAACACAGCAGATGTTGGAATCTGGAGCAACAAAGTATGTTGGAGGAACTCAGTGAGTCAAGCAGTGTCTGCTGAAGGAACAGAGTTGTTGATGTTACAGGTTGAAATCTTGTATCAGGACTGATGTATGGTTTTAACCCAAAATGTTGACAAATCCTCTCACCACAGATGCTGCTAAGTTCCTCAAAGAAATCAGAGTAACAGAATAGCTCAGCGGGTAAAGCAGCAACCCAGGAGAACATGGATAGGCAATACTTAAAATTGGAGAATTGAATGTTCATACAGTTGGGTTGTAAGTGACTAAAACAGAATATGTGTTGTTCCTTCAGCTTGTGCGTGGTCTCACTCTGGCCGTGGAGGAGGACCAGGCCAAAAAGGGCAAGCATGGGAATGGGAGTTAAAATGGACAGCAACCAGGAGATCCTGCAGTCCTTGGCGGGCTGAGCATGTGTTCGGCAAAACCATGTTTACTAAAGAACAAGGAAATCTCAGATGTCTGAGAATGGAATGTCTCATCTTGGAAGCAGATGCAGTGGAGAGAGAAAATGTGAGTAGGGGATAGTGTCTTTGTAAGAGGCTGTGTAGGTTTGTCGCAGACATCAATTAATTGTCTGTACCGGAGAAAGAGTAGGGGGATGTTACCAATGTACATTTGGAATAAGGACTGTTCAATGTAACCAACAGAAAGGCAGGGATAGCTGGGGCCCACATGAGTACACATGCCTACACATTTAAGTTGGAGAAAGTGAGATGTCAAAGGAGAAGCTGTTGAGGGTGAGGACAAGTTCTGCCAGGTGGAGGAGAGTGCGAGTGGAGGGAAATGGATTAGATTCTTTGCAAGAGACAGGGTGGAAGGAAGTGTGGTGCAGATAACTGGGAGTGGTGGGTTTGTAGCAGATGCCAGTCAAAAGTCTGTCCCTGTAATGGAGACAGAGAGATCAAAAAAGGAGAGAGGTTTCAGAGAAGGTTCAGGTGAATTTGAAGACACCGTGGAAGTTAGTGGTAAAGTTAATTAAATCAACAAGCTCTGCATGGATGTAGGATGCAATCCAGATTTAACGGAGACAGTACAAAACTACATAATCCTACCCAATCCCTTCTTCCCCAATGTGACCCCTCTTTTCTTACCCCCTCCTCTTCCCTGTGCCCCATCTGGACGCACCTATTTATGCCCTCTATCTCCAATCATTCTTCTAGCTTCACTATTCACAACTCTTCAATTCTTTTTTGTTTCAAACCATATCTTTTCATGTCTCGCCTTTGTTTAACCATCTGCCTATTCAGTAACCCTCCTCACCTGTGTCAGCCTATTACTTGCCAGGTTTTGTCCACTCCCTCCTCTCTTCCAGCTCCCCCCTTCATCCCCACAATCAGTCTAAAGAAGGGTCTTGACCCAAAACGTCACCAATCCATTTTCTCCTGAGATGCTGCCTAACTCACTGAGCTATTCCAACACTCTTCCTTCTTTTGTAAGCCTGCATCTGCAGTTCCTTGTTTCCAGTTTGTGGTTCAACTTTTACAAATTTAGATAAAGATCAACTCAAACACTTACATATCCTCAACAGTCATGTCTTTCAGGATCTGACAGTAGTCCACATTCCAGACTGCCTGATCATCCCATACCTTGGAAGCAAGCAGTATTGCACCCAACACGATCCGTTTCCAGTTACTGGGGCATATATCTATCTCAGCATACGTTAGCAACCTCTCCAGGTATACCTGTAAACAAGAATGTTCAATCAAGTTATAATGATACAAATGAGCAAAACATAGATTTGAGCTCTTAATACTTTCATGCGAGGATATGGGGATTGGAAAACATAGGGGATTACCAGAACTGTCAAAAGAACCATCAAAAATGCAGCTGCGCAGAAAAAAATGGAGAAGGACGAAGTCAAATCCCCAATCTGTTGAGAGTAGAACCAAATAATATATTTGCTAAGCATCTTTCATGTTATCTTTACTACAAATTCTCACTGTTTTGACAAACCTCAAAGCTCTCATAAGGTAAGGATGTAGTCCCAAACTCTCAACCAATCCAGTTGCAGTCCATGGACATTTCTATCTGCACTTTCTCTGTCGCTGTAACACTATATTTTGTGTCCAATTATTTTTCTCTTTGTGCTGTTATACTTTAATATGGTTTCAGTGTAGTCAGTCATGGTACAATTTGACTGGGTAGCACACAAAACAGTTTTTTCACTGTATCGTGGTACACGAGACGATAATAAACCAAAACTAATGCAGAAGGTTTCAGGGTTGTGACTCATATGCAATATTTCTCAGTTCCCACTGCGCAGCCCAAGGATGGTAAGAAATGGTGAAGAAAAAACGGAGGCCAAGACAATCTAGTCTGGTTTTGCAGGTTTCTTGGCAGAGATCTCAATGAACAAGGAAATCAGTGGCCAAGGAGTGGTCGGTCTGTTTGGTTGGTTAGTGGTGCACGATGACCTAAAAGGGAATAAAAATCAAAAAGAATAAAAATACAATGTCACATCACTCTGGAGCTGCCTCAGTACACGTGACAATAATAAACTAAACATACCGTAACACTGATTGTAATCTGGTATATACAAGAAAGCAACTTCCTTTTACTTATACCACCCAAGGAGGGAATAGGGAAGGAGAAAATGAGTTGCACTTATGTGCTCACAGGAGATTCAAAAATGACAGAACAGGAACATACAAACAGCAGCAGATCATTCAGCTCCTGCACCCTGTTCCCCAATAAAGTCCATGGCCAATCTGTGATCCAATGCTTCCCTATATTCTCAATTCTTAACAAGAGCGACACAGTGGCGCAGTGTTAGAATTGCTGCCTTATAGCATGAGAGTCGCTGGTTCGATCCTGACTACGGATACGTCTGCACAGAGTTTGTACGTTCGCCTCGTGACCTGCGTGGGTTTTCTCCGGGATCCACGGTATCCTCCCACACTCCAAAGACGTACAGGTTTGTAGGCTAACGGGCTTGGTATAATTGTAAATTGTCCCTACTGTGTCCAGGATAGTGTAAGTGTGCAGAGATCGGTGGTTGATGCGGACTCGGTGGGCCGAAGGGCCTGTTTCCGGCTGTACCTCTAAACTAAACTAAGAATGGCAAACCATTTGCTGGTTGGGCCTCTTGGTACAAATTCATATTGTGCGATTAAAAAAAACCCCACTTCCAATAAAGGCATAAAGCACACAAACGGCAGCAGATCATGGCAAATCTGCGATCCAATGCTTCCCAATATTTGTAATATTTTTGGTTATGAGAGATATCAATATCTGATTTAAACTTATCATGGACCAAGTATCGACTGCCATTGACAGAAGATTGTTCCCAATTTGCAAACACGTTTTATTATCTATTCCTTTAGTTTCCCTTAGTATCTTGAAATCTTTAGACAAAGAATGCCCCAACCTTCCAAATTTTAGAAAGTAAAATACTAGTTTCTCTGAACTCCTTTCCTAATTTATCATTTCATGACATGGCTATTAGTCTAATAAACCTATGCTCTGCTGCCTCCTACGTGTGCTATGTGAAAAAAGCTCTCAGTACTCCAGGCGTCGACTAACCAGAGAGTTTCTATACTCTAGATAGCTGTAGTATAACCTCTCCCCTCAGAACACTCCAATCCTCTAAATGCAAATCCAGTATTGTATTAGCCTTTCCTCTTTTGTACCTGTTCATGCAATTTTACAAATGCATATGGAGCCTGCAGTCTCTTTGGTGCTCCACTGCTTCTAGAGTCTAAAAGCACATGAAAGAAAATGGGAGCATGGTGTTATGGATTCTCTCAAATAAGTACAAATGTGCTCTAGAAAGTATTCTGACTGATGCATGGTACGGTCCTGGTATGGGAACTGGTCTGCACATGACCACGTG
The DNA here is from genome assembly GCF_053455715.1 of Rhinoraja longicauda. Lineage (NCBI taxonomy): Eukaryota > Metazoa > Chordata > Chondrichthyes > Rajiformes > Arhynchobatidae > Rhinoraja > Rhinoraja longicauda. The sequence continues at coordinate 36,294,153 of NC_135960.1, forward strand.
AACCTGCAGAGAGTGGTGAACACAGCAAAGTCCATCACAGGCTCATCGCTTCCTTCTGTTCAATCCATCTTCATCATGCATTGCATCAAGAAATCTAGTAGAATCATCAAGCCTGCTTGTCATCCTGGCCATTCCTTTTTCTCGCTTCTACTTGGGAGAAGATACAGGAGCTTGGAAACCAGAATGTCTAGAACAACTTCTTGAGTTGAAATAACCTAGACTCTGCAATTGATAAGTTCCTCATCAACTCCAACTCAACAGGAAGATTGTTGGCAAAGAATCAGAACTGCAATAAGAATGGTCGAGACGTATTGAGATAATAATGCAGCCTGCCATAAGATCAGTCTGTTCCGAGATTTGGATCTGCTATTGACCCACAACACTACCAGCTGCATAGCATCAAGATCATGATATAAAATGGAAAAGATTTTTTGCAGGCAGCCCGATTTGAGAAGAATGCTCCACAGTCCTTTCAATTGATGGAGCGAAAAGACAGTAGAGCAGTAAAATAAAACTAAGCTTTATTAACTGTTTCATGAAGTTGTCCTATTTTGAATGAACGGTGCACAAAAATTATAGTTCTATATCCCTACATCTCTATGGTTTATTTAAAAACATTTTGTTCACGACACAAGTTCAAAATATCTGCAAACTTAAAATCTAAATTATTAGCAAGCATCAGAGTACATATTTCCAAAATATCAAGAGCAATCTTAGTACTTGGGGAATACCACTGAATATTTGCTGTATTCTGAAGGAACGTTAGTCCATCACAACTTCTCAACTTTTTTAATCCTCAGCTAAATCCTCAGCTAGATTCCATCTGCTACCCATTTTATTCGATTTTGATCAAATGCTCTGAGACATTTACACATACACATCAAGTCCAAATACACATCAAGTGCACTGATTCCCCATATCCTCTCCATAAAAATATGAAAAAGTTTCAAATTAGTCAAGCATTTACTTTTACAGATCTGTATCACAATCTTTAAATCTAAGCTTGTCCAAATAACTGGCTGGTGTTCTTCCTGGTTTGTTGTTTTCCCACCAACTTTCCCACCAATGATTAAGGCCTACTCCAGGAAATGTTGTCTTTAGTTTTGCACAAAACAGTTCAAATGAATAATTACCAGGTAGTGCAAAAAAAAAAAGCAGATCAACTCAAGTACATCATGGCTAATGAAACAGAATTGTTGTTATGATTAAAACGTAGAATAGGATAAAACTCGTTTGTAGCATTATAAACCAGCTTGGCCAGAAGATAACCAGCAAAAGAACCATGCTATAAAAAAGATATAACTATTTTTTAAAATATCTAATTTTGCATTGAACATTGGCAGGCATAAAGCAACCTCAGCTGAAAACACCAGAGGGATAAGAAGCAACATTACCACCTAGTGGTGAGGTACGATTTGTAAAATCAAATGCAAATATATCACAAACACTCTTTCTCAATTAATGGACTCAGCACAAGACAAACATGTTTGTGCACCAATTTATGAGAATCTGAGTAATTTTACAAATGTTATCTTTTGGAAACATTGAAAACAGAAACCGACTGCACAGATTGTTATTCACTGTGTCCATGCTGACTCTATAAAGGCTGGCTAATTAATCAATTAAGTTTTGAATTTGAACATGACACCCGTTATATCATAATTGATGTATAAAGTAGTCTTGCAATTTCGCATTGGTTCTTATGCTAATTATCTTGATTTTAAGTTCTCTTTAATTTCAACAGGCAGCAATGTCAATTTGTAGTAGAAATCTGATCTCAGCTGCAAGTTTTAAATGAACAATATTGTAACATACAAACAGCAGCAGATCATTCCAATATTGTAACATACAAACAGCAGCAGAATTGTAACATATTCCAGCTGCGTGTCAATTTCAATGCACGTAAATGATGGGTGTGGAGTACACATCTATCTTCAATGAATAGAAAGGAACTGCAGATGCTGGTTTATACTGAAAATTGATACACAATGCTAGAGTAACTCAGCGGGACAAGCAGCATCTCTGGAGAGAAGGAATGGGTGACGTTTCGGGTCGCGACCCTTCTTCAGATTATGAGTCATGGGAGAGGGAAACGAGATATGGAAGGGTACAAAGAACAGGCAAGGTGTGAAAAGAACAGATCAAAGCAGAAGTAGCTCATGGAAATGTACAATGGTTCGTTGTTGGATGAGGGGAAGGTGACAATGAGGCATACAAACAGTAAAATTAATCAGGAGAACAATAAAACTAGTAGGAGAACTAGCATTGGTGCTACCTCTTGCACCCATGCAGAACTCTGCAACAACCCGGACTTAATAATTAAACCCACTGACAAGGGAGGGGCTGTGGTAGTCTGGCGTGCTGACCTCTACTGCACCGAGGCCAGACGACAACTATCAGACACCTCTTCCTACCTATCCCTGGACCATGACCCCACCGATAAACACCAGACCTTCATCAGCAGCACCATCACCGACCTCACCAACTCCGGCGATCTACCCCTCAGTGCCTCCAATCTCATAGTTCCCCAGCCCCGCACGGCCCGATTCTACCTCCTACCCAAAATCCACAAACACAACTGTCCCGGCAGACCCATTGTCTCTGCCTGCTCATGCCCCACCGAACTTATCTCTACCTACCTCGACTCCATCCTATCCCCCCTGGTTAAATCCCTCCCCACCTATGTCCAAGACACCTCACACGCTCTCCATCTCCTGGATAACTTCCGGTTCCCAGGCCCCCACTCCCTCATTTTCACCATGGATGTCCAGTCACTCTACACTTCCATCCCCCACAAGGATGGTCTCGAAGCCCTCCGTTTCTTCCTCGACCGTAGAACCAGCCAATCCCCATCGACCAACACTCTCCTCCGCCTAGCAGAGCTGGTTCTTACCCTCAACAACTTCTCCTTTGACTCCTCCCACTTCCCCCAAACCAGAGGCGTAGCTATGGGCACTCGCATGGGCCCTAGCTACGCCTGCCTCTTTGTCGGGTACGTCGAACAATCCCTGTTCCAGACGTACACTGGTCCCATCCCCGAACTCTACCTCCGCTACATCGACGACTGCATTGGTGCTACCTCTTGCACCCATGCAGAACTCACTGACTTAAATATACCTGGACTATCTCTGACATCTCCCTCCCGTTTCTGAACCTCACCATCTCCATCACAGGAGAAAAACTAGTGACGGACATTTTCTACAAGCCCACCGACTCGCACAGCTATCTGGACTACACTTCTTCCCACCCGGTCCCCTGCAAAAAGTCTATCCCCTACTCCCAATTCCTCTGTCTACGCCGCATCTGCGCCTGGGATGAGGTGTTTCAGACTAGGGCTTCCGAGATGTCCTCGTTTTTCAGAAAACGGGGCTTCCCCTCCTCCATTATAGATGAGGCTCTCACTAGGGTCTCTTCTACATCCCGCAGCTCCGCTCTTGCTCCCCCTCCCCCCACTCGCAACAAGGACAGGATCCCCCTCGTTCTCACCTTCCACCCTACCAGCCAGCGGATCCAACATATCATCCACCAACATTTCCGTCACCTACAACAGGACCCCACCACTGGCCATATCTTCCCATCCCCTCCCCTCTCTGCGTTCCGCAGACCGTTCCCTCCGCAACTCCCTGGTCCACTCGTCCCTTCCTACCCAAACCACCCTAACCCCGGGCACTTTCCCTTGCAACCGCACGAGATGCAACACCTGTCCCTTCACCTCCCCTCTCAACTCCATCAAAGGACCCAAACAGTCTTTCCAGGTGAGACAGAGGTTCACCTGCACCTCCTCCAACCTCATCTATTGCATCCGCTGCTCTAGATGTCAACTTATTTATATCGGCGAAACCAAGCGCAGGCTCGGCGATCGCTTCGCTGAACACCTGCGCTCGGTCCGCATTAACACAACTGATCTCCCGGTGGCCCAGCACTTTAACTCCCCCTCCCATTCCCAGTCTGACCTCTCTGTCATGGGCCTCCTCCAGTGCCATAGTGAGGCCCGCCGGAAATTGGAGGAGCAGCACCTCATATTTCGCCTGGGCAGTTTGCGGCCCGGTGGTATGAACGTCGACTTCTCCAACTTCAGATAGCTTCTCTGTCCCTCCCTTCCCATCCTCCTTCCCAGATCTCCCTCTATCTTCCTGTCTCCACCTATATCCTTCCTTTGTCCCACCCCCGACATCAGTCTGAAGAAGGGTCTCGACCCGAAACGTCACCCATTCCTCCTCTCCCGAGATGCTGCCTGACCTGCTGAGTTACTCCAGCATTTTGTGAATAAATCAATTTGTACCAGCATCTGCAGTTATTTTCTTATACTAGGGTGGGGGGGGGATGGAGAGAGGGGAAAAGCAAGGATTACTTAAAGTTAGAGAAATCAATATTAATACCGCTGGGTTGTAAGCTGCCTAAGCGAAATATGAGATGCTGTTCCTCCAATTTGCGTTTGGCCTCACTCTGACAGTGGAGGAGGCCCAGGGCAGAAAGGTCAGTATAGGAATTGGAGGGGAGTTCATAAGGTCATAAGTGATAGGAGTAGAATTAGGTCATTTGGCCTATCAAGTCCACTCCTCCATTCAATAGTGGCTGATCTATCCCTCCTAACCCCATTCACCTGACTTCTCCCCATAACCTGACACCTCTACTAATCAAAGGTTAAAGTGTTTAGCATCCGGGAGATCATGTAGGTCCAGGTGGACTGTCTATGCTTATTGTTGTGTGTTTAAGTACTCACAACGAAGGATAAATTTCTTCTCCAGTGGCTCTTAGCTAATACACCAATCCATCAATATTAAACAACCATAACAAAAACCCTCTTATCCATGACTTATTTAAAAAGCATACGTCTCAAATGCAACACAGTTGAAATTTGATTAGTTAACCAGCAGTCTTATGTTTCAAATGAAGAGAAAGGCACAAAGAACATCCTGGCATTGCTTAGGAATGTAGGAAAATAACTGCAGATGCTGGTACAAATCGAAGGCATCACAAAATGCTGGAGTAACTCAGCGGGTCAGGCAGCATCTCAGGAGAGAAGGAATGGGTGACGTTTCGGGTCGAGACCCTTCTTCAGACTGATGTCAGGGGAGGGGGCGGGACAAAGAAAGGATGTAACAGGAAGACAGTGGGAGAACTGGGAAGGGGGAGGGGAAAGAGAGGGACAGAGGAGCTATCTAAAGTTAGAGAAATCAATGTTCATACCGCTGGGGTTTAAGCTGCCCATGCGAAATATGAGATGCTGTTCCTCCAATTTACGCCTCACTATGACAATGGAGGAGGCCCATGACAGAAAGGTCAGACTGGGAATGGGAGGGGGAGTTGAAGTGCTGAGCAACCAGGAGATCAGGTTGGTTAAGGCGGACTGAGCGAAGGTGTTGAGCAAAACGATCGCCGAGCCTGCGTTTGGTCACGCCGATGTAGAGAAGTTGACATCTGGAACAGCGGGTACAATAGATGAGATTGGAGGTGGTGCAGGTGAACCTCTGCCTCACCTGGAAAGGCTGTTTGGGTCCTTGGATGGAGTCGAGGGGGGAGGTAAAGGGACAGGTGTTGCATCTCCTGCGGTTGCAGGGGAAAGTATCTGGGGAGGGGGTGCTTTGGGTGGGAAGGAACGAGTGGACCAGGGAGTTATGGAGGGAACAGTCTCTGCGGAAAGCAGAAAGGGGAGGAGATGGGAAGATGTGGCTAATAGTGGTATCCCGATGGAGGTGACGGAAATGCTGCCTGACCCGCTGAGTTACTCCAGCATTTTGTGATACCTCCAAGCATTGCTTAATGAATTATTTTTAAATTGACTTGATGAATTAATGTGGTATTCAAAAAGAGATTTTGTGAAAATCAAGGAGTTGCAAAACCTACAAAGGGAGGACACCTTTACTAAAAGACAAACCACCATACAGCTGAGAAAAACTATAAGCATAGAGGTTGGCTTAATTACTAAGGAAGTCAGCCCATCACTTTCAATCTTCAAGTAATAGGCACAACTATGGTTGAGAAATTAGTACACTGTTGTTACCTATTCAAAAAACGAGTAATTTATTGAGCTACTGACTGAAGGTTAACTTTATTAGGGATGACATTCCAATGAATATTCAATTTGTTAGGAATACTTATGCTTGGCTGGAGAATATCCATCAATTGGGACAAGCATTTATTTCAACCTGATGGTTTGCGGAGGTAATCGGGAGATTACCTAGCAGCTGCTTGAAATCCAAAAGTGTGCTATGAATGTGCAGTTAAGACAGGGTTGGAAGAGTGGACAATAAAAAATATTCTAAATATCAGCCAATGCAAAATAGGTGTTCATTTTTTAGTTTATACCTTTTGCTGGAGGATGTAGATATTTCAAGGAATATTAAGACAACTGACTAGAAATGATTAAGTTGCTGGTCAATAATAAATGTAATTCACCATTCAGTACTGTACAGATCTGCCAAAAAATAATTTATTTTACTCTCTACCCCACTCCCACGATATCTTTGTAAGAGAGCTGAAACAAATGAGAATGAAGTTGGGTGACTTTCAAATCATTATTGCAATAAGTTCAAAAGCTATACATGGTTGGCTGGACAAGGGCACCAAAAATATAAGCACTGGTACAAGTCCCTTACCAGTGTCACTATTGCACATTCTGCAGTCAATTGGGCAGCACTGAAGAGAGTCCGTATGAACCGGTATATATGTTTGTGTTCTGGATCACGTTTATAATAATCTACTGGCACCTCTTCTTTCTGCAACAAAGGTACAAAATGTCAAAAAGATTTACTGGTAAAGCGGTCCCTTCTCTGACAAATCAACCCAATCGGGGCAAAGCAGCAGTACCTTCTGCCAACATTTAGTTTGTACTATTCAAACCAACTGGCGAAGGCCACCAAATTATGTTCATCCATTATCACAGCCAAGTTTTGAAGCACAGCATGCAGAGAACAGTTGGACGTTCACCATCAGTACTTCATCACACATCACTGTTCTCCACTGGGATTGCATGATGTTGAGCAGAAGATTGACTATTTATTACTGTATAATTGATAATTGAACATCATGGCAGCACCCAAATCTAGTCTAAACAGTCTTTCCAATGAAATGTTAGCACAACTTGTATTCTGGGTTTGCAGCCACACCACACTATAATTCACAACACAGCAGGCAATTTTGCTATTAAATGAAACAATCTGGTTAATTACATTACACTGATGAACAACTAAAACAGACCATTTGCAGAAGCTATGCCTCTAGTTTTGTATAACACATGGAATAATCTTTGATTCAATTTTACTTGGAGCACCTTACCTTAACTCTTTCCTGGATATTTATTCACAAAATGCTGGAGTAACTCAGCAGGTCAGGCAGCATCTCAGGAGAGAAAGAATGGGTGACGTTTCGGGTCGAGACCCTTCTTCAGACTGATGTCAGGGGGGCGGGACAAAGGAAGGATATAGGTGGAGACAGGAAGATAGAGGGAGAACTGGGAATGGATGGGGAAGAGAGGAACAGAGGGACTATCTAAAATTGGAGAAGTCAATGTTCATACCGCTCTCTTCCCCTCCCCCTTCCCAGTTCTCCCTCTATCTTCCTGTCTCCAGGAAGAGGTAGAAGAGTGATGCGTTGAGACAACTAGTGAAAGCCACAAGAGGAACAAATTTGTGTGCACTTTGTGAATTCTGCCACTGTCTAACCGGCAGAAATGTACAGAGACCTATATAACAATACAAACATGATTGGCCATCAGTATATCCATCTTCATCATGTTCACACACTAAGTTCAAAGAATTTAAATCGGCATATTGAATGTTTTGTTAATTTGTTCATTTTGTGATGACTTGGTGGGGAGAATTGTAAGATTTCAATTTTTAAAATACTCACTGTCAGTGGATGCATTTTCTCATCAAAAATATCTATTGATCTGTCAGAGTCTCTGCAGAAAGAACACACAAACCACATTAACCACTCATCGCCTTCTTCATGCCAATAATCTATATTCTGCTGCTCCTTCAACTACATGGCTATGGAACCCTTTGCTCAGTATTGAAGCATTTATCCATGCTGTCCAAATTTATCAGCCGAGCATTTAACCCTTTGTAAACCTAGCACCCCCCTGTTACTTCAACACGTTAAAGCTGTCAAGATTTCTTCCTGTTTGAGTTGGAAGTTGCAGAAATGATGACACTAAATTTGTAGCATAAATGCTATTGATTTGATCCAAACTGGTTATCCTGATGTCCACAAATCTTTGCTCATCTTATTTAATATGCTCCAACTTGTTCATCTATTCCATTCTCCATTATGTTTCAGGTTACCTTCAATTTAAATGTACAGTGCCCTCCATAATGTTTGGGACAAACTGTAACCTGGCCATCCTATTTTTGCAGCTAACCAGTGGTTTGCATCTAGCAGTGTAGCCTCTGTATTTCTGTTCATGATTTCTTCTATGGACAGTGGTCTTTGACAAACCCACACCCCTGACTCCTGAAGTGTTTCTGATCTGTCGGACAGGTGTTTGGGGATTTTTCTTTATTATAGAGAGAATTCTTCTGTCATCAGCTGTGGAGGTCTTCCTTGGCCTGCCAGTCCCTTTGCGATTAGTAAGCTCACCAGTGCTCTCTTTCTTCTTAATGATGTTCCAAACAGTTGATTTTGGTAAGCTGTTTTATTCTTGTTTTGCAGTCTCATAATGGCTTCTTTGACTTTCATTGGCACCACTCTGGTCCTCATGTTGATAAACAGCAATAAAAGTTTCCAAAGGTGATGAAAATACCGAAGGAAAGACTAGGTGCTGAGAACTCTCTTATACCTGCATTAAGGAGGCATTTAAATACACCTGAGCAATTACAAACACATGTGAAGCCATGTGTCCCAAACATTATGGTACCCTGAAATGGGAGGGACCATATATAAACACACCTGTAATTTCTACATGGTGAAACCAAAATGTATAAAAATACCCTTTAATAAAATCTGACAATGTGCACTTTAACCACATGTGATTTTTTCTATTACAAATCTCAAATTGTGGAGTACAGAGGCAAATAAATAAATGGGTCTTTGTCCCAAACATTATGGAGGACACTGTATCTGTGCCATTTGCCTCAACTGCACACATAGAAGCAGACTCCATATTTGAAGTATTCCATGGGTGAGGTTTTGTGAATTTCTTAGTGATTATTTACATTGTTTTATTAACAAATATTAAAACTACTGAAGGTTTGGTTACCACCTGTTCATACACAACTGTAATCTGCCAGGATCAAATCTGGAGATCTCCAAGCAAACTGCACTTCATGAGCAGAACCCGATAGAATTCATTAATAGTGGAATTGCCCTTATTGATCCTTCTTGCACTTGCCAGGAAATATATGGCCCCTATCTCTTTTCCAGTTTCCTCCCGCCTACTACAAACCTTAACACTAATTAGATTGCTTCGTGGATGAAGGTTTTCTCTTGCAAGAAGAGACTGAGCAAACGTCTAGAATCCGGAGAGTTTAGAAGAGAAATCCTTGCCCTAAACCATTACTTTGCACTGCTGTGTCAGGAACATTGTGCAAATTCTGTGCTCATGCTCTGGCAGCACTGAATCTCCACCAGTCAGTGCAGAGTGGTTGCCTGCAAAGACTGGGGCAAATGGTGTGCCAGCTCAAGGCCAGGATGTGGGCTACATGTACATTTGTACATGTAGCATCCTGGCTCGTACAATGGTTGAGGATCATTTCTGGGGACTAACAGCACCTGCTGCACGTGATGATCAGCTCAAATCAAACTATGTTTCTCATGTGATGGAAGTTGTTGCCTCCTCTCTTTCTGGCTGCACAAGATTTCCCAGCTTGACATTTCTTCACAGATAAAGTTCAAATGTGGTTGGCGGGTGTTAAGCTTGCAAAAAATAAATACTTCCAGTCTGAAAAGAAGTTTGTAGCTAGTGGAAGACAGCAGGGCCAGGGCAGTTTCCATCATCTCCAGCGAGAAACTACAAGAACTGGGTGGTCTGTCAACGACATGAAGCAGGTGCTGTTAGTCGCGACTCAACATTCCAGCGGGGTGTAACTCTGAGACCAACACCACGGTCTCAGCACAGCAATAGGAAAGACAGGGATTTGCACCAGGTTTCAGTAAAACAACATTGTCAGTAATGCATTTCTAGAAATAGATTATAATAATCTTTTTTAATAATGATTCCAGTAGTGTTCTAGTTCCCAAGAACACATTCTGAGCACAATGCAAAGCATCTATGTATTCTGTTGCAGTATTTGGTTCAAAAATTGTGTCTCAATCAGACTACGTATCCAAATAAGTACACACAAAATATGTGGAAGGACTGATACCTACAAAATGCGAAAATGCTGTTTAATACATCTGATTATCCAACCTGTGCTTCAGGTTCCAGCTTTATGAAATGTTTTTCCTCTATCTTATCTGCACAGGTGGGCTCAAACCAATTAGGTTTCAAGAATTCCTTCAACAAGTTACTTGAACCTGAAAAGGCAATTGTGTTCTTCTTGTTGTTTCCCCAAAGAATTGATTCAACAAGTTACTTGAACCTGAAAAGGCAATTGTGTTCTTCTTGTTGTTTCCCCAAAGAATATTTGTACATATTTAATGGCAAGTCACTCAACTCATCTGCTAGGGCAGAAGCGCGGTGGGAGTTTGGCTTGCTCCAAGGAGATCGACCGGCGTATCCAGACAACCTACAGTGCTCCTGTATCAGGACCTGGGTCAGTGCAACATCCTGATAAAACCACCTCCACCATCAAGTTTGACAGTAGAGCCACTCCTGAAAGAGGTCCAGGACGTTGTGAAGAGAGACAGATCTGGCTCAGCCTCTGGCCCGAGCGAAGTCCTCTACAAGGTCTACAAGAATTGCCCCTTGTTACTGAAACAGTTGTGGAAGATCCTGAAAGTCATCTGGAGGAGAGGGAAAGTGATGCAGCAGTGGCGATTCGCTGAAGGAGTCTGGATCCCAAAGTGTTGTTTAATCAGACCCAATTAAAGCGGGTCTCCACTTGGAAGAAGATTCCAAGAGAATCGACCAGTTCAGGATCATCTCCTTGCTAAGCTTTGAAGGCAAGATTTTCTTCAGCATAGTAGCGAAGCAGCTGACCAACTTCCTCTCCAACAATGGCTACATCGATACCTCAGTGCAAAAGGGAGGCGTATCTGGAGTGCCGGGTGTCTAGAGTACACGGGAATGATGACCCAGCTCATCAGAGAAGCCAGGGAGAACAAAGGAGACCTGACAGTGCTCTGGCTTGACCTAGCCAACGCCTACGGTTCCATCCCGCACAAGCTGATCCAGACAGTCATGGCCAAGCATCATGTGCCAGGCCAAGTGGCAGATCTCATCCTGGACTATTACAACCAGTTAAGCATGAGAGTCACAGCAGGGTCAGTAACATCAGAGGTTGGGATCATTACAGGCTGTACCTTTGTGATCCTTTTTGCCTTGGCGATGAACATGATCGTCACGTCTGCTGAACCAGAGTGCCGGGGCTCTCGGACCAAGTCAGGAAAACGCCAACCACCAATCAGGGCCGTCATGGACGACCTGAATGTCACCACTGAGTCAATGCCAGGAGGCAGGTGGATCCTGCAAGGGTCGGAGAGACTGATTGGATGGGCAAGGATGAGGTTTAAGCCAGGAAAATCAAGGTCACTGGTGCTGAAGAAGGGCAAATTCATGGACAGGTTCCGCTTCAGCATCGAAGGGACACCAATCCCAACTGTCTCCGAAAGGCCAGTGAAGAGTCTTGGCAAGGTGTATAGCAGCAGCCTGAAGTGACACAGCATCTGTCCAGGCAACCTGTCAGGAGCTGTAGAGCTGGTTGAGAGTGGTGGCCCTTGAAGTCCCTGGAGCAGGAGTTTAAGGTGACTCGGGCCAGAGAGGTAATGCTGAACAGGGACTCCAGCGACCCCAAGGTGGCTCAGGCAGGGGTGGAGGTGAAAACTGGGAGGAAGTGGAGAGCCGGTGAAGCTGTGCTGCAGCGGAGTCTCAGATACGACACAGAGTCCTGGTGGGAGCAGTGACTCGGGGAAGAGCTGGTCTGGGAACCTTCCCAACTCCCCAGTTTGACAAGGCCAAGGGGAAGGAGAGGTGAAGGTTGGTCCAGGAGGAAGTGAGGGCAACTGTGGAGGAGAAGAGGTCTAGCAGAGCAGTTGGCTTGAGGCAACAGGGGGCCTGGACTAGGTGGGAGCAGGCCATGGATCTGGCAGGCTGAACCACAGCGTATCAAGTTCCTAGTCCTGCCCAGCCCATCGAACCTCTTCATCTGGGGCAAAGTGGAATCTCCAGATTGTCTGCAATGCTCAGGCAAGGGGACGTTGGAACACATCCTGAGCTGCTGCCCAAAGGCTCTTGGGCAGGGCCGGTACACCTGGCGTCACGACCAAATTCTGAAACCCATTGCAGAAGCCATCAGCATGGGAATCAGCATCTGCAGACGAGCACGCCGCCCCACCACCCAGATGATCACCTTTGTGAAGGCTGGAGTGCAGCTGCCAAGAACCACAGCAGCCAAGAATCCGTCGGGAATCCTGGTGACTGCGCAGGACTGGCAGCTTTCTGTATACCCGGTGAAACAGCTGAGGTTCCCCCGGCACATCGCCACGACCACCCTGAGGCCAGACATCCTCCTGGTCTCAGGGGCGACCAAAAACATCGTCTTGTTGGAACTGACAGTGCCGTGGGAGGGCCGTCTGGAGGAGGCCCACGAGAGAAAGAAGACCATGTATGGAGCTGGTCATAGACTGCCGTAAGCAGGGCTGGAAGGCAAGGTGTATGCCCAATGGGGTTGGCTGTAGAGGTTTTGCAGGGCAATCGCTCTACAAGGCCTTGAGTGCACTGGGCATCACCGGAATGGAGGGGTGAAGAGTCATCAAGAACAGCCACAGAGGCAGCGGAGAAATTCTCGAGATGGCTCTGGATCAGGAGAGGAGGTCCTTGGGGAGGAGCGAATGCCACCTGAACACATCGTGGTCTGATCAACCACGGCTGGGTCACCCGGGCGAGGGTGTCTGATGCTGAAAGACCCGAAACACCCAATGACCCCAGGTTACATCACTGATGTGTTCAGGAGCATCAAAGATGTATTTTATCAATAGGTGCCTCACCACCATACTCCTCAAACACATAATCTATCTGTATAGCAATGCTTCCTTTGCCACTTTTTAATAAGACTGACTGAAAATGTTACGTATTATTAATCTAACTGCATATCTTTCATCTAAAAGGACTTGCACAGCACCTTTCAAAATCTCAGATCATCCCACATGACTTTATACTCAATTATGACATTTAAAGTGAAGTCACGATGTGGTGTTGGCTCCAGTGATATTATTTCAAGAATACTTTATGATATGATCTGACACGTATATTAGACATATTTTGGAAATGTCTTTACTAACCCCATGAATACAGTGTTTTCACTTAACATTTAAGTGATACTTGCAGAGTCCTAACTTGCTGGTATGACTGCACTTTTGGAATGAAAAATAAACATTTTATACAATCACACAAATGAGTTAGAACAAGATAGCAGTGGACAATTAATGGTCCCTAAAGGAATAATTTGAAAAACGTAAGATTACCTGTTCTTTGTGTGATAATAAATTGCCAGGGTAACACTATTAAGAGAAAAACAAGGTTAATAAATGGATAAATTCTGCACCTTGTTGTAAATTTAAATACAAATCAATACTATCAATAGCCAACAATTGCAATTTCCCATCATCTCTTAACATTACAGGTCCAATGGCCAAACTCGAGCACTGTGGGGATAGAAGATTTTGGATTTTTCCAGATGTTGTAAACTAAACTATAAAAGTAAAGTTTGAAGAGAAAGGCAAGATTTTTTTTTAAATTCAATGTTCTTGTTATCCACTTCCAAAGAGAGGCAGGGTATTTTAGGCCAGATTGGTCACTCAAACTACACTAACACATCGTGAGAAGCCAGAGAACTCAGGTGAGCCACACTTCCAGAAGTGCCTAATTTTCAGACTTGTCTGAGTATCAAATAAATTTACCAAAGAAAGAAGCAACCGCAAAAGAGCATTTCATACATATCATTAACCTCACCTCTTAATTTACTGTCAAATTAGACATTCAGTAATTTTACTGAACAGTAGTACTTGAAAGAAAAATGGTTCAGGCATCATAGTTAATAGGATGCAGTGGTATCAATATTTTGCCAATACAGGCAGTTCTGCTTTAACATGAAAGTTTTGTTCCCTTGAACCTTTACATTATTAAAAAACTGTGCTATAAAAAACATTAAAAAATGGACAGAAACTGTGTAGGTGCTAGAATTCCTGAATCGAGAGAACAGATTTTATTTTCTCCGCAGTATTTTCAAAAAATATATTTTTAATAGCTGTAAGTTTATTTTTGTTACTGCAACCTACAATACCAGAGGTTGTGTTCCAAAGAGACAATGGCTCCTGGTTAAAACAGGGATGTTACACAAAAACATTTTTTTGCAAGATAGCTTTTTTTTTTGCTTGTCATTTTTCAAATAACTTTTAAGGGGGGGGAGGTGTTTCATGTCTCTGATCAAAAATAGAACTATAACTAATTTGGCCCATTTTATACAAATAGTGTCCCCCAATTTATCAATTATGTTATATCCATTCGTGATATGGAAACACACGTTATAGCAGAACCACCTGTTGAATCAGAATTGCCACCAATTTCTCCATAAATCTGAAAGCACAATTTGCTTTAAATATTATAACCAATTTGCCTGAAGTCAATTTCCATAGATGGCATATAACATATAACATATAACATATAACAACTACAGCATGGAAACAGGCCTGTCCGGCCCTACCAGTCCACGCCGACCATTCTCCCTGACCTAGTCTCATCTACCTGCACTCAGACCATAACCCTCCAATCCCCTCCTATCCATATACCTATCCAATTTACTCTTAAATAATAAAATCGAGCCAGCCTCCACCACTTCCACCGGAAGCCCATTCCATACAGCCACAACCCTCTGAGTAAAGAAGTTCCCCCTCATGTTACCCCTAAACCTTTGTCCCTCAATTCTGAAGCTTTGTCCCCTTGTTGGAATCTTCCCCACTCTCAAAGGGAAAAGCCTACCCACGTCAACTCTGTCCGTCCCTCTCAAAATTTTAAAAACCTCTATCAAGTCCCCCCTCAACCTTCTACGCTCCAAAGAATAAAGACCCAACCTGTTCAACCTCTCTCTGTAGCCTAAGTGCTGAAACCCAGGCAACATTCTAGTAAATCTCCTCTGTACCCTCTCCATTTTGTCGACATCCTTCCTATAATTTGGCGACCAGAACTGCACACCATACTCCAGATTTGGCCTCACCAATGCCCTGTACAATTTCAACATTACATCCCAACTTCTATACTCGATGCTCTGATTTATAAAGGCAAGCATACCAAACGCCTTCTTCACCACCCTATCCACATGAGATTCCACCTTCAGGGAACAATGCACAGTTATTCCCAGATCCCTCTGTTCCACTGCATTCCTCAATTCCCTACCATTTACCTTGTACGTCCTATTTTGATTTGTCCTACCAAAATGCAGCACCTCACACTTATCAGCATTAAACTCCATCTGCCATCTTTCAGCCCACCCTTCCAAAAGGCCCAAGTCTCTCTGTAGACTTTGAAAATCTACCTCACTATCAACTACTCCACCTATCTTAGTATCATCTGCATATTTACTAATCCAATTTGCCACACCATCATCCAGATCATTAATGTAAATGAAATTAATTAATGCATATGAAATTAATTAATATTTTAATTGTCTCTTGTGGTGTTGGTTAATTAATAAATGTTGCTACGAGTTTGGAAACCATTCCACCCCTTTCAAATGATACCATGGGATCTTTCAGATCAATTAGAAATGTCTTAGTTTTACATCCTAATCTGATGGTTTACATCATGTGTCTTTAGCCCAAATAAAGTGCTTATATATTTATGTCCTGTTCTTGGCTTTACTCCACCAGGTCTCTCTGCTGGGCATTCTACTTTAATATAGGATCATTTACTCAGATAACACAACACTTAATTTTAATAGATTATTAATCAATACAAAAACTAGAGGGCACGGCATTCCACAATTGGGGAAGCAAAGAAACTTAAGCAAAAAACAAATTGCTGGAGAACTCAGTGGTTCATGCATCAGCTGTGGGGAGGGGTAATTTTCACCATTTCAGATCAAAGTCAGGCTAGGGTTAGTCCCTGACAGTGTCCCGACCTGAAAAATGGACAATTCCTTCCTCTTCCAACTCCCCAAAAGACGCTGTTCAACAGCAGTTTATTTTTTTGCCCCGGTTCCAAAATGTGCAGCACCTTGTATCCCACTGTATAGAAATGTGACTGGTTAGACGCAAGGAACTGCAGGTGCTAAACATTTTGAGCAAAAAAAACAGTGCTAGTGTAACTCAGTGAGTCAGGCAGCATCTCCAGAGAACATTTAGGTGGCACTTTGGGTCAGGACCTTTCTTGAGACTGTAGTAGGGAGGAGACACTTGGAAGAGAGGTGGGGATGTGATTAATCCAGGCATGTGATAAATGAATACAAGTGAGGGGGTTTAATTGGCAGATGGATGGACAAAGGCCAGAGATGAAATGGAGACAAAACCCATGAGTTAAGGAGAGAAGAGGCATGAATTGTGAGGACAGAGGAAGGGACAGTCATAACTTGACTGGTTAAATCTGTTTTAAATTTAACCTGATTTAAAAAAATGCACTTGCTGATTATCTTACCATTTAATTGTGCTTTTCAGGTTTGGTTGGCTGACAGTGCTGTCATCAATAAATATCGTTGAACATGAGCTGTATTTTTTACTGAGTTGACCAGGAGATACCTGTATAAAATAAAGTCACTGCATTATAGTACTTTTAACATAGTAGAACAGCAAGTCAATGTGTGAAACACACAAGTGTGCTCCATAAGAGTTTGCATTTCCATCGTAACTAATTGATGATATTGCACAACTCTACACCATATTGCAGAACTCAATGATCCGATTTCCACTGTCTTCCTGTCTCCACCCATATCCTTCCTTTGTCCCGCCCCCCTGACATCAGTCTGAAGAAGGGTCTCGACCCAAAACGTCACCCATTCCTTCCCTCCTGAGATGCTGCCTGACCTGCTGAGTTACTCCAGTATTTTGTGTCTACCTTCAATTTGTACCAGCATCTGCAGTTATTTTCCTACACACTAAACCTCTCCCTCAATGTCAGCATAACAAAGGATTGTAATCAACTTCAGAAAAAGAAGCGGTACACAAACCCATACATACATATGAAGCAGAAATCGTTGAAAGCTCCAACTTCTTAGAATAAATATTACCAACAATTTGTCCTGGAACAGCCACATCGAAGCAATGGCCAAGAAAGTACACCAACGCCTCTACTTCTTTAGAAGGCTTAGGAAGTCTCCAACAAACCTCACCAAATTCTAAAGATGCGCCGTAGAAAGCTTTTTATCAGGACATATCAGAACATGGTTTGGGATCAGCTCCATCATGCTGCCTCGACAAGGCCACCAGCATCATGGTCCAGTCTCACCACAATCACTCCCACCTCCCCTCTCCCATCAGGCAAGAGTAACAAAAATGTAAAAACACTAATCTACTGATTCCGAGACAGTTTCTTCCCAGCTGTTATCAGGCACCTGAACTATCCTCTCAGGTGGTCCTGATCTTCCATCTACCTCATTGGAGACCTACAAACTATTTTTAATTGGACTTTATCTTGCACTAAATTTATACACTTTGTCCTCTATCTGTACACTGTGGATGGCTTGATTTTAATCATGTACAATTTTTTTTCGCTGACTGGATGGCACGCAATGAAAATCTTTTCAATTTACCTCGGCACACTTGACAACAATAAACTAAACTAGATGCAAGTGGATTCAATCAGTATATTAATTACATTAATAACAATAGCATTAAGGGGCATCCTAAAGACAGCAAAAATGCATTGACTACATGCAAAAGGTATCAAGAGGTCTGGGGAGACTGCGCAGAATATGATAAATAGACACAAATCAGCCATGATCGACTGGGTGGAGGAGCAAACTTAAAGGGCTCAATGGCCTACTCCTATTTTCTAGGTTTCATATCCATAAAAATATACAATTTAAAAAAGTGTAACTAAGTGGTGTGATAGGCTGGAAACTGCACTGTTGTACTTGGACCAGATGTTAAATTACTTCTCTCTCTTGCTTAGCTACAAGATTTTATATTTAATAATTCTGTACATCCTCAAGCATTCTTGTGGGAACTGGCCTCAGCAATCCGCAAGGTCACGGCACCATTTAGTTCTCTTATTTTCACTCAATATATTTTGTCCTAATGCAGCAATGTACAATTATTTTTGAAAGGACAGTGGCCCTGAAATTATATTAGTGGAAGAATATCTGTGTCCTTTTTGAAAGTCTAAATAGAAATGCCAATAATGAGTTTATTAAAATTAGAGCCAAAAATGTTATGCATGCTAATTTCCTACAATTTAGAGCCCACAAAAATCAATATCAGTCATCTTCAACTTAAGGATCTTCCAGTTTCAATGTTCCTTGCAGAAATCAAAGATGGGTTTTCTCTCCAAATCCCAATGCACATATCAGACACAAGGTGGCACCCAAAACCTTCCCTGACACCCTGACAGGTATTCTAGCACAGACATCATGCCACACATGACAAATATTTGGATCTTCTCTCCCCCCTGGGATAATGCAAGCTGTAGATATTTATATTCTACTTACGGCAGACAACCTGAATAAACAGACACATTACATATACCCGAGTGTTTTCTGCATTTTCTGTTTTTATTTTAGATTTCCAACATCTTCAGTTTTTTTGTTTTTTCCCCCCAAAATTTGATGATATTGGCTGGCAGGCACCATGTGTAAAGTCATCTTCATCACAATGATTAAGCTAAAAAAATACGACATTCTAAATTGATAAAACAAAATACTGAAATTGCACAAGGGAACTGACCACAGTTGCATATCTAGGCTAACAAAATTTTGAGTGTTTTCAGGAAGGGTCAGCAGAAGTGAAAATGTCAATACATTTTTGGGAAAATCTGAAGTTCTATTGAAAGAACCAATGGCTGAAATGGTAGAGCAGAGAGTTTGTTTACAAGAACTTCACTTACATGGTTTATGTGGTTACTCTTCCTCTTCTCTCTGACTGTTTACAAAACAAAAAGGGAAGTGAAATTAAAACATCAGTTGCTCAATTCAAGGAGCCAATTTTTAGATTACGATTTATACAATTTAAACATGGGAACAGCAGATACAGCTGAGGCGTTGCAAGCATGTTGTTAAAGCAAATTTGTTATTGACTACCTCTCCTATATTTAACACATCATAATAGACCAAAACCAGTTAAATAGTTTTCAGATATAATCAATGGTTCATAGGCAAGCTTCACAGGCAAGTTGTGCAAGGCAAGCTCCAATAAACAGTAATGAGAAAACAAATTAATTCACAGATGGATGGAGGGGTAAATACTAGCTAGATCACCGGGAGGACTATCCTGATTTTCCTCAATGGAAAAATCATAAAATCAACAGCGCAGAAGTGGATGTAGGTACAGTCTTCCTACTGTACCTATATCCACCATAAAAACAGCTTTTTAAGCTAATTCCTTTTCCTGGCTCCCACCTGGTGAGTTTGGGAGGTAATCATCCAGGCAGAGTGTATTCCCATATTACAGCAATTCAATTACATGGAACTCTTAAAATAGTACAAGCAAACAAACAGAAAATTTAGATTATTAGATTATGATACATCTGAAGTATTATCGAAGTGGTATCGATAGTAGCTGCCCATAGACCAGCATCCTGAGGGCGTTGCGATTGAGAAAAAACTTCCTTTAGAAAGCATCTCCACTCATAACATGGGATTCAATGGGAAAAAAGGGGTCCACGTTACACAAAATGACAATAGGACAGTTTTCTAGGAATGCAACCTTCCCAAATGTGGGGGTACAGTGCAATTTTTAAATATGATGATGATTTCAACTCTTTAGGAGAATGAGTTCCAGGCACCCGTGGGACATGAAATTTTTGTTAAGCTCATCAGCACTACAGCTTCCAGATAATGTGCACAGGTTATGAAGTGGGGTAGTAGCCTAACCGGACATCAACCTCTCCTTTAATCAGCAGGACAAAGTAGCTTGTTTCAGGAAACGAGGTAGTGTGCATGCCACAGTCAGCATCAATGGTGCCAAAGAGGACATGCTTGAGAGCTTCAAGTTCCTAAGCATAAACATCACCAATTTGTCATCGACCAACGACATTGAAGCCACAACCAACAAAGCACACCAACATCTCTACGTTCTCAGAAGACTAAGAAAGTTCAGCATGTCCCCAACGAGTCTCACTTCTACAGATGCACCGCAGAAAGTATCCCATGGTCATGCATTACAGTTTAGTACAGCAAAAATGCTAAGACCACAAGAAATTGAAGTAAGACCACAAGAAATTGAAGAAAATAGTGGATGTAGCCTAATTCATTATACAAACATCTATCCTCTGCCCTTCCTCCTCCTCCTCCCCCCCCCCCCCCCCCACCATCACGATTGAAACCATCTGCACCATGTTGCCTCAAGTAAGCAGCAAACATAACACATTTACATCCAATCATTTACTCTTCTTCCCTCTCCTGTCGAGCTGAAGATATAAAAACTTGAAAGCACCTTCCACCAGATTCAGGAACAGCCTCCTCCCCACTGTTATCAAATGGTTTGAAGGTCCACTCACAAGGATGTAGTCCCGATCACCCATCCTACTGCATTGCAACCAGAGTACATTTTTTTGCCTGTACTCTCTTTGTAGCTGTATCGCTATAATGCTGTAATACTATATTCTGCGCTTTGGTATTTTTCTCTTTATACTCATCGCTGTACTTGTGTATGACGTGCTAACATTCATGTATATGATTTGACTGGATAGCATAATGTATCTCAGTACATGTAACAATAAAAAAACAATATCAATATCTATAGCCAAATCTTTCTGAACCAGTGGAGAGCATTACTACTTGAACCATTCCATAGTGAGTGTAAATGGCATAGGATGAATCAGCTTTTAACTATACCATAACTATACATTACAGATACCATTTTTGCTGCAATGTTCAGTTGCACTTAGTAGATGACACTATTAAGAATTGAAGTACACATGATTCACGTGGAAATTGGTCAGCTGTTCTATGTAAGCGATATATTCGCTCTGAAAGTGGCTGTGCAGAGAGAGACAAGAGGATATTGAAAGAAATCAATTCTGCATATTTTGACTTTGAGAGATGTGAGTTCAATGAATAAAGCAAAAGCAGCTCAACATGACCTTGACGCATATCAGATGGAATTACTGTACTTTAGGTAGGATATAAAGATCTGACAGAGTGCAGATTCTCTGGAATGAGTCCAGTTTCAAGGGTTTCAGTTGGAAGATAGACTGGAGAAGATGGCGGGTGAGGGGGTGGGGTGACAGTGGTCTCCTCCTAGAGAAGATACAGTGCCCCCATAGTGTATTGGACAAGGACCCATCATTTATTTATTTGCCTCTGTACTCCACAATTTGAGATTTGTAATAGAAAAAAAATCACACGTGGTTAAAGTGCACATTGTCAGATTTTAATAAAGGCCATTTTTATACATTTTGTTTTCACCATGTAGAAATTACAGCAGTGTTTATACATAGTCCCCCATTTCAGGGCATCATAATGTTTGGACCACAGCAATGTCATGTAAATGAAAGTAGTCATGTTTAGTATTTTGTTGCATATCCTTTGCATGCAATGACTGCTTGAAATCTGCAATTCAAGGACATCACCAGTTGCTGGGTGTCTTCTCTGGTGATGCTCTGCCAGGCCTGTATTGCAGCCATCTTTAGCTTATGCTTGTTTTGGGGGCTAGTCCCCTTCAGTTTTCTCTTCAGCATATAAAAGGCATGCTGAATTGCGTTCACATCGCCACTCAAGAATTGACCATTTTTGTAGCTTTGAAAAACCCCTTTGTTGCTTTTGCAGTATGTTTGGGATCATTGTCTTGCTGTAGAATAAACTGCCAGCCAATGAGTTTTGAGACATTTGTTTGAACTTGAGCAGATAGGATGTGTTTATACACTTCAGAATTCATTATGCTACTACCATCAGCAGTTGTATCATCAATGAAGATAAGAGAGGCAGTACATTCAGCAGCCATAAGGGGTAGGCCATTTAGAACGAAGATGAGGAAAAGCTTTTTCAGTCAGAAAGTTGTAAATCTGTGGAATTCGCTGCCTCAGAAGGCAGTGGAGGCCAATTCTCTGAATGCTTTCAAGAGAGAGCTAGATAGAGCTCTTAAGGATAGCGGAGTCAGGGGGTATGGGGAGAAGGCAGGAACGGGGTACTGATTGAGAATGATTAGCCATGATCACATTGAATGGCGGTGTTGTCTATTGTCATACATGCCCAGGCCATAATACCTCCACCACCGTGTTTCGCAGATAAGCTGGTATGCTTTGGATCTTGGCTAGTTCCTTCTCTACTCCATATTTTGCTCTTGCCATCACTCTGATATAAGTTAATCTTTGTCTCATCTGTCCACAAGCCCTTTTTCTAGAACATGGTGAAACCAAAATGTATAAAAATGGCCTTTATTAAAATCTGACAATGTGCACTTTAACCACATGTGATTTTTTCTATTGCAAATCTCAAATTGTGGAGTACAGAGGCAAATAAATAAATGATGGGTCTTTGTCCCAAACATTATGGAGGGCACTACATTTGCTACAAGTGTAGAAGATGATCATGGTATAGGTAGGGTGGACAGAGAGGTGCCAGAAGGATCAAGATCCACAACATTTTAAAATTTCATCAAAAGGCAGAAAGAGTATGCAAAAAAAATGCTCGGAATACGCACAAACTAGAAATCACTGTGGCTGGTGGAAACAGACTCAATTCGTTCAAAGGAATATCTCATGGACACTTGGGAAACAATAATTTGCAGGATTTTTGGAAAGAACACAATGTGATTGATCGGAGTGTTCTGTTAGGTGCTGGCATTGACTCAAGAGGAAAGCCCTCCACCTGCCTGAACAATTCAATGATTCCATCATGCCTCTCAGTGCTCAGGCGTTTGATTGGTGTACGGATCCCCAAATCCACGGATAAGCTTGGAGCCTTCAACTGAAAATAAGGATTTCTAAGACTTTGTAAAAAATGCCTATATCGGTATCATCTGATGTTTCTGACAGTGCGCGACACTGACATTAAGACATTAAGGACTTGTCCCTTGCCATAGGCAACTGGTGCATTCAGTGTTTCATGCGTGATAGCTACAATTTAACTGATGAACTTCAATATTGTCACCAAATTATGGTCAGTGTCATTAGTGAGACGAACAACTGCCTATTTGAGAAGCTGAAATATGAACAAGTCTGTACTCATTCTCACGCAGGCCACAGCAAACAATGGCCTGTTTCCATCATCATCGTTACTTTTTTTGCATATCTTTCATTCATTTGTTCTATATCTCACAACATCACCGTCTGTATCTCTCGTTTCCATTTCCCTCGACTCTCAGTCTGAAGAAGGGTCTCGACCAGAAACATCACCTTTTCCTTTTCTTTAGAGATGCTATTTGACCCGCTGAGATACTCCAGCTTTTTGTGTCTATCTTCGATATGAAAATGTTGATCTAAGGTAGAATCAGTCTCATTCAAGAGATGTGGTTCAGCTCTTGGAGTGCAGTACTCATGGAATAGTGCGACCTTTTGGCCAAGATGTTGGGATTCAAGTCTACACTCTGTGAACCCCTAGCCCCGCTTTATAATCGCACTGGAAGTCTCTCCAAAGTAACAATCAATTTTTATCCCTCCAACCAATATAAACTGAAACAGATTCACATTTTTTTGTACAGCCCGAACGTGTGAAAATTGTCAACTATGTTTCCGAAATTCCAACAAGATTATACTTAAATAGCTCTAAAGAGTGTTGGGATGTCCTGATGCAGTGGAGGGCAATGGAATCTCCAATGGGCAGTGGAGGGTATGAAATCTTCCTCTTGTATGCTGCATTTGGCTACCTCAACCTCATCTGAGGAAGGAACATAGAATCTCTTGAGTTTTCAAACTACAAAAATTAATTTCCTGTCTGAAAATAATAAAAGATAATTCAATAGTAAACTGTTCCATCACTGGGCGGCGCGGACTCGGTGGGCCGAAGGGCCTGTTTATGCGCTGTATCTCTAAATCTAAAAAATCTAAAATTTGATTCAAAGATAAATGAATTTAAAATATGCTTAACTTGGTTGAGTTACTGAAATATCAATGTGAAGATTATTTTTACCCTTGGAGTTGCTGGTTACCATGACCCCCAGGTTGCTGGCATATCAGAACCTGAGGTCCTGGTCATTCTTTCGGGGTGACAGACAGCTCTAAAGGCAAATAAGGAAAAGCAACCTTCACATTATATTTCAGCATTAATAGGGATCAAAGAGGATATCAGATTTGTCTCCTTAGCCATATAACTTTGAAAAATTCAGCATTTGAGGGAAAAGCATTGAATGAGAATGAAAAAGTATAATTCCAGTTTGACCTAAAAGCAATATGTCGGATAAACGGTTTAAAAGAAAAATCTAAAAATAGTGTTAAAATTTGGTGAGGCAATGCCTGGTATGGTTGTTATTTATTTTACAAAAAGAATGAAGTTTGATGCCCTGATACATTACTGCTTTATGTTTACTTATGGAAATTAGATAACTGTTCCAATATGACGTTCACATTTATCGTGTTTTCGTGATGACAATGAAGCAGCCTGAATTTCTCAGAAGCACAAGTTATTCTGGGAGGTAATAGGAAATAGTAGTATGCAGAAATCATCTAACTAATCTGGCTTAAATCTACTCACCATCTGGCTGCGATTTGCTCAGGAAAATCGTGCTGGCCCTTGGGTGGTCAGAAGGGTTGGACTCAGAGTTCATGTCTAAAATTAGGAAAATGGAAAAAGAAATCAATGGTGAAAATAAATCAAAACTGTATCCAAGCATACAAAAGTCATAAACAGAAGTGTCACAAAAAAATATTCAGAATATATAACTTTTTAACTATGGGGAAGATGAAAATGTCATTATGGCAATTTGGGTAACAGAAATTCACCTTTACAGAGTTAACAAAATCACTACCCAAAAATTTGAGATACAGAACAAAGTTTGCTCTCACAATTTCTTTTTCCAATTCTTGTTTGTTCACACATGCCAGATGACACAGTTACATTATGAAAAATCATAATGTAGATCATTTTCTGAGAAAGCAACCTCTGCCACCATAACTCGGAGTCACATGTATTGAAGCTGTAACTAACCCAATAGAAAATTTGGAGGAGAAATCTTTAACGTTTGAATATAGAACTCATGGTTGCATGGATTAATTGAGGCCTTTGTCACAGAAATATCAAGAAAAGATAGATAAGTACAGGTGCTATTATGTGATAGATGTATTTCTATGAAACCCCATGCTATAGAAAATTGTGTTCAAAAGATAATGGTGTAAATGGGAAAAGGCGGTTAGGGGCGAGAGAGTTTTAGATTCATATTTTTCCTGCAGAACTTTTGTATATTCGCAGTGTATACAAACTTTTGTGTATTCGCAGTATTTTCTTATTCATCTTTTGCGTTATATCCAAGTTGTGTTATAGAAACACATTACAGCCAAACCATGTGTAGTTCAGAGAGAAAGAAATAGAAGAATATGTTAATAAGGCATTATGAAATACGTGAAAGGAAATCTGTGTGTAGCATAAACACTAGCAATATCTGGTTCAGACTTATTCAGTCTCCAAACAGAAAATTTGCATGCAAGTTTCTAACAATTATTTCTCCAACTGACTACTGCTTATGGATGAATTTAGATTATACATATTATTTAGCCGCCTTCATCAAAGAGATCATCGCACCCGTGCCCAACCCTCTGCTCAAATAAAAAAGTGATCTGACAGCTCCTCCAGAAGCTGGTTAGCAAATTTGATTGCTGACTCTTAGTCCCGATCTCTCCAATGTCAAGCCAAAATGTAATGCCATAGCTTGACATGAACGTTAATAAGGTCATAGCTTGCCTGATTGTACAGTGCATTCAGAAAGTATTCAGACCCCTTCACTTTTTCCATATTTTGTTACATTACAGCCTTATGAATTAAATGGATTAAATTCATTTTTTTAAAATCATCAATCTACAAACAATACCCCAGAATGAAGAATCAAAAATAGGTGTTTAGAAATTTTTGCAAAGTAATTAAAAAGAAATAACTGAAATATCACATTTACATAAGTATTCAGACCCTTTGCTATGACACTCAAAATTGAGCTTAGGTTCATCCTGTTTCCATTGATTATCCTTGAGATGTTTCTACAACTTGATTGGAGTCTACCAGTGGTAAATTAAATTGATTGGACATGATTTGAAAAGGCACACCCATCTATATAAGGTCCCACAGTTGACCGTGCATGTCAGAGCAAAATCCAAGCCACAAAGACGAAGGAATTGGCCTTAGACCTCCGAGACAAGATTGTATCGAGACACAGATCTGGGGAAGGGTATAAAACAATTTCTGCAGCATTGCAAGTTCCGAAGAGCACAGTGGCCTCCGTCATTCTTAAATGGAAGAACTTTGGAACCCACCAGGACTCTTCATAGAGCTGGCTGCCCGGCCAAACTGAGCAATCGGGGGAGAAGGGCCTTGGTCAGGGAGGTGATCAAGAACCTGATGATCACTCTGACAGAGCTCCAGTTCCTCTGTGAAGATGGGAGAACTTTCCAGAAGGACAACTATATCTGCAGCACTCCACCAATCAGGCCTTTATGGTAGAGTGGCCAGAGGGAGGCCACTCCTCAGTAAAAGGCACATGACAGCCCGCTTGGAGTTTGCCAAAAGGCACCTAAAGGATTCTCAGACCATGAGAAACAAGATTCTCTAGTCTGATGAAACCAAGCTTGAACTCTTTGGAGGAAACCAGGCACCTGGCCAATACCATACCTACGGTGAAGCATGGTGGTGGCAGCATCATGCTGTGGGGATGTTTTTCAGCGGCAGGAACTGGGAGACTAGTCAGGATCGAGGGAAAGATGAATGGAGCAAAGTACAGAGAGATCCTTGATGAAAACCTGCTCCAGAGCATTCTGGACCTCAGACTGGGGTGAGGTTCACCTTCCAACATGGCAATGACCCTAAGCACACAGCCAAGACAACGCAGGAGTGGCTTTGTGACAAGTCTGTGAATGTCCTTGAGTGGCCCAGCCAGAGCCCAGACTTGAACCCGATCGAACATCTCTGGAGAGACCTGAAAATAGCCGTGCATCAACGCTCCCCATCCAACCTGACAGAGCTTGAGAGGATCTGCAGAGAAGAATGGAGAAATTACCCAAATACAGGTGTGCCAAGCTTGTAGCGTCATACCCAAGAAGACTTGTGGCTGTAATCGCTGCCAAAGATGCCTCAACAAAGAACTGAGTAAAGGGTCTGAATACTTATGTAAATGTGATATTTCAGTTATTTCTTTTTAATTACTTTGCAAACATTTCTAAACACCTGTTTTCACTTTTTTATTATGGGGTATTGTGTGTAGATTGATGATAAAAAATGAATTTAATCCATTTAAAAATAAGGCTGTAATGTAACAAAATGTGGAAAAGTGTGGGGGTCTGAATACTTTCTGAATGCACTGTAATTTCAGCTCTATCTTCCTGCTGTAAATGTTCAGCATCTGGCTGATCACCTACCAATGTTTGTTTTAAAAATATTTGATGTTTCTGCTTCCAATAGAAGTAGGATTCCACATACTTGAAATCCACAAAGAACAATATTTGTCTCACAGTGCCCTCCATGATGTTTGGGACAAAGACCCATCATTTATTTATTTGCCTCTGTACTCCACAATTTGAGATTTGTAATAGAAAAAAAATCACATGGGATTAAAGTGCACATTGTCAGATTTTATTAGAGGGTATTTTTATACATTTTGGTTTCACCATATAGAAATTACAGCTGTGTTTATACATGGTCCCCCCATTTCAGGGCACCATAATGTTTGGGACACAGGAATGTCATGTAAATAAAAGTAGTCATGTTTAGTATTTTGTTGCATATCCTTTGCATGCAATGACTGCTTGAAGTCTGCGATTCATGGACATCACCAGTTGCTTGGTGTCTTCTCTGGTGATGCTCTGCCAGGCTTGTATTGCAGCCATCTTTAGCTTATGCTTGTTTTGGGGGCTAGTCCCCTTCAGTTTTCTCTTCGGCATATAAAAGACATGCTCAATTGCGTTCAGATCGAGTGATTGACTTGACCACTCAAGAATTGACCATTTTTGTAGCTTTGCAAAACTCTTTTGTTGTTTTCGCAGTATGTTTGGGATCATTGTCTTGTTGTAAAATGAACCGCCAGCCAATGGGTTTTGAGGCATTTGTTTGAACTTGAGCAGATAGGATGTGCCTAAACACTTCAGAATTCATTATGCTACTAGCATCAGCAGTTGTATCATCAATGAAGATAAGTGAGCCAGTACCCTGAGCAACCATACATGCCCAGGCCATAACACCCCCACCACCTTGTTTCACAGATGAGCTGATATGATTTGGATCTTGGACAGTTCCTTCTCTCCTCCATACTTTGCTCTTGCCATCACTCTGATACAGGTTAATCTTCATGTCATCTGTCCACAAGACCTTTTTCCAGAACTGTGGTTCTTTTAACTACTTCTTGGCAAACTGTACCTGGCCATCCTATTATTTGCGGCTAACCAGTGGTTTGCATCTAGCAGTGCAGCCTTTGTATTTCTGTTCATGAAGTCTTCTTTGGACAGTGGTCATTGACAAATCCACACCGGGAGGGTGTTTCTGATCTGTCGACAGGTGTTTGGGGATTTTTTTTTTTATTATGGAGAGAATTTGTCTGTCATCAGCTGTGGAGGTCTCCCTGGGCCTGCCAGTCCCTTTGCGATTAGTAAGCTCAGCAGTGCTCTTTCTTCTTAATGATGTTCAAACAGGTGATTTTGGTAAGCCTAAGGTTTGGCTGATGTCTCTAACAGTTTTATTCTTGTTTCTCAGTCTCATAATGGCTTATTTTACTTTCATTGGCACAACTTTGGACCTCATGTTGATAAACAGCAATAAAAGTTTCCAAATGTGATGGAAAGACTGGAGGAAAGACTAGGTGCTGAGAGCTCTCTTATACCTGTATTAAGGAGACATTTAAACAAACCTGAGCAACTACAAACACCCGTGAAGCCATGTGTCCCAAACATTATGGTGCCCTGAAATGGGGGAGACTATGTATAAACACTGTTGTAATTTCTACATGGTGAAACCAAAATGTATAAAAATGCCCTTTATTAAAATCTGACAATGTGCACTTTAATCACGTGATTTTTTTCAATTCTTTCTTAGGCCCCCTCGGTCATGGCTGACCATGGGTGATGCATCCTAGTTGGCTGCTTGCTCCACACCTCGGCTGGAGCAGCGTCTCTTGTGGCTGAAGAGACCAATGTGGGAGTGACAGTCTGTCGCAAAGGTCACATTTGTGTGTGGTCTCTGGTTTGTTGAAGTTGCTGCACTCCTTTCTGTGTGCCCGCTTGTCTGCCGCTGCATTCATCAGTTTCCCTTCCCCCGTTTTGAGATCTTCATTCAGTGTACCTCTCCACATCGTACGGTCAGCTGCAAGGCTCTCCCAGGACTCCACATCGACGTCGAGCGCCTTCAAATCTCTCTTGCAGCCATCCTTGTAACGTAGCTGGGGGCGATCGATGGTTCTCCTCCCAGATGTTAGCTCGCCATAGAGGATGTCTTTTGGAATACGGCCATCCTCCATGCGGTTGACATGGCCCAGTCACCGCAGCCTACGCTGTGTACATACTCGGAAGGCCAGCGCGAGACAGAATCTCGGTGTTGGGCACTCTGTCTTGCCAGGATATACCCAGGATAACGCGGATGTTTCTAAGGTGGAAGGTGTTGAGTCTTCTCTCCAGTCTGGCATATGTAGTCCATACAGCAGCGTGCTGTTGACACAGGCGTTGTAGACTGCTATCTTTGTCTCCACTGTCAGCTTTGGATTGGTCCACACTCGAGTTGTGAGGCGAGCGAGAGTTATAGCTGCCTCCCCGATCCTCTTGTCAATCTCTGTGTCCAAGGAGAGGTTGTTGGTGATGGTGGAGCCGAGGTACATGAACTGATGGACGGCATTGAGTTCGTAGTCGTCGATGGTGATGACAGGTGGTGCCTCGGTATCCTGTCCTAGGACGTTCGTCTTCTTCAGGCTGATAGTCAGCCCAAAGTCCTTGCAAGCCCGATAAAAGCGGTCCATCAGTGACTGTAGTTCCTGCTGGATGTAGGACTCAACTGCTGCGTCATCGGTAAACAACATGTCTCTGATGAAAGCTTCACGTACTTTTGTCTTGGCTCGGAGGCGGGTGAGGTTGAAGAGCTTGCCGTCTGATCTAGTACGCAGGTAGATCCCCTCTGTTGCGGTGTCGAAGGCATGTTTCAGGGGCAAAACAAAGAAAATCCCAAAGAGTGTGGGAGCGAGGACGCAGCCTTGTTTGACGCCACTGCGGGTGTTGAAGGGCTCCGAGAAACTGCCATTGAACTTCACTGTCCCCTTCGTGTTGATGTGGAAGGATTCTATCATGCTCTGCAGTTTTGGTGGGCAGCCGTACCTTGGGAGAGCCTTGAATAGGCCATATCGGCTGACGGTCGAACGCCTTGGAGGTCAATGAAAGCAATATACAGGGGCATCCGCTGTTCTCTGCACTTCTCCTGAAGCTGGCGAAGGGAGAAGACCATGTCTACTGTTGACCTTACAAATCTCAAATTGTGGAGTACAGAGGCAAATAAATGCCCCAAACATTATGGAGGGCACTGCATCTCTCTTTGAAATGCACAACCTCATTCTAGGTTCTCCCAATCGCATTCCCTCTCATCAAACATTCATCCCATACACTCTGGGGAAACATATGCCTCCTGAATTGCTTAATTTTATTAGCAATCATCTTTTACAGCCTACGAGTGTTGAAATCACTCAAATGGAAGCATCAACTGTCGATATTCATCATTGAACATTGACATAATTCTTAGGAACATTATCTCCCATTTTCTAGAAAGTAGTAGAGCTAGTCTTTCAAATACCAAATTTCATCTTACTCATCCACGAAGTGGAAATGTAATGGCTGGAGCACAGCACAACATTCAATTTCTCCATTCAATTCTCCCAGTTTCTATGTTGACATAACTTTCCACAGCAGTGCCTTGAAGAGCTCCTTCTCAACTAAGGCTTTCACTTTTCCTTAGTCGACAAGGTTTTCAATAGTGCCTTCTTTATTCACACACTGCTTTGCAAGGCTCCAATTTATTTCTGTGCAACACGCCCATCCTGACTAGACTACCTTTAGCATCCTCCTATGTTGCTCCAAAAATGCCCCAATTAAGCTTGAAGAACAGCACCTCATTTTTTCTCTTGGTAGATTTCAGCCCTCAGAACTTACTATTTCAGGTAACATCTGCTTCCACCTTAGCAACCCCGACTTTCTCCACAGCTGCCCTTCCTTTCAATTTGTTTTTATTCCATCTTCAATTATTATTTGTTAAAGTCATTATTACTTTTGCAACTTTGGATTCCACCCTGTCGAAGATATTCTCTTCAATCTACTCCTTTTTGCAAACATAAAACAATTTGTTCCCTTCACTCTTCTAGTTCCTTGACCCAAAACTTGAACTCTATTTCTTCCCCACTTTATGCCGAGTGCTTCTAGCATTTTGATTTTTTTAAGCAACATTTGGAACCTTGCTAATGCACAAATATAAATAACTCTTGACATTCAAACACCAATGCGAGATCATCTCACCAATAAACATCTTCCCATGTCTCAGATCTTCATATATACTGCCAGCAAACTGCCCACATTTAAAAACAGAAAGTCAACCAGAATTTGAACTCTGCCTTGAAATGAAATTAGTCACCATCATCCCCAATTGTTTTTTGCTACAAATTTGCTTTTTCTATGCAGATTATATGTATGCAATGGTACCAATTTGAAATCTTCACCAGAGGTTACCGCATCACTCAGCAGTGACTGAAATACTACACAGTGGATAAAGTTACTTAGAAATGAGTATCTGTCACTGGAACAGGACTGGAATTAGAAAGCAGCCTGTCCTTGACTTTTAACACCTCAACAGAACAGTGTTTGCAACTTTCTCATCTCTCCCCACACGTCTATCAGCACCTTAATATCATTATTCAAACGTTCAGAAACAAGATTTCTATAATATTTGTATGTTCCACAAAATGATTCTTATCTACAGCAGCTTTGGAAAAATCATTAGTTTGACCTTGCATTTTGTGGCTCTCAAGAGGACCACAATATTACAGGAACAATATGTAGGAAAACTGCCAATATGTGTTTTTTTGTACTGCACACTTCTAAACTATCACATTCCTAAGAAAATTATGAATCATTTGCACCTAGTTACCTGCGTTTCATCTGTATTTCTCCCAGTCTAACCAGATTTTGAGACTTGAGATATAACCATGCTTTGTATTGTTCTGAAGGTTTAGAAACAAGTGTGCTTTACTTGGGAAATAGAATTTCAACTATTATGAAGCCAATTCAGCAAGACAACCTTAAAATCACATATGTAAAATGAATGAACCATCAGTTATTCTGTTCTTATGGTTTTGAGTGAAGGTGAAATTTGGTCAGAACACAGGAAGAATTGCAGTCTTTGAGTTGTGTCATCTCATGGGTTGGAACTTCCTGATCAGGCGGAGCACTCAGCTTAATGTCTCACCCAAAATATGACATGTCTAACAGCACATTAGTGTGTCAAGATCATTCACTTAGGTGGTTTGAATCAACTATTCTACTTAAGAGACGAGATTGTCAACAACCATGACTAGGGGAACATAAATAAAACATAAATTTTATTTTCCAAAAGAAAAATACAGCAGTTCTTCCGAGGGGTAGAGTACTTCTCTATAGTCTCAACCAACATCAACCATTTTTTGATTTAAATTGCCTGGAATTTAGCTCCATGCTTATTGTCTGCTGTGTTTAACATAAATCTTCAGATGGGTAGACAGCACCCATGTTACCTGGTTGTTAACAGTCGTTATGTTTCCTATGTTACCACATTGTTCAAATGCATTTTGTGAATTAAATGGATCACATAAAGTCATAAAAGTTGCAAATCAAATGAAGGTCTTCCTTTTCTTTTACCCAGAGACAGCAATAAAGACCTTGAACAAGTGGTCATGGTAATGGTCATGGTAATGGACCATCACACCCTCCCTCCTATGATATCAGTCAATAGTTCTCTAGTATATTTTGGAAATTTATCTCACATTTGTGAATATTATTATTTAGATGCCATATTATTCAACAAGAATAGTTGGAGTCATCTGTTCAGAAAGATTAGCCCATGTTGAAATTAAAAAGGTTTGAAAATGTTTTAACTTTATTCACACTAGTTCAGTCTAAAATTAACATTTCAGGATTCCAATTGTGGTAAATCTCAAAGGTGTTAATTGCTAAAGAAAGCAGCTGTTGCCATCAAGAGCTTTCCACAGAACAGAATGTACATTGATCACTGGGAGTCCCTATGTCGTAGAGAATTCCCAATTACACCAGTAACATATTTAAATAAGAAGCCAGTGAATAGTAGACATTTGCCTTACAGGATCCCCAAACATTCCCTGAAGATTGGACACTAATTGCAGGTCTGTGACTGCCACACTAAGGTGATCATGAAGTGAGACTGCATATTTATTTCAGGAATAAAATGTCTATCTTACTCACACTAGTTCAGCCTAAAATTAACTTTTCAATTAACATGCAGTGGACAAAAAAATAATTATTCAAAAATGTACTTGTAAATTACAGTAAATGGAAAAGTGATGCTGTAAATTAGATAAAAATCACACATTGAATTACAAATCACCTACAATATGTCAATACTCTTGCCTTGGCAGGCTTACAAAATGTATCCTCAAACTCATTTAAAAAAGAATTTAACATAGAAACATAGAAAATAGGTGCAGGAGTAGGCCATTCGGCCCTTCGAGCCTGCACTGCCATTCAATATGATCATGGCTGATCATCCAACTCAGTATCCCATACCTGCCTTCTCTCCATACCCCCCGATCCCTTTAGCCACAAGGGCCACATCTAACTCCCTCTTAAATATAGCCAATGAGCTGGCCTCAACTACCTTCTGTGGCAGAGAATTCCACAGATTCACCACTCTCTGTGTGAAAAAAAACTTTCTCATCTCGGTCCTAAAAGACTTCCCCCTTATCCTTAAACTGTGACCCCTTGTTCTGGACTTCCCCAACATCGGGAACAATCTTCCTGCATCTAGCATGTCCAACCCCTTAAGAATTTTGTATCTTCTAAATTCCAGCGAGTACAAGCCGTCTATCCAGTCTTTCTTCATATGAAAGTCCTGCCATCCCAGGAATCAATCTGGTGAACCTTCTCTGTACTCCCTCTATGGCAAGAATGTCTTTCCTCAGATTAGGAGACCAAAACTGTACGCAATACTCGAGGTGTGGTCTCACCAATGCCCTGTACAACTGCAGCAGAACCTTCCTGCTCCTATACTCAAATCCCCTCGCTATGAATGCCAACATACCATTCGCTTTCTTCACTGTCTGCTGCACCTGCATGCCTACTTTCAATGACTGGTATACCACGACACCCAGGTCTCGTTGCATCTCCCCTTCTCCTAATCGGCCACCATTCAGATAATAGTCTGCTTTCCTGTTCTTGCCACCAAAGTGGATAACCTCACATTTATCCACATTATACTGCATCTGCCATGCCTTTGCCCACTCACCTAACGTATCCAAGTCACGTTGCAGCCTCCTAGCATCCTCCTCACAGCTAACACTGCCCCCCAGCTTCGTGTCATTCGCAAACTTGGAGATGTTGCATTCAATTCCCTCGTCCAAATCATTAATATATATTGTAAATAGCTGGGGTCCCAGCACTGAGCCTCGCGGTACCCCACTAGTCACTGCCTGCCATTCTGAAAAGGACCCGTTTATTCCTACTCTTTGCTTCCTGTCTGCCAGCCAGTTCTCTGTCCACATCAATACTGAACCCACAATACCGTGTGCTTTAAGTTTGCATACTAATCTCTTATGTGGGACCTTGTCGAAAGCCTTCTGGAAGTCCAGATATAACACATCCACTGGTTCTCCCTTATCCACTCTACTAGTTACATCCTCGAAAAATTCTATAAGATTCGTCAGACATGATTTACCTTTCATAAATCCATGCTGACTTTGTCCAATGATTTCACCACTTTCCAAATGTGCTTCTATCCCATCTTTAATAACTGACTAGCATTTTCCCCACTACCGATGTTAGACTAACTGGTCTGTAATTCCCCGTTTTCTCTCTCCCTCCCTTTTTGAAAAGTGGGGTTACATTAGCTACCCTCCAATCCTCAGGAACTACTCCAGAATCCAAAGAGTTTTGAAAAATTATCACTAATGCATCCACTATTTCTGGGGCTACCTCCTTAAGCACTCTGGGATGCAGCCTATCTGGCCCTGGGGATTTATCAGCCTTTAATCCATTCAATTTACCTAACACCATTTCCCGACTAACCTGGATTTCACTCAGTCCCTCCATCTCATTTGACCCCCGGTCCCCTGCTATTTCCGGCAGATTATTTATGTCTTCCTTAGTGAAGACAGAACCAAAGTAGTTATTCAATTGGTCTACATATAGATTGGGTGAATCAAATTGGCAGAGGTGCTGAGGAAGAGGATTTCTTGGAATGTATACGGGATAGTTTTCTAAGCCAACATGTAGAGGAACCAACGAGAGAGCAGGCTATTCTAGACTGGGTATTGAGTAATGAGGAAGGGTTAGTTAGCAGTCTTGATGTGTGTGGCCCCTTGGGCAAGAGTGACCATAATATGGTTGAGTTCTTCATTAGGATGGAGAGTGACTTAGTTAATTCAGAAACAACGGTTCTGAACTTAAAGAAAGGTAACTTTGAGGGCATGAGACGTGAATTGGCCAAGATAGACTGGCAATTGATTCTTAAAGGGTTGACGGTGGATATGCAATGGAAGGCATTTAAAGACTGCATGGATGAACTACAACAATTGTTCATCCCAGTTTGGCAAAAGAATAAATCAGGGAAGGTAGTGCATCCGTGGCTAACAAGGGAGATTAGGGATAGTATCAAAACAAAAGATGAAGCATACAAATTAGCAAGAAAAAGCAGCCTACCAGAGGACTGGGAGAAATTCAGAGTCCAGCAGAGGAGGACAAAGGGCTTAATTAGGAAAGGGAAAATAGATTATGAAAGAAAACTGGCAGGGAACATAAAAACTGACTGCAAAAGCTTTTATAGATATGTGAAGAGAAAAAGATTAGTTAAAACGAATGTAGGTCCCTTGCAGTCAGAAACAGGTGAATTGATCATGGGGAACAAGGACATGGCAGACCAATTGAATAACTACTATTTAAAGCGCCACTAAAAAGCTATAAATATTCCAAAGAATGCAATATTTCCACCTGGTAAGGATTATGGGTTCAACTAAAAACACTCAGTTTCCCACAAAGATTTAAAAGTACATGGTGTAATTATGAAAAATATTCCCAGAATATTTTCAACAACAATAATTTTAAACTGAGAAGCAATTCAAAAATTGGCTGATATGAACAACAGGTAAAGTGAAAACTGCTCTCGGCTGGGAGCTTGCTAAAAGGTGCATACTGCCTGACCTATTAAGTTAATGGCTTCAGCTGAGGTGGCAAGGACAATGAATGGCTTCCACAATATTGTTAATACAACAGTGTTAATACTGTAAAATAGCCAACATTTTTTTATGGGTCCATAAACAAACAAAAACAAAACTGATCTTCAAGGTTTCAGCCAAAATGGAGAAAAGAGCAGGTAACCTAATGATTGCTTCATCTGCATTTTTAAAAGATGAACGGATCTGGAGTAGCAAGGTATGCCTAATAAAGCGGCTACATTCAGAATAAAGGATTACCCATTTTATGACGCAGAATTGGTGGAGGTTGAACCATTCAATATATTCAAGGCTGATAATTTTGGATAGGGGATTCAAATGCAATGGGAAACAGTCATAATGGGGTTGAAGGTAAAATCAGCTTAGCCACGATGTTAGACACAAAAAGCTGGAGTAACTCAGCAGGACAGGCAGCATCTCTGTAGAGAAGGAATAGGTGACGTTTCAGGTGGAGACCCTTCTTCAGACTGGTTAGGGATAAGGCAAACGAGAGATATAGACGGTGATGTGGAGAGATAACGAACAATGAATGAAAGATGTGCAAAAAAGTAATGATGATAAAGGAAACAGGCCATTGTTAGCTGTTTGTAGGGTGAAAATGAGAAGCTAGTGCGACTTGGGTGAAGGAGGAATAGAGAGAGGGAATGCCGGGGCTACCTGAAGTGAGAGAAATCAATATTCATACCACTGGGCTGTAAGCTGTCCAAGCGAAATATGAGATGCTGTTCCTCCAATTTGTGTTTAGCCTCACTCTGACAATGGAGGAGACCTAGGACAGAATGGTCTGTGGAGGAATGGGAAGGAGAATTAAAGTGTCCAGCAACCGGGAGATCGGGTAGGTTCAGGCAGACTGAGCGAAGCAATCGCCCAGTCTGCACCATCAGTCTCGCCAATGTATAAGAGTCCACATCTTGAACAACGGATACAGTAGATGAGGTTGGAGGAGGTGCAAGTGAACTTCTGCCTAATCTGAAAGGACTGTCGGGGTCCCTGGACAGAGTCGAGGGAAGAGGTATAGCGAAAGGTGTTGCATCTTCTGCGGTTGCAGTGGAAGGTACCTGGGGAGGGGGTGGCTTGGGTGGGAAGGGATGAGATACCAGGGAATTGCGGAGGGAACAGTCTCTGTGGAAAGCGGAAAGGGGTGGAGATGGGAAAATATGACTAGTGGTGGCATCACGTTGGAGGTGGCGGAAATTTTGGAGGATTATGTGTTGTATGCGATGGCTGATGGGGTGGAAGGTAAGGACTAGGGGGACTCTGTCTCTGTTGCAACTAGGGGGAGGGGGAGCAAGGGCAGACCTGTGGGGTACCGAGGAGACACGAGTAAGGGCCTCATCTACAATGGGAGAGGGGAACCCCCATTCCCTAAAAAATTAGGACATCTCGGATATCCTAGTATGAAACACCTCATTTTGGGCGCAGATGCGGCATAGACGGAAGAATTGGGAGAAGGGGATAGAGTCTTTGCAGGAAGCAGAGTAGGAAGAAGTGTAATCGAGATAGTTGTAGGAGTCAGTGGGTTTGTAATAGATGTCAGACAATCGTCTATTTCCTGTGATGGAGACCGCAAGATCAATAAAGGGGAGGGAGATGTCGGAGATGGTCCAAGTAAATTGAGTGCAGGTGGTGAAGTTCATGAGTTCTGCATGGGTGCCATCGTGTTATTGAGTAGTCGCAGGACCTATTCCTACAAACTTTAAAAGTATTGTTTTGATAATTCAAATTATGCAAGGAATCTGTGAAATGGCAAGTGTTACATTTTGATGGGAAGAATGAGAACAGGTATAATTTAAACACTGGTTTGGCCACAGCTGGATTCCATCCAGTCTAGGCACCACATTTTTAAGATCACGATCCACAACTGATTTAAAGTGAGACTTCAGTTATGTGGATAGAAGTTGGATATAGACTCAAGTCTGAGCAATTGGAGTGGGTACGAGGCCTGGTGCAGGCGACGTAAGCGCGAGGTTGGCGGAAGGTGGATGTTTGGCCTGCCTAAGCAATCTAGAACGATCAGTAACAGGCCCCATATAAGGGCTAAAATATTTAGTAATGTGATGAGAAATTTCTTCAAAGTGTAAAATCTTTAGAATTTTCATCTCCAGAGGGGTATAGAGTTTTAGTCATTGCTTGTATTAAAACAGATTTCTGAATATTAAGGGGATCCAAATATTTGGAGAAAGAGAATGGTGTGCAATATAGAACGGCCATGATATTGGTGAAGCAGACTCAATTTGGCCAAATGACCCAATATGGCTATTATTCCTATTATGTTATCGTTGGAGATTCAAATAATTGTCTTTCAAACTGAAAAGTCATACAACAGTATAGGAAGGATAGAAACAAAATGTTGTAATAACTCAGCGGGTCAGGCTGCACCTCTGGAGAGAAGGAATGGGTGACTTTATCAGAAGCAGCACTTCAATTCGCACGAGAAAATACGTTTGTTTGACAGAACAAGGCAAGGGGAGGAGATTCAGAAGGATATTTGCAAAACAATGGGGCGGAAGGCAGGGGTCGTCGTAGAATGAGCTGGTGTACTCCTACACTACCAAGATGAACGGGCCAAATGGCCTCCAGACGGCCTGTCTGGGATTAGAAGGCGACTGCCAGCTCTCAGGTGAACACAACTCAACATCTCTTCCGGCCACGGGACTGCTCGGGGTAGGCTCTATGACGTTCCAGCGTCGGGTTCTGCACCCCCCCGCACGGTGTAACGGCTCTTACCCTCCGGCGCTTCCCTGTCGCTGATGTGTTGCAGGTTGGTTCCGGGGCTCGACTTGGGTTCCCTGAGCTCCGCCTCCACCCGATAGGCGTCAGTCCGCTCCTGGTGCCGCAGCTCCTGACCGCGAAGCCCACTGCGGCCCGAAAGCGTGGGGCTTGCTCCGGGCGACACGCAGCACGACAAGGTGTTCCCCATTGCTCCTCAGCTCGTCCCGAGGGGGAGGAGATTTAAGGAAATCGCCCGACGACTGCGGCCCGAAGCGGTTTTTCTCCGGAGGAGGGAGGGAGGGGAGAGGAAGGAAAGGGCGGCCCCACGCACACAACGTCGTTGTCACCGCCGCCTCACAAAGAAGCAGGTAAGTGGGTCAGGGGAATGTCCGCCGGCCTCCTCCGGCAAATGTCAATCTCTTCGACCTTGAGCTGGATGCTGTCCACCCTGGGCTTAGTCCTGCAGCCTGGGCTTCTCTGGGCCCCCGCGGCATCTCTCCGCCATTTTGCGCGGCGCCTGGTCTGCGGGGCCCGGCATGGCAACCGAGCCCGCCCACCGGAAGGCCCGCCCCCTCACCCCGCCGCGATTGGCCGTCGCCAAACATGCCCCCTCCCTCCTGATTGGTGGGCAGCCCGGTCAGTCATCTGTTCTCATTGTTGCGAATTAAAGGTGATTTTATTATTTTTAAAACCCACCTCTTTCCCAACTCCTCAAAGTGAGGTCTTGGGCACATGTTCAGGACACACAGACCCTGACATAAAGTTGGGCAGCCTCCCAATGACTGAGTGAGGCTGGATCATTTTGAAAGCATGCTGCTTGCATTAAATTGATTCATGATTCCCAATATGAACCTTGCACCGTTTATGTGATTCAATGTAATAAACTTTGTTTATCCATTCAGATCTATGCCATGAAAGGAATAAGTGCAACGTGCCCATGAAATTAATTACGTGATGAAATCCATTCCTTCTCTCCAGTGACGCTGAGTTACTCCAGCATTTTGGGTCTACGGTTTAAACAGCATCTACAGTTCCTTCCTTCACAAATTCATTACGTTGTTTCCGTACCAATCTGTTCAATAGTAAGATCTGTCATCTTTGTATTTTCAGTCCATTTGCTTGCTGTTTACGGTAAAAATCTTCATTTTTCAATTCACTGACACCATTCCAAGGAATGACGTTAGTGACCTCATGACTCTTACTAACAGGTCTTACAGATGCACCATATAAAGCATCTTATTGGATGCATTGTTACCTTTCGGTAACAATATTCAATGTTGTAAGAAATTGCAGAGAGTTGTGAATGTTGCCCAATCCATCATGCAGACCAGCCCTTCCCCCGAGACTGAATCTACAGTTTAGAAAGTCTTGGGAGAACAACCAACATAATCAAGGGCCGTTTTCACCCCAGTTATTTCACTGTGTATCGGTACACATGGCAATAATAAACCAATACCAACAGCTCTTAATGTGACGTGGCAACGTTAGCAACCAAACAAATAAAGCTACTCAAATTATTAAGACCTACAAATATTGTTCATTTGGGAGCTTTAAGATTTGAAACTATTCAACTGCAGTGGCATTAATGTTGAAGCTGATCTTTTCCTTATGCTGCTAGATAACAATCGAAATTATGTCTCTTCCCCCAGCAATATTAATGCCACTGAACACTCAACTTATTCTTGCCATGAATGTCAAGCAGCATTCTTGAACTCCTGCTGTCTTTGTGAGGAGCATATCGACAGTCTGTCCAGGCAATAGCTCTGAGCTACTCATGGCTTGTTTCTTTCAACTGGATTTTTCTACTCCAATAATGAAAAAGCCATAGCTTGTTTTAGATTTAGGGAGGCATGGTGGCGCAGTGGTATAGTTGCTGCCTTACAGCGCCAGAGACCCGGGTTCGATCCTGACTATAGACGGCACGGTGGCGCAGTGGTACAGTTGCTGCCTTACAGCGAATGCAGCGCCGGAGACTCAGGTTCGATCCTGACTACGGGCGCCGTCTGTACGGAGTTTGTACGTTCACCCCTTGACCTGCGTGGGTTTTCTCTGAGATCTTCGGTATCCTCCCACACTCCAAAGACGTACAGGTATGTAGGTTAATTGGCTAGGTAAATGTAAAAAATTGTCTCTAGTGGGTGTAGGACTAGTGTTGGTGTGCGGGGATCGCTGGGCGGCGCAGACCCGGTGGGCCGAAGGGCCTGTTTCTGCGCTGTATCTCTAAATCTAAATCTAAACAAATCTAAATCTATAGGTGCTTGTCTGAAAGGAGGTTGTACATTCTCCCCGTGACCTGTGTGGGTTTTCTTCCATATCTCCGGTTTCCTCCCGTACTCCAAAGACGTACAGGTTTGTAGGAAAATGGGCTTGGTATAATTGTAAATTGTCCCTATTGTGTTTGACATAGTGTTATTGTGTGGGGATTGCTGGTCGGCGCCGACTTGGTGGGCCGAAGGGCCTGTTTCCGTGGTGTATCTCTAAACTAAACTGTTCTGTGAAATGCTGCTTGGTGAAGAACTGACAAGAGAATTTCAGAATGGTTGGGAACTATGGTGCAAGACGTGAACAATAAAGGTACCTTTGGTCCTGTGAGGTAAGAAAGGATCTGACATGACTCACCAGAAAATATATAAGGCATGAGGAGCTTTACATTTGAAAATGGATAGAGTACAAATAAATAAAGATGTTCAAATGTGAGAAAAGGATACAGTGGTTTAAAACTCAGCAAATTTTTGTTATGCAGTTAGTCTGGGGTTAATAAAATTAAACAAAAATGAATTTATAATAATCAGCAAGAATCTAGAGAGGTAGTTGGACTTTTTATTAAACTACAAGACAATAAAGCACCTGTTACAGACTGAGGTAAGGTCCACCATCTTTGAAGGAAAACTCGATTAATATTTGAAAAGGAGATCTGATAACGGGTTATGAGATGAGGGCAGGATGATTCTGAGGAAGGAGATGTCACCGAATGAAGAGGCCAATGGCTTTGTTCACTATAAAGTTCAAAGTTACTATAAAACATCAGATAAACTTGCTGTTGTTGTGGAAACCTTATCAACAAGATAAGGTTTAATTTATTGTGTGGGTGAAGAACAACTGAGATAGCAATCCTATTTATAACGAAAGACAATGAATGTTGGAAATCTGAAATGATAAATGCCGGAAATACTTAAAGGGCCAGTGACATAAGGACAAAAACAAAAGCAGGAGTACGTCAGTCAGGCTTTTAGGTTGAAGATAGACACAAAATGCTGGACTAACTCAGAGGGACAGGCAGCATCCCTGGAGAGAAGGAATGGGTGACATTTCGGGTCGGACCCTCGTTCAGACTGGTGAAAACCAGCATCTGCAGTTCTGTCCTACACAGACCTTTTAGGTTGGTCCACTATTCACTAAAATCAGGGCTGATCCAGTTGTGTCTTCATTGCTACTTGTCCTCCTTTTCTTCACTTTCCCGAGCTCTCCATTGATGGAAAAAGAAATAGAACTAACATTTCTGATTAAGGGTTTTTAATCTTTGTATGGTTCAGTGAGTAGATCAGAGAAGTTGTTTCTACTTAAGAAGTTCCAAAATAAAGATGTAGATATGGGAGTGTTCTCGCACAATGTTAATTGACATATTCTGACAAGATCAATTCATTGATTAGGATACGGGATTCTCAAGGAATTCGAGAGAAACGCAGTTACCCTGAGTATGTGAAGCTCTCTGACAAACAAGACTGTTAAGAAGAATTTAAATAAACAGGAGGAAATATTAATGAAGAACTTGGATGAAAAAGTGGTTTGTGTAACCAGGCCAGATGACCTTTTTCACCATTTTGGTGGCTTAAATTCTGTGTGATTTAAGAGATTAAGTAGTCGTGGAGTCTGGAGAAAATACAGGCCAGGATAGTAACATAAGGAAAGGTCGGAAAATGGACAGTAGGGAAGATTTAAATCACATAGAATAGAAGTTGGGACGTTATGTGCAGTTGTCCGTAAGACATTGGTGAGGCCGCATTTAGAGTATTCTGTTCAGGTCTGGGAACCATGTTATAGGAATAATAATAATAAGAATAATATGCCTTTATTGTCATTGTACGAACAGTACAACGAAATTAGAAGTGCTACATCTGAAACAGTGCGACAGTGCAAAACGTTCAAAGACAATCGCACAAACATAGGAACCAACACAACAAATACCAATATCAATAAAAACCAATAAAAAACCTAATAAATAATGAATGAGTTTTACACCTAAAATGCTGAAAATATTTTAAAAAGTGCGACGAAAGTGAGAGTCACGTCAAGTCAAGTGTTTCCATTCACAGTTCTTATGGCCCAGGGAAAGAAACTGTTTTTAAGTCGGTTTGTTCTGGCCCTTAGGCTCCTGTAGCGCCTCCCAGAGGGCAGGAGAGCAAACAGTTCATATCCTGGGTGTGTGCTGTCCTTAATTATATTTCTGGCCCTGTTTAGACAACGCGAGCTGGAGATGTCCTTCAGAGAAGGTAGTGGACAGCCGATAATTTTCTCTGCTGTCTTAATAACCTGTGGTGTTAATGACACTGTGGTGGTGGGCCGGATCTCCAACAACGATGAGAAGGCCTACCGGGTGGCTGATCTGGCCCTCTGGTGTC
The DNA here is from genome assembly GCF_053455715.1 of Rhinoraja longicauda. NCBI lineage: Eukaryota > Metazoa > Chordata > Chondrichthyes > Rajiformes > Arhynchobatidae > Rhinoraja > Rhinoraja longicauda. The sequence goes on from NC_135960.1 coordinate 36,338,270, forward strand.
AGGACAATAGCCTCCTCTTGAATGTCACTAAAACAAAGGAGCTGATTGTGGACTTCAGAAGGACTAAACATCCAAGGACGTACACGCCACTGGAGATAAATGGGTCTACTGTGGATAGGGTGAGCAGTTTTAAATACTTGGGAGTCCGCATCACAGAGGATCTGACGTGGGCAACGCACATTGCCGCACTGGTGGGTAAGGCTAAGCAGCGCCTTTACCACCTTAGACAATTGAGGAAATTTAGATTGTCTCTGAGGATCCTTCATTGCTTCTACTCTGGGGCTGTAGAGAGCATCCTGTTCGGCAACATTACAGTCTGGTTTGGGAACAGCTCTGCCCAGGACAGGATGGCCCTGCAGAGAGTAGTGCGTTTGGCAGAACGCATCATGGGAACTACACTCATCCCCCTGCAGGACCTATACATCAGGAGGTGCAGATCCAGAGTAAGCAAGATCATGAGGGACCCCTGCCACCCCAGTAACGGACTGTTCCAGATGCTACGATCAGGCAAACGCCTCCGCTGTCACGCTGCGAAAACGGAGAGGATGAGACGGAGCTTCTTCCCACAGGCCATCAGGACTGTCAACTTTTATAACCCCAGAGACTAAATTTTTGTCGACACTAATAGTAACTTATTAACTTTATTTATATGCTGTAACTGTAATTCTTTTTTGTGCACAACCCGCAGGCATTGCCACTTTCATTTCATTGCACATCGTGTATGTGTATGTGACAAATAAATTTGACTTGACTTGACTTGAACCTTCTGGAGGGCCTTTTGGTCTGCAGCTGAGCAGCCAGCATACCACACTATGGTGCAGTATGCCAGTACGCTCTCAATGGTGGAGCGGTAGAAGGTCACCAGCAGATTCTCCTTCGGTTTGTTTTTCCGGAGCAGTCTTAAGAAGTGCAGTCTCTGCTGTGACTTTTTACCTACTGCTGTAGTATTTGCAGTCCAGGAGAGATCCTGGGAGATGGTGTTGTCAAGCTGGAAAGGGTACTGAGAAGAATTACGAGGATGTTGCCAGGATTAAAGGGCCTGAGCTACAGAGAGAGGTTGAGTAGGCTGGTAACTCTTCCCTGGAGCGCAGAAAGATGAGGGATTATCTTATGGAGGTGTATAAAATCATGAAAGGAATAGATCGGGTAGATGCACAGAATCTCTTGCCCAGAATAGGTGAATCGAGGACAGGTTTAAGGTGAAGGGGAAAAGATTTAATAGGAATCTGAGGTGTAACTTTTTCACACAAAGGATGGTGAGTGTATGAAACAAGCTGGCACAGGATATAGTTGAGGCTGGGACTATCCCAATATTTAAGAAATAGTTAGACAAGTACATGGATAGGACCGGTTTGGAGGGATATGGACCAAACGCAGGCAGGTGGGACTAGTGTAGCTGGGACATGTTAGCTGGGTGGGCAAGTTGGGCCGAAGGGCCTGTTTCCACACTGTGTCACTCTATGACTGACACATGTGCAAAGCAAAAGGTGTTGTGCAATGGGTAATGAAGGGAATGAATGAGTACAGGTTGCAGCAGAATCTGGAAGACCTGTGGGGCATGCACTTCAAACTTGACTGTAGCATGCACCAAACTTGAAAATATTGAAATTAATTTCATTTTACATTTGCTTCATTATGGCTTGCAATCCCATATCCTAGTCAGTGGGTCCAGAATTGATTCAATCTCAGTGTAGAATTATGTCAATTAAGGCTGTGACATCACCCAATACTTTCCTTAATCAGTACTGCTCATCATCTCTGACAAGCTGCCTGAGGAAGGGGCCCGACACAAAATGTCACCTATCCATTTTCTCCAGAAATGCCTGACCCGCAGTTACTCCAGCATTTTGTGTCTAAATTTGGTATAGATCAGCATTTGTAGTTCATTTTTTAATTACATTATTTTTATTACATTATTATGAGCTTCCTCCTGGGGTGGAACTAATCTACGGAACTAACAGGAAACAATTCTTAAAACTGCATTCAGAATGAAGGCCACCCCCGACCTAAGCAGTCAAGCTGCAGTAAGCAGCCACCACTTGTCTTTGCGAATTCCCACAAGACTGACTACTATTCACAAAAGCATTTGGGGGGATTAGTTGCATTTCACACCTGCAAAGCAATATCTCATCCAACCTAACCCACTGTCCTCCAACTGGCTTCAAGACCTTGACTTGTGGACTATTGCCCACAACTTGGAAGTCATTTGTCAATAGAGCAGACGTTGCCAACAAAGTTAACCATCTGAGGAACTGAGTGCAACTGAGGAAAGGGTCTTTGAAGATCAGGACATCAAGCCCAGCACAAAATGATCCATCCCTTCCCTCCTGTGTGCTTCTGGAGCAAAGCACTGGATCAATATTGCCAGCATTCACTTTGCAAAATCAACCAAATGTACTAAGGACATCCTTAGGCCAAGATTCCCAGCATTTTGACCCTTAATATGCTCAAGGGCCCCTATTACATGACTGCCATCAGGTTCCTCAACAGTCCCACTAAAACAAGCTCTCTCATGGGAAGCGATTTTCAGGAGAGTGGGGGGAGAAAAAAAATTAAGTAAGCCCCCTAATCTTTCAAAATAGTGAAGATGTTTGTCAAAAATTGCAGGATCTTGGTCAGGTGGGCAGGTGGGCTGAGGAATGTTTGATGGAATTTAATACAGAGAAATATGAGGTGTTGCATTTTGGGAGCATTAACATGGGCAGAACCTACACAGTGAACAGTAGGGCTCTGGGGAGTGTTGTAGAGCAGAGGGTTCTAGGAATAAAGGTAAATAGTTCCTTGAAAGTGGCATCACAGGTAGATAGGGTGATCAGAAAGGCTTTTGGCACATTGGCCTTCATCAGTCTGAGCATTGAGACCAGTCTGAAGAAGGGTCTCGACCCAAAAGGTCACCCATTCCTTCTCTCCAGAGATACTGCCTGTCCTGCTGAGTTACTCCAGCTTTTTTTGCCTATCATCGAGTATAGAAGTTGAGAGATCATGTATAATTGTATAAGGTGTTGGTGAGGTCGCATTTAGAGTCTTGTGTTCAGTTTTGGGAAACATGTTATAGGAAAGGTGTCCAGCTGGAAAGGGTAAAGAGAAGATTTACGAGGATGTTGCCAGGAATCAAAGGCCTGAGCCATGGGGAGAGGTTGAGCAAGCTGGGACTATTCCTTGGAATGCTGGAGGATGAGGGGTGATCTTATAGAGGTGTATAAAACCATGAGAGGAATAGATCGGGTAGATGCACAGAGTCTCTTACCCAGAGTAGGGAAATCGAGAATCAGAGGGCATAGGTTTAAGGTGAGGGTGGTAATATTGAATAAAAATCTGAAGGGTAACTTTTTCACGCAAAGGGTGGTAGGTGTAAGGAACAAGCTGAGGAGGTGGTTGAGGCAGGTACTTTCGCGACGTTTAAGAAACATTTAGACAGGTATTAGGATAGGACAGGTTTAGAGGAATCTGGGCCAAATGCAGGTAGGTGGGACTAGCGTAGCTGGACCTTATTGGCCGATGTGGGCAAGTTGGGCCTGTTTCCATGTTGTAAGACTCTATGACTATGAGAAAGCACAACATCCCAATTGCCTCAAGGTTAATTCCTGGCTCCTGACCTTCAAAGTGGGGAAGGAGCCTTCAGAATGGCACCGAGATCCCGAAGACCAGGTGTTGAGAGTACACAGAAGACCAGCCTGAGTGGCGGGAAGAATACGCCGTCTCTCAAGCTATATAACTGCTTGCCTTGCCAAGCATCTTCTGTCCCTTCCAATGGAAAAGCTAGAGAATCAGAGGATAATCCTCAATCGTGGGAGACTTCCTCAATCGTGGGAGACTGCCTAACAAGGAGTTAAGGATAAAGCACAGAAAGTTTAGTTTAGAGATACAGCAGGGAAACAGGCCCTTTGGCCCACCGAGTCCGCACACATCAGCAATCCCCGCTCATTAACACGCCTACACACACTAGGGACAATTTACACTAATACAAACCCAAGCCAATTAACCTATAAACCTGTACGTCTTTGGAGTGTGGGAGGAAACCGAAGATCTCGGAGAAAAACCCACACAGTCACGGGGAGAACGTACAAACTCCGAACGGACAGCGCCTGTGCTTAGTATCGAACCCAGGTCTCTGGCGCTGCAAGCACGCTGTCAGGCAGCAACACTAATGCTATGCCCCATGCCTCCTGGGACTGTTCACCGTCTGGGATTAGTATAGATTTTGTTCACCCATTTCTTATTTCTTGCTACAAAACAGAGTATCTGTTGTTTATAATGAAAAGGGTGCTCTCAACAAACAGAGGCACATACAGACTATTTGTCGCTGTTTCTCCCTCATAAATATTTAACAATAGGAAATACAACCTGATTCCTAAGAATCAGAATTCATCATTAAAAATAGAAAATGTTGGATATGTTCATAAGAAAAGGCAGCTTCTATCTAGAGAAAAATAGAGATTTTTCATTATAACTGGAAAGCAAACAACAACAAATGCTGGAAACATTAAATTAAAACATTAAGTACACTATAACTTAATAGGTTGAGCAGCAACTCTGCATCTCAGTTGGCTGACATGTTAAGAGCCCCAATCATTTTTTTCTTTTTATTTATTGGTGTCATTTTATTCTTGTCATGTGCACCAAGACACAATGAAAAGCTTTATTTTGTATGCTATCTTGTCAAATCATATTAATGATTTAATTGCACATCGCAATTAAGCCATTCACAAATTTAACAGGTAGTGCAAGAGTGACATACCAGAGTGGAGAGTATGGTATTACAGTATTATAGCAATACTGTGCAAGGTCCACAATGAGGTAGATTGGAAAATTGGGACGACTACACTCTAGATTATGGGAGGACCATCCAATAGTCTGATAACAGTTAGGAAGAAGCTAATCCTAAATCTGGCGGTTCATGCTTTCTAGCTTTTGTATCTTCTGTCCAACGTTGAGAAGAATGAATGAAAGGGTGATAATAGTTCTCGATCATGTTGGCTGCTTTCCTGAGGCAAGGTGAAGTGTAGATGGAGTTGCTGGGGGTGAGATTGGTTTGTGTGATGGACTGGGCTATGTTTACAGCTCTCTGTGATGCATCCCGATAGAATGCTTTCTATGGTGCATCTGTAGAAGTTTGTAAGAGTCATTGGAGGCATGCCAAATGTCCTCAGTTTTCTGAGGAAGTAGAAATGTTGGTGTGGTTTCTTGGGCGTAACTTCAATGTCGTTGGGTCCCTGACAAATTATTGTTGATGCACATGCCTAGGAACTCAAAGGTCAGGACCATCTCCACTTGAGCACCATTGATGCTGATTAGGACATGTACCTGAATTGTTTCCTGAATTGAATAACTAGCTCCTTTGCCTTGCTGACATTGAGGGAGAGGTTGTTGTCTTGACACCATGTGACTAAGCTCTCCATCTCTTTCCTCTACTCCGTTCCATCATTGTTGAGATCCGGCCAATACGGTGGTGTCATTTGCAAATTTGTAAAAGTGGTTTGAGGAGACCATTTAATCAAACCTGGAAGTTTTCAGTATTTTCTGCCTTTTATTTCAACTGCCAATATCTATAGAATTTTGCTTGTAAATCAATATTCTTCCAAAACCCGAGATTTAACACACACATATTTATGAAGAGTTAGCAGAACACATTTATCTCTTTGTTCTCTGGTTTAATGTGATTCAAGAAGAACAGCAGAAGGCTTTTAGTCAACCGAATATGTTAGAGCACATGAGTGTGGAGATGTTAAATTAACACCCCATCTCAGGATGACAGAAAATAATCTGATGAAGGATATTAGACCTCAAATGTCAATTCTGTTTCCACAGAAGCTCTCTGACCTATCAAGAGTCAAGAGTGTTTTATTGTCCTATGCCCTAGATAGTACAATTAAATTCTTACATGCTGCAGCACAATAGGATATGTAAATATAGTACTCTATAATCAATATAATAAACGAGAGAGAAAAAAAAGTTCAGTGTGTATATATACACACATACAACCCTCTTGGGAGCTGTCGGGGGCAGAAGACACTTCCAGTCCGAGCGGCAGACAGGTCGGTGGCTCCAATCCTGGCAATGAAGTGATACCAACGTTGGGCAGAGCCATAGTGGTGGGGGACTCCATTGTCTGAGGTGCGGACAGGAGATTCTGTGGCAGCAGGAGAGACTTGAGGATGGTCTGTTGCCTCCCTGGTGCCAGGGTTCAAGATGTCACGGACCGACTTCAGAACATCCTCTAGAGGGAAGGTGAACAGCCGGAAGTAGTTGTGCACGTGGGCACAAATGACGTCAGGAAGAAGATGAAGGAGGTTCTGCAACATGAGTTTAGAGAGTTAGGAAGAAGACTGAAAAACAGGACCTCTAGGGTAGTTATCTCTGGATTGTTTCCTGTACCTCGTGCTGGTGAGGGCAGGAACAGGGAGATAGGGAATGTGTGGCTGGGGGGCTGGTGCAGGGAGCAGGGATTTAGATTTCTAGACCACTGGGATCTCTTCTGGGGTTGGGGTGACCTGTACAAAATGGACGGGTTACACCTTAACTGGAGAGGGACCAACGTTCTGGCAGGCAAGTTTGCTAGTGCCACACATGTGGGTTTAAACTAAATAGCGGGGGGGAGGGGTTGACAAATTGGGAATATAAAGATGGAGTTAAAGGGGAAGTGAGTACAGGAAAAGTTGCAAAAGACTCCCGATTTAATGGGAAGGAAAGTTCAAGAAGGGATAAGAGAGTAAGGTCAGGACCAATAGTGAGAGGGGAGGTGAATACCAAAGTTAAAGTGTTGTATTTGAATGCACAAAGTATAAAAAATAAAGTGGATGAGCTTGAGGCTCAATTAGAGATTAGCAAGTATGATGTTGTGGGAATTACAGTGACATGGCTGCAAGAGGACCAGGGCTGGGAACTGAATATTCAGGGGTATACGACCTATCGAAAAGACAGACAGGTGGGCAGAGGGGGTGGGGTAGCTCTGTTGGTAAGAAATGAAATTCAGTCCCTTGTGAGGAGTGACATAGAATCAGGAGATGTAGAGTCAGTATGGACAGAACTGAGGAATTGTAAGGGTAAAAAGACCCTAATGGGGAGTTACCTACAGGCCCCCAAACAGTAGCCTGGATATAGGGTGCAAGTTGAATCAAGAGTTCAAAATGGCATGTCGCAAAGATAATGCTACGGTGGTTATGGGAGATTTCACCATGCAGGTAGACTGGGAAAATCTGGTTGGTACTGGACCCCAAGAAAGGGAATTTGTGGAGTGCCTCCGAGATGGATTCTTAGAGCAGCTTGTATTGGAGTCTACCAGGGAGAAGGCAATTCTGGATTTAGTGTTGTGTCATGAACCGGATTTGATAAGGGAACTCAAGGTAAAGGAGCCATTAGGAGGTAGTGACCATAATATAAGTTTTAATCTACAATTTGAAAGGGAGAAGGGAAAATCGGAAGTATTACAGTTGAGAAAAGGGGATTATGGAGGCATGAGGGAGGAGCTGACCAAAGTTGATTGGAAAGAGACCCTAGAAGGGATGACAGTGGAACAACAATGGCAGGTATTTCTGGAAATAATACAGAAGGTGCAGGGTCAGTTCATTCCAAAGAGGAAGAAAGATTCTAAGGGGAGTAGGAGGCGACCGTGGCTGACAAGGGAAGTCAAGGACAGTATAAAAATAAAAGAGAACTATAACATAGCAAAGATGAGCAGGAAGCTAGAGGATTTAGATACTTTTAAAGAGCAACAGAAGATAACTAAAAAGGCAATACGGGGAGAAAAGATGAGGTACGAAGGTAAGCTAGCCAAGAATATAAAGGAGGATAATGAAAACTTCTTTAGGTATGTGAAGAGGAAAAAAATAGTTAAGACAAATGTGGGTCACTTGAAGACAGAAACAGGTGAATTTATTATAGGGAACAATGAAATGGCAGACGAGTTGAACAGGTACTATGGATCTGTCTTCACTAAGGAAGACACAAACAATCTCCCAGAGGACCCAGGGTGATGGAGGAACTGAAGGAAATGGTGTTGGGTAGACTGATGGGACTGAAGGCTGATTAATCCCCAGGGCCTGATGGTCTGCATCCCAGGGTATTTAAGGAAGTGGCTCTAGAAATCGTGGACGCATTGGTGATCATTTTCCAGTGTTCCAAGATTCAGGATCAGTTCCTGTGGATTGGAGGTTAGCCAATGGTTATTCCACCTTTTAAGAATTATAGACCAGTTAGACTGACATCGGTGGTGGGGAATATGCTGGAGTCAATTATAAGAGATGAAATAGCAGCACATTTGGAAAGCAGTAACAGGATCAGTCCGAGTCAGTATGGATTTACGAAGGGGAAATCATGCTTGGATTTTTTTGAGGATGTAACTAGGAGAATGGACAAGGGAGAGCCAGTGGAGGTAGTGTACCTGGACTTTCAGAAAGCCTTTGATAAGGTCCCACATAGGAGATTAATGGGCAAAATTAGAGCACATGGTATTGGGGGAGGGGTACTGACATGGATAGAAAATTGGTTGGCAGACAGGAAACAAAGAGTAGAGATTAATGGGTCCCTTTCAGAATGGCAGGCAGTGACTAGTGGGGTACCGCAAGGCTTGGTGCTGGGACCGCACCTATTTACAACATACATTAATGACTTAGATAAAGGGATTAAAAGTAACATTAGCAAATTTGCAGAAGACACAAAGCTGGGTGGCAGTGTGAACTGTGAGGAGGATGGTGGGAGGATGCAGGGTGACTTGCACAGGTTGTGTGAGTGGGCATATGCCTGGCAGATGCAGTTTAATGTGGATAAATGTGAGGTTATCCATTTTGGTGGCAAGAACAGGAAGGCAGATTATTATCTGAATGGTGTCATTAGGAAAAGAGGAAGTACAACGAGATCTGGGTGTCCTTCTGGGTTCATCAGTCACTGAAAGGAAGCATGCAGGTACAGCAGGCAGTGAAGAAAGCTAATGGCATGTTGGCCTTCATAACAAGAGGAGTTGAGTGTAGTAAAGAGGTCCTTCTGCAGATGTACAGGGCCCTAGTGAGACCACACCTGGAGTATTGTGTGCAGTTTTGGTCTCCGAGTGCAGCGTCGGTTCACGAGGTTAATTCCCGGGATGGCGGGACTGTCGTATGTTGAAAGAATGGAGCGACTGGGCTTGCATACACTGGCATTTAGAAGGATGAGAGGGGATCTTATGGTAACATAAGATTATTAAGGGATTGGACATGCTAGAGGCAGGAAACATGTTCCTGATGTTGGGGGACTCCAGAACCAGGGGCCACAGTTTAAGAATAAGGGGCATGCAATTTAGAACGGAGATGAGGAAGAACATTTTCACCCACAGAGTTGTGAATCTGTGGAATTCTCTGCCTCAGAAGGCAGTGGAGGCCAATTCTCTGGATGCTTTCAAGAGAGAGTTAGATAGAGCTCTTAAAGATAGCGGAGTCAAGGGATATGGGGAGAAGGTAGGAACGGGGTACTGATTGTGGATGATCAGCCATGATCACAGTGAATGGCGGTGCTGGCGTGAAGGGCCGAATGGCCTACTCCTGCACCTATTGTCTATTATCTATTAATAGTACAATAAAAATAATAATAGTCTACTGTAGTTCAGAGCTTATTTGAGGTTGTAGTGTTTAATAGCGTGATGGCCAACCTTTCCAGCACTTTTTGGTTTTATTCTACTGAAAACATTCTCTCCTTTTTCTGATAATACTGCATCATTAATTGTCCTCAGAAAAAGAGATAACTTGAGCAATTTCGCTTTACTGTCTGTGGAAACTTCCCGTGTGCAGATTAAATGCCTCACTTCCTAAATTATAACTGTAAGCACACACCAAAAATACTGTATAAGCCCTGAAACCTCTTAGACCATTCTGGTCGTGGGAAAGGTGCTGTTTGAACACCAATATTTGTTTCTTTCACAGTATAAATGGAACCCCGGGCTAGATCATAATGGCTTTACTGCCCTACGATAATGCCATGATCCCGGAACTCCGGAAATTCCATGAAGCCTCTGCAACCTTCCGGTTTGCTAACCGGGACATAGTGATCAGGCAGGACTGGAAACAGCTGGGAGTGGCAGCAGTGGTGTGGGATGCAGTAAGTATTTCAGTACAAATTCACATCTAATTGTGTGTACAACACCTCATGATCAGATGGGTAAGTGGGCCAAGGAATGACAAATTCAATTTAAATCAAATAAGTATGTGGCAATGCATTATGGGAAGTCAAACCAGGGTAGGACTTTCACAGTGAACATTAGGGCTCTTGGGAGTGTTTTCGAACAGAAGGACTGAGGAGTATACGTACTTAGTTTCCTAAAAGTGGTGTTAGAAATGGACAGGGAGGCGAAGAAAATGTTTGGCACATTGGCCTTCCTGCGTCAGGGGTTTGAGCATGAAAGGTGGGATGCTATGTTGCAGTTGTACACTACGTTCTTGCGGCCACTCTTAGAATATTGTGTACAATTTTGGCCACCCTGCTATAGGAAAAATGCTGTCAAGCTGGAATGTGTGCAGAAACTATTTATGAGGATATTGTCAGGTCTCAAGGGACTGAGTAATATGGAGAGATTGGGCAGGCTAGGACTTCATCCCTTGACGCATAGGAGGCTGAGAGATGTATAAAAATAATGAGGGGGTAGAGATGGAATGAACAGCCTTTTTCTCAGGCTTGGGGAATCAAGAACTGGATGGCATGTGTTTAAGTTGAGAAGGAAAAGCCTTAATAAGAACCTGAGGAGCAATGTTTTCACACTGAGGATGGTATGTATATGAATGATATGCCAGACGAAATGATTGAGGCAGGTACAATAACACCGTTTAAAAGACATTTGGATAGGTACATGGATAGAGAAGGTTTGGAGGGATATCGGTCAATCTCAGGCAAATGAGACCAGCTTAGGGCGGTCACGGTGGTGCAGTGGTAGAGTTGCTGCCTTACAGCGAATGCAGCGCCGGAGACCTGGGTTCGATCCCGACTACGGGAGCTGTCTGTACGGAGTTTGTGCGTTCTCCCCGTGACGCGAGATTTTCTCCGAGATCTTCGGTTTCCTCCCACACTCCAAAGACATGCAGGTTTGTAGGTTAATTGGCTTGGTGTAAATGTAAATTGCCCCTAGTGTGTGTAGGGTAGTGTTAGTGTGCTAGGATCGCTGGTCGGTGCAGACCCGGTGGGCCGAAGGGCCTGTTTCTGCGCTGTATCTCTAAAATTAAACTAAAGATGGTCATCTTGGTCAATATCAACGATTGGGCTGAAAGGCCTGTTTCTGTCCTGTATAATTCCATGACTATGATTTAGGGGAATAATCAGATAATCCAATGGAATACTGAATTTTATCAACAAAACAATCCAAAATGTATTTCATGTTCAAGAACTTTTGTTTTAAAAGAAAAAAAGTGATAGGAATGCTTTAACTGCAACAGAAATATAAACATTTTGTGTTTCAGGCAGTGATACTTTGCACGTTCCTTGAACTGGGAGCGATAAAGCTACAAGACCGCACTGTGATAGAGCTGGGAGCAGGAACTGGATTGGTTGGAATAGTTGCAGCACATCTAGGTGGGTTTTGGATTACTAATGGTCTTTACTACCAACAACATAACACAAAGTGCTGGAGGAAATCTGAAGCGACTGGACAGACAACATTTTGGGTCAGGACCCTTCAGACTGATTGAAACTGGAAAAGAGATATGGGGGGCGGTTTGCTGGATAAAGCCAGGAAAGTGACAGGTGGATACAGGTAAAGGAGGGTTGATTGGCAGATGGGTGGAGTAATTAACAAAAGCTAGACAAGGAGACAAAAGGGTGAATAGAAGGAGTGGAAGGGAAAGGGGTGGGGGAGATGAGGGGGGAAGAAATGGGAAACTCAGGGATGGGAGAGGAACATACAAAGGAGGGGAAAGGAGCAGGATGATTAGGGGTGGGTGAGAGATAGGAGAAGTGTTTGCTGATTAGGGTGAGGAGGGGATGATATGAGAAAGAGAGGGATGGTTTTACTCAGAATGAGAGAATTGAATGATCATAATGTTGAATTATACTGGAACATGAGGTGCTGTTCCTCCAGTTTGCGTATGGACTTGCTCGGCAATGGAGAAGGCCCGGGACAGAAACATCAATATGAGAATGAGAAGGAGATTTAAAATGGTTAGCAACTGGGGGATCCAGCACTTTGCAGACAGAACCCAAGTGTTCGGCGAAACAGTCACCTAGCCTTCACTGGGTCTCACTAATATAATGGGGGCCACATCGGGAGCACCGAATGCTGTAGATGAGATTTGAAGAAATTCATGAGAACCTCTGTCTCACCTGGAAGGGCTGCTGGGGTCCCTGGATAGAAGTGAGAGAGATGTCAGGACAGGTGTTACATCTCCTGTGGAAGCATGGGAAATTACCTGGAGAGGTGGTGGTTATGTGGGTAGGGATGAGTGAATCAAGGAGTTGCAGAGGGAGTGGTCTCTACGGATAGTGGATAAGGCAGGCGACGGAAAGACATGGTGAGATCACATTGAAGGTGCTGAAAATGTCAGTGAATGATGTGTTGGATACAGAGGCAGGTGGGAAAGGGTGAGGATCAGGGGAACTCTATCCTTGTTCCATCGAAGGGAGAGGGAGGAAGAGAGCAGAACTATGGGGCACTGATGAGACACAGGTGAGGGCTTCATCCACAACAGCAGGGGGAACCACACTCACTGAAGAGAAGACATCTCAAATGTACTAGCATGGAAAGCCTCATCTTGGGAGAAATGTGGTAGAGACTGAGAAATTTAGAGTAAGGGATGGGAGGAGGTGTAGTCAAGGTAACTGGGAGTCAGTGGATCCACATTTTTGAAACTAGTTTGCATTTCACAAAAGAATCCATAAACTTATAGAATGGTTGTTCCATTCTCATTTATGTTGCAATTTGAGTGATGTTTAACAAACCCAATGTCAAGTCAAGTCAAGTTTATTTGTCACATACACATAAATGTGCAGTAAAATGAAAGATTACCCACAGTCCAACAACAAGAGCAATAAAAATAAGCAATAACACACACAATCAAACAAAAAGAAACATCCATCACAGTGAGTCTCCTCCAGTCACCTCCTCACTGTGATGGAAGGTCAGAATGTCTTTTCTCTTCCCCTGCCGTCTTCTCCCGCGGTCAGGCTGTTGTAGTTGCCACTTTCCAGGCCACGCCGGACGGTGAAAGGTCCGCAGCGGGCGATCCGGGGCGGGCGATGCCGCTGCCGGAGCTCCCGATGTCGGCCCCCACCCAGGGGGCTGCGAGCTTCCGACGTCCACGCGGACAGAGCCTCCAAAGGCGAGTCCCAGGTGGAGGCCGCCAGCTCCAGGTGCATGGCCGATGGTAGGCCGCAGCGGGAACGGAGACACGACCCAGAACAAAAGGTTGCGTCTCCGTTCGGAAGAGACTTTACATTTACAGTCCCCCCCCCCCCCCCATAGTACACAACCCTCAAAAAAACTACATCCCATTTGCAGTACAATCAAGACAAAAAAACAACATAAAAACACAAAGACAGACGGACTGCAGGTAAGCCGCAGCTGCTAGGGCAGCGCAAGCGCAAAACGTCGGAGTTGGATGATAGGTCGGAGAGTTGAGGGAGTGTGTTTTTTTATCTTCATTACTGCTGGTCCTGGACATTAGAAATACATTAAAATGCTGGAAGTATTCAGCGAATGAAACTACATCAGGAGAGAAGAAAACTGAGTTAACGGTTAAGATCAATGATCTTTCAGGGGAACAGGTCAAAGGCTTGAAACATTCGCTTTTCTTCTCTTTCCCAGGATGCTGCCCAACCTGCTAAAAATTTAATTGGCTACCAGGCAGAGATAAAGGAAGGTGGGAGAGATGAAAGTTTAACTGTTGTCGAGGTTATAATCTTCATGTGTAGGGTAGTTAATTTTTAGAATTCTGTACTCCAGGATGGGTGGGGTTTGATGTGGAGGAGTCGTGGAGACATTTATGGAATACATTCTAGATATTAAAGAAATTTAGGAATATAAAGATGGTGCAGGATAATGTCGTTGAGTGAAAAGATCACCCATGTTCTTAAAAAATATTAGAGCAGATATATAAATGAAGACTGACAGTTATTTGTTGTAAAAGAAGTATTTAATCCTCCATCCATCACTGTAAAATTACATGTTTTAACACAGTTTTTATTTCCTTGTTGGACTTAAACCAGGTGCCGATGTTACAGTCACGGATAGGGAGGTAACGCTTCAGTTCTTGGAGTCTAATGTGCAAGATAACATCTCTGATGACCTGCGAGGCAGGGTGCGGGTCAAGGAACTGACCTGGGGGATAAACCTCTCCAAATTCGAGCCCGCCGGCTATGACATTATCCTGGGGGCTGATGTGGTTTATTTGGAGGAGACGTTCCCAGCCTTGCTGGAGACTCTGAAATATCTCAGCTCTGAAAGGACCATAATCCTGCTGTCCTGCCGCATACGGTACGAACGGGACCACAACTTCCTGAAGATGCTTGAAAGTCACTTTGCAGTGGAGAGAGTTCATTATGACAGCAAGAGAGATGTTCACATTTACAAGGCACAGAAAATAAAGTTGAAGGAAGAACTCTGAGGAAATGGAAGTCATTATGTAGTATAGGACTACTGGTCAGGTCGACAAATGAAGAGGAAGAAGCCATTCAGCAATTCAAGCCTGTTCTATTCAGTGAGCTAAGATCTAGATTTTGACATTACAATTTTAACCTATAAATCCAATAGATTTTTATCCAATTTTTATCCAATAGAAACCAGAGCAAGACATAAAATGCTGGAGATACATTGGAGGTCAGGTAGCATCAATGCAAAGAGAACACTTCAGGGCTTTTGTTAGTCTTGATGAAAGACCCGGAACCTGAACTGTTACTTTCTCTCTCCACATAAAGCTGCCTGGCCTGCTGAGTTTCTCCAGCAATTTGTTTTTATTTCACAACTTCAGAACATGCAGGGTTTTTTCTTGCTTTTTGAAAAATGTTTAAATATCCCATTGGCACCCGGTTCAGCAGCTTTGTGGTGGAAAGGGTTCCTGATTACCACTATCCATTGTTTGAAGTACGTCCCGAATTAATTCCTCAATGGCCTTGCCCTTGTCATGAACTTCCCACCCCCAAAACAGGAAATAACATCTCCAAACACTTCATCAAATCCTTTAATTACCTTAAAAGCCTTGATTAGATTATCTATTAACCTTTTGTACTTAAGGATTTATAAGACTAGTCTTTACAATTTCATCGCAGTTTGACCCTTTTCATTACGAAGTATATTCTTTCGAATTCCAGAGCTCTGAACAATTGAAAATTACTTCTATTATAAATTGAGTGGGGCAGGGAATGCGGTCATGGCAGAAAAACTAGTAGATCCACTGCCGCACAGTGCCAATGATTCAAATTCAATCCTGACTCCTGGTGCTATCCGTTCAGAGTTTGCATGTTTTCCCTGTGACCACAAGGATTTTCTTCCAAACCCCAAAGATGTGCTGGTTGGTAATCAGCCACTGTAAATTGTCACTAGTATGTACATGAGTGGAAGAATCTGGGGGCAGTTAATGAAAGTAGGAGGAGAATAAAAAAAGGGATTCATGTAGAATTAATGAAAATGGGTGTTTGATAGTCATTACGGACTCAGTGGGCCATTGGGCCTACTTTTGAACCACATCTCTCAATGCCTCAAGTGTTTCAGCCTCTTTCAGGGAAAATTAACATTACATTGGCCTTCTTGATCATTTTGTTGGTATTTCTGTACCTCCACCCTCACCTCTACCCCCAACACTTCCATCCGCCTGCTATTGACTAAGTGCTCTGATCCTTCTTTCTTAAAACCAGAATGTGTCATATCACCATTATAGAATCCAGTCTCAATCATTGTGTTTGAGTCCAAGGGACTCCCAGCGAGAAATCTAATTAAAAAAACATATTCAAGATGTTCTTCCCATGTGGGTCTATTTAAAAAAACGCTTATTGTAATTCTGTAATAGCTTAATAATACCCCAGCCTATGAGGACTTGAGCATAAACTCCCGTGTAGTACTAAAGGAGTGCTGCACTCTCAGGTGCTATCTTTTCCATGGCTTGTTAAGCTGAGACACCACTTGTTGGCTTAATCAATCCCTGTTAAAATGTTCCCTATTGAAATGTTGAACATTTATCTTTTAACCTACATCACTAAAACAGACAACTTGGTTATTTACCACACTGATGTCTTGTGGAACTTGCTCTGCCTGCGTATTTGGAATCTTACAACAATGACCAAAGACATTAATATATTCAAAAATGTAGATATATTTCATAATGCTTAACTTCTTCTTTCTTAGATCCAGAATGGGTCACCTTTCTAGAATTTGGTCTCAACCTCTGTGTTTTTGTGTCCAAGAAATTCCCTGTGAGAAGTCTAATAAAGAAGCTATTGTTTTTAAGATGACATTTTGCCCGTGGATTTTTTTTAAATAACAGATTTTCCACACTGTTGGATGTTACTTCTATTAATACCCCAAAATGTTTTCACATCTTTAAATATGTTACACTGTAGAAAAGTAATTTTTCCATTGAAGCTGGCCAGTTTAGAGGGAGCAGAAAGTAGACAAGCATTTGGTGGTCTGGTTTTGGACGTGCACCTACCCAATGTTACTGAGACATGATGTACTGGATGCTAACAAAGGAATCAGTTATACATACCACTTATGCTCTGTACCCCTGGCTCACTGTACTGAGTAATGAGTGTGGCAGATGGCAAACCATTAGGATTTCCAAAAAACACATTAGATGTCAGGTTATTGGACTTTTCAGTTTACAGAATAATTACCTCAGTTCAGTTTAGTTTATCTTTCCTCTCTTACTCTCTTTTACTCTTTATATATCCAAAGAAATGTTTGGTGTCTTCTTTTATATTACTCGCTAGCTTACCTTCATATTTCATCTTTTCTCCCCATATTGTCTTTTTCTTTGCCTTCTGTTAGTTTTTAACAGCTCCCAATCCTCTAGCTTTCCCATTAATATTTGCAATATTATATGCCTTCTCTTTTACTTTTATGTTGTCTTTGACTTCCTTTGTCAGCCACATTGTCGGGTCTGTTGGCCGTCTCATTGTCCCTTTAGTTTCTTCCACTTTGGGATGAAATTATCTTCTGTCTTTCAAATTACTCCCAGAAACGCTTCACCATCATTCCTGCTAGGGTCCCTTTCCAATCAACTTTAGCCAGGTCCTTCTTTATTAGGCAGCCAAGCATCAAGCTGGTAAAGGCACTTCAGTACACCATTTATCTGTCAAACGTCTGATAGTATTTCTGGGAAGTAACTCACAACATTATGTAAAATGCTTTGTATTTTTGAATGAAAGAATTAATGGGATATGGATGTCCCACAAAGTTCAGAAAAAAAGGATGTGGTTAAACTCTTGTGGTAGATAGCGATCTGATGGCATGTAACTTGCTTTGTGTCTGCTGAATTCTGCATGATGTCCAGATGACACTGCATGTGGCCATTGATTATTGAATTACCCGAAGAGCCACAAATGCAGTTAGTCTGAGAAATTGTCAGTGAACATTCCCATTTCTATCTTTATGTTGGATTAATGCCTTTCATAAAGCAATTGTAGATGGTTGGGCTTAGCACCCTGACAAAGTAACTGCAACAGCAATGTCCTCGGCCTGATAAATGCTGGGCACAAACATGACAGGGAACCAATATGTGTGCTGGTCAATACTTGGCACAGGTGAAACTGTACCCCTGGCTGCTTAACACCTTCACAAGAGGAAAAAATTGAACAAAATGACCAATTTGAGTTTAAAATATCACCCAGGTGGAGAGGAAGGAGTTAATAATAAAGGAATAGTCGTTGGCCTTTAAACCTTACTACTTCATTTGTTTTAATTTGCGGGACGTCTGAATAATTTGTGCAGAATACTGTAACTGCCAGTTTAAATGACAGAAGACATGATGGATGATGGTCACAACCACTTCATTACCCATTCTCTTCCCTCAGCATCAACATAAACACTCTGAATTTCTAAGGCAGGTACACTTTTCAAAACACAGCATGTCACCCATAATTGAAATTTAAATTCAGCAAGAAACCTAATCACTTAACTGTTAATTATTCAACTGCATTAGTAGT
Source organism: Rhinoraja longicauda (assembly GCF_053455715.1). Classification (NCBI taxonomy): domain Eukaryota; kingdom Metazoa; phylum Chordata; class Chondrichthyes; order Rajiformes; family Arhynchobatidae; genus Rhinoraja; species Rhinoraja longicauda. Next base: position 36,356,354 of record NC_135960.1, read on the forward strand.
TTCAACCCATTAGATTTCAGTGGCATGGGTGCATGTTTATAATTAATTGATTCATGAGAATAATTAACTAGAAAACACTACCACTGTAACACTTGTTAATTTGAATCCCTTATTCTTCATTCCCAGCACCACTTTGTTTAAAGCAATAGATGAAAACTGTACACAAAAACCTGTTAATAAGAACAAATGCTGTTCTCAATTTTCAATCCAAACAATTAAAGATAAGTGCTGTACTCATTTAGATTACAAATTTACTTTATTTATCCTGCCTTATCCTATTAAGTTATTTTCATCTCTTGCCATTTATTCACTCACTTTCAAATTTCCATAAAGTCATTGAGGGGGGAAAAACATTTAAAAACATGTAAAATATATGAGCACACCATGTAAAATTGATGGGGTTGTAAGTTTTTTAAAAAGGGCTGTTAAACGAAGACCTCTCAAGTGATTGTGAAGAATCCACAATACCAGTTCTAAAAGAAGGGAAGTTCCAGTATTTAACTCTCCAACAAGTGGCACTAAATCAGATTATTTAGCACAATAGGGTTCACAGCAGCTTTGTCTGTTGTATTTCCGATGTGATATCAATGGACCATGCTTTGAATAAAATATTTAATTCACAATAAAATTATTGAGATCAAGAGTCCTGAGTCACAGAGGGCATTTCAGACATCCAAGTCTTTATTTGGGGAGAAGGGCGCAAAGCGAAGAACTCCACATCTAAATGTTGCCGGTGGTTGAAAATTCAGTTGATCTGTTGCATTCCTAAGCTGTTTAATCTTATGAAATCCTGTCACATATGAGGTAATAGAGACAGAGCTGGGAGTCTACCAGAGTGGCAGAACCAATCAGTCAAACCATTTACAACAATAAGAATAATTGTGAGGCAGTGTGTCACGGTTCAATGGCTGCAGATCCTGAGAATAAGAAGTGACAGCTCAGCATTCAGCAATGGTTTCTGAGGCAGCACGCCATCTACTCTGCTACCACTTCATCTGGTTAGACTGGACTGACAACTTAATCTTGTGTCTCAAAGAAGTAAGATTTTAACTCTGTTATTGAATAAAGACAGAAACTCTTATCCAAGAATCCTGCATTTGTGTTTATCAAGGTGACAATGTTTCTGCATGGGAATTGGACACTTTCCTAAATTGTAGCATAAGTCATAGGAGCAGAATTAGGCCATTCAGCCCATCAAGTCTACTCCACCATTCAATCATGGCTGATCTATCTTTCCCTCTCAACCCCATTCTCCTGCCTTCTCCCCGTAACCACTGACACAGGCAGGAGTGTATAATGAGTATAGTAGATGGCTGAGGATGCATCCTTGTGGGGCACCAGTGTTGTAGATTATCATAGAGGATGATTTGTCACCTATCCTCGCTGATTATGGTCTGTTGGTCAGGAACTCAAGGATCCGGTTGCAGAGGGGAGTGCTGACTTCAAGTTCCACAAGTTTGGAGATGAGCTTGGTTAGGATGAAATTGAAAGCAGAGCTGTAGACTATGAATAAGAGTCTAACATAGGTGCCCTTCTTATCCAGGTGCTCCAGCGATGAGTGTAGGGCCAGGGACATGGCATCAGCTGTGCATCTGTTGTGGTGGTAGGCAAACTGCAATCGAGCTAGGCTGCTTGGAAGGCTGGAATGTGCCATGACCAGCCACTCGAAGCACTTCATGATGGTGGATGTCAAGGCCACTAGATAGTGGTCAATAAAGTATTTCCTGTACCTTAGTGTGAGCTTGATTAACAGCACTGTGAACAAAGCTTCTTGGTCTGCCTGAAACCTGTTGCCCATCGGGAAATGTTTCAGACTGCAGGAGTACGTGCTGAGGGACACACTGAAACTTGGTGCAGCCAAGGCAAAGTCTCTATGTGGGACCACAATCTAGATTCCTTCCACTGCTGGACATTGATGGACATTTTCGTGTGTAGACCCTTCAAATAATGAAGGATATCACCCCCAGAGACCATATGATTGGCAAGGGTATTTTGTTTAAAGACAGGTGTGAACACTACTAGTACAACATTATTGTATAGACACGTAGACGTATGAATAGTCTTTGCACCGATTTTTTGTGTCTAGTTTTCAATCTGAATAAAAGTTTTTTTTGAAATAAAAAACATTGCGAACACACGCCTATAACAGAGAGAGATTTAAAAGATATATATATGTCAGACGTTAAAATATTGAAGTGTCCTTTGCGGCTGGTGCAATGGCCAATGCTTGCAACATCTAGGTAATCAGATATCTGGATAATATATACAATGGTGATAGAGGATTAAATATTGTCCAGAACACAGGGGAGAAATCCCCGACTCTGTTCTGCTGCAAGAGCCTTTGTGCAGGAAAGCAGTTTGGTTTCTTCTTTGAAAATATTGCAAATCCTGACTCAGTACTCAAATGCAGGCAGAGGGAACCTGAATTTCATTTTCAAACTACTGGAGTGGTTTAAAACGGACAGCTGTCTGACTCTGATGTCTGAATTACCAATAAGGAGTCAAGGCTGACATCAGTGGATATGATCCTGCCTTTCTTCTGGTGCTAGGTGCTGTTATCTGATCTTGATTGAAACACTGCAATAAGAGATTGCAGTTAGTTTCTAGGCCAGGGGGGAAAAAAACAAAAAGCAAATTTGTAGATTATCAATGGACTCCTGGAAAATGGTTATTTGTTTTAAGGGTATCAAATAAACAATGCTCTGGTCCTTTGAGATAGAATAACCATTATAGAGGCAACAGCATCCTTTGACTGAAATGGCTTACTTACTAAATGACGTTACTTATGTTTGAGCTTGGGCAGTGATAACGCAAGGTTCCACAAGGAAAGCTGTTCTTTGCTATTTCACCAACTGATGCAATGCATTTCCATCTTCAAATCCCAACACCCCTTCTTCCATATCCCTGGTTTATTGTAGGCTAGATATTTTTGATAGTTGGTACCATAAACGTTTTGTCTGCATTAAAGGATGGCTGTCCTGTCCTGTCCTGTGTAAAACCTTCTGTGATTTCTACATTTTCTCAAGACTGTAATGAGGTGAAATGTTCTCCACTTGCCTGAATAAGTGTATTTCTAACAAATAACAAGGTAGTCTTATATACAAGATTCATTCCAAAGTTTATTTGCCAATTTATACCAATTTTCCAAACCAGCAACCCATATCATCTGGAAAGACAACAGCAAAATCCTGAAATTCCGATCCAGTACCATCCGCTCGTAATATTATTGTTGCTTCTTCATCGTCTCTAGGTCAAAACCCTGAAGCTCCCCATCAAACAGCACTCTCGGAGCACTTTCATGATGTCTCTGTTCAAGATCGCCCATAGCCACCTTCTCAAAGCTAATTAAATGTTGTCCTTCCAAGTGATATCAGACTAAATTTAACAGCAATCACGGTAGAGAAAGTTTCCTCCAAAATCCTAAGCAATAATTATCGCAATCAACAACTAACATTATCTGGTTGTTCTCCCATTACTGTCTGTGAGGATGTGCCACACACATGTTGTTTGCTGCAATTCCAACATACTGCATTGCAGTACTTGATTTTGTTCAGTGCTTTGGGAGGCCCTCACATTATGAAATATATTATAAATGTAAATAATTCCAGGTATTTTGATTCAGTCCGGTTATCGTTGCCACCATTAGGTGCAACAGCACCATTCTTTGTTTGAAAACTGGCACTACACAATAAAGAGTCTTGACTAAAAGCAAATCTGCAAATGCTAGAAGTCTAACGGAAGTCAGAAAATGCTAGAAACACAGTAGGTCAAGCAGCATCCATGGAACGAGAAACAGATTCAATGTTTCCGCTTATTGATCTTTCATTGGGTTTACTAGTACTCCCATTATTCCTGCGTGAACATTGGCAATAAAAATTCAGCTTCCTGAATCAGTATGTACATTAAAAGTGTAGGATTACAGGGGCAATGACAACATTGAGGCAAAACCGACAAAGGGACTGAAAGTAATGATGGCCTTTCATTGCACCGTTAGTTGATATCAGGACCACTGCCTTTTTGATCTGTTCTATAGACAATAGGTGCAGGCCACTCGGCCCTTCGAGCCAGCACAGCCATTCAATGTGATCATGACTGATCATTCACATTCAGTACCCCGTTCCTGGCCTTCTCCCCATACCCTCTGGGTTCAGGTATACAAAGCCAATTTTCAGTTTGCAGATGATCAAAATAACAAAGAAAAAATGAAGCACAATAAAACTTACACAGAACATGGACAGACAAGTGGAATGGCAGATGAATCTAAGTCAGTGAACGAGAAGTGATACATTTAGATAGGAAGAATGAGAAGCAATGGAAACCAGAGGGAGACACAAGAAACTGCAGATGCTGGAATCTTGAGCAAAATGTTATGCTTAATTTTTTTATTGTATTTCACTTTTTCAAGAGTCAAGAGTGTTTTATTGTCGTCCCCAACAAATGAAGCATAAGAGTGCGAAGATAAAACCATGTCCCAGGTCCATGTAGTTTGGAGCTTATTTGGAGGCTGTAATGTTTAATAGTTTGGTGATTATTGGGAAGCAGCTGCTCCTGAATCTGGACGTCAGTTTTCACTCTTGTACCTACTTCCTGATGGCAGGAGTGAAATGAAGGTATGGTGAGGTGGTGTGGGTCACTGATGATGCTGGCTGCCTTTTTGAGGCAGCGCAACCTGTAGATCCTTTTGATAGTGGGAAGATCAGTATGTGATGGACTGGGCAGTGCTCACTTCTTCGTTCCTGGGCGTTTGAGTTGCCAAACCAGACTGATGCAATCAGTTAATATGCTCTGTACTGTGCACCTGTAGAAGTTCAAGAGAGTATTCGTCGACATACTGAATACTTTTTCGGTATGTTATATTTTGATGATCTGCAAACTGAAATTTGGGTAAGTATGCCCAAGAACAAATCAAAAGAGCAGTGGTCCAGATATTGACTAATGATACAATGAAAAGCAATTATTACTTTCTGTTCCTGAGCCAGTTTTGTCTTGATGTTATCACTGTATCTTTAATCCTACACTACTGGAAGAACCCTGAGGGCTAGGCAACATCTGTGATAGAAAATGGAAGATGTTTCAGGTCGGGATCCTTCATACTTCAAACTCGGTGGTATATTTTAAACAGGAACAGAGAGAGCTGGGATGTGCATACACAAGTCATTGAGAAGGTTGTTGAAAAAGCAATTGAGATTTCTAGTTTTGTAACAGAATGGAATATAAAAGCAGGGCAGTTATGACAAAGTTACTTGGAGAATTATGTTTAAATCTGAGCAATGGTTTTTCGAACACATGTCAAAGACCAGATGAGGGAACGGAGGCAATTTACAACTTTTACATTGCCAAATGCCAGTCTTATCACTGATGTCCACACCACTTGCACAGCAATCCAGGAGGTAGATTGGAGTCTTTCTCCAAAAGCCAAGCTAATAATCATTTCTTCTTTCAGTTTAGTTTTTGCTTTTAATTATTTGGAGATACTGGACAATAATGGGTTCTTCTCCTCAGAGCAGAGATTAAAGGAAATTTGAGAGAGTAAATAAGTAGATTTTTTTTTCCAGTGGCAGAAGGGTTGGCAACCCGATTACATGGATTTATGGTGATGGATGAAAGACACAAGGAAGTCATTTGACTTATTGTCTTTCTTATGATCAAAAATTAATTCTGTAAAAGATGTTGAAAGAAAATCAGATGGCAATTTTGAAAGGGAATTATTGCAAGTGCAGAGCGATTGAGTATAATAAGTACAGGGGTTAGTGCTGGGTCCACTGTTGTTTGTTATCCACATTACCAATTCAAAAGACAATGCAATTAACATTGTTAGTAAATTTTCAGATGACACCAAAACTGGTGGTATAGTAGACAGTGGGTCACGTAATGGTAAATAGAATTTAACTCAGGAGTTGAAGTTCAATATGTCAAATTAGGGCAGGACTTATACAGTAAATGGTGAAGGCAGCATTTGGCACACTTGTCTTCATTGGGAAGCGTACTGAGTACAATAGTAGGGACATCGTGATGCAACTGTACAAGTTATTGTGGAGACAACACGTGGAGTACAGTATGTAGTTCTGGTCACCCAGATAAAAGGATGCCATTAAGTTGAAGGGTGCAAGATTCACCATGATGTTACCTGGACTTGCAGCTTTAAGTTACAGGGAGAAACTGGGATTTTTCGTACTGTATGGCTCTAAGGAAGTGACATAGGATGAGCAACTTAATGAAGGAACCAGCTCTGGCATAATGGGCTGAATAAGATCTTTCTCTATTTTATCAGTAACCACCATCTGCTTTTGGAGTCTCATCCTTTGTCCAGGCAGCTGGAATATAAAAGCAAGATATTAGCTGAAACTAAAAGGACTGTTAGCAGCCAGTAAACCCACAATGACCCATAGCTAACTTGGCTATTCTTGCTCCCACCTTCCTTCCTGCAAGGAATCCATTCTATTCTCCCAATTTCTCTGCTGCATTTGTTCTTGACGAGGCTTCCCACAACCGCAAATTTAAATATCTTCCTTTCTCCCTAACCAAGGTTTCCACTCAACAATAGTTCAGATATTTGAATGCTCCATTTCACCATGTTGGATCTTACCTGGGCAACCTGGGCAAGAGAGCTAGGACTTTCTCAGTTGTTCCTACAAGCAGCTGCTCGTTTACCCATTGTTAATATTCATCTTTGCAGGCTACTCCTCGTCACATCTGTTTCAGTTTAGTTTATCGGCACAGTGAAAAGCTTTGAATGGTTGTACCAGAAGTGTTGGCTACCAGCATTGTCATGTGGAAGGTCCTGCATGAACGATATGTAGGTAAGGTAATTATTTCAACGTGTTTCATACAGTGCAGGAACAGGCACTTTGGCCCACTGATTCAGCACTGACCATTAAAACCCCTTTTTTTTATACTAATCCTACCATAATCTATTTCTCCCCATATTCATAAGTTATGGGAACAGAATTAGGCCATTCGGCCTATCAGGTGTACTCCACCATTCATCATGGGTGATGTATCTTTCCTTCTCATCGCCATTCTCCTGTCTTTTCCCCATAACCCTTAAAAATATCCATTGACTTGGCCTCCACAACCTTCCGTGGCAATGAATTCCAGAAATTCATCATCCTCTGACTAAAGAAATTCCTCCTTATCTCTTTTATCAAGCTACGTCCTTTATAATTTGGGGATATGGCCTCTGGTCCTAGACTCTCCCACTAGAGGAAACATCCTTATCCACTCTATCCAGGCCTTTCACTATTCAGTAAGTTTCAATGAGGTCCCCCTTCATCCTTCCAAACTCCAGCGAGTACAGGCCCAGTATCGTCAAACACTCATCATGTTAACCCAATCATTAATGGGGTCATTCTCATAAACCTCATCTGAACCCTCTCCAATGGCAGCATATCCATCCTCAGTCATGGGGCCCAAAACTGCTCACAACACTCCAAATGTGGTCTGACCAGTGCTTTATAAAACCTCAGCATTATGTCTGTTTTTTATATTATAGTCCTCTCGAAATAAATGCTAGCATTGCATTTACCTTTCTTACTACCAATTCAACTTGCAAATTAACTATTTGGGAATCCTGTACCAGCACTCCCAAGTCCCTTGCACCTCAGATTTCTGAATTCTCTCCCCATTTAGAAAAGTCTACCCCTTTATTCCTACCACCAAAATGCATGACTCCATACTTTGCTGCACTGTATTCCATCTGCCACTTCATTGCCCACTCTAACAATCTGTGCTAGTCCTTCTGCAGAGTCCCTGCTTCCTCTACACTACCTGCCCCTCCACAATTCCTATCAGTACCCCCATTCATGTATGCTAGGGCCAAATTTATGGTGGTCAATTAAACTATCAATCTGCAGTTTTGGAATGTGGGAGGAAAGCGGAGCACCCAGAGGAAACTCATGTGATCACAGGAAACATTGCATATTTCAAATTGACAGGACTGGAACATGAGCACTATGACTTGTGTGACTGTGCCGCCCTTTCAGGAACCTGTGAACTCCGTATTTATGGACTTGAACCGTAAAAGAGCAAGAGGGGATAATGCTAGAATAGTACAAACTGTGTTAGGTCATAGGTCCTACCTCATAGGTGGCAAGGGTATTTATTTGCCCCTTCCAAATATGACACATCATGAATGTTCATTTGGAACAATCTCCAAAGCAGCCAGAGTTCTGTGATTTTCATTTTTGTCACATGCACACAAAGCTCAGCCTCAAACCACTCCCAAACTCTACAATGACAATTCTCCCCCTATTCTGGTCTTGTGTGTTGGTCATTTTCCTTGCCCCATGGCCCACTTAGTTGCATCTACAGCAGCCTAAGTTCCAAGCATCACAGTTCTTAAATCTCTCTCCTACACCAATATTTGCAAAAACATTAACTTTTTTCACCTGTCCTACAATCTCTGCAAAGGTGTGAAATCTTGTTTAGTCACACACCTGTGAAATGAGTTGATGTTTTATTGTAATGGTACTCAACGTGATTGTTGACGTTTTAAGCACATTGCTTAATATTAGAAATTGAAGACAAAATCCGGAATTTTTAAACAGGAAACAATAAGGTTGCCAGTAGTATTCCTATAACATTGACTAGATGAGATATTGTTTTTATCTCTGCCACATGGGGAGTGAGTTAAGAATGAAAGTGTTGAATAAAGTACTCTTCTGTACCGGGAGTTTGATTCTTGACTGCCTGAAATTTATTTAATTTATGGTCAATTAACTGCTAGGAGGCAACTGTGGCAAGACCTCAATATGAAGATGTTGATTCTATTTTGTCTATTCTATGGAAATAACAAATGTTGTAGTATATTATTTTCAACAAGTTCACTTCAGGAGATATTGTGAGGAGATCTGTGAGCACTCACCTTCTAAAGAAATTAATTATTTCAAAAAAAAATGTACGTCACCGAACAGCTGAACATTTTTGGTACAAAATAAAGTTGGCTTTGGCATGGAGTTTTTTTGTTCTCTGGGAATTCTTGTTTCTTCAAAGTTTTACACTGTTGCTACCTTCAAGGTAGGAGTTACGGACAGCTTTAAAGTTTCATTCACGGTACATTTACAGCTGTCAGAGAAGGAGGGAAAGCAAAGCTCTGGACAATTTGGACAGCTCGGGATAATTTCCATATGCGAGGACAGAAAGGAAACATTAGTCCAAGCAAAGATTCTTGAGTTAACATGGTCCAATTTAAATAACATTACCTTAATGATTTACTTAGTACTAATTTATTACAAGATACTCTAAATTTGCAAATAATCTTGCTGTCAATTGACCTTTAAGGAAATGGCAGTACTAAAATCCCTCAGTAGAGGAAACTGGTTTTGAATGTAAGGTTCTATCTTTGAAATGTAGAGCTCAATTAAAAATTAAACCTACACATTAATATCATGAACACAAATGAATGGTTGGAGAACAACAAATGCTCTTTCTTAATGTCGTGACATATTTTCTTAAATGTAACACATATCTGCTTTTATATTCACCAACTTGCAATTATACAGCGCATTTAAAATGGCAAGACATTGAGGACCTTCACAGGAATGCAAAAGGAGCTATCAGGGCAAGGTTCCAAAAGTTTGATTACAAAGTCTGAAGGAACATCTTTGAGTAGGAATCGGAAACATTTAGGGAGAGAATTTTGGATCTTGGTGCCAAGTTAGAAATTCCTCAGCAGAATTTTCCTCCAACTAAATCTAAGGAGGCATAGCTAATATCACGTGTCCATCATAACCTCTATTCTGCAGCTTCCTTTATATGGATGCTGTTTCAAAATGAACTTGAGTGATCTCAACGTTAGTTCACAATTGATCTCTATTTGTTTTGAACTTAGTAGTACCAACACTAAAAGGGTCTATTTTTATCAGCATAACATTATCCTATTTTTTGCTTCTGCTGCTAAAACCCATTTCCATGCAGTTGTCGTCACCAGATTCACCTATTTCATCAGCTTTTTGACTCTGTTTTCTATTCTCTGTAAACCCAAGAAATTGCAGATAATTATGAATGCAGCCTAAACCATCAGACAAACTAACCTCCCTTCCATCGACTCCATTTACACCTCACGCTGCCTTGGCATAATCAAGGACAAGTCTCCCCACTGCCACTCCCTCTTTTATCCTCTTACATCAGACAAAAGTGAAAACATACATCCCAGATTCAGGGAGTTTCTTCTCAGCAGTTTTCAAGCAAATGAACCTTCCTACCAACAACTAGAGAGAGCAGTACTAAGCTACTATCTACCTTATTGGAGACCATCGCACTATCTTTAATCGGACTTTACATTGCACTGTTATTTCCTTTATCATGTATTCTGTACACTGTGGATGGCTCAATTGTAACCACGTATAGTCTCTGCTGACTGATTAGCACACAACAAAAGCTTTTCACTGTACCTTGATAAATTTTACGTCCCAATCAGTATCTGTTCCTTTGTTTGTTGACAAAAGTGGCAATTTACTTTTAAAATGTCTTTATCTGGTAATTCTCAAGCCTTTAAAAAAAAAACCTTGTCTTTGTTACTTCCTTCAGACATATAACCCTCAAAAGATATTTAGTCTTGCAGTTTTGGGTTCTTATACATGCTCAAATTTAATTATGTAACCCTTGCGTTTGAGGCCCTCTGAGGGGGCGCTGTGAACTGTTTATGTGTGTGCTGTTATGTTTTGTGTGCCATCGTATGTTCGTTTCTTAATACCTGAACTGATGTACAGCACTTTGGTCAACGTGGGTTGTTTTTAAATGTGCTATACAAATAAAATTGACTTGACTTGACTGCCTTGCATTCAGCTGTCAAATCGACTAGCAATGGAATTCCTTCCTCTCCATATTTCTACCTTTAAACACACTTGATTTTAACCCATTTCACCAAGTATTTGGTCCATCAACGCTTACCTCTCCTCAGTCCACCTACTGCCCATCTCATTCTTCCCCCTCTTCACCTTCAGGGTCCACATCTCATCCTTCCCCCTCTTCACTCTCAAGACGCTGCAAGGTCTCAACCTGAAATATGACAATTCCTCGCCTCCCCTACTCCCAACAGATGTTGCTCAACCTTTGAGCTTCTCCAGTGGTTTGCTTTTTGTTTTGTTCCTTTCAATTTTTCAGATCAGCACTTTAAACTTTTAATCTCCTTGTAAGTCCTCCTCCATGGAACCATTCAGTTAATTCTTCATGCATACCTTCTGAGACCTTCGCATCCTTCAGATAGTTAAATGACCAGAATTGGATGAATATCCAAAATCTGGCTTTATCATCGTTTGTCACACAGATTTAACATAACTTGTTTTAGTATGCTATCCTTGTATTTACAGTTTTAGGGATATATTTTATTAAACATACACTGCCACATTCAAAGATGTCCATCCAGGTTCTGCAATTCCTGCACACCCTATAAATGTGTCCTTTCATTTATACTTGACCAAGTGGACCCGTTGGGCCCAAACCTCTCCTGCATTAGTGCAGCACCCTCTCCTCACCTCTCCCCCCCACCCCACCACTCCATTCCCCTCAACCACCCTTATTCCCTCTCCTCCCTCCCTCCCTCGGATAGATTTAAACTTTAAAATGTCTTTAAAAATATAACACCGATTTCAATTAAACCTCTTCCATTAGCGCCAAGTGAGTACGCTAAAATTGTCACACTATCGTGTCCGGTTTTGGCTGTGGTTCATGAACAAACAAACGAATTTTAGTATATAGATTGTCCCTTATTCTTCTGCAAAAGTATGTAATTGTACACATTCTATCCACATTTTCTCCCAGGTTGTATACAGTACTGCAATCCCAAGTTTTGTTCTACGTTATTTGGAAATTTTATTCCGCATACTCACCCTTATCATAAATTATTTCCAAAACAAAAATAAAGTGATCCCAAAACTGATTCCTGCGGAACACTATCGTCAATCACTCTCTAGTCGGAACAACAATCATTGCTCACATCTCTCTGCCTTTCAGACACTTTCCTATCCATGCAACTACTAACACTGATTTACTAGGTCTCATTTTGCTTAGCAGTTTCTTGGGTAAAACTAAGGCAGCACAGTGGAGCAGCAGGTAGTGCTGCTGCCTTACCACTCCAGCGACCCAGGTCTGATTCTAATCTCTGATGTGGTCCATGTGGAGTTTTCATGTTCTTCCCATGTCTATGAGTTTCTCTGAATGCTCCAGTTACCCCTTAAATGCCAAAGACACGCTGGTTAAGTAGATTATGTGACTGATGTAAATTATTCTTCACACAGCTAGTTGGTAGTAACATCAGGAAAGTAATCGATAAGGGAAATAGGATTGCTGTATGAGTTGGCAGAGACTCAATAGACCAAATGATCTGCATTGTTACAAGCAAATATGAGAAGCTCTTATTGAAAATTTATCTGGACATCTACTACATTACCTCCATTAACTTTCTCTTTGCAAAGTTAATTTTTAATAAATCCATTGTGGTTCTCCTTTATGGGCTCAAATGCCTCTTAGTGCCTAAGATCCCCCAAAAAAGTTTTTTTCAAACAGGGAGCCATGGTTAGTTCTCGTGCCTTTTCCGGTTGTGTAAATGCAATAAGTTATGCATCCTATCTCTAGCTTCCCATCAATATTTAGTTCCACTTTATTTGGGGGCTGGGGGGTGCTTTCCCCTCTTCCATCCATCGATTAGACCTCTTTCAGTTTAGAAACTCTACTTTAGATGGCTCCTTATCCATATCCATTATTAAACTAAACCTAATAGTATAAGAAGATAACTGCAGATGCTGGTACAAATCGAAGGTATTTATTCACAAAATGCTGGAGTAATTCAGCAGGTCAGGCAGCATCTCGGGAGAGAAGGAATGGGTGACGTTTCGGGTCGAGACCCTTCTTCAGACTAAACCTCATTATCCAAAGATCAGTGCTCCCTGCACATTCTCAGACTTGATCCACTGGAGCAAAGTACTCTTCACTGAGTCAATAACACACTGATCATGGAAACCTCCCCTGGATACACCACAAAATCCTCACCATTACTCCAATCAATTGACATTGGTGTAACTAAAATTCCTTAGTATTACCATTCCACGTGAAGGAATGCTGGAGGATCCAAACACCTCAAATATCCTTACTTCCGGAATAAAGAAACCAGTGATAAACTAGATAAAAATTGCTGAACAAGTTGAAGGCCACAGACAATAGGTGCAGGAATAGGCCATTCAGCCCTTTGAGCCAGCACCGTCATTCAATGTGATAATGGCTGATCATCCACAATCAGTACCCCGTTCCTGCTAGCCAACAAAATGTGCAGTGTTTTAAAACCAGTCAGCAACTACAGTGCACAAACTAGAGGAAGAATAGGACTAAAAATATATATAAACTGGTGTCATGAAAATCTGGAGTGCACGGTCAACAAGCAGATTTAATGGTACTTGCAATGGTAAAAATGTAAAAAGAAGCATCTTACTGGTTAACAGGCAAAGAGGCGGGGAATGAGACTAACTGGATAGTATTGAACGGTGTCATGAGCATGGGTGAATTAGGCATCTTCCATATATAATGGGATGATCCTCCTCCAAAGAAAATAACTGCTCACCAAGCTCACAAAATATATTATTGTTCTGATTTAATCCTTCTACCTCCTATCAAGCTTTTCGGTCAAATTTCTGATCAAGCTTTTGTACAGAACTTCAACATCCATTGCGCCTGTGAAGCGAGAATGTGGTCAGAACTGCTGAGTATTTTCCAGCCTTTGTTTCTATTGGAATTTTCTATTCCCTACAGACTTCTGCTTTTCCATAAGCTTTTCAGATACCCCCTGGTAGATAACTTTTACTTCTCAACTGCAGGGTATCCAAAGTTCCTTGCTCGTTTTTTATTTTTGTGGATATTAAGCTATTTAAATTCTGGACATGAGAATGAGAATGTGAATAGATTTTAAAAAGGTCTCTAGCCATTAACAAGATTTGCTCTCTTAAATCAGGTCTCCAGGTTAGAATAGCTGTTACAAAGATGGGAAGAATGAAAATGTTTTTGAATGGTTAACATCCTCTAGTTTTTTTTTCATTTTCAAAGGCATATTTTTGGAAATGAATCGCAAATTATCCTATGGCAGAGTAGGAAGCCACTTCGCATGGCTGTGACTATCCTTGAAAATGTCATTCAATTAGTCCCAATGCCTCTATCCTTATTTTCTAGAATGTTAACAATTGCTTTTTTTAAAAAAAGGTTGATGCTGAATTTACTTCCACTGTCCTTTTGCATTTTGCTTCCACTGTCCTTTTTGCATTTTTGGGTAATGCATTCGGATCATAACTTGGTGTGTAAAAGATAGTATTGTTGGAGGTGTGATCGTCTGTGTGTAACTGTATATTTGTTCATCAATATTTTTCTCTTTGCAATTTCCTCTTCGAAATTGTTTTAACAGACAAAACATTCCATTCTGGAGTAGTTTCAATTTCTTAAATGTCAATAGGTTTCCAAGGCTGTGATTGGCAACAATAACCTGACTATATAGAAACCAACTGTTAAGTATGTGATAAATTTGGTCCTCAATCAAAGCGCTCCTTAATACATGGTAGAATTGTCTAATAAAACATAGAAAATAGGTGCAGGAGGAGGCCATTTGGTCCTTCGAGCCAGCACCGCCATTCATTGTGATCATGGCTGATCATCCACAATCAGTAACCCGTACCTACCTTCTCCTCATATCCCTTGATTCCACTTGCCCCGAGAGCTCTATCTAACTCTCTTTTAAATTCATCCAGTGAATTTGCCTCTACTGCCTTCTGTGGCAGAGAATTCCACAAATTCTCAACTCTCTGGGTGAAAAAGTTTATCATCTCAGTTTAAAATCGCCTCCCCTTTATTCTTAGATTGTGGCCCCTGGTTCTGAACTCCCCCAACATTGGGAACATTTTTCCTGCATCTAGCTTGTCTAGTCCTTTTATAATTTTATACGTTTCTATAAGATCCCCCCTCATCCTTCTAAATTCTAGTGAATACAAGCCCAGTCTTTCCAATCTTTCCTCATGACAGTCCTGCCATCCCGGGGATTAACCTCGTGAACCTACGCTGCATTGCCTCAATAGCAAGGATGTCCTTCCTCAAATTAGGAGACCAAAACTGCACACAATACTCCAGATGTGGTCTCACCAGGGCCCTGTGCAACTGCAGAAGGACCTCTTTACTCGTGTACTCAAATCCTCTTGTTATGAAGGCCAAAACATCATTAGCTTTCTTCACTGCCTGCTGTACCTGCATGTTTACTTTCAGTGACGGGTGTACAAGGACACCCAGGTCTCGTTGCACTTCCCTTTTTCCTAATCTGACACCATTGATATAATAATCTGCCTCCTTGTTCTTGCCGCCAAAGTTGCTAACCTCACATTTACCTACATTATACTGCATCTGCCATGCATTTGCCCACTCAATCAACCTATCCAAGTCAACCTACAACCTCCTAGCATCCTCTTCGCTGTTCACACTGCCACCCACCAAATCTGCAAATTTGCTAGTGTTACTTTGAATTCCATCATCCAAATCATTAATATATATTGTAAATAGTTGCGGCCCCAGCACCAAGCCTTGCGGCACTCCACTCGCCACTGCCTCCCATTCTGACAGGGACCCGTTTATTCCTACTCTTTGTTTCCTATCTGCCAACCAATTCTCTATCCATGTCAATACCCTACCCCCAATACCATGTGCTCTAATTTAGCCCACTAATCTGTGTGGAACCTTATCAAAGGCTTTCTGAAAGTCCAGATACACTACATCCACTGGCTCTCCTTCATCCATTTTACTTGTCACATCCTCAAAAAATTCCAGCAGATTAGTCGAGCAGGATTTCCCCTTCACAAATCCATGCTGACTCGGAACAATCCTTTTGCTGCTATCCAAATGCACCGTTATTACTTCTTTAATAATTGACTCCAGCATCTTCCCCACCACCGATGTCAGGCTAACTGGTCTATAATTCCACGTTTTCTTTCTCACTCCTTTCTTGAAAATTGGGATAACATTAGCTACCCGCCAAACCACAGGAACTGATCCTGAATCTATTGAACATTGGAAAATGATCACCAATGGGTTCACGATTTCTAGAGCCACCTCCTTGAGTACCCTGGGATGCAGACCATCAGGCCCTGAGGATTTATCAGCCTTCAGTCCCATCAGTCTACCCAATACTATTTCTCGCCTAATGCAATTTTTTTAAAGTTCCTCTGTCTCCCTCTTTCCTCTAGTACATCTGGGAGGTTGTTTGTGTCTTCCTTAGTGAAGACAGAACCAACGTACCTGTTCAACTCTTCTGCCATTTCCTTGTTCCCCATAATAATTTAACCTGTTTCTGCCTTCAAGGGACCCACATTCGTCTTTACTAATCTTTTTCTCTTAACACACCTAAGGAAGCTTTTACGATCCTTCTTTATATTCTTGGCCAGCTTACCCTCATACTTCATCTTTTCACCCCGTAATGCACTTTTTGTTACCTTTTGTTGTCCTTTGAAAGTTTCCCAATCCTCTGGCTTCCCGCTACTCTTTGCTATGTTACACATCTTTTCTTTTAGTTTTATTCCATCCCTAACTTTCCTGTCAGCCACGGTTGCCTCTTGCGCCCCTAAGAATCTTTCTTCTTCTTTGGAATGAAATAATCCTGCATCTTCTGGATTATGCCCAGAAATTCCTGCCATTGCTGTTCCACCATCATTCCTGCTACGATACTTTTCCAGTCAACCTTGGCCAGTTCCTCTCACATGCCTTCATAGTCCCCTTTGTTCAACTGCAACACCGACACTTCTGATTTACCTTCTCCCTCTCAAATTGCAGTTTAAACTTATCATACTATGGCCACTACCTCCTAGCGGTTCCTTTACCTTGAGTTCCCTTATTAAAACTGGTTCATTGGACAACACTAAATCCAGAATTGCCTTCCCTCTGGTAGGCTCCAGTATAAGCTGCTCTCAGAATCCATCTCGGAGGCACTCTACAAACTCCCGTTCATGGGGTCCAGAACCAACCTGATTTTCTCAGTCTACCTGCATATTGAAATCTCCCATAACCACAGTGGCATTACCTTTGTTACATGCCAATTTTAACTCCTGCTGCAACTTGCACCCTATATCCAGGCTACTGTTTGGGGGTCTGTATTCCCGTTAGTGTCTTCTTACTTTTACAATTCCTCAATTTTATGCACAGCAACTCTGCATTGTCAGAGTGTAAGCACATCCTCAACACTATGGCCAGCAACAAAATGTTGATGTATTGCTTGTGGCCGATTTGTCATGCCCTTTCAGAACATTGAGCCTTTGTATGTACTGGTGCACGTCTTTCCATGCAAAGCTTAATAACCCATTTGTACATCATTTCAAAAAAAGGAATATTTGAAAAAAGTAGTTTGCTCTGTTAAAACTTGCACTGGACTAATTTATTTTGCGGAGTGGGGACAGGATGCTGAACTTTAGGTTAACAGAACAGCATTGCTCTCCATACAGAGTGCAACCACAGATTTGCATCACAAGTCCTTGGTCTTTTTCTAGTTTTTTCCTTGCAGAGTCACACTTCTTATAGAAATATATATACAGTATAAAAATGTAAAGTGTTATTAATACAGTGCAAAGGCATTCAACAAGGTGACCAGTTTCACAATAATTAACCCTGCTCAAAAAAAACAGCTCTTCACACCCACATCACCATGGGTGCTGCTTTACAGTATTAATTGGTTTTATGGTTTGATCCATTTCATACTTTTTTGTTGAATGATAAATATAAAACTAGCATCCCTTCCAGCATCACCTTCCTTTGGCCATAGGTTCAGTTTCATCGACCGAACAATCTGGCTTGATCACAACACCATTTAAAGAGAGAAAAAGAGGGAGAGAAAAATCTATATAGATACATAATGCAAACCAACAACTCTTAAAAATTCACACTGTTTAAAAAAAAGGAAACTGATTGAATGGCTGGTAAGCAAAGCAGTTAAGGCGCTTGACATTCACAACTCTCTGGTTAAAAGGGGGTATCAGCCTAAATGTGGGCTTACCAAATTGTTTGATGTGGGTGTTATATTGTTGCTGGGCTGCAATCAGGCATATTCTGCAAGAGGCACAGTTGAAAAAGGATATCATAGCCACCTGCTCTGCCTCAAAGTGTGTGACTTGAATAACCTTGACCTCTAGATGCAACAAAGGCATGGCCATGGTTGAAGATGCAAGATAATACTTTGCTTGATGGGGCGATTGCCATAACACTGCGCTCAGAGCAACAATGAAAAGGGAAATATAAAGATGGAGGGCAGGGTGGGAGGGGAGAGTAACCACACTAAAATTTTGCTTGCGATTTTCTTTCCTGGTTACACTAGACAAGATTTTTTTTTTGTACCAATAAGTTAGTCTGTATATAAAATTGTTCACGTGGAAAAAAACATTTGTCCAAACCAGGTTGCAGGTTGTTTCGGGTTCCAAACAAGATAGATTTGACTAGGTTGGATCCTGCGATCCAATACATGATTCCTGGTGCATGGATGTGCAGCTGCCGGAACTGCATCCATGCAGTTTTGCTTTATTTTCACCCCTGTGTCGGAGAGAAAGTAGAAAAAGTAGCAGAGTTGCCCAGCTCATGCCGATAGTCTTTTGGGGCAAGTCTGTTTCTCATTCACAAGAATGACTGGGGTGTGCTAGTCAGATTTATGGCAGTACAGGTCCTTGAGTGCCTTGAGCTCTTCAATAAGTGTCTTGTTTTGATTTTCCAGCACAGCAACTCGATTTTCCAAACATTTAACATACTCCTTTTTCTTGCGACGACACTCTCGCGCTGCTTCCCTGAAACGGGTAAGTGGAACGCATTAGAAGATGCATTTAACAAGTGACAATCTGTATGCCACCATAAATCAAAAATATGAGTTACATAGCTTCTACAGTTCAACACACCACCACCCCTGCCCCATCCAAAGACCCCTTTGCTCTTTTAACGGGGGCCTCTTGCACATTTCAACCACCACTACTACCAAGCATTCAGCAGTCCAGGGCTGAAGCTCTGATTTCATTTATCAATTCCCCGTACATTCCCCTGTCAACTTCTCATTTTTGTCCAAATTGTTTGCTACTTAGTGCAGTTAATTTGAAATTTTATTAGAATAGGTTCCAGTGAAACATCGTGAAGTTTTAAACCACGTTGAATAAGAATACAATTAGAACTTGTTCAAATTGGCATCAAACCCCCTGAAGGCCACTTGCATTCATCTGCATTTTTAGCCAGAGTTGAGGCAACATCTGGTTCCCCTTTATCCAAAGAAAAGTGCATTCCCTAAGTGGAAACCAGCTGGCTGTACTGAGGTGTGGTGCTGGAGGAGAGGCGGTGTGGGGAGTCTGCAGATTCTGTTTCATTCCCATTCCACCCACACTTACAGAAATCAGCAAATGGTGCTAAAATGGGTAAAACTAACAATGGAAATTTATTGGCATTGCATCGTGATGGTAAAATTATTAGAAAAGATTCTGAGAGACATAAAATCATTTAGAAATACACAGTTTAACCAAGGATGACTATCGGTGTTGCTTTGATAGGGGAAGGACTTATCTGACAAACAAGCAAACTTTTAGGTTAGTACGATAAAAAGTCAAGAAGAGCAATATATGTAGTGTGGTTGTGCATGAACTATAAAAGAAACTAGACCAAGTGGACCTGTTGGGCCCAAACCTCTTCTGCATTGGTGCAGCACCCTCTCCTCCCCCTCCCTCCCCCTTACTCTCCCTCCCCCCACCCTCCCTAGGAGATAGATTTAAATTTAAAAATGTGAATAACTTTAAAAATATAACACCGATTTCAATGAAACCCCTTCCATTAGCACCAAAGGGACGACAGTGAGTAAGGTGGGTCTAAAATTGTCGCGCTATCATGTACAGTTTTTGGCTGTAGTTCAGGAACAAACAAACAAACAAAAGAGTGTTTTAGTATATAGAAGATGTTTTAACAGTCCAAATAATCAGAAAAGGCCAATGAGAGTATGAAAAGTAGCAAACTGGATCACAAAATCGATTCAGTGGAAGAAACTACAGTGGTCAACAGCAGCTGTATTGACTAGAAAGCTGTAGGCAATTCTAGGTCTTTTGCTCTTCATGATAGAAAATAAATGACCTGCACTAAATACAGGAGCCATGTTTGAACTTGAAGATGGGTAGCACAGTCGTACAGTTATTGAATCTGCTGTCCCACAGTTCCAGCATTCAGAGACCTGACCTTGTGGAGTTTGCACCTTCTCCACAAGGCTTTTTTCAGCTGTTCTGGTTTCTTCCCACATCTCAAGGACTTGCGAGTTGATTGGTCAATTGGCCACTGTAAATTGCTGTGTGTTTGTGATGGATAGAATTGCGGGGTAATTGGTGGGAATGGGTAGAATAAAAATGGGATTACTGTAGGATCAGTGTGAATGGATGACAGGTAGTTGTTACAGCACACCAGTGGGCTAATAGGGACTGTTTCTACACTATATGACTATGATACATTTTTTTGACAGTTTTACTGGTTGAGGAAGAAATTTGTTGTTTGCAGGAAGCTATTCAATTGACTAGTTGGACAGAAAAATAAATAACAGCAAGCGGAATTCAATCCAGTAAAGTGTAACATTTGGAGAGGGCAAAAAAGAAAAGGAAGGAAATATAAAATAGGGGATAGGAAGTGGAGAAGGAGAAATGGATCTTGGAAGGTAGACACAAAATGCTGGAGTAAGTCAGCGGGTCAGGCAGCATCTCAGGAGACAAGGAATGGGTGATGTTTCGGGTCGAGACCCTTCTTCAGACTGATGTCAGGGGAGGGGGCGGGACAAAGATAGGAATGCATGTCCATAGATTCATGCAGACAAATACTCAGATTAATATGGTAATTAAAATGACAATTGATATGGCCTATATGATTTCTTATTTGCTTTGACTGGCTGAGGCACAAAATGTGTATTGTGGAGTATTGTGAGCAGTTTTGGTCTCCTAATCTGAGGAAAGACGTTCTTGCCTTAGAGGGAGTACAGAGAAGGTTCACCAGATTGATCCCTGGGATGGCGGGACTTTCATATGAAGAAAGACTGGATAGACTAGGCTTGTACTCGCTGGAATTTAGAAGACTGAGGGGGGATCTTATAGAAACATATAAAATTCTTAAGGGGTTGGAGAGCCTAGATGCGGGAAGATTGTTCCCGAAGTTGGGGGAGTCCAGAACCAGGGGTCACAGCTTAAGGATAAGGGGGAAGTCTTTTAGGACCGAGATGAGAAAACATTTCTTCACACAGAGAGTGGTGAGTCTGTGGAATTCTCTGCCACAGAAGGTAGTTGAGGCCAGTTCATTGGCTATATTTAAGAGGGAGTTAGATGTGGCCCTTGTGGCTAAAGGGATCAGGAGGTATGGAGAGAAGGCAGGTACAGGTTACTGAGCTGGATGATCAGCCATGATCATATTGAATGGCGGTGCAGGCTCGAAGGGCCGAATGGCCTACTCCTGCACCTATTTTCTATGTTTCTATGTAAAAGTAGGTAAATTTAATTGAGAAATACAATTATAAGCGGCCCAGACAGATTCAAAAGAACCCATTTCCTTTCCAGATTTCAGTCTTTCCTGACGATATAGGCCTTTCAACTCACCGAGTCTATGCCAGCTAACAGAACAATCTCATTTCCAGATAAATTTATCCTAAAACCTCTTTGTTCTACATTTCTATCAATTAAACTACCCACCTATATTTGGGGCAACTTAATTGCCTGAGAACAGTACATCTTTGGAATGTGGAAGAAAACCAGAGTACAAACCAGACCCTCACAATCATAAGAAGAATGTGCAAACTCCACATAAACAGTACCCAAGGTCAGGATTGGAACCGGGTCGTCGGAGCTGTAATGCAGCTGTTATACTATCTTTACCATTAAGACCAATAATTAGAGGGCATAGATTAGATGGTAGTTAATAGTAGGATTAGATGATAGTTAATTTTCAGCTGAAGAGAGTCGATGGTGTCAAGTTCATGAAATAAAAATAAAAATTGCTGGAAATATTTAGCAGGCAATGCCAATGGAGAGAGAGTGTTAACATTTTAGGGCTGGAACCCTGTCTACAGTTCATTGCCAAGGAGGTGGCAGAGGCAGAAACCTTCATTACATTGAAAAGACATCTGGATGATCATGTAATAAGAGACTAAAAGTCGGGGAGTGTGATGACCTAAATAGTATTTCTTTTGACTTACATTGGTTGAATTAGCGGAGTGACTTCTTTTGGCGAGTTGAATTTATGCGATTCTAAACCCCAGATTTTTTCTGGAATGTATAGTTAAACACTGCTACACATTTTCGTACCTTATCACGGAATATCCAAAGTTCACTTGCATTAAAAATTGGAAAAATATCTGAACAAATGTGGGAAATGAATACTTATCGTCATCTCTCTCAAAATTACAGAAATGAAAATAAAAACCCAATTCCAGCCACCACTGCTTCGGTTGAAATCCATAATCAGTGATTCAGAAATAGAAGTTTAGACTTGCACCAGGTGGCCCTTTTACCCACCAACCCAAAGAGAAGAAACTTTCATGGGTCACAAGGAACCTACTTGGAAAATCTTTCTAGGAGGATAAACCCATTGGCTTTCCAGGAAAATTACCTGTTTTTCATGAGGCGAATTTCTCGTTTGCGAGTGGTTTCCTCAGCGTTTTGCGGCTGGTTCTGAAGTACTGGAGATGATGCCATTACCATTCCCTGACCAGCAGTGGAGTTTGAAGTGGTACGAATTTGATAAGTCTGGACATCTCCAACGGTACCTGAAAAAAAACCATTAAAAAAATAGGCAATTAAGATCTATTTTGTCAACGATGCATGGCAATAATGGAAAACTAAACCAAGTACATGACTTGCTATTTTAGTTAGTTAAGGAAATGAGTGGTATACACAAGGTAGACAGTCAGAACCCTTTTCCCAAGATGGGAAAACCAAATACTAGAAGGCATAGCTTTAAGGTGACAGGGGATATGCAGAGCAACTTTTCTTTTTACAGAGAGTAATGAGTGCCTGGAACACATTACCAGGGTTGGTGGTTGAGGCAGATGCGATATTGACATTTTAGAGGATTTTGGATAGGGATATAGACACAAAAAGCTGGAGTAACTCAGCGGGACAGGCAGCATCTCTGTTGAGACGGAATGGGCGAAGTTTCGGGTCAAGACCCATCTTCTGACAGGATATGGATATGCAGGGAATGGAGGGACATGGGTTACGGACAGGTAGATAAGAGATGGTCTTGGCATCATGTTTGGCACAGACGGACCTGTTCTTGTGCTGTACTGTTCTATTTTTAACTACAGGTTGAACACCGATTTTCCAGCACCCTCGGTTCCAGAGCCTTTCTGGATTATCTGTTTTTCTGGACCACATGAGGTCACGTGATAATGAAATGACAATATACCCTTGGTCCACTAATGACACCTCTCCCGTGTTGCTAAAGCATCATGGAGTGCCAGAAACTTAAATAAAACAAATCTAAAATATAAACTGAATACGAATGGAATGACCTGTCGACCCATCCCCGGCACCTGGCGAGTCGGGTGTAGGATTCTGTAGCCAGGGCTCTTAATGGCCTGGGAGACGGTGGAAGATGGGGATGGGTCAGAAGGTTTGTCCGCTCTATCCAACATCAGTTACAAGGGGGTCATTAAAACGAGGATTCACTGTAATATCTTTGTGAAACAGTTAGGAGAGAAGATTGAGAGCATAGTTGATTCCTTCACAACGGAGGGACATGACCAGAAGGAGCGCTCGCCACTTGCAATGCCATCTGTGGCCACTCAGGGAATTTTAACTGAGCATAGAAACATAGAGCTATATCTAACTCCCTCTTGAATACATCAGTGAATTAGCCTCCACTGCCTTCTGTGCAAAGAATTCCAGATTCACAACTCTGGCTGAAAAAGTTGTTCCTCATCTCAATCCTAAATGGCCTACCCCTTATTTTTAAACTGTGACCCCTGGTTCTGGAATCCCCCAACATGGAGAACATTTTTCTTGCATCGAGCCTGCCCAATCCCTTAAGAATTTAATATGTTTCTAAAAGACCCCCTCTCATCCTAAATTCCAGTGAATATAAGCCAGTCGATCCATTCTTTCATCATATGTCAGTCCTGCCATCCCAGGAATTAACCTGGTGAACCTCAATAGCAAGAATGTCCTTCCTCAAATTAGGAGACCAAAACTGCACACAGGTGTGGTCTCACCAGAGCCCTGCACAACTGCAGTAGGACATCCTTGCTCCTATACTCAATCCTCTAGCTATGAAGCTTTCTTCACTGCCTGCTGTACTTACCTGCATGCTTACTTTCGGTGACTGATGTCCAAGGACACCTAGATCTCGTTGTACCTCCCCCTTTGTTAATCTGACACCATTCAGATAATAATCTGCCTTCTGTTCTTGCATTCTTCACTGCCTGCTGTACTCGTAATTTTGTCCACATTATAGGGGTGGGCAGACCACCAGTTCCCAGAAAATCGGTGTTTAACCTGCATCTTTTTCTACACAAGTATTCTGCAGAGAATAAGTTCTAATATAAAATGTACTAAATTTTCTAAATGTTTCAACTTCCTCAAATGTACCTAACCAGCAAATTGTAAACTTGCCTGCAAATAATTAGGATAGCTTTATTACGACTATTATTATTGCAAAGCTTTGTTTTATTCTTATTGTTGCAAAGCATTTCAAAAATCAATACAGCAAAGCAATAAATATAGCAAACGATGAGGCAACATTCTGCTTGGATAGTGAAATTCTCATCTTAATCAATTTCATTTTACACAATGGAGCCTGTAATAGACTTATGTGTCGTAAATAAGCGTGTAATGCTCAAGGCAAGAGCAGTAATTTTGGTTCCAAGGATACATATTAATCCAATTAAATATCATTGTTTTCAAGTTAAAGACTCACAAATCAATGTTATGGTACATTTAGTCTGAATTTACCTTCCTTGTTGTGCTTTCAACTAATCTCATCTTGAACATCTGTCACACAGCCAGAAGCAAAATATTGCTGTCCCAGACGCATCTGGAGACAATGTTCCCCATAAGACCTCCTGCCAAGCATTTTTTTCCACAAGATACACCTGTATTCTTAATCCTCTCCCCATTAGCACACCCACTCAAAAAACCCTCAAATCCCTTCACGTTTGCTTTGAGGTACCACTCATGTCTGCACATGTAGCAACATCGTTCTCACCCATCTCTTTTCAAAAACCATCTTTTTCAACTTAAGACCTGATTGACCCACTACTTTGAATCACCCTTTCCTACTGAAGGCCCTTGGTCACACCTTTACTAACTAACTAGATTACAATTTGTCCTTGAACATTGTCCTGGGATCTGGTTGTAGGAACCATTTGTTCTTCTTGTGCCTCAATCTCATGCTTGCCTTTCAGGACATCAAAATGCTGAATTGGCATCCATTCCACAAGAAAACAGGCGAAGCGAGGGGCGGGGTGAGCGGCGAGGCATGTATTTTGCGGAAAAATGTGAGGTGAAATCGTTATGGTGGAAATGAAATAAGAAAGTGGAAACTTTCAGACAAATTTGGAAGGGTTGGGAGGTCTATGAGAGGGATGCAAAGAATTGAAATGTCAAAGTGCATAACCACTGATGGCAATTCTTTCTTTAGCCACCAGCTGGCTTCACTGCATTTTCTTACAAACATTTAATGGCAAAATCTTGTACGTGTGATCACCCACTGTAAAGTATTTCCAAATAATCTCATTTATGAATATACAAAATACTTATCTGAAGGGGGAGGAAATTCTTGAGAAATGGACAAAGAAAAAAATGGGATCAACTGGATAGTCCTTTTGTAGAATTGTCACAGGCTTGATTTGTCTTGAGCTCAATGCTCAATTAATCTCTTGTATTATTTAGTATCATCTCCCCTACATTATTTTTGACAAAAACTGAATTAAGCTAATCGTTTCATGTTCTTTTTTCTTATTTTCCTTACAATGTTGAAGTTGGCCATTTGATTATTCCAGCAAATCTAAAAAAACAGAATCTATATTCTAAATCAAGATTTTAAACAACTCTGCTGTTTTGTTGCAACAGCTTCCTTGAGAGTCTCTGCAAGGTCACAAAACAGAGACATGAGATGCCTTGCACAATTACTCTCAGATGGGATGGTAAACTGACATCATTAAACATGTAGCATTTTTCATCACTCACGACCACTGAAGGATTCCGGGCACCTCAAATGACGGATCATAGGCAATGTCGAACTATGAGTAACTCAGCGGGTCAAACAACATCTCTGGAGAAAAGGAATAGGCGATGTTTTGAGTTGATTCAAAACATCACCAATTCCTTTTCTCCAAAGATGCTGTTTGCCTCGCTGAGTTACTCCTATCTGTTTGTTCCACGTCATTTTAATTTACATTGAAAGCTGCCCCAGAGATGCAGAACTGGAGATGTTTTATTTTTGAGAAATCCTTGACTCACCTTGTACGACCACTTGGCTGCTTGGCACAAAGATCTGTTGGCCATCAGGACTCTGGGTGTACTGTACAATGGTTGCTCCACCCTGGCCTGCTGCTGCGTTACTCATAGTTAGCGTCTGGAGTCCTTGCACCCCATCTGTGCCGTTGTTGGGCAGCTGAATTGCACCTCCCTGTGTGATGGCAACTGGCAAAAGCAAAGAATAAAAAATTGGAAGCTTACAATCCAAGAGGAACACATTCAGAAAGATTCAGTAAATTCTCTTCAGTGCAACTGAGACAGTTAAAAGCAGTTATTCTTTTGTGATGGGCTGATATAAAAAAAGGTTCATAACAGCTCCCTCCAAATAATACCTAATCGAAAAGGACTTGCTAATGTGACTCTTTTTGCAACAAGAACAGCTATTTATATACAATATTTGTTTATTGCAGCATTTTAAATGTACAAGAGAAAACCAAAAATAATATGGCTATATGGCGGGATAACAAGACAACGGTCTGGTCAAAGGGGTAGATTTCCAAGGAGATAAGGAATAGTAGAATTAGGCCATTCGGCCCATCAAGTCTACTCCACCATTCATTCATGGCTGATCTATCTCTCCCTCCTAACCCCAATCTCCTGCCATCTCCCCATAACCTCTGACACCCGTACTAATCATCCACTGCCCCGGTTGAAATCAGGTTTAAAAATCAACTGAAACTGCTTCTGGTCTGCAAAGTTCAATGCTTAGCAGTGGCCCAGGCCAACAAGAAGTCTATTCATACAATCTTTATTTTAGCTTGTTTAGATGAGCTTCAAATTAGGAAAGAGAAAATGGATAATATCTACTGTAGTTGCCTATTGGGAAGAAAAGCCTCTTTTTACCCAATAAAGGAATCAGCTTTGGAAAATCTGAAAGGAGGGAGTGAAAACTGTAAATTTTAGGGAAGAAATTTCACAGCATAGTCAAGTCAAGTCAAGTCAATTTATTTGTATAGCACATTTAAAAACAACCCACGTTGACCAAAGTGCTGCACATCTGACCAGGAAAAAAAAGAAACATACAGTGGAGGCAGCCAAACACAACGGCGCGGCCATCTTGAACAAAATGTTAATTCAATCACCCACAGTCCAACAATAAAAGCACTAAACAGGCACACAAAACCCCCAACCCCAAAATTTGCATAGGCAAATTTGATCACAGCTGCAGTTATGAAAAATGGTCAATGGCAGAATGGAAACCGCATTTTGTGCCAATAACCTTGATTGTCTCATGGGGGTGGGAGAGCCAGACCTGGTGCCGGGGGAAGCAGCTGGAGCCTGGGCCTGGACGTGACCAGGTAACCGCGAGCCTGAGGTGGGCCAAGGGGAAAGGCAGCAGCAGCAGCAGCGGTGAGGCCGGGCGTTGGTGGAGGCAGAGGCCTGGGCCTGCCCTCAGTTCCCCCGACCCCCTCCTCTCCCCAGCCGGCTCAGCGCCTTCCCCACATCGCCCAGCAGCTCAGCAACAGTGGGAGAGCTGCCGCCATCTACCACTGAACATCCCCGCACCGGGACTATACAAATAAAATTGACTTGACTTGACCACCAATAGCAGCCGCCCGGGCCGGTAGGCGGGTTGCTATAGCAACTGCGGGTTGCTCCCGGGAAGGAGGGAGGTGGGGGAGAGAGAGGGAGGAGGGGAGGTGGAGGAGGAAGGGAGGGAGGAGAGGGGGGAATGGGGAGTGGGGGAGGAGAGGGTGCTGCACCAATGCAGGAGTCAACCCTGGGGGGGGGGGGGGGAGAGAGGGGGGGGAGAGAGAGGGGTGAGGGAGTGGTGGGAGGGAGGGGAGGTGAGAGAGGAGAGTGGGGGGGGGGAGAGGGGAGTGGGCGAGGAGAGGGTGCTGCACCAAAGCAGGAGTGGTTTGGGCCCAACGGGTCCACTTGGTCTAGTTTGGTCTATATCTCTCTATATTGTCCATATCTCTCTTTTCCCTTTCCGCTGACTCTGTCTCGACCCTTCTGCGTCACCTATTCCTTTTCTCCAGAGATGCTATCAGACCCGTTGAGTTACTCCAACTTTTTGTGTCTATCTTTAATAAGATCTGTGGCAGTCGATCATCCATGGTGAGGGGGCAGGGAGTAGGTGGAAACAGTTAAGGAAAAACCTGAGCTTCTAAAATTATTATTGGCTTTAAAAAGCAAATAGGGAGAAACAAATTCTACTGAGAATTGGTCATAAGAGAACAGAAAACTGCATATTTCTGGTCTTCATATTTAAGGAATCACATACTTGCATTGAAGTGGGCGAAGAGAGGGTTAAATGGGAGAGGCGGAGGATTATGCAGTTATATAAAATTAGAGAATTCAATATTCATACCGTTGGGGTGTTAGCTACCCAAGAGGAATGAGGTGTTGTTCCACCAGATTGTGTGGTCTCACTCTGGCACTGGAGAGTCCAGGACAAAATGGTCAGTATGGGAATGGGAAGAAGAGTTACAATGGATAGCAACTGAGAGATCCTGCAGTCATTGGCGAAACGATCGCCGAGTCTATGCATGGTCTTGTCAATGTACAGGTGGCCACATCGTGAATACCGGCTACAGTAGATGAGGTTAGAAGAGGTGCACGTGAACCTGTGTCTCACCTGGGATGACTGCTGGTGTCCCTGGATGGAGGCGAGGGAGGAGGTATAGGGACAGGTGTTATGTGTACCTGGGAAGGTGGTGGTTTGGGTGGGAAGGAATGAGTGAACCAAGAAGTTGCAGATGGAGCAGGTGGGGATTTGGAAGATAGAACTACACTGCAGTTTCAAACTAGGGCCGGATTAAGCTGGTAAGGGGCACATAGCATACGTTATAAAGGGGCCTTAAATACGGGACAAGGTGACGTCACCGCCCGCGCCCCACGTGACCTCACCCAGCCAGCGGCCACGTGCTCCCAATAACGGCCGCCCGGGCCGGGAGGCGGGTTGTAATCTCCGTTAAGCAAACACACTCGGCTCCACCCCCGAACACACTCGGCCCCACTCCCCGAAAACACACGCGGCCACGCTACCCGAACACACTCGGCTCCGCTCCCCGAACTCCGATAGCCTACACTGTCCGGGCCTAGTGTCGGGGCCTACAGCAGCCTGCAGACCTAATAAGGGACTCTCAGAGTGTGAGATGGAGGGGTTTAGTTTAGAGATACAGCGCGAAAACAGGCCCTTCGGCCCACCGTTCGTACCGACCAGTGATTCCCGCACACACGAGGAACAATTTTACACATACATCAAGCCAATTAACCTAGTAACCTTTACGTCTTTGGAGTGTGGGAAGAGGGGTACGGATGGGTAGGGGCTGAGAAAAGGCCGAAAGTGTGAGGGAAAGTGCCCATAGAAATGGAAAGTAAAGGCTGGAGGAGGGGGGGCATGGAGGGAGGTGTGGGGAAAAGAGGTTCGGAGGAAATGGGGAGAGTATAATGGAGATGCGCAAGGGGGAAAGTGGGATGGAGAAGAGGAGGGAGAGTAGGACAGAAGACTGGGAATAAAGGGGGGAGGTAGATTGGCGGAAGAGAGGACTGGAACAGCAGCTATTTGGAGGGACGAAAGTCTGGGAGGCGAGAGGGAAGGGAGATTGGGGAGAGAGATGCCCAGTGGAGTGGGGAGGAGAGAGCCAGAGGAGTGGGGAGAGAGAGAAGACCACAGGAGTGAAGAGAGAAGGTCCTAGCAAGGAGATGGAGGGGTGCAGGGGGAAAGAACAAGGGGGAGCTATGCGGACGAGTGAGCAGCGGAGGATTCGGGGGAGCAAGTGCCAGAGTGGGTAGAGAGTGCCGGAGGAGTAGAGAGAAGGAGAGCCGGAGGAGTGGGAGAGATGGGGGCGGAGTGATGAGGTGGTGAAAGTGGCCCGGGGTCGAGAGAAAAGGGCCGACGAGCGAGGAGTGAGAGGGCCGGGATGTGTGGGAAGACAAGGCCAATATTCGAGCAGAGAGGTCCGGAGGAGTGAGGTGTTTGGGTGAGGCCAGAGGTGTGTGGAGTAAGAGGGCCAGACTGGGCGGTTGGGCAGTGACGCGCCGGCTACCCATTGGTCAGCACAGCCCCGCCGCCAACACATTCTAACCGTGGCATTGGCAACACATTCTAACCGCGGCGGTTGGGGAGCAGCACGCGCAACATAGAGTGCCTCAGTGGGATGCCGATTTCAAGCATTTAACGCGGGGCCCTCGAAAGCGCAAGTCCCATAGCAAATGCTACTTTTGCTACTATGTTAATCCGGCCCTGTTTCAAACTAACAGTCACCTATTTAAGGCAGGGGTGAGGAGGAATTTAATCTGTGTTGCAAATTTTTAGATTTTTTTTAAATCTGAGAGAACTGTGTCGGCAGAATTATTGAACATATTTAATGAAGGACTGACAGACATTTGAACTACAATGGAGTCAAGGAGTAAGGGAAGAGTGCGAAATATGTGATCAAATCACTATGATACTGTTAAATGGCACAAGTTCATGGGGTGAATGGCCTACTTCTACACCTGGTACATATGGTCAGAGATACAGCACTATTAGAACTGGTTCTCATAGTCAGAGAGATACAGCACAAAAACAGGCCTTTTGCCTTACTGGGTCCGTGTTGACCCTCAACCACTCATTTACACTAATCCAACATTAATCCCATTTCCCTACATCGTATCGACCCCCCTCATATTCTACCATTCTTGAGCACACGAGTGACAAATTAGTGGCCATATAATCTACAGACCTGCACATGGGAAGAAATTGGAGAAAACCCACATGGTTACAGGGAGAATGTGCAAACTCCATCAAAACAATTCCCGACGTTGATCCTGGATCATAGGTGTTGAGAGTCACTAGCTCTATTAGCTGTGTCACTATGGCAAGTTTTAATAATTAAACTTAGAGACCCAACAAAGAAACAAATAAACACGCCGTAGCACTTTACCTATGCAGCAAAAATAATCAAATGGAGTATTTAAATCTCTAAAATAAGATATTACGTTCCATTTGATGAACATGTAAATGGGGAAGATGATACTAACTAGGAATATTAGACAGAAAATGTTCAATCATCTGACAAGTGAGCTTTAATCTGAGTGAAAAACTGTGGGATAGGACTGTATCAACTCATCTTTCAGGTGAATGATTTTCAATAACAAGAACCAGATGGAAAATTAAGAAAAACTTAATTTTCTTAACTACAACTAAACTTTACTACAAACAAACATTTTGCCTCAAAGCATTGGGAGATCGAATCATACTTTTTATTAGGTAAGCTTGACTGAAAAAAAAGCAAGGTTAAGAGAAAGAGGTAATAGGAAATGGATAACCCTTTCAAGAACTGGAATGCAAAGAATGGGCCAAATGGTCTCCTGCATGCTTTATAATCATGGTTGATACCACAGTGCTCAATTAAACCTACAGTTGATTGCGACTATATTATCAGGTGATTGTCCACCATTATTAATAAAATTAATTTACAAAATAACCTCCGAGCTCCCATGTCCAGTGATAATTTATCTTGTGGATAACACGGTGCTTCTTTCTGTTTATATCTGTAAGTGGTTGTTCCTAATTTTGCAGAACAGCCAGTGGTTGTGAAAATATCAAGATGCTCCTGCTTTATAGCCATATTATTAAAGGGCAAAGCCAGAGACCCGGGTTCCATTCTTACTACGGGCACTATCTGTAAGGAGTTTGTATGTTCTCCCCGAGACCTGCGTGGGTTTTCTCTGAGATCTTCGGTTTCCTCTCACACTCCAAAGACGTACAGGTTTGTAGGTTAATTGGCTTTGTATAAATGTAAATGGTCCTTAGTGTGTGTAGGATAGTGTAAATGTGGCCTGTTTACGCTTTGTATCTCCAAACTAAATTAAACTAAAACAAAATAAGCAGTTTTTTCATTTTTGTGCAAAATATTATTATCTGATGCATAACCAAAGTGGATATAGGAAGTTTAGAGAACAGAGGAAGAATTTCACCAAAGGGTTGGCTGGAATAAAGAACGGACTGACCCATAAAAATTGCATCCCAACAGTCTCCTTTCTGTTGCTCTGTCTCCTTCTCCCTCTACTCCCTATCCCACCCGCAGCTCAGACCAGTTGAGCTGAAAATTCTGTTCCAGTGGAAATTCTAGGGGAAAAAAACCCCTAGGATTTGAATCTCTTTCACAATCCAAAGGCACCCAGAAGTGTTTTACAGGCGTTTAAAAAAAAAAATAAAAAAAAAATTCAGGGTCTTGGTGCGTGGTGATTCATTTTCTTTAACCAACGCAGTCATTCTGGTGAACACACTCACTGCCGTAGAGTAGGGAAGTCTAGGATTTAGGCCTGTAATAACTGATGATGCATTTCCAAGTCAGGATGGAGTGTGACCTGGAGGGTAACCTACAGAGGATTGCTTTTCCATGCGCCTGCTATCCTTGTCTGTAGATGTCACAGGTTTGGGAGCTGTTATTGTAGCTGCTGTGCATTCTGCTGGTGGGAAACACTGCAGCCACTGCTCTGGTGGTGGAGGTAATGAATGTTTAAGATGGTTGATAGTATGCCAATCAAATAGACTGCTTTGTCCTGGACAATATTGAGCTTCTTGATTGTTATTGAAGCTGCACTCATCCAGGCAAGTGTAGAATATTCCATCCCACTTCTGATGTGGCTTTCAGAAGGTGGCAAGATATTGGGGTGTCAGGAGGTGAGTCACTCACCACAAAATATTCTGCCTTTGACCTGCTCTTCTCCCTATTTATGAGGCTGGTCCGGCAGAGTTTTGGAGCAGAAGCAAATTTCAGGATGGGGGAACTCACAAGAAATATGCCATTGAACCATTTATGAAGCAACTGGAGATGGTCGAGCTCAGGGCACTGCCCTGAAGGACTCCTGCAGTGATGTCCTGGGGCTTGGATGATCCACAGCCACAACCATCTTCCTTTTTGTGAAGTATGACTCCAATCATTGGGGTGTTTTCCCCATGATGCTCAGTGGATTCAGTTTGTCTTGGGCTCCTTGCTACCTTGCTCAAATGCTGCCTTCATGTCAAAGGCAGTCACTTTAACCTCACTTCTAAAATTCAGCTTTGTCCAAATATGGACTAAGGCTTTGATGAGGTCTGGAGCCAAATGGTCTTGCCATACTGGACGCTGTAGAGAAAGTTGATAGTGATTACGTGCTGCCTGACCGCACTGTTGATGACACCTGGATTACTTAATTGATGATTTAGAGTAGATCAATACGGTTGTGATTAGCCGGGTTGGGGTTGTCCTGCTATGTGAACAGGACATACCTGGGCAGTTAAGGAGTTTTGAAATGTAGTCACTGTAATAATGCTGGTTGATGATTTACAAATTTCCCACATAACGGAAAAGTTTCCAGTCCTGAAAAATGCGTTAGCTGAAGTGATAGAATTTTTTCTAGTGCCTGGATATGGTATGTGTACATACTGTACTGCCCGGTGCTGGTTTGATAGATAGGCGTTGGCATCGTCATTGTAGTAACAGATGGGGCAGACTCTTCTTCCGATTTCTCCTCTTCAATTCTTGGCACACCAGGGGTATCAGACGAAAGCTCGTTAAGGATTTTCCTTGAAAAGGAATGTAACAAGACAATTTGGTTAAGATTGTTGCAATGAAATCTCTCAAGCTGAACAATGAAATTGGCAAAGTGACTAAACATTCAATTATGTTTAACTTTCACTAGAAAACATTGCACAACACAAAGCTAAAGATAGCCATTGGACAAAACAAGCTTGCCAAATAACATGGAGACAAAAAGAACCGCAGTTGCTGTATTTCTGAACAAACCAAGACTGCTAAAACAAGATTATAATATTTAATTTTATTCATTGCCCATCAAATATCTCACATTTAGCAATCTTATTCTTATGGTCAATTCACTCCATGGCCTCATGCTTTGTAATCTCCTTCGGCCCGAAAAGTTTGCATTTCTCTAATCTTGGCTTCCCAATTTCCCTTGCTTCATCACTGCTAAGCACATATTCAGCTATCTCGGCTCTAAACGCAAGATTTCAGTCTGAATCTCTCCTTGTATCCTTCAAGGCAATCCATAAGTTAGCCAGGTTTTAGGTCACCTGATCTAATCCTCTTTGCATTGTTCAACACAAAATGTTCTTGTGAACTGGGTCGCGAAACAAGATGCTATATAAATGGTAGTGCAAGTTACGTTCTCAAGCGCATTATAAATAAGAAATTTGGAAGATGGATCTGAGCAGACACCAATCCCCAGTGTCAGCCAGGGATTCACAAAGGTGATTGGGAATAGTAATTTAAAAGGACAAATGTCTCCTTAAAAGGACAACTGCCTAGTGTAAAAAAACAGAAAAAAATTAAGAGCAAGTCCAATATTTAAAATTCCCCTGAAAGGATACTGAATACAAATGTTATTTTTTTTTAATTGATTATTCGTACGTTTCAGTCATATGTTTTCCTCAGCCCACCTTCCCAACCGATCAAGATCCTGCTGCAATTTTTTACAACCATCTTCACTATCTACAATACCACTCACTTTTGCGTCATCTGCACACTTGCTATTCATGCCATGTACATTCTAATCCAAATCATTGATATAAATCATCGGTATCATTCAGATTATTCACACATGCATCATTCAACTGTCTCACTAGATAAAGCCAATTTCTCAAACTAACCCAAGCTACTATAGACTAATATAATTGAAGATGTTTACTTACTAGTGTTATCTGTGACTTGCATTTCTCCTTCACACACCTAATATTAACAAGCTACTTATTTTGAATGCACTTGTGGAAACCGTGTGAGGACGAGCTGTCACTTTGTGCTAAAAATCATGAGCGGTGACAATTCATTTAAGGAAAATTTTAAAATCTTGAAAATATTCCAACGTGATACGTAAATCACCCGTAACAATATAGTTGGATTTATGAATTTACCATTTAAATCGTGTGATACTAGAGCCAGGGTAGAAGATTCGCAGTTTTCAAGCAACCATTAAGAAGCATTTCTTTGGCCAAATTGGTTGTTAACTTGTGTTAAAACTTTTTGCCAGATATCCTTGTAAGTAATTAAAATTGTGTTTCAAATTTTCAAGATGAAGTAGCAATTCATCTGGAATCTAGTCACATACAAGTCATACAAAATTACGGGAAAGGTAGGTGACAAGGGCATAATTTGTATTTCCAGCTCACCCTTTCAAACATCTGTGAAAGGGTGAAAAATTCCATTCCAACCTTCCAAAAATTTAGTATCCCCAGCATTCAAGTCTCTTCTCCAAATTATTTCATCCAACACTAGTTTAAAATACCAGAAGCTCGAAACTAAAGCTTTAAGGTGAGAGGGGCAACGTTTATAGGAGGTGTGCAGGGTAAGTTTTATTTTACACAGAGGGTGGCAAGTGCCCGGAATGCATTGCCAGGGATAATGGTCGAAGTAGGTACGTTAGTTGGATTTAAAAGGCTTTTGGATAGGCATATGGATAAGCAGGAAATGGAGGGATATGGGTTATGTACAGATGATGGTCTTGGCATCATGTTCAGTACAGAATTAGTTCTTTTTCTACATTGAAAGTCAGGCAGAGAGCGGGCGGGCAGCCATTTTGAGAGGAGAGTATTAAATTTTTAAAAATCAGCAGACATATACAAAGAAAACTTTTCTTATTGAATAGGCAGGCCATTTAAAGAAGCAAGCCAATAAAAGAAAGGGAAGATTTGGCAGAGGGCCGCACTGAGGGTTAAGTGCAAAACTGAGACGCTGGTTCAAGGGGCTTCGGCAAGAAGGGCTGAGGTGGCAAGTGGAGTTAGTTTCACGCCTGGTGGAAGAGTAGCAGCGGGATGTTTCAAAACAAGCTGTTGGGAATAAATAAAGTAAGGATGCCGAATCATGTGCTGTAGCTGCACGATGTGGGAACTTTTGGATCCCATTGTGGTTTTTCATGACCACACCCATTGCTCGTGTTGGTTGCTCGAGGAATTCAGGCTCAAATTGATGAGCTGGAATTTGAGCTTCAAAGATTGAGGCACATCAGGGACAGGGAGAATTACCTGGATGGTGTCACATCCAGTGAAAGAGGATATGGCTGCAAGCGAGCCAGGTAAGGGGATCAAATAGACAATGTTGGAGGAGCCTTTGAGCTTGTCTAACGTCTGAGATTATTGCTCCCTGTACGGATGAGAGTAGGAAAGAATGCAGCTCTCTCGGACTTTGGTTAGACCGCATTTGGAGTAATGCTTGCAGTTCTAGTTGCTCCATTGCAGAAAAGATTGGAGGCCTTGGAGACGTGCAGAGGTTTACCAGAATGCTGCCTGGATTGGAGGGTTTCAGATACAGGAAGAGGTTGGATAGGCTTGGATTGTTTTCGCTGGAACACCAGAGGTTGAGGGGAAACTTAATAGAAGTATATAAAATGTGAAGCATAGATAGGGTAGACAGTCAGAACCTATTTCCCCTGGGAGGAAATGTCCAAAACGAGAGGGCATAACTACAAAGAGAAAGATTTAACGGAGATGTGGGTTTTTTCCCAGCGTAGTGGGGCCTGGTAGGCATTGGCATGGGTAACGGTGGAGACAAATACAATAGTGGCATTTAAGAGGCTTTTAGATAGGACATTGAAGTGTAGGGAATTTGCATTACCTGTGGTACTGCTGAATGGCTTGATTGTAATCATGCAGAGTACGATTTGACTGGATAGCATATAAAGCTTTAACACCATATTTCAATACACACAACAATAATAAACCAATAACATTATTTATGGAAAGGATTTGTGACATAGATGGTGAGGTTTGTTATTTAAGACTACAACTGATGTAGATAAGATCAAAAATCAGAGAACAATGGCAAATTAAATTTAATCTAGACAAATTTGAGGTTTGGCTTTCCAAAATGCATCACATGGGTAGAACATGCACAGAAAACGGTCAGGCTCTAAGGAGTGTTGATGAACAGACAGTCCCTGGGAAACAAGTACACAGAGGTTGTACCAAGTATTGACTCATGAAGGGCATATTTAATAATAAAATGAAATTTTTATTCCAGTACTCAAATCTTCTTTGTAATAAATGTGATTGGCTTTCTTGAATGCTTGTTGCACCATTCATGTTAAATTTATGATTATACTTAAGATCAAACATCACAGCATGGCTTGGGAACAGCTCCCTCCAAAACCGTGAGAAATTTCGAAGAATTGTGGACGCAGCCGAGACCATCACACAAACCCACCTCCTTTCCATTGACTCCATTTGTACTTCACGGTGCCTCGGCAAGAGGTATAGAAGTGTGAAAACGCACACCTCCAGATTCAGGGATTGTTTCTTCCCAGCTGTTTACAGGCAACTGAATCATCCTATCAACAACTAGAGAACGGTCCTGAGCTACTATCTACCTCATTGGAGATTCTCAGACTATCTTTCATCGGACTTTATCTTGCACTTAACGTTATTCCCTTTATAATGCATCTGTACACTGTGGATGGCTCAATTCTAAGCATGTATAGTCTTTCTGCTGACCGGTTAGCACGTAACAAAAACTTTTTCACTGTACCTCGGTACACGTGACAATAAACTAAACTAAAATTAAACAATATGTTATTCTATTTTCACACCATAGTGATATTTTTCATTTCCCCCCATATTACCTATCACATTCTTATCCACTTACCCAACGGTCTTTATTCTTTTGCAATGTCTCCCAGTCCTCACAACTTACTTTCCAATATAGCCTTGTATTGTGAGCAAATATGAATAAATTACTCATTTATGTTATTGATTATAAATTGCAAATACCTAATAGACTAACCAGGTACTATTCACTGCTGTCTTAGTAACTGCAGTTTGTCATCCAGAAAATGACCCAACTTTTTAATTGTTTTTAATCCATTAAATCATCCTCAGTACCATGTAATCCAATTATGTGCAATAAGCTCACATGGCAACCATATCAAATACTTCTTAAAAATTCCAAGATACTACAATTTATTCCCTCTTGTTTACCCTGCTAGTCACATCTACACAAAAACGTATAAACTCCGTATGGACAGCACCCGCAGTCAGGAACGAACCCGGGTCTCTGATGCTGCAAGGCAGCAACTCTACCACTGTGCCACTCCGCTACATCCGCATGTCCTTTAACCTCCCTCCAATCTAAGTAAAGCAAATACGTTTCATCTTTGAATCTACATGGCCAGTGAAAAGATGACAAAGTGTAATACCAGTACCAAATGTCCACACTTCGAGGCTGCTGTTCAGAAAATTATGAACCACAGTTGGTTTACATCTTGCAGGCAACCCGCCAGACCAACTATTGAATATCGTACGGTCATAAGGAATAGAATTAGGCCATCGTCTACTCCGCCATCCATTCATGGCTGATCTATCTCTCCCTCCTAACCCCATTCTCCTGCCATCTCCCCATAACCTCTGACACCCGTACTAATCATCCACTGCCCTGGTTGAGATCAGGTTTAGAATACAACTGAAACTGCTTCTTGTCTGCAAAGTTCAATGCTTAGCAGTTGCTCAGGCCAACAAGAAGTCTATTCACACAATCTTTATTTTAGCTTGGTTAGATGAGTTTCAAATTAGGAAAGAGAAAATGGATGTTTATCTACTGTAGTTGCCTATTGGGAAGAAAAGCCTATTTTTACCCAATAAAGGAATCTGCTTTGGAAAACAACTTGGAAGTTATGTTACCTATATGAAGGTCGTCTTGATAGTATTTCTCTACGCTTCTGCGAGTCCGTCATGCTATCCACAGATTCCTGGGAGTCCTCGCTTTCTGGTATAGTGGAAATCTGAAATAAAATCATTTTTTAACTCACTTGGTTGTTTATTTTCAGTTTACAATTTAGCCACAAAATAAATAGTCTGGCATAAAAGATTAACAGAAACTACTGTCTACAGACTATAACATATACGTTTGTAAAACTGATTGACTAATGACATTCATCAGATATGCCTGTGTAAGTTGCAGCACATGGCTGTTCCAGAAAATTAAAAAAGTATTGATTATGAATTGCTAGTTAATTGCAGTTTTAATAGCATGAAACGATAATAGAATGGCAACATTTTGGAATGCAAAAATGGACATGTTTTGCCTCAAATTCTGAATTTCCCAATAAAACTGCCTTCAATGACCTTTAATAATGTAATTGAAAACTGTGCTCAAATTCCTTCATGGGGCTTTCTTGGTAACCTTCAGTTGTCCTATGATACATGGCTCTCCTTGCCAATATATCACTCTCTTACTAAGCTCCAAATTCTTTTCAACGCATACACACATTTCCCTCTGCCAAATTGGCCACCAAGAGCATCATTATCTAATAGCCTGGTTACATTCATTCTTAGGTTTACAGAGTAAGAAAAGTTATTTTCTGAGATGAGCTATGACAAAGCAAGAGGAGCAAAAAAAAGCAGATCCAGTTCTGGTCTGAATATCCCTCACCCTCAACCTACCCGAAGGAGTCAAATTGAAAACAAAAGGTAATTGGTCTTAGAGTGAGGGACCAGAGTCAAAACCAAAAGGGATCATTTGAATTTTCTGAAGACAGTTGACAAGATTCCAAAAGGCCATTAGTGCACAAAATTATGGACATTTTTGGTGATAGGCTATTGACCTGCAATGTTCACAGTATTTCTCCGTTTACAGATGCAAATGACACGCTGCGAATAACTGGCATTTCAACATTATTTCAGATTTCCAGCATCTATTCTGTGCTACAGATGCTGTGCATGATTTTGAGCCTGTGGCCCTCGGGATTAAGCAATGAAAATAAATAGAATAAACAAATAAGGTCTCTTTTCGAGGGTCAGAAAAAAGTTAAACGCTGCAATGATCAGTATTTTCATCTCAATACTGACATTTTAGTTTAGTTTATTGTCACGTGTACCGAGGTACAGTGAAAAGCTTTTGTTGCTAACCAGTCAGCGGAAAGATAATACATGATTACAACCGAGCACAGATACATGATAAAGGGAATAACAAGAATAGCGTTTAATGCAAGGTAAAATCCGATTAAAATGTTGTCCGAGGATCTCCAATTTTCTAGATAGTAGGCCAGGACTGCTCTCTAGTTGTTGGTAGGATGGTTCAGTTGCCTGATAACAGTTGGGAAGAAACTGTTCCCGAATCTAGAGGTTTCACACTTCTATACCTGTTGCCCGGTGGGAGAGGGGAGAAGATGGATTGGCCAGGATGCGGCACGTCCTTGATTATGTCAATGGTCTTGCCGTGGCAGCGCGAGGTGTAAATGGAGTCAATGAATGGGAGGTTGGTTTGTGTGTAGTTTGGGCTGCGTCTATAATTTCTTGTGGTCTTGGAAGGAGCAGTTCACAAACCATGCTGTGATGCATCCAATAAAATGTATTTTCGCCACTTCCAACGGGATCCCACCACTAGCCACATCTTCCCATCTCTACCCCTTTCCTCTTTACGCAGAGACCGTTCCCTCCGCAACTCCCCGGTTAACTCGCCTCTTCCCACCCAAACCACCCCTTCCCCAGGTACCTTCCCCTGCAACCGCAGGAGATGCAACATCTGTCTCTATACCTCCCCCCTCGACTCCCTCCAAAGTCCCCGACAGTCTTTTCAGGTGAGGCTGAAGTTCACATGTACCTCCTCCAACCTCATCTACTGTATCCACTGTTCCAGGTGTGGACCAAATGCAGGCTCTGCGATCATTTCGCTGAACACCTCTGATCAGTCCGCCTAAACCTACCTGATCTCCCAGTTGCCAAACACTTTAACTCCCTGTCCCATTCCCATACTGACCTTTCTGTCCTGGGCCTCCTCCATTGTCAGAGGCCCAGTCCAAATTGGAGGAACAGCACCTCATATTTTGCTTGGGCAGCTTATACCCCGGCGGTATGAATATTGACTTCTTTAACTTCAAGTAACCTTTGCCTTCCCTCTCTCCATCCCACCCCCATCCCAGTTCTCTGACTAGTCTGATTGTCATTGTTTACATTTTATCTTTGTTTGCTTTGTTGATACCTTCTCCTAGCTAATAATGATCGATTCTACATTTTCCTTGATCTCCATCCCCAGCCTCGTTTTCACACCTTTCTTTTCCTTATATCTGTATCTCCCTCCCCCCAGATTCAATCTGAAGAATGGTCTCGACCCGAAACATCACCAATTCCTTCTATCCAGAGATGCTGCCTGTCCCACATGGGTTACTCCAGCATTTTGTGTCTATCTTCGATAAAATATTTTCTATGGCGCATCTGTAGCAGTTGTTGAGAGTTTTTGGGGGCATGCCGAACTTCCTAATCTTTCCAAAGAAGTAGAGGTGTTGGGGTCCTTTCTTGGCCATTGCTTCAAAATGGGTGGTCCAGGAAATGTTGCTGATGATATCTAAGTACAAAAACTCTTGTTTGTTCACGTGTTCCTGAACTACAGCCAAAATGGTACACGATCGCGTGACAATTTTAGGCCCACCTTACCAACGTCGTCCCGTGGTTTTATAGAAGATGTTTCATTGAAATTGGTGTCATATTTTTAAAGTTATTCACAAATAAAAACATTTAAAAAACTGCGCATGCGCAGTTGGGGCCCCATTGATCCGATACTTATGTAAGATGACCGCCGCGTCCGTGCGTGTATAGAACAAGCGCGTCCGCGCTTGCGCAGAACAATTGCGTCCGCACCTGCGGAGTTGGGGCCCGTTGATCTCACGTAGAAGCAGGGCTTGGTCACCTGTCTCTTGGAGGCCGGTTTGCCGGCTCCGAAGTGTTGGGAGGGCTAGGCCTGGTGCCGGGGGAAGCAGCCGGAGCCTGTGCCTGAGGCGGGCCAAGGGGAAAGGTGGCAGCAGTGGCGGTGAGGCCAGCCATTGGTGGAGGTGGAGGCCGAGGCCTGCCCTTGGCTCCCCCAACTCCCCGGCTGGCTCAGCGCCTTCCCCACGCTGTCTAGAGTCCAGCAGCATCGGTGGCCATCTGGGTTGGGAGGCTGGAGGAGAGGGGGGGACGGAGAGGGGATGGGGGAAAGAGAGGGGGGGAGGGGAAGGAGGGGAGTAGGGGAGGGGGAGGGGAAGGAGGGGAGTAGGGGAGGGGGAGGGGAAGGAGGGGAGTAGGGGAGGGGGGGGGGGAGAGGGTGCTGCACCAATGCAGGAGAGGTTTGGGCCCAACGGGTCCACTTGGTCTAGTTTACTCCTAAAAATTTGAAGCTTTCAAACATCTTAACTTCTGTGCCGTCAATGCATACTGGGATATGTATACTGCTTCGCTTCCTGAAGTCGATCACTATCTCCTTCGTCTTGCTGACACTGAGAAAAGGGGTGCAGTCTCGACACCAGGTCACAAGGTTCTCAATCTCATTCCTGTACTTCATCTCATCAAAGTTTGAAATCTGGCCCACAACAGTGCTGTCGTCTGCGGCGGGGTCTGAGAACACATCCTTGTGGAGCACCAGTGTTGCGGATTATTGTAAAGGATGATTTCCTCACTGACTGGGGTCTGTTGGTCAGGAAGTCAGGGATCCAGTTGCAGAGATGCGTGGTGACTCCAGGTTCTGAGAGTTTGGTGATGGGTTAATGTTACAAACAGAGCTATAGTCTAAGTTTGATATAGTTGTCTCTTATATATAGGTGTTCCAGGGATGAGTGCAGGGCCAAGGAAATGCAAACAAATTCGGCAAGGCAATGAAGAGTAACTCGCCAACAAATCTGTAACAGAATGGTAACAGGAAAAGCAGCAGAGGGAAATAGGGCGAGATGAGAGTGAACCAGTGGGATTGGGGAAGACAGGGTTGGGGCTGGAAAACAGGGTAAAAGAAAGAAGCCAAGATTTGGAAGCAAGTGGGGAGCAAGGAAAGATGAGAAACCAAGGAGAAGCTCTTGCCATGCACCCACCCCCTTCCCAGTTCGCAGGGGGGGGGGAATCAGGACATAATACTACTTTCTCAGAGTCACAAGAG
This sequence comes from Rhinoraja longicauda, assembly GCF_053455715.1. Lineage (NCBI taxonomy): Eukaryota > Metazoa > Chordata > Chondrichthyes > Rajiformes > Arhynchobatidae > Rhinoraja > Rhinoraja longicauda. The sequence goes on from NC_135960.1 coordinate 36,399,636, forward strand.
ACTGGAAAGGTTGGATGGTGAGTTAATAAAACTGCTGGAGGATATTAATGGATCAGGCAGCTTCTGTGGATTGAAGGGTAGAAGATATTTTGGGTCAGGACCCTTATACGCGTTGTCTGTCCATTTCCTTCTATAGATTCTGCCTGGCCTGCTGACTTTCTCAGACTCGGCTTTCTTACCTGTTTCTCCCCCCCCATTAAGCAGTACATACAAACATTTATCAAAATAATCCCAAAGCTTGTGGGTGTAACCAAGGTGTACTGGATTAATTTATATGATTAGTGCCCATCAAGAGTGCAAGCAAGTGTATTGGTTTAATTTATGATTGGTGGCCAGTTCTGATGACACTCAATGCAATATTGGCTGGAATTGAGAAGTTCGAGGGGGGACCTCATTGGAACAGATACCATTCCACCTTTAGCAACAGCCTTCAAACTACAAAATGTTGGAAATGCCCTCAAGCTTTCAACATTGAACACAATATTCACCTATTCATACCTCTAACTCATCTCATGTTACACACCATTTTATAAAACTCCGTGAAAATCTCTAGTGTATTGAAGGCATTATGCAATTTCTTTTTAAATGGAGAAAGGATTCACAATCCAAGTGTGAAAAGCAACAGTATCTCATGATACATATTCTCTGTCCAATTAACTATGGGATGAGAATCTTTTTTTAGATCATGGACAGATTGTGTTTACTCCATCAATATAAATCACGATTTGATTTTTATAAAGGCTCTTTCTCTTCAAGGAGCAGAATTAAAAAATGTGTCAAATAGCAGGAGGTTGACTGCGCAATTAAAAAAGCTAAATTTATTAACAAGAGCATAGCATTTGTTTATTAATGAACAGATATTTAAGGTCAAGGATCTGGAGATGACTGCACATTTTAAAATCGCATTAGGTGGAATATAATATTCTTAAACCCAAGGCTGGCAAACTCTGAACAAAATGGAGAAGTGAATTACTGTGTGACCAGTGCTGATTAACACTACTCATTCTGTCTGTTCTACTGATTAATTTAGAATGTTTATATAATCCAACCTTACTGTGCTAACCAGTCCTAATTCAGGATCTGTACCCAAAACATCAACTATCCCTCTACCTCCATAGATGTTGCTCAACCCGTTGAGTTCTTCCACCAGTTTATTTTTGCTTCATACTACGGCATCTGCAGTTTGTCTTCATTTTACTACCACTTTTATCTTCTGCCTCTCTCACACATTCACACTTTTCCAAATGTGCCACGGTCTGCAATTTTTCTCTATCTTTCACTGGATCCACTTTCTCAACCCATGGTTCTTCATGTTTCTGACCTCCATAAAGGATTGGAAACTCACCCACCTTCAGCCCCCTGATGATGTGCAGGGGGGGGGGGGGCACCACGTCAAGTCCCAAAGCAGGGTCTCAGCCTGAGACACTCCTTCCACAAATGCTGCTCGACCCACTGAGTTCTCTCTCTGTTTGGGCTTGTCCTGCTGGCTTTTGTAACATGTGCATTCTTTTGTCTATGTTCTCACCCTCAAACTGCTCCCAATGCTTATTGAGCAGATAACCTTGTTTACAAGTTATCCCCATGGTTCGCAGGTTTTATCCTGCCAGAGACATTCCCCCCTCCCCAACCACCTCACAGCTTTATAAGCTTCTTTTATTTCCTTTTATTATTTTCTTTCAGTTCTGACAGTGTCTCTCTCTGACCTGAAACATTGACTGTAACTGTTTCTCTTTCCATGGATGTGAGATGATCTTTTCAATATTTCCATCATTTTCTGTTTTGGTTTAAAATGTGTTAAGCCTGGCTGGGAGTCAACTTTATCACGAGATGGTTAATTTTGCACTGAAATATCACAAAACTTCACGGTAAAATCCCAGTATAAAAGGAAAGATCATCATCTGATTTAACTGAATAGTCTCATGACTTATATTCTCCATTTACAGGAAAGTTATTAAACATCTAGTTTGACTAAACAGTTACAGGTCCTTAGGATCAAGTACAACAGATACAGGAATGTAATTCCTGTGAGATTTTGTACAATGGTCAAGGTTCAAAAGTTCAGAAATTGAAGTCAATACTTAAGATTTCGATACGTGTTTTCAAATAGATAATCAAATCTGCTTTACATTAATTTGAGAACACGAATTTGAGACGAGTTTATATTTCCATGCTTTATAACGTTAAAAGTTGCCATTCAGTCCATCAAACCCATGAGGTCCCAGAGCACTTCCATCCGTACACTTCCACAATCATAGGGAACTGGTATACATTCTGGTATACATTCACTGGGCCAATGGAATAGAAGCATATTGTTACATAACAATGACATTGAGAAAACCGTAACTAGTTATTTCTGAAAACAAGAAAGCTATGCCAATGGAAGGATTTAAGGAGATGGAATCCAAGCAAAATAAATTTAAATGTATGCTCAACCAATAAAATAGAATTAAAGCTTTACGTTAAATAAAACTTCATATAAGACAACACATTTGCCTCTTTCAACATTCTGCAAAAGCTCTTAAAAATATGAGGGCTACTGCTGACTTCAGTAACACAAATAAGAGCAGCGAAAACAAAGGGAAAAGGCTGATGGTCACTTCTAGTCTATGCTAATAAATTTATCACAAAGATTTCTTTAAATTAAGTGACAAATCAGCTGTTAACATGGACAAAGCACAACCAGAAACCTCTAAAACAACCAAAAGTGATCTTAATAAAGGAAATGAAAAATGAGAATTAATTGGCCCACGCATAAAAATACTCTTTCCATGATTTAATTCCCTACAACCTATCGCACAAAAAACTCTCCTAGGAAAATAATTTATATGTTTGAATATGGGAAAAATCCAATTCTTTGCACATTAAGTATTTGTTATATTTCGAGTCAGTACACTTAGATCACAAAGTTACCTATTATCATGGTACTTACGTGAACTGTCTGGACATGAGGCGATTGTATAACTGATGACTGAGCTGCTTGGATGACTCCTTGGACTTGAACAGTCTGGCCATTAGGCAACTGCACTAAAGTTACCGTTGGACTGGTTGTTGAATGGATCCCAGGCATGGTTACCTGCAAGTATGTACAACAAAACTTGATTACTGTAATCTGTTGAATCAATTTAAACATTCTATATTCCTACATAAACATGCTCAATGCACTGAAATACAAAAGGTGTTACGAGACATTTTTTTCCAAAAAAAGATACGCTCATTTGCCATTTTGCTTTGCAACAAAATATTGCTTCAATAACCTAATAGCAAAAAAAAAGACAAAATGCAGGAGTAACAATGGGTCAGACAGCATCCCGGGAGAACATACACAGGTGATGTCCCGGGTCAGGACCCTTCTTCAAACTAATGGGGGGGGGGGGAAGAAGAAAGAAGAGGGGCAGGACAAAGCGAGGCAAGTAATAGGTGAACACAGGTGAGGATGGATTTCGATAGGCAGATGGTTTACAAAGGGCAGAGATGAGGGGGGGGGGGGGCAAGGGTCATAGGAGAGAAAGGCTGGGGTTCAATATTCATATAGTTGGGTGGTAAGCTACCCACACGGAATATGAGATGTTGTTCCTCCAGTTTCCATGTGGCCTCAATGTGGCAATGAAGGTGGCCCAGGACAGTATGGGAATGGTAAGGGGAGTTAAAATGGTGAGCAACCAGGGGATCTGGTAGGCCTTGGCAGACAAAAACGGTCAATAAGTCTATGCTTGGTCTCACCGATGCACTGGAGGCCACATCTGGAACACCGGATGCAGAAGATGAGGATGGAGGAGGTGTACATGAATCTCTACCTCACGTGGAAGGACTGTTGGGGTCCCTGGAAGGAGGCGAGGGAAGAGGAATAGAGACAGGTGTTACATCGTCTGCGGTTGCAGGGGAAAGTACCTGGGACAGGAGGTTTGGATGGACAGGAATGAGTGAACCAAGGAGTCATGGAGGGAGTGGTCTCTGCTGAGGGTGGAAAGGGATGGAAATGGGAAGCTACAACTGATGGTAGGATCACATTGGAGGTAATGGAAATGTTGACGGATGACGTGTTGGATGCGGAGGTTGGTGAAGTGAAAGGCCAGGTCCAGTGGATCTCTACCTTTGTTCATTCTGGGGGTAGGAGAATCAGAGCAGAACCACAGGACACAGGAGGCATGGTTGAATAGTCCATCTATGACAGCAGAGAAATCAATCAATCTATCTGTCTGTCTGTCTGTCTGTCTGTCTATTACTAAAACTCTCGGTTTGTTTGTGTGTATGTGTGCACCTTGCCCGTGCGCTTCTACACAGCCAAAACGGTACATGATAGCGTCACGAGTTTTGGCCCACCCTACTCACCACTCCCCTATGGTGTGATTATAAAAATCGCCTTATAATCTTTAATAAATCCCCCCGCCCCCCCGAGGACCAACGGGAGGCCAGGCGCCCATCCCAGTCTGCCCCGCGCCTGCCCTTCCATACTGCAGCACGCCGCAGAGGCTCTGGCAGGAGGTCCAACAAGATGAGAGGAATAGATCGGGTAGATGCACAGAGTCTCTTGCCCAAAGTAGGTGAATCGAGGACCAAAGGACATAGGTTTAAGGTGAAAGGGAAAAGATTTAATAGGAACCTGAAGGGTAACTTTTTCACACAAAGGGTGGTGGATGGAACAAGCTGCCAGAGGTGGTGGTTGAGGCAGGGACTGTCCCAACATTTAAGAAGCAGTTAGACAGGTACATGGATAGGACAGGTTTGGAGGGATATGGACCAAATGCTGGCAGGCGGGACTAGTGTAGCTGGGACAGGTTGGCCGGTGTGGCAAGTTGTGCCAAAGGGCCTGTTTCCACACTGTATTACCCTAATACTCTGACTCAATGCGGCAGAGACAGAGTAATTGAAAGTAGGGGATAGCATCTTTGCAAGAGACAGGGTGGGAGGAAATGTAGTCTAGATAATTATGGGAGTTGTTAGGTTTGTATTAGACGTTAGTAGATAATCTGTCCTCTGTGATGTTGACTGAGAGATCAAGAAAGGGGAGAGAGGTGACTGAGATAGCCCAGATAAATTTGTGGGCAGGGTGGAAGTTATGGGTAATGCTAATGAAATCAATGTGTTTTACACAGGTGGAGGAGGCAGAGCCTCTGCAGTTATCGATTCCCCCACTCTGGGCAAGAGATTCTGTGCATCTACCCGATCTATTCCTCTCATGATCTTATACACCTCTATAAGATCACCCCTCACCCTCCCGAGCCTCTCTATTCTCCACTCACTTTTGTTCATCCTATTAATGATGCAAATTTAAATGCTCAAATTCAAATGCTTAAATTATCAAATTCCTCCATGTAGTCTACTTTGTAAATTACACAATCACATACTTTTCACACAAATACAAAACACTGTGCTCTTCCTTTCCTGATCTATTTATCTTGAGACCAGGGTGTCATCAACAAGTCTAACATCTATTGCTCATCCCTAATTGTGTTTGAAAAGATTTGGTAAACTATTTTCTTGAACTTCTGTTATCCTAGTGGTGAAGATATTCTTTCAATGCTGTTGATGAAATTCCAGGTTAAACCCAACAACAATGAAGAACCACCACTATAAGTCAGCATGGAAAAGAACATCCAGATGATGGCGAATCTCTGCCTTTGTTCTTCCTGGCGGCAGAGGTAGCAGGTTTGGAGATGCTATCAAAGCAACCCAAATGAGCAACTTTAGTGTTTTTAGCAGATGACATACACCGCAGCCACTGTACATCAGAGATGGAGAGAATGAATGTTTGGGTTGGTTAATAGGATGCCAATCAAGTGAGCCATTTTGGTTGTTGAAACTCAAGTCATTAGCGCTACACTCATACAGGTAAATGGAGAGTATTTCATTATGCTCCTGATTTGTGCCTCGCTGATGGTAAAAGGACTGAGACACATCATGAAGCAAGTTCTTTATTGCACATACCCTCCCATCACTTGCTTTTTTGAGTTTGTGTATCTAGCCTATTTGAGTTTCTTGACAAAGGTAAACGCAGAGCGATAACAATGGTCTAGCTGTATTACTATCTTTGTATGTCATGGGGTAGACAGATTGTTTTCTTGAGGATGGTCATTACCTGGTACTTTATCTACTAGATTTCAGCCCGTGCCTGAATGTTGTCCATGCATTACATGTGGACATGGATGGTTTCATTTAAGGAGTTGAGAATGAAATTGAACACTGCAAGCATTTGGGCCATTCTTAGTCATATGTGTGACCAGAAATGTGAAAAATTGTGAAATACATCTCTTCTAATTCTGAAAGCATTACAGGTATTGTGTATTTTGTACTGTATATGACATATATGTCAATGTTTATCAAGTGAAATTTTTATATGTTATGCTGACAATGTTTGTTTAGTGTAAGAGGTCAAACATGACTGGTCACGTTTGGTCACACACGTGACCAGTCATATTTGACCTCTTACCCTAAACAGTCAGCATAACATATAAAAATTTCACTTGATAAACTTCGACATATATAAGTCATATAGATTCTTAGTCACACACGTGACTAAGACTGGCCCATTTCTGCTTCCCACCTTATGATGGAGGAAGGTCACTGAAGCAACTGACTGGTGTTTTGTCAAGATCATCACCCTGAGCATCACCTGCAGTGATGTCCTGCAACTGGTTTATGTGACTTCCAATAATCTTTTGGTGATGCACAAGATAAGCCTTTAGAATGTTTTCCCTTTGACTTGAGATTTACACGGGTGCTTTGGTGCCACATTTGGTCAAATGCTGCCACAATGACAAGGGCAATCACTCACTTTACATGTGGTATTCAAATCTTTATCCATGTTTGAAACAAAGCCGGACGACAGGAGCTGAATGGCCCTGGCAAAACTACTCACTAAAGCCAATTTGGTTTACTGGTGAGAAAATTCCTCTTGGCAATGAAGCAGTGCAGGTTAATTGGTCAATAATTAAGATTAGATTAGTCCTGCACTTTTGAGAATGGGAGGGACACATTTGGACAATTTCCCACATTGTTGTTCAGATGCTTCCCGCCTTACAATGCTTCGACTTACGATGTTCCGACTTTGCGACGGTACAAACAGCAGCAATCCATAGCAAGCCGCAGCTTGCTTCCAGTCACGTGAACACGTGTATGCAATGCACTTTAACTTAAGATATTTTCGGTTTCCGATGGGTTTCTTGGAACGTAACCCTATCGTAAGTTGAGGAGCACCTGTATTTATTGTAACTGTAATGGAATAGCTTGGTTTAGAGATGCAGTTGGGTTTGGAGTACTGGTCCTCAGTACAATAGCTGGGATTCTGTTTATCCCACAGCATGTGTGTATCCAATGCTCTCAGCCATTTCTCGATAGCATGTGGAGGAATCAAATTGACTGATGGCTGACTGGCTTTAGCCTTTTCTTTAGCATGCACATGCCAGGGCCTACCAAGATTTGAGAATGGGGGTATTCTGGGAATTGCCACCACCCATGAGCTGCTAATTGTCTATCTTCTTGAGGTGTAATGTGGTAGGACTTAACCTTTAATCTGATTTTAGTTTAGTTTCGAGATACAGCGCGGAAACAGGTCCTTCAGCCCAGCTTTGACCTGTCAAATTGATTCTGACATTTTCACATTTATGGTGCCACAAAACAGTGGAGTGTATTCTTGGTATGAAGCCATCACAATTTCCACAAATATATACAGTGGCTACTTTTACCATTTCTGTCATGGACAGATGTAGCTGCCACAGATAACTAGCAAGGACAAATATGGTTGTTCCTTATTTTCGTTCCTACGCTGTCTGCCACAGACCTTGTTTGACATAATATCAATTACGACTTAACCAGCGGTCTGTGGAGCTGTTTCCCACCCACTCTTGGTGTTGGACATTGAATTCCCACACCAAGAGAGCATTCTGTACTTTTACTATTGTCATGGCTTCCTAACAAGCATTTTTCAACCTGGAGGAGCACTGATTCATCAACTGAGGGAGGATGGCATGGAGTAATCCAGGTTTCTAGATTACTGACTGGTAACTCTACTGTTGCACCAATTTCTGTGTCTGACAATATAGACATCACTTGAGGAGGAGAAAGGAGAAGGATTGGAGAGTTTGAAAGGGATGGCATAACAAATGTCACTGGGATAAAGTTGAATATCAGTAAAGTACACACGTAAGCAAATCACGTCTATTTAAAGATCTCACCAAAACGACCTTATGGTAATGAAAAAAATTTGGTCACGGGTGCATCAATGGAGAACAGCTGGAGTGGTTTTGAAGTGAGAAGAGATGTTTTGATAGATGCTCATACTACAACTAAACAGACAACAGTTGAATCAACTGAGGGTAGGAATAGCAAGCAGGCTACTGAAGGAGTGGCATTGGTGCAAAACAGCACGGCAAGTTGATACAAAGGTCACAAAAAGAGATTGTGTGTTTACAAATAATTTTGTTGCTTTAATGCAATTGGAAGGGCAGTCACCTCATCTGAACTGATTGCAGGAGAGTTGGGAACAAACCCGAGATGACATATTCAAGAGTTTTGGGAAAGGGACATTTTAAAACATGCACTTTTTGAGGTAATATTTGATAAAAGTGAAGCAAGCACCTTTGAAAGCATAATATGTGTTGGCTTTTTCCAAAGGGCAATTTCAGGAATTGACAAATAGTAAATCTAAAACTTTCAAAATGATGTCCTGATGTAGCTGAAAGGTTGGGTTCTTAAAATAGGATCTTAATATGGAACAACAATTCACTGTGACCAGCAATAGTTCTGACTATGTAACTTTGAATTATTCAGTAAAACTAAAAAAAAATCAAGCATTTTGATATGATTTGTGATACTGATTTGGATAAACACATATAATAGTCTAGATTTTAACCAAAGGACAAGATCAGCATAATCTTATTACAACAAAAGCTAATGATGTGATAGACATCAAAGAGCATGAATTCTCCATAAAATGTCATGTCCTCAAAAGTCAGAGGAGCTTTGTCGTGTATATCGCAGTGGTGTACTGCTTTGGCCGCAAGGATGGTTTGCCCACCTTAATGATTGGCAAGGAAAGGCAAAATACTGAGAGATGGCTGATTGAACTTAATCCACACTAATGTGAAATAATGCATGTTGAATTGTTTAATATTGGCCAGCCACATACAATTAATGGCAGCGATCTTAGAAGCCTTGATGTACAAAGAGGGTCAAGTTTATAGTTCCCTGAAAACGATGACATAGGTGGGTAGGGTGTTGAATGGGTTTACCTGAATGGGTTTACCCAACTTGAACTCATAGGTTGGGGTATTGAGTATAAGAGTTAGGATATAAATGGTTAGGTTACACTTGCAATTTTGTGTGCAGTTCTGATCACAACGCTACAGAAAGGATATCGTGCCACCATAAAGAGAGCGGAAGAAATGATCCAGGATTCTATCTGGAATGAAGGGCTGTCATTACTAGGAGATATTGGAAAGCTGGGATTGGAGCGCAGAAGGCAGAAGGGTGATTTATAAAGCTTTATTAAATTATGTGGGGCATAGATAAGGCACAGTCGTTTTTCCAAGCAAAGCAGCATCTTAAACTAGAGGACATGGACAAATGTAACAGAGCCAGCTTCCGAGCTGTACAAAGGTGGCTGGCTCTATGACAAGATCTGTCTGAAGAAGAGTCTTGACCCGAAACGTCACCCATTCCTTCTCTCCAGAGATGCTGTCTGTCCTGCTGAGTTACTTCAGCATTTTGTGTCTACCTTGGCTCTATGACAATTTCAATTTATGACTCAAAATATCCAAGTTAAGTGATGACAGTGCAGGAAGAACGGAGATTTAAAAACTGCATCAAATGCAAGTAACAGGTTAAGAGTTGACAAAAATGTCGTCGTCCCCCCCCCTCAAGTCAGAATAGCATTTACTCCCTAAGACTCATTTATTCCTCAACATTTCAACGATTTAAAAATATGCTGTAAAATGAAGCTACCAAGAACTGGACTGAAATCAAAATTGTTAGGTGCTGGTATCCAGCAGCAACTTTTTTGAAGATTAATTGAAAAAAATCATCTGATTGAATGTGAAATCAATGGAGTAGACACTACATCATAAACAAAGCTATAGATAAAACAAGTTTAGATGCAAAAAGGAGAGAAGAACAAATGAAATGACCTGCTACTACAGTTGCACTGGTTCTTTAGAAAGGAGTGTTGATAGCAACATTTAATTCTTTCTTCTACCCAAAGACTCACATTAGCTTGAAATTTGAGTTCTGATCAAACCAATGTCATTTCTTAGCTTGTTTATTTTCTCATAAAACTAATGAGCAAGCTAAAAAAGAAAATCACGAGGGCAAAAAAATGGGACAGGAGAAAGCTCTGACAGATAGCATTAAGGATAATACTAAGAGATTTTATAAGTACATGAAGGGAAAAAGGGTAACCGGCGAGAGAATGGTAACCCTCAGGAATCAAAGCAGTCAACTCTGCGTGAAGCCACAGGAGATGGGGAAAGGTCTTCAACGAGTATTTCTCCTCTGTTTTTACCATGGAGAAAGACACGAGGATCAAGGAACGGGGCAGTCGGTGGAAGCATCTTGAGGGCAATCAGTATTACTGTTGAGGAGGTGCTGAAGGTCCTGACGGGTATAAAGATAGACAAATTTCCTGGGCCTGATAAGATATATCAGAGGACACTGTGGGAAACTTGAGGGGGAATTGCACGTGCCTTGGCTGAGATTTAAGAGTCGTCATTAAATACAGGTGAGGTGCCGGAAGACTAAAGGGTGGCAAATGCTGTACCTCTGCAGGGAAAAGCCTGGGAGCTACAGGCTAGTGAGCCCAACATCTGTGGTCGGAAAGTTGCTAAAGAGTTAAGCGGTCCAAGCGCAGGCTCGCCGATCGTTCAATCGTTTCGCTGAACACCACTGCTCAGTCCACCTTAACCTACCTGATCTCCCGGTTGCTCAGCGCTTTAACTCCTCCTCCCATTCCCAATCTGACCTTTCTGTCCTGGACCTCCTCCATTATCAGTGAGGGCCAGTGCAAATTGGAGGAACAACAACTCATATTTCGCTTGGGTAGCTTACACCCCACTGGTATAAACATTGACTTCTCTAACTTCAAATAGCCCTTGCTTTCCCTCTCTCTCTCCATCCCCTCCCCTTCCCAGTTCTCCCACCAGTCTTACTGTCTCTGACGACATTCTATCTCTGTCCCGCCCACTCCCCTGACATCAGTCATGACCCGAAACGTCACCCATTCCTTCTCTCCAGATATGCTGCCTGTCCTGCTGAGTTACTCCAGCATTTTGTGTCTAGGTATATAGAACGATAGTTTAAGAAGGATATGGGCCAAATGCAGGCAGGTGGGATTAGTGTAGATGGGGTATGTTGGTCAGCGTGAACAAGTTGGGCCGAAGGGCCTGTTTCCACACTGTATGACTATGACTCTAGATGTTATCTGCCGATTATTTCCTGAATTTATTTTCATTCTTTAGATTTCCAGCATCGATGCCATTTTTTTAGTGCAAATTTACACAGAATGCGTCCCAAGAGTCACAGAGATCACTATTTTTTCTATTCTCTCATCTTATGGAATCATTTATTTACACGGCCATAGTTTCATGAACATCTCCAGCCAACAGCTAACTTCTATCCAGTAAGGACCCGCAAGTTTCTCCACAATGTCAATGTAATAGATAAACATGTTATATTCAAGAACATCAAAAAAAAAGTATATGTGTACTGTCTTTGCCTACATTCACGTCTTGAGTTAATAGATTGCCATTTACCTTATCACCTTGGAGTTTCAAAATGCATTACAGCCTATTATTTACATTTAAAGTGTCATGCGAGAAACATGGCACCCAATTTGTACCCAGTAAGCGCCCACAAGCAACACTGCAAAATGTGTTCCAGTAATGCAGATTGAGGATGTAGCATTTTTCAGTACATTGGAGAAAAATCTCCCTGCTCTTTGAAATAGTACAAAGCAATTTATTTCACATCCACTCAAGATGGTAGACATGGACCCAGTTCAGCATTTCCTCAAAAAATCACGCCTTAAACAATGCAGCGCTGCACGAGTTTTTGTAGTCACAGCCTTCTATTTCAAGAAGGAAGCATGCAACCATAGTTAATTATTGGATGCCCATTAAGCAGGAATATTAGTTATTTTCACCTATCTAGCTGGACAACCGAGAACAACTGGTACTATCACCCTCACTAACGTATCTAACAGAATGTTCTGAAGCATTGAGGTTAAAAGGCTGTTGCAAATACGTTGTGCTGGCCAGTGCAGAAATTCTCTTATGTTAGGTTTGAAGAATATTTTGAAAGATTTGCACTGATACTGTGAATACTCAATCTGTCACTGGTCGCACAAAACCATTTGTAGATAACACTGAAAGTGTACCTGTGCTATAGTGGCAAGCTGTGCTTGTGCCAGCTGGTGAGTTTCCGCTTCTGAAATTGTGTCACCATGCTGAGTTTCTGCATTGGAATCCATTGTTATCTGCAGTACAGGAAAACATAGAATGAAATCATGCTGAAAGGCAATGTTGGCAGCACACAATGCCGAGTCAAGCAAGGATCTACGACAATTACATATTTGACCAGTTATTTTTTTTAAATGATCACTTTCTGATTTCTAAAGCCATTTGTAAACACTGTTTTACTGTCATATGTTCTGAAACGGTCATATGTTCTCAAATGAAAATTTTACTTGAAGCAGCACAAGAGATATGCAAACACACTACTCTGAAAACACCATAGTAAACAAAAAAGTTCAATATATTAAAAAAACAATAATAGTGCAAAGCAAAAACAATGCCCCCCAAGTCTATGTAGGTCAGAACCTATTTGGGGGTTGTGGTGTTTAATAGCCTAATAGTTGTTGGGAAGCTGCTACTCCTGAACTTGGACATTACAGTTTAAAAGATGTTTAAAAACTGAAAATGTTTCCAATGGCAAAGACCCAGAAGAGAGAACATTTATTTTGTCAGAAGAAGGGCCTTGAACTGAAATGTCACCCATTCCTTCTCTCCCAAGATTTAGATTTTTTTTTTAGATTTAGAGATACAGCACGGAAACAGGCCCTTCGACCCACCAGGTCCACGCCGCCCAACGATCCCCGCACATTAACACTATCCTACACACCCATGGGACAATTTTTACATTTGTCCAGCCAATTAACCTACATACCTGTACGTCTTTGGAGTGTTGGAGGAAACCGAAGATCTCGGAGAAAACCCACGCAGGTCACGGGGAGAACGTATAAACTCCGTACAGACGGCACCCGTAGTCAGGATCGAACCCGAGTCTCCGGCGCTGCATTCGCTGTAAGGCAGCAACTCTACCGCTGCGCCACCGTGCCGCCCACTGCTGCCTGTCCCACTGAGTTACACCAACATTTTGTGTCTATCTTCATCTTAAATTTATTTTTACACCATGAATCGATTTTAATCTCGAATGGACCTGATGAAAGGATGAGAGAAAGGAACGGCAGGTGCCGGTTTACAAAAAGAGTGCTGAAGTCAGCAGGTCAGGCAGCATCTCAAAATGGATGAAAGAATGATGCTGGCAGATAAATCTTAGCTTTTAAAAATGACAGAACTATGAGGAAGGAATTGGGAAGTGCGATTAGTCATAAAATCATGTGATAGGAGTAGAATTAGGCCATTAGGCCCATCAGGTCTACGCCATTCAATCATGGCTGATTCATCCAACCCCATTCTCCTGCCTTCTCCCCATAACATCTAACACCTGTACTAATCAAGAATCTATCTATCTCTGCCGTAAAAATATCCACCGACTTGGCCTCCACAGCCTTCTGTGGCAAAGATTTCCACAGACTCACCATCCTCTGACTAAGGAAATTTCTCCTCATCTCGTTCCTAAAAGACGTCCTTTAATTCTGAGGCTATGATCTCTAGTCCGAGACTCTCTACTAGTGGAAACATCTTCTCCACATCTACTCTATCCAAGCTTTTCACTATTTTGCATGTTTCAATGATGTCCCCCCTCAATCTTCTAACCTCCAGTGAGTACAGGTTCAGTGCCGACAAACGCTCATCGTAGGTTAACTACTCATTCCTGGGATCATTCTTGTAAACCTCCTCTGGACCCTCTCCAGAGCCAGCACATCCCTCCTCAGATATGGTGCCCAAAATTGCTCACAACATTCCAAATGCGGCCTGACCAGCGCCTCATAGAGCCTCAATATTTCATCCCTGTTTTTGTACACAAGCCCTCTTGAAATAAATGGTAGCATTGAGTTTGCTTTCTTTTCTATCGATTCGACTTGCAGATTAACTTTTCGGGAATCCTGCACCAGCACTCCCGTCCCTTTGTACCTCCGATTCCTGGATTCTCCCCCCAGAAAATATACGCCTTTATTCCTACTACCAAAATACATGAATCCACATTTTGCTACACTATATTTCATCTGTCATTTCTCTGCCCACTCTCCCAACCTGTCCAAGTCCTCCTGCAGAGTCCCTGCTTTCTCAACACGACCCGCCCGTCCACCTATTTTAGTATCATCCGCAAACTTGGCCACAAAGCCTTCAATCCCCTCATCCAAATCATTAATATTTAACATGAAGAGTAGCGGCCCCAATACTGACCCCTGCGGAACTCCACGGAAGCTATAAATTAAGGCTATCATCTAATTACACAACATTAATAAAATTGCTAGTTAATTCATTAATTGTGCCTGTTTAAAGGAAAAATTACATTAGATATTTTGGAGAAAAGTAGTAAAAGTAAATACTTCCAAAGACCGCATAAAGCACATTACACTGCTTTAGAGATTCGAGAACAGATCCCGCATTTGAGCTTTGCCAACACACAGCCCAAATAGTTATGGTTTCTTTGACATGTTAGATTTTGTGTTGGGATTTTTAACAAGGGATCAAATGCCGCAATAGTAGTGCAAACAGATGTAACTGAGTTTCCTGATGGCCACGTAAATACACCCTAATGTTGCAGCTGCATCTACTGCCTTTAAAAATTGTAAATATGGACCTTATTTATTTTAGAGTCTTCTTCCCAACTTTTTTAGTTTGAAAACTATATTCTCAATTCCCCCATTTTTTGAATGCAGTAGACTTCTGAGAGGCATCAACTGCTCAGTACCTAGATCAGAGCTTTTGTCCTGACCAAAGGCAGGAAATTAATGGGATGATACTTGATCAGTGAGTAGCTTCATGAAGAGTTCTTGGAAATCATTTTCAACTGACTGACATCCCCACTATGCTCTTCTGAACCAGGCATGGGTCATGTAAAACACTCCCACTACTTCTGCAGCAAGTTGAAATAGCCAAGAATGTAACCTGGAATCATGCTGAACTTTGGGATTCAACGGCTTAACCAGCAGAAACGAGAGAAAACTTGAGGGAGAATTTTTAGTCTCTAGTTTTTGGCAACTCTGGAATTTGAAATGCTCAATTCCTTATAATACATTTATGTGAATTACAGCGTAGAAAAGGAAATCTGCTTTTTAATAGGAAAAGTAGTCTTCAATTCATTTCTACCTAGATTAGTAGGCAGTTCAAGTCATTTTAAAATAATATTTACCTGCCCACGTCTTGCCTTCCAGCACATGGCCCATGGCTCTGAATATTACAGTGCAATTACACACAAGTACTGTACAAAGGTGCAAGTTTCTTTCCCGACCCAACCTTTCTGGCAGTCAGTTCCCGATACTTACTGCCTCACCTCTCTTGTAACTCTCCTAATTTTAAATCTCTATTCCTTGTCTTTTTAATCTCTCTGCCAAAGGAAACAAATCCATCCTATATATTCTGCTTAATTTCCTCAGAACTTTATATACCTCAATTAAGCTGCTCCTCTTGTTCCAAAGAAAATTGCCTGAGCTAAATTGGCACTTTCTCATAGTTAAACTTTGAGTGCGAGCAACATCCAAATAAATCTCCTGCACCCTTTGTAGACAGCCCACTTTCCCATTTAAACTTGCTTTATTGTCCTGCACTGCTAATATAAGAACCTGTCCTCATACACTTCAAGGCCACTCTATTCCTCTACACTCAAATTCCTCCAATGTACTGTACATTCATTTGCTTTCATTGAACTTTACATGACTTGGTATTAATTGTCATTTGCCATTTTTCTCTCTGATTAACCAATTCATATTAATGATTTGGACGAGGGAATTGAATGCAACATCTCCAAGTTTGCGGATGACACGAAGCTGGGGGGCAGTGTTAGCTGTGAGGAGGATGCTAGGAGGCTGCAACGCGACTTGGATAGGTTAGGTGAGTGGGCAAATGCATGGCAGATGCAGTATAATGTGGATAAATGTGAGGTTATCCACTTTGGTGGCAAGAACAGGAAAGCAGACTATTATCTGAATGGTGGCCGATTAGGAGAAGGGGAGATGCTGCGAGACCTGAGTGTCGTGGTGCACCAGTCATTGAAAGTAGGCATGCAGGTGCAGCAGGCAGTGAAGAAAGCGAATGGTATGTTGGCATTCATAGCGAGGGGATTTGAGTATAGGAGCAGGGAGGTTCTGCTGCAGTTGTACAGGGCATTGGTGAGACCACACCTGGAGTATTGCGTACAGTTTTGATCTCCTAATCTGAGGAAAGACATTCTTGCCATAGAGGGAGTACAGAGAAGGTTCACCAGATTGATTCCTGGGATGGCAGGACTTTCATATGAAGAAAGACTGGATAGACTCGGCTTATTCTCGCTGGAATTTAGTAGATTGAGGGGGGATCTTATAGAAACGTACAAAATTCTTAAGGGGTTGGACAGGCTAGATGCAGGAAGATTGTTCCCGATGTTGGGGAAGTCCAGAACAAGGGGTCACAGTTTAAGGATAAGGGGGAAGTCTTTTAGAACCGAGATGAGAAAGTTTTTTTTCACACAGAGAGTGGCGAATCTGTGGAATTCTCTGCCACAGAAGGTAGTTAAGGCCAGTTCATTGGCTATATTTAAGAGGGAGTTAGATGTGGCCCTTGTGGCTAAAGGGATCAGGGGGTATGAAGAGAAGGCAGGTACGGGATACTGAGTTGGATGATCAGCCATGATCATATTGAATGGCGGTGCAGGCTCGAAGGGCCGAATGGCCTACTCCTGCACCTATTTTCTATGTCTATGTTTCTATGTTTCATCTACATTTATCTACATTCTTAAGCCTCTTCTCAATATTAACCAATTTTTATATCTGCAAGCTTCTCATCCAAGTCCAAATCAATATTACAAATGGGACCAAATGCTGAGCCTTCTGGAAACGCACTGATAACAGCATTCAGTTACAAAAACATTCAGTGGTCTTTATCATTAACTTCCTGTCACTTTTACATCCAATTTGCCAATCCCCCTTGGGTCCAACAGCTTTATTTTTCACCAGTCTATCAGGTTAATGATCGCATTGAATGGCGGTGCTGGCTCGAAGGGCTGAATGGCCTACTCCTGCACCTATTGTCTATTGTTAACCTTTCTCAAAAGTCTTGCTAAAAATTCAGTCTACAATAAATGCACCTTGTTAATACTGCAAAGAATTCAATCATGTTTGACTGATACAGAAGAGACAAACCAGTTTATATGGATGTTCAAAGGGTTTTTGATAGAATCCCGCCATTCAGGAAGTCAGTCAACAAGGTTAGCGCACACAGAACTGCGGATAATATAGTCCCATTGATTGAGAGCCGATTATCAAAAAGCAGGAAGTGTTTCTTTCTCAGGTAGGCAGGCTGCAACTAGTTGGATATCACAGAGATTGTCACGTGCTCCAAGCTTCTCATGACCGTTTAACAATTTGCTGAGGCGACCAAATGTCATATTTCCATCAACAATAATACATAACTAGGGAGTACTGTGAATAAAGGATGTAGGGAGGCTTCAAGGGGATATGGATAAATTGAGTCTGTGGGCGAAAACATATCATATAATGAGAGTAAATGTGATGTTATCCATTTTGTTGCATAAAACAGACTTTTAAATGGCGTTATTCAAAAGGTACACGTGACAATAAAAGACCTTGGACCTATGTGCCTTTATGCACATCATTGAAAGCTACCATGCTGATAGAGCAAGGGTTTGCTAATATCATGTTATGAGAGAATTTGAGAAGAAGAGTAAATAAGTCTTTCTGAAATTATATAGGTTTTGGTGAACCAGCACCAGGGGTACTCCAAGGGTCTGAAGAAGGGTCTCGACCCAAAATGTCACCCATTCGTTCTATCCAGAGATGCTACATCCCGCTGATATACTCCAGCATTTTGTGTCTATCTTCAGTTTAAACCAGCATCTGCAATTCCTTCCTGCACACCAGGGGTACTACATATAATTGTGTCTCCATATCTCCAAATGAATATACTTGCCATAGAGGGAGCGCAGTAAATATTCACAGGCTAGTTGACAACAATGGTAGACTTGCCACTTAACGAGACTGTGCAGATTAGGCCAGTTTTTACAAGAGTTTACAAGAATGACACATCTCATCGAAACTTAATATTCCTTGGCCTTGACAGATTCCATGCAGCAAGGATATTTCCACTGGCAGAATCATACAGAATCAGGGGTCACGTCTCAGAATAAGGGATAGGCCATTTAAGATGAAGAGATGAGAAGCTTCTTCATGGAGGGTTCAGTTAATCTTTGTATTCCTCTACCCCAGTCAAGGTCAGTCAGTCATTCAGCTCTTTTTTTAAGCAGAGCTTGATAAATTTCTAAATATTGAGACAATTCAAGAAATTTGGGTTTGTGGGGCTAAGATAGAAAATCAATTATGATCTTGACAAATGATGCAGATTTCTGCACGATTCTTGTTTAAATTGGACAGGCCTTTCCTTAACAGGTCCATGCTGATTGTTCCTGGTTAATTGCTGACTTTTTAAATGGAGTTTACACTATCCCTTAGAATGGATTTTATAGGGATAGTATAAACCTCCCCAAACAAAATTCAACAAAAATTTTTGTTATTCGGTTTATTTCTAACTTCCTTTTTAAACAACGGTACAATATTAACACAACTCCAATTCACATTTCTCTTAAGGGCCCCAACCCGAAATGATACCCATTCTTTTGCTCCCGAGATGCTGCCTGGCCCACTGAGTTACTCCAGCACTCTGTCTCTGAATTTAGTGTTCAATAACATGACATTTAATGTTCAGTAACATGACACTTCCCACAACCACACAAGGATTACTGCTCAAGATCTACAATGATGCACCTTTACATGGATTTAAAAATCTCCACAATTTAAGAATATTTAAGCATCATAACAAAATTGATTTGATGGTCATCTGCAAAACTCAGGTTTCAAATATTCTAATTTGTTGCAGAATGCATGGAATCAGATAACAGCTCAGTTCAGCTTGTCATGCTAATTGATAAATTACCAGAGCTTTGCAATTTTTTCCACATTGATTGCAAAATGCAAGGTACCAGGTTGGAATTTATAAACCTCACATGATATTAGAGTTCCACCCAATTGCAATGAAAGCAGTGATCTCAATCCACTTAAAAAAAAAAAGTGAAATAATCATAGCCAAACATAATTCAGCACTGATGAAACACTACCAAATCACGATGAAATGAATAATTCAATTGATGCTCTGGTTCCTAATCAGTTAAGATACTGATATCACTGTAGTCTACCAAAGATCACTTGATGAAGTACAAAGCAGGAATCTAATCCATGATCTTTCTACTCAGAATGTCACAGGCAATTGGTGGATGGTTTTTTTTAGACTCAGAGGGCTTTTGCTCCTTTATGTCAAACTGCCTGCGTTCAGTAATCAGAAAGCAAATGAAAAGCAATTGCTGGAACTCAGCAGCATTACCTATGCTCTACCCATATTGTTGACTATATCCGCTGGTCTTGTTCAAATTGAACTTCCTCTATCTTCATTGACACTGGACAGTTACAATGCACCACAAATCCAGACGACCAAAGTTAAATTCAGTTAAATAAACAATAAATAGAATGGTAGTGTTTTTAAAATGGTCACCATGACAAAACCCAAATGCACAATGCATATGGTTAACCAATATTCATATTCATCTAGTTCTAGCCTTTATTTAACTCCTGACCTACAAGATTGTAGTTAACTATCTGGAACATACTGCTGGAGATGGTAGTGGAGTCAGATATGATAATACATTTAAGAGACTTTTGGATAGGCACATGGATAAGCGGGGAATTGAGGGATATGGATTATGTAGGCAGATAAGAGTTGGCCTTGGCATCATGTTTAGCACCGATATTGTGGGTCAAAGGGCCTGTCCCTGTGCTGTACTATTCTGTTTTTTAAATGCTTACTTTGCAGTAATACCCAATTTGGTTTTTTAAAAAGACTACTTCAAACTGAGTCTGAAGAACAATGTTGCCAGGACTAAAGGGTATGAGCCATAGTGAGAGGTCGAGTAGGCTGGGTCTCTATTCCATGGAGCGCAGGAGGATGAGGGGAGATCTTATAGAGGTACACAAAATCATGAGAGGAAATAGATTCGGTAGATGCACATTTTTTGGCCCAGAGTAGGGGAATCGAGGACCTGAGGACATCGTAGTGGCTATTCCTCGAGGTCGAGGATGATGGTCTACGTTCCGTTGTTTTTATGAACTCTCAGGTGGCTTATAAGTCCAATCCTGGCTTTGAAGGTTCTTCGGCATTCAGGGCAGGTAATTCCAGATGTCAGATCGGGCTTTGGTTGTTGCTGCCTCTCTTTCCGTTTACGTCTCTTTTCTTCTAATTCTGCGCATCTGTGGCCTTCGAAGGTCGCTGTTCCCTTTTGGATGATGGTTCGTCAATTTCCTGTCCTTGGCATTGGTTTCTCAATTGTCGATTTCACATTTCTACATGCTGGCTTTTAAGGCGTCTGTAGACGATTTTGATTCCTGGGGGTAGGTCGTCCTTGATGATGTGGATGGTTGTCGCAATGAAGATCGTGAACAGTGTTGGGGCAATCACGCATCCCTGTTTCACTCCTGATCTGACTTGAAACGGCTCACACTTGCTGTTGCTGGCCATGACTGTGGCAAGCATGTCATTGTGGAGGAGTCTCAGGATTCAAATGTACTTTTCAGGACATCCGTAGGTGGATAGGACATCCCATAAGAGTTCCCTTGACACCGAGTCAAAGGCCTTAGTGAGGTCGATGAATGCCATGTACATAGGTTGAAGTTGCTCATAACATTTTTCTTGTAGTTGACGCATTGTGAAGATCATGTTGGCTGTTCCACGTGATGGTCTAAAACTGGCTTGTATCTCCGGAAGGATCTTCTCGGCTAAAGGCTTGAGTCGGTTGTTCATGATGCAGGCGAGGACCTTGCCTGCTTTGCTAACAGGGAAATTCCACGATAGTTTCCACAGTCAGATCGGTCGCCTTTCCTTTTGTAGATGGTAACGATTGCTGAGTCTCTAAAGTCTCCTGGTACGTCTTCATTTATCCAGATCTTGATGAGAAGTTGATGCAGTTGGTAATGGAGCAGGTTACCTCCAATTTTGTAGACTTCGGCTGGTATTCCGACGAGTCCAGCTGCCTGGTTGTTTTTCAAGGTTTTGATGGCTTCCTTGAATTCAAGTGATGGTATTCTGCTTAGGGAGTCGTCAGCAGGCTGCTTTGGAATGTTGTTGATCACATTCCTGTCAAATGAGACGGCTTGATTTAGATCTTCAAAGTGCTCCCATCATCTAGAATTGATGTCAGCATTGCTCTTCAGGATGGTGGACCCATCTTTGCTTTTGAGAGGGGCTTGACCATCAGTTCTTCCTTTAGTTGCCCTTCTCCAGCTCTGCAGGTCTCACTCAGAGCAACGATGTCAAAGCTGAATTTGAGTTCCCGAGCAACAAAGGTGGTTCTTCTCTCTGGTCTGTCTGAGTTTGGGTTGTCCATCAGAGTTCGTATATTCCAAGTTCCATAGTTTTGTTTCTTGATGGTTTTCGACCGCATGATGGTGAATCCATCTGAATACGGCTTTCCAGACAGGACGAGGCAAAGCAGACTATTTTTAGGGCACCTTTTCTAGCCCCTTCCCAGTTCAGGGTGAGCAGAGTGGATCATAAATAGGGCTACTCAGACATGAATACTGCTACCGAACAACTTTCCTGCTTCTGTCCAAAGTTGAGCGATAGAATCAAGTATTCACTGCTTCCGTGCTGGTTCTTGACTAGGAGCTTCCAGCCATCACGTAGCCTGGTCCCGTCGCCCTTCCCCGATCGCCGAGTCTTGAGTGAAGTTTTGTGCTGCCCACAGAACAAAGACGTGTGTTTGTTTAACGTGTACTTGATGTTGCACTCCAAGAAGCACACAGTCCTTCACAAATCAATCAACTAATTCCAATGGTCAGGCAACCAAGACGATTGGAGCCGTTAGATCTGTTGCAGCCTTCATCCGCCTTCACAGCCGTTGAGTTCAAGATAACTTCGTACGCCTGGTCTGCCGTTGAGGTCTTGTAGGTTGGATCGTTCTTAGTCTGGACCCTCATCCTCGACCGTACCGCCATGGGTGGCCCTACCAGAAACTAGTGCTTCCGACGGCATCGCTCTCGGAATCATGGGGGCACGCAAGCCTCTTCAACACAAGGTGAACAATCCGAAGAGAGACAGGTACATGGATAGGACAAGTTTGGAGGGACATGGACCAAGCGCAGGCAAATGGGACTAATGTAGCTGGGATATTGTTAGCCGGTGTGGGCGAGTTGGGCCGAAGGGCCTGTTTCCACACTGTATCACTCTAGATATTTTCCACATTCTTTATTCTTTTAATCAACCGGGACCAATTTAATACATATAATTTGTATTGTACCTCTTTACATGTTATCATTATCATATATCATATATATACAGCCGGAAACAGGCCTTTTCGGCCCTCCAAGTCCGTGCCGCCCAGCGATCCCCGTACATTAACACTATCCTACACCCACTAGGGACAATTTTTACATTTACCCAGCCAATTAACCTACATACCTGTATGTCTTTGGAGTGTGGGAGGAAACCGAAGATCTCGGAGAAAACCCACGCAGGTCACGGGGAGAACGTACAAACTCCTTACAGTGCAGCACCCGTAGTCAGGATCGAACCTGAGTCTCCGGCGCTGCATTCACTGTAAAGCAGCAACTCTACCGCTGCGCTACCGTGCCGCCCTTGGGAAATAATCCTGTTTCTCTTGGGAAAGTTTGCTGTGGATCCAGGTACAAGATGGGTTTCCTAGAGCCTAAACAGATTATTTTGCTTTTGATCAAAACTGACTCCAAGCCTTTTTTTAAAAAACAGATGTGTAAATGTTAATTTCAATGTTGTAACCAACAATCTGATTTTATATTTTATAATATTACTTTGTCATTTAGCAAGTCGCCCTTAGCTTTCCAACGTATTCTATGTTTGCTTTCCACCCCATGCCGCCGTGCAACTTCATAACCAGTTCCACCTTTGTATCCAGCTCATTCAGATCAAACTCACACTCAAGAATACTGTACATCACAACCCCGCATTGCTTCCTGCCTATTGTAGGTCAAGGTTGACCGTATGGGTTTTCTCCGGGTGCTTAGGTTTCCTCACACATTCCAATGACGTACAGGATTGTAGGCTCATTGGCTTCCTCAAGTTGACCCTAGTATGTAGGATAGAACTAGTATTCAGGTGATCAGCGGTTGGCATGGACTTGGTCGGCCGAAGGGCCTGTTTCCACTCTATCTCTAAACTAAGCCAAATTATTTTATTTGGATGACTGAAGTGTTATTTTGTGTTTCTAAGTTCCAGTACCATATTTTTGTGAAATTTTAATATCTTTTCAAACTTTTTTTTAACCTCTTGACAATTTTTGCAGGAATCCAGTGGGAAAGTGTGTATTTACTGCATGGCAAGTTTTAGCATAAATATGACAGGAATAAGTCACTGGAAAACTCAGTGTACAAATAAATAATAGAAGCTGAATGCTATTTTCCCCAAATTTAACAGTTCACATCTTCCTTATCAAAATAGATATGTGATCAAACTGAATCTTCAATCTGCTACTTAATGTTGTCAAAATAATTTGGTTCTGCTAATTTCTCACATCCATTCGTGCATGAATAAACCCACAATATTTAACGCGAGAAGCAAAGAATTTGAGGAACGAATTATGTAATTTCCCATCAAGAATTAGTGGAGCTTTGATCATTATGGGTGTGATGATAGGAAAGAAAGAATTAGTATTAAGGTACAGGATTCATATGAATGAGACTAGTAAGGCACAGCAGGAAAGGCAAACATACATTCCCCTCCGCAAACAGGACAAAGCCGCACCATTCTCTCAGATTTTTAGTTTAGTTTGTTACTATCACATATGCAGTGAAAAGCTTTTTGGTTGCGTGCAATCTAGTCAAAGAAAAGACCATACATGATTACAATCAAGCCATCCACAGGGTAGAGATACAGAATAAAATATATAGTTTAGTGCAAGATAAAGTCTGTGGACCTGTTGTGGCGGTAGATGAACTGCAGTGGATCAAGGTTGCTTGGTAGGCTGGATTTAATGTTTGCCATTACCAGCCTGATAATGGATGTGAAGGCCACGGGATGGTAGTCGTTAAGGCTTGAGATCTTGTTTGATGGATGCCAAAGAACAACCTCTTTGTACCTCCAAGGTTCCATTGCTTTGCCTATCTTATCCCGCCTCCTTAATGAAACATGCTGATTCTGAACTTCAATCAACTGGCCGTTAAACGACTCCCACTTCAGATGTAGACTTGTCTAAGACCAACTGCTCCCAGCAGGGCTATGGAGTCAGAGTCGTCGAGTCAGAGCAATTTTGGTGCTGCTGATGTCTGAGTCGAATACACAAGAATTCATGGGGTCAGAGTCGGGTGTTTTGGGTATCGACTCCACAGCCCTGGCTCCCAG
Source organism: Rhinoraja longicauda (assembly GCF_053455715.1). Classification (NCBI taxonomy): domain Eukaryota; kingdom Metazoa; phylum Chordata; class Chondrichthyes; order Rajiformes; family Arhynchobatidae; genus Rhinoraja; species Rhinoraja longicauda. Next base: position 36,424,439 of record NC_135960.1, read on the forward strand.
TGTGCTCTCCCGAGTTCAGCCTAATAATTTTGTTTGCCTTAGTCCAATTTAGCACCTTCCTGCAAGACCCTGCCTCCCTATTCAATAGAGCCTCAAAACATATGAAGTTATGATTACTATCCATTCCTTCTCTCCTGAGATGCTGCCTGAGCTGCTGAGTTACTCCAGCATTTTGTGATACCTTCGATTTGTACCCGCATCTGCAGTTATTTTCCTACACTATCCATTGAGTAGATTAGATAGGCTGAATGGCCTAATTCTGCTCCTATCACAAGATATGACCCACAAGGCCAAACCGATCGCTTTGGCATATTTTGGTCATCTGTCGACATATCTGTTCCTCTAGCAGCAATTCGAGGTGGAGGGAGGGGTACGGGGCGGGCCTACAATACAATCCCATGAGATTGCACGCACTTTTCTTATTTCTAAGATCTACCCATATCGCCTCAGCGGATAGACCCTCCACTATGTTCCCTCAAGTGTCACTGTGACACTGAGCGCAATTCCTCCATATTTCTCTACCGCTTGACCATGTCTGCTTTCAACACAATACACCTTGGTTTGAAATGCACATACTTCAGGTCATCAGCTTCACTTCTCCATGTCAGTCCTTCATTTGAGATTTATTTGTCCTGACCATTACTCCTTCCAATTTCTGACCTTCTACACTTTTTCCCCACTGTCTGGCTCTCCAGTTTAAACCCTCCCAAGTAGCAGTAGCAAACCTCTCTGTAAGGATATTGGATAATGGTTCCTCCTCCAGATCATTTGCAACCCATCCCTCTTGTACAGATCACCTTTTACCATAAAGGAAATGCTGCATTTAAAATTGAACGCGTAGGAGTCTGGGTATTTGAGTGGTTTGGAGCAGTATTTTACCTCTGGATTTTGAATTCAGAGTTATTAGATGAAATCTGGTCCTTTTTCGACACAGGACCATTGTGAATTGAAGGTAGACACAAAATGCTGGAGCAACTCAGCGGGTCAGGCAACATCTCTGGAGAGAAGGAATGGGTGACGTTTCAGGTCAAGACCCTTCTTCAGACTGATGTCAGGGGAGGGACAAAGATAGGATGTTGTCGGAGACAGGAAGATTAGTGGGAGAGTGGGAAGGGGGAGGGGATAGAGAGGGAAAGCAGGAGTTTGGCTCACCTAAATCCTAGTCAAAAACATGTAGATGCTCCCCGACCTATGATGCTCCGACTTACGATATTTCGACTTTATGATGGTGCAAAAGCGATATTTTCAGTAGAAACCGTACTTTGAATTTTGATCTTTTCCCGGGCTAGTGATATGCGGTATGATACTCTCTCGTGATGCTGGGCAATGGCAGCGAGCCGCAGCTCCCAGTCAGCCACGCAATCACGAGTGTAAACAACTGATACTCTACAGTGTACTGTGTTGCCAGCGTTTTTTGGATACATGAGATATTCAACACATTATTATAAAATAGCGTTGGATGATTTTGCATAACTGTAAGTGTTCTGAGCACGGTTAGGCTAGGCTATGATGTTTGGTAAGTTAGGTGGCTATGATGTTTGGTAGGTTAGGTGTATTAAATGCATTTTCAACTTATATTTTCAATTTACGATGGGTTTATCGTAACGTTACCACATTGTAAGTCGAGGAGCATCTGTATTCATGGTTCATATCTGACAGTAATTGACAAGATTCGAGCGCAGCGATTAGGCCCGAAATGAAGGCGAGGAGCCAGGTGTTTCGGGAAGTTTTATTTGCTGTCGTTCTCTTGACCAGACGGATCTGCAAGAGAACGATCACGCCTAAACCCCTGCCATTTATCCCTGTAGCTAAGGGCCGCCCCCAGACTAGTCCATTCCCGTGCCGAGGGATTCGATAATGGAATGGCCCGACCCTTGGGAGCCGCCACAAGATCAATTATTGCATTTTGCTTTACCTGCAGGTTCAATACAATGGAGAACTACACTGGCTCCACAGTAATATAGATACCGCAACTTTAAACCCACAGCTGAAGCTAGAATTCAGGGAAGTCAGTCCACTCCAATTCACCCAACAGTCAGGTTTCCCAATTCATGAAACAAATTTAGTGTTAATGTGGAATGAAAACTGGAGAACAGCTATATCGTACATGTAACGTGGCTGGTTTAGAAAACTGAACATGGACACCTAGAAGTGAAAATCTTCCCAGAGCTATAAATGGTCAGGTTAAGACACCACGTGGAGCAAGAAACAATCAATGACATATCATCAGAAATGTCAGCGACACGAAAGGTCATGCTTATTGTAAAGAGATGTCCTTTGCACACAGAGTCTTTTACTGGATATTGTTTATTAATTTCACTACACAAGTTATGCCCTAGCTGTCCGTGGTCATCACTGGAACTAGAGAGCGAGCTGGAGGTGGGGAAGCTACAATTATACAAGAGACAATGGGGAGTGGTTAGTAGTGGTGAGGTCATTATGTTAAAGGAACATGCACTGATCTACATCCTTCCTCTTGGAAACAAAAGTGACCACGGCTCATGCGCTAGGCTCAAACTACAAGCAGGGAGCAGATAGAATGCAGCACAACACAGACTACTCGTACACACCGTACCGGACAGGCGGCCTGACCACTCTCCCAGAGCGGGTGCGCAACCCACCATCCCCTCCGGTCGAAGGAACAGCCTGGACGGGTGCGGGTACAGAGGCTGGGGAACCAGGGGAAGGAGGAGGACTGGGAAGCGATACACGCGCAGGCGAGGGAGGGGAAGGGGGCTGGGGCGACTGCGGATGTACCGGAGCAGGAGGCACATCAGGCACCGGGGACTGGACGGGAGGTGAATACGGGACCGCGGGAGGCGGTGCAGGCTCGTTTACCAGCATCAGGTGCTGGCGGGTACGACGGTACACGGTGCCCTCGTAGTTGACCAGGTACGACCGTGGAGAGTCAGCATTGCCGACGACCACGGCCAGCCGGTGGTGACCGGAGGTGGACTCCATCCGGACAACCTGGCCAGCGAACAGAGGTGGAAGGGGACGGGACGATTTGTCAAAGGAGCGCTTCTGAATGAGCTGCTTTTCAGTGAAGCGCTCCCTGACAGCGGCAGGGCTCCGAGCCGTGGGTTGCAGGGATTGCTGGGAGACGGGGATAGGGGGTCTAGTGGTGCGGGACATGAGGCGCTGGGCAGGGGAACCGAGCGCGGGGTCCCGGGAGATGTTGCGGAGGTTGAGGAGGGCAAGGTACAAGTCCGAACTGTCAAGCCGGCAACGTTCCATCAGTTCCTTAGCGCTGCGGACAGCGCGCTCTGCAAGTCCATTGCTTTGCGGGTACTCGGGGCTGCTGGTGATGTGGCGAAAGTTCCACCGGGTGGCGAAAGCAGCAAACTCCGCGCTGGTAAACTGGCTGCCGTTGTCGGACTGGAGGGATGCCGGGGAACCAAAGGTAGAGAAGTGGCGGCGAAGCTTCCCGATGACGGCAGCAGACGTGAGGGACGGCAGCAGGTCCACCTCGAACCAGCTGGAGTAGGAGTCCACCAGGACCAGGTAGTGTTTGCCACGCCACTCGAAAATATCGGCGGCAACAGCCATCCACGGCAACTCGGGAGCCGGCTGCTGCAGGAGAGGCTGGCGCTGCTGATGAGGTAATAGGCTGTTGCAGGCAGCGCAGGCGGAGACCCTGTCCCGGATGTCCTTGACCATGCCAGGCCAGTAAAACTGTGCTTGGGCCTGGGATAACGTGGCCTCCACCCCTGGGTGTCCGTTGTGGGCAGTCTGGAAGTAGTGATCTCGCAGCGCAGCCGGCACCACAACCTTGTGACCCTTCACCACCACGCCCGCATGCAGCACCAGTTCATCCCGAACCAGGAAGTAGGGCACGGCACCAGCCGGCAGGGAAGACCGTCGTTCAGGCCAGCCACGGCGGATGACGCCCTCAAGCTGTTGAAGGTTCGGATCAGCGGCAGTGTGTGTGACCAGGGACTGCATCTGCCAAGATGGAACGATGTTGACGTTCAACACCATCAGGTCAGCCGATTCGTACGGATGGCGGGAAATGGAAGGTAGTGGGGCACGGGACAAAGTGTCTGCCACGAACATCTCCTTGCCTTTGCGGTACACGATTTCGAATGTAAAACGCTGCAGCTGCAGCATCATTCGCTGCAAGCGGGACGAGGCTGCGTGGATGGGCTTGTTTAAAATAGAGACCAGCGGCTGGTGGTCAGTTTCGATGGTGAAAGTTTTTCCCAGAACGTAGTCCCTGAATTTGGAGCACGCGAACACCACGGCAAGGAGCTCCTTTTCAATCTGGGCGTAGCGCTGTTCAGCAGGGGTCATTGTGCGAGAGGCATAGGAGACGGGCAGCTGTCGGTCGTCGTAGAGCTGCAGGCAGGCAGCACCAAGGCCGAACCGAGATGCATCGCAGGTGAGGACGATTGGCCTGTTCAGGTCGAAGAACTGCAAAGTGGGGGTCCGTGCGAGTCTGGATCTCAGGGCCACGAAGGCCGATTGGTGGTGCGGGAGCCAGACCCAGGCATTGTCCTTCTTGGTCAGCTCCCTCAGGGGGGCACTCAGTTCGCTGAGGTCGGGTATGAACTTACCCAAGTAGTTGACCATGCCCAGGAAGCGCTGCAGGCCGGGCACGTCAGTGGGAGCGGGCATTTCGGTGATCGCCGCCGTCTTCTCGGGGTCTGGCTTCAGGCCCCCCGCCGTGAAAACGTGGCCGACGTAGGTGACTTCCTCAACGCGGAACCGACACTTCCTTCGATTAAGCTTGAGATTGATCTCACGAGCCTTGTCCAGGACTTGGCGGAGGTGTCGGTCATGCTCAGCGACGTCCCTCCCGTACACCAGGATGTCATCCACAATGATGGCGCACGGCAACCCAGCAAACAGCTGCTCCATCGTACGCTGAAAAACCTCGCTTGCCGAGTTGATCCCAAAAGGCATGCGGAGGAAACGGAACCTGCCGAACGGTGTGCTGAAGGTGGTCAGGAAGGAGGAACGTGCATCCAGCGGGATCTGCCAAAAGGAGCTCTTGGCATCCAGGACCGAGAAAACTGTGGCTGGACCGACCTGTGCCGCGACGTCCTCCACCGTCCGCATGGGGTAGTGCGGGCGTTTAATAGCCAGGTTCAGGTCCTTGGGGTTGATGCAGATCCTGATCTCGCTCGCGTCCTTCTTGGCAGCGACCACCATGGTGGAGATCCACTGGGTGGGGGCACTCACCTCCTTGAGGATGCCCATGTCCACCATGCCACGTAGTGTGGACTCCACGCGGCCCTTCATGGCAAAAGACACACGGTGGGCCGGTCTGACCACTGGGTCGACCCCCGGGTCCACAACGATCTTGTAGGCACAGGGCAGCTTCCCCAGGACGTCATCAAATCGGTCAGGGTACTCGATCAGGGGGTCCATGGGGGCCTGCACCAGGTGGATGTCGCGGTGGAATGAGACCAAACCAAAGTCCTGGCATGCACGGGCGCCCAGCAGGGTGACGTTGTCAGATGCTAGCAGGAGGAACGTGAGGGGCCGAGAGGTCTCCAGAACAGTACAGATAACCGTTGCCTTTCCCACGGCAATCAGAACGCCTCCCCCATAGGCATGGAGGCGGGAGTTGTCAGGAGTAACCCTCTCCCCCGAGCTTATCTGCTCGAAGAGGCCCACAGACATAACATTTGCAAAAGCCCCAGTATCGACCTTGGCAGGGAAGGAGTGTCCATTGACTGTAACATGCACGGATGGATCCGTTATCAATGCAGGTGCACCCAAAAGCGAAAACAGCATAGAGTCTCCATGGGAGGAAGTCGTATCTGAGCCATGGAGTTCCTCATGTTGGTACCGGGAACCGGTTGCGCTATCATCGGTCGCAAGGTTGTTTAGACTCCCTCTAGGAGCAGGGACAGGTCTCCCACGAGAACGACAAGCTGCAGAAAAATGGTTCTGCCTCCCGCAGGAATTACAAGTTTTGCCCTGCGCTGGGCAAACGTTATACCTGTGTGACGAGAAGTTGCAGTTTGGGCATCTGCGAGGGGTGACCATAGTGGGCGCGGAGGGGGTGACCCTGGTCTGCGGGTCATTCAATCGCCGGCGGCCGGTGAAATTTATGTCCTGGGGCGCCGGCCGAGATACTGAGCCAACAGCAGAGGCCATGCTGCGGCATGTATGGCGTCCGTTAGCGACAGGTCAGGCTTCATCAGGAGCTCATCCCGCAGCTTAGAGTTTAGGAGACCGTTGACCAGGACGTCCCTGATCATCTCGTCGGGTGTAATCGTTTGAAGGCGGCACCGCCGAGCCATATGTCTTAAAGATGCAATGAAGGCGTCAACGTGCTCCCCTGGAGTCTGACGCCGCGAGAAAAAGTTGAAACGTTCGATAATGTTATTGGTGGGTATATCGCACAGGGCAGTGAACTTAGCCATGAGACATACCGGGTCGTTGCGGTCCTCCGGAGGGACGAATTCGAACGACGCATAGCGTTCCATTGCCTCCGGACCAGCCAGGTTGAGGAGCAGGTGAGCTTTTATCGCAGCAGTTGCATCAGGATGGGCAATCGCTATATAGTGCTCGTAGTCCCGCTGGAAGACAGTCCAGCGGTGCACTATGTCCTCATCAAAAACAAGCGTGTCCGGACGACGACACGAGGGAGCCATGGCAAAGTGGAAGGATGGGACACAACTGGGACGAACAAATGCTAAAAATAAAAACCCGATAAACAGGAGACGCAAGTCTACCGCTCTGACACCATGTAAAGAGACGTCCTTTGCACACAGAGTCTTTTACTGGATATTGTTTATTAATTTCACTACACAAGTTATGCCCTAGCTGTCCGTGGTCATCACTGGAACTAGAGAGCGAGCTGGAGGTGGGGAAGCTACAATTATACAAGAGACAATGGGGAGTGGTTAGTAGTGGTGAGGTCATTATGTTAAAGGAACATGCACTGATCTACACTTATCTCTCTACATATGATGATTGGCCTGCTGCACATTTCCAGCATTTTCTGATTTTAATGAACCACAAATGTGGATTTTTAATAAGAGTTCAAATAGGAAACAAATTCTGTTCCCGAACGCTGATTGTTCTCATGATGATAATGACCAAAAATACTATTGGCAACTCACCCCATTGGTCTTTGAACTGAAAACTTTGCAACCAAGTTTTCAAAGAAGATTGGTGATACTCTCGTTCTGCCAAGACTTTATTTCCCACTTTCATATTGCATTTATTTCTCATTAATTCGAGAGGAATTAAGACTGAAATTAGTTAATTAAGCATAAAGCAGAAAAATACATCAGCACTTTCTGGTCACAGAATCACAAACCAACCCTGCTCTCATCAACATCCACACACAGGAACCTTCCAGCAGGAACAATGAGATCCTTGAGAATTTTTCACTAGGACAGCAATAGCAGCTTTGGCACAGATCCACAAAGGGAGCTGCAAATGAGGGGCTGTGAACCTGCAGGAGGTGAAAATAATTTTCTTGAGCCAAGTTGCAACTGCAGCACATAATAGAAATGTATGTCTGGAAATGCTGAAGCTGTTGGTGGTAGGCTTGAGCTTTTGAAATGTGGCTTCTAAAATTGTAATTAAATATAGACAAATAGATTGTAATTAAGTATCACTGCAGCACCTTTAGAGCTTCTTTTATCTCTCTCAGGTTATTGATTCATTGCATAAAAAAGCTGTACATGCCTGTAGATTTACGTCTGTAAATCCCCAGACTTACTGAAGACTGAGGAGCATTTCCAAAAATCCCGGGCAATACTTATCCTTCAAATAATGTCAATGAAAAAACCCCATCAAGCTCTGTTGTTTGTGGGAGATGGCTGAGTGAGAACTGTCTAGCACATGCTGCAAATTTAAAATGGCATTTACACTTCAAAAATACTTCAGATTGCAACGGTTGCAATCACAGAGGTTGATACATCCTTTTCCACTCATTCTGTGTGAACTTAAATATTACCGTTGATTTGAGTAGCACACTATACAGTAGTATTTATTGCACGTTTATTGGCATTTTCAAGGTTCATAATAGAGATTCTGCTGTATAATAAGTAAACATACTTAAGACTAAAGTGACAAGTACCTTAGTTCAAGTACTGCTGAAAGTTTAATTGCAGCAAGAGAAACCATTAAACTCAAAGATACTGCCAGAGTTAGTTGAAGTGGTAATCATTTCACAAAATGTTTTGTACACCTTCATTTTTATGCATTGAATCAATTCTGCTTATAAACCAAAGAATTTGAAAACAGCTTGTGGTGCGAAAGATCTACTGTCTCATAACTCTGAGCATCAGGCTTAATCCTGACAGCTAATGCTATCCAGGTAGAATTTGCACATACTCCCATTGACCGGGTGCTCGCATCTGCTCCAACCTCCCAAAGACATAAATCGGCAGGGTTAATTGCCCATTATAAATTACTCCCTGGTGTGTAGGTAGGTAAACAGCAAAATCTGGAGGAGTTGATCTGAATATGAATGAAATAGGATTAGTTTAAATAAGCAAGATCCACTTGCAATCAAAGGAATGCCATTACTTTTACTATTGGGCATAATTTTGGAATGCCTTGTGAGTTTATCTGGAGTTTCCCACAATGATGTTGTAAATGAATACAATCTCGAAGGTGTGGATCACTGTTGCCCAAAAACAGTTTGGGCTTCTCCCGCTATCAGCCTAACTGCTTGTGACTGTCAGTTTTATCACTGCACACTATTGCCAATAGGTAAGCAACCTTTCAGTCTGAGCCTGGGTCAATTACCATGAAGGTCGCAGAGGAGCAGCAGCCAGACCAGCGAGGGAGTGGATTGGCTGAAGGAAAGCTTTCACCTAGGTGACTAAAGTTCTGGAGCTATAAAAAGAGTGCCAAGAGACAGCCTTGGAGCGGTAAAGTGCCAAAGTCTTTGGCTCGAATCTTCGGTGAAGAGGCTACATTTATTTGGTTGTGAGTGCGTTTAGTTTAATTTAAATATTTAAACTTATTGCAGTGATGGCAGGAATGTTATTGCAGTGTGTTTGTTGCATGATGCGAGAAGTCAGGGGCATTGCTGGTGTCACTGACCATTACACCTGTGGGAACTGTGTCCAGATGCAACTCCTCAAGGACCGAGTTAGAGAACTGCTGTGCATCCGGGAAGACAAAAGCTTCCTGGACAGAACCTACAGTCAGGTCGTCACTCCAAGAGTACAGGAGGTGCGGCGCAAATGAAGGGGATGAACGAATGCAGGAGACCCTGGTGGAAGTACCTCTTGAAAATAGGAACACCCTCTTGCGAGCTGTCAGGGCATACGATGTTTCCAGTCCAAGCAGAGGACAGGTCTGTGACTCGAATCCTGGCGCTGAGGCTCGACCGACGTCAGGCAGAGCCATAGTGGTAGATGACTCCGTTGTCAGAGATGCGGACAGGAGATTATGTGGCGACAGGCGAGACTCGAGGATGGTATGTTGCCTCCATGGTGCGAGGGTCCAAAAAGTCCCAGACAGACTTCAGAATATCCTTGAGGGAAGGTGAACAGCTGGAAGTAGTTGTACATGTCGGCACAAATGACATGGGTAAGAAGTTGAAGGAGATTCTGCAACTTGAGTATAGAGAACTACGTAGGAGGCTGAAAAGCAGAACTACTAGGGTGGTTATCTCTGGGTTGCTTCCAGCACCTCATGCTAGTGAGGCTAGGAACAGGGAGATAAAGGATCTGAATGTATTGCAGGTAGGAAAGGTCACGTTTAAACTAACAGGGCAGGGGGATGGGAACCAATGCAAGACAGAGGGCCATAAAATGAGGGCAGAAGCAAAAGGTAGAAGGGAGATAATAAAAATAAACCTGAAAGCTTTGTGCCTTAATGCGAGAAGCATTCATAATAAGGTGGATGAATTGAATGCATAGTTCATAGTTAAGGGATATGATATAGAAAATAGATGCAGGAGGAGGCCATTTGGCCTTTCGAGCCAGCACCGCAAAAATTCACCACGCCAGTGGTATAAAGTTGGAAATACAGAGACATGGCTCCAGGGTGACCAAGGCTGGGAGCTAAACATGTATTCAATATTCAGGAAGGATAGACAAAGGAAAAGGAGGTGGGGTTGCATTGCTGGTTAAAGAGGAGATTAATGCAATAGCAAGGAGACGTTGTAGAATCGGTATAGGTAGAACTGTGAAATAGCCAAGGGCAGAAAACGCTTGTTGGAGTTGTACACAGACCACCAAACAGCAGTAGGGAAGTTGGGGATAGCATCATGCAGGAAATTAGGGATGCGTGTAGCAAAGGTACAGCAGTTATCAAGGGTGACTTTAATCTATATAGATTGGGCCAACCAAATTGGTAACCGCGCCGAGGAGGACGATTTCCTGGAATGTATACGGGATGGTTTTTTAAACCAATATGTAGAATGCCTGACTAGAGGGCAGGCCATCCAAGAATGGGTATTGGGTAATGAGGAAGGATTAGTTCACGATCTTGTTGTGCAAAGCCCCTTGGGCAACAGTGACCATAATATGTGTAAGAAGGAACTGCAGATACTGGTTTAAACCAAAGACAGACATAAAAAGCTGGAGTAACAGCAGGACAACAGCATCTATGGAGAGAAGGAATGGGTGACGTTTCGGGTCGAGGCCCTTCTTCAGACAGGTTAGGGATAAGGGAAACGAGAGATATAGACGGTGATGTGGAGAGATAAAGAAAAACGAATGAAAGATATGCAAAAAGTAACGACGATAAAGGAAACAGGCAGGTAAGCTGTTCGTAGGGTGAAAATGAGAAGCTAGTGCGACTTTGGTGGAGGAGGGAGAAAGAGGGAATGCCAGGGCTATCTGAAGTGAGAGAAACAATATTCTAACCACTGGGATGCAAGCTGCCCAAGTGAAATATGAGATGCTGTTCCTCCAATTTGCATTTAGCCTCACTCTGACAATGGAGGAGACCGAGGACAGAAAAGTCTGTGTAGGAATGGGAAAGAGAATTAAAGTGTCCAGCAACCAGGAGATCAGGTTGGTTCAGGCGGGCTGAGCAAAGGTGTTCCACAAAACAATTGCCCAGTCTGCGTTTGGTCTTGCCGATGTATAAGAGTCCACACCTTGAACAACAGATACAGTAGATGAGGTTGGAGGAGGAGCAAGTGAACCTCTGCCTAACCTGAAAGGACTGTCGGGGTCCCCGAAAAAGAGTCGAGGGAGGAGGTATAGTGACAGATGTTGCATCTTCTGCGGTTGCAGGGGAAGGTACCTGGGGAGGAGATGGTTTGCGTGGGAAGGGATGAGTTAACCAGGGAGTTGCGGAGGGAACGGTCTCCATTATAATGGTAGTGGCCATAATGTGGTGGAATTCTGCGTTAGGATAAAGAAAGGAGACTTTGAAGGTATGAGACAAGAATTAGCAAGGAATTAGCAAATTATACTTAATGGGTTGAAGGTGGAGATACATTGGCAAAGATTTAAAGACTGCATGGGTGAACCCCAAAAATTGTTCATCCCTGTCTGGCGAAAAAATAAAACGAGGAAGGTGGCTCAATCGTGGCTAACGAGGGAATTCAAGGATGGTGTTAAAGCCAAGGAAGAGGCATATAAATTGGCCAGAGGAAGCAGCAAACCAGAGGAATGGGAGAAATTTAGAACAGGAGGACAAAGGGGTTAATTAGGGGGGGGGGGGGAAGAGCATGAAATTAAGCTTGCGGGGAATGTAAAAACTGACTGTAAAAGCTTCTTTAGATAGGTAAAAAGGAAAAGATTAGTGAAGACAAATGTAGACCTCTTACAATTAGAGACAGGTGAATTTATAATGGGAAATAGAAAATGGCAGAACAGTTAAACGAGTACTTTGGTTCTGTGTTCACTAAGGGAGACACAAACAATCTCCCAAAAATACTAGGCGACCAAGGATCTAGTGGGAAGGAGGAACTGAAGGGAATCCACATTAGTCAGGAAATCGTGTTTGGTAAACTGAAGGGACTGAAGGCAGATAAATCCCCACAGCCTGATGGTCTGCATTCCATAGTACATAGAAGGTGGCCCTAGAAATTGTGGATGTATTGGTGATCATTTTCCAATGTTCTCTCAACTGTGTATCAGTTCTTGTGGACTGGTGGGTAACCAATGTAACACCACTTTTTAAGAAAAGAGGAAAAGAGAAAACTGGAAAATTTTGACCAGTTAGCCTTACATCGGTAGTGGGGAAGATTGTTAAAGATGTTATAGCAGCGCATTTGGAAAGCGGTGACAGGATCGATCAAAGTCAGCATGGATTTATGAAGGGGAAATCATGCTTGACTAACTTTCTGGAATTTTTTGAGGCTGTAACAAGTAGAATGGATAGGGGAGAGCCAGTGGATGTGGTGTATCTGAACTTTCAAAATGCCTTTGACAAGGTCCCACACAAGAGATTAGTATGCAAAATTAGAGCAACTGGTATTGGGGTAGGGTATTGACATGGATAGAGAACTGGTTGGCAGACAGGAAGCAAAGAGTAGGAATTAACGGGTCCTTTTCAGAATGGCAGACAGTGACTAGTGGGGTGCCCCAAGGCTTGGTGCTGGAACCCGTTATTTATGATATATTTTAACGATTTAGATGCTATTAAATGTAACATCTCCAAGTTTGCGGATGGCACAAAGCTGGGTGGCAGTGTGAGCTACGATGAGCATGCTATGAAGCTGCAGGGTGACTTGGATAGGTTGGGCGAGTGGGCAGATGCAGTATAATGTGGATAAAGGTGAGGTTATCCACTTCGGTGGCAAGAACAGGAAGGCAGATTATTATCTGAATGGTAGACACAAAATGCCGGAGTAACTCAGCGGGTCAGGCAGAATCTCTGGAGTGAAGGAATGGGTTGGAGAGAAGGAATTATCTAAATAGTGTCAGATTAGGAAAAGGAGAGGTGCAACAAGACCTGGGTATGCTTGTATCTCAGTCACAGAAAGTAAGCATGCAGGTACAGCAGGCAGTGAAAAAAAGCTAATGGCATGTTAGCCTTCATTTGAGGATTTGAGTTTAGGAGCAAAGAGGTCCTATTGCAGTTGTACAGGGCCCTGGTGAGACTGCACCTGGATTATTGTAAATTTGAGGAAGGACATCATTGCTATTGAGGGAGTGAAGCATAGGTTCACCAGGTTAATTCCCGGGATGGCAGGACTGAAATATGATGAAAGAATAGGTCGACTGGGCTTGTATTCACTGGAATTTAGAAGGATGAAAGGGGATCATACGGAACATGATTGATAGCTATGCCATCTGTTTCACAAAATTTGTTTTTAATTCCCAATTGAAGACACCCTAATTTCACTATCCAACCTTTGCTAATCTATATTAATGCATATCTTTGATGCTCTTGTACCATTTTACAGTTTACGTTTTCACATGAAGATCGGGAAGTCACATTATTATTTGCAAGCTGGAAGTCTAGCGGTGGTGGAGGAACAAAGACCATGGCTTACAAATACATCAATTACTAACAGTGGTGTCACAATTAGCAAGGCCACTAAAAGAAACAAAATAGGCACTAAAGTTTATTTTTAAAGGGGCAGAAGTGTAAAGGGAAGTTTGATTCAACTTTTCACCAGAGTACAGCAGACACTACTGGTGCTCATATAATTTTAAAAAATGTAGAAGATTTATACAAGCACTTCCATTAATATGAAATTAAACAATTACAAAAACATGAAAAAACATAGGAGGCCAGACAGTAATGCAACAAGTCTTTGAAAGGTTGTGATAGAGAAGTGCAGAGTGAATATTTCTACCGTGAAGACAAATGTAAAAAGGAGGCTGTACGAGGTAATACCCAAAAAATCCAGTTAAGCAGACGAGAGATTGCAGAAGCTGGAATCTGGATGAACTTAGCAGGTCAGGCAGCATTTGCAGAGGAAAGCAACGATCAACATTTCAGGTTAAGACTCATCCAAACTGGAAGACCTAGCAAGAAATAGGTGAGGAGGGGTTAACAAACCTGAATCCACCTATCGCATACCAGGTCTTGCCCCAACCTTTTCACTCAACTCTATACCGGTCATCTCCCCTCTACTCTTTCAATTCAGTTAGGGAGTTTATTTCCGTGTTGAAAATGTGGAACTTGCTTCCCCAGAGAGCGAAGTCATTACTGTAGATGCATTTTTGGGGAAGTTGGACAAACATATTGGGAGAAAGACACAGGGTGAGATAGATCTACCCGAGGAAAGATAGGAGTGCATTGTATGGACATAATGAAATGGGCATGTGGCCAAATGCCAGTTTCTATCATACATCTAGGGCTAGCATTATTTTATCTGTAAAATTTAAATTTTTACCTACATAAGCCAGATTCTTCTTTGGCATGCTAATGTATAAAGGTATTAGTGCTAAATGCTGACTATTGCTCATGATACCAGAAATACAAGCAATTTATTGGTAGATACAAGGCAATTGTCATAAAATATTAATTTCCAGACGCAGTACAATAGCATCAAATCTGCAAAAATGGTTCTGCATTTTGTTTTAAGAAATATGTTAAATACATATTTCAACAAGTTTCCTATGTATCATTTCCACTATGTCACAGAAGCTACAATGACATCAGTGCTTGCTAACTATGGTCAATATTAAAGGAAGCACGATGTACCAAGTTTGCTTTACATAATTCTTACTTAGCCACAGAAGCGACAAAAATAAAAGGGCTTGCCAACTGTTCGCTATTGAAGAAAGCATGTGTAAGGTGTGGGAAGGAACGGCAGATGCTGGTCTACACCGAAGATAGACACAAAATGCTGGAATAGCTCAGCGGAACAGGCAGCATCTCTGGAGGGAAGGAATGGGGTGACGTTTTGGGTCGAGACCCTTCTTCAATCTGCAGTCTGAAGAAGGATCTCGATCCGAAACGTCACCCATTCCTTCTCTCCAGAGATTCTGTCTGTCCCGCTGAGTTACTCCAGCACTTTGGGTCTATTGAAGAAAGCATGAAAGGAGTTATTTTGTCAGACTTAATTATGGAGATATTATGCTTGACCTCAACACACATGTCTACATAGTTGATATCAAGCATCTGAAAATAATTTCAATAATTATATCGACATTTTAAGGTCATAAGTGATAGAGCAGAATTAGGCCATTTGGCCCATCAAGTCTACTCCGCCAATCAATCATGGCTGATCTATTTCCCCCTCCCAACCCCATTCTCCTTCCTTCTCTTCATAACCCCTGACATCCATACTAATCAAGAATCTATCTATCTCTGCCTTAAAAATATCCATTGACTTGGCCTCCACAGCCTTCTGTGGCAAAGAATTCCACAGATTTTGCCTTTAACATATCCACCAGAAGCCCATCATCTGTAAACACTCAAGAAATCTGACAAGGTAGAACAGAGGAATTATTCATCTTGTTACTATACTCATGCATTGCATTACTCAATAATTGATGTCAGACTACCACAATCAAACTGCAAGGGATATAATTAAAACTCAAGAGTCAGTTAAGCAATACAAAACTTGATGCACAATACAACACAATACAAACTTTAGTGTGAACTTACGAAGAATGCTTCACCACAAGGATTTAGGAAATTACAGTGAACCCAAACTCTGATATTGAAGAGAAATCCCCCAAAATACCAAACGTACACTCCAAGACCTATAATGCTTTGCAAAAAGAAACTTTGGTTTATTCCACTCCATTTATAAAGAAAATGTTTAAACATTTAGATGTTTAAAAATCTCATCGCCTTGCTCAACTGAAATACACTACTACTATACAAGAAAGGCATATGTGTTAGGAACATGCCAGATTCACTCCCAGATGAGTGTCAAGTTGGCTGGAGCCTGCTTGAATCCAACAGATGGTGGATGATGGTTTGGAGAATGAGAAATATGCTGCTGGGGAACTTCACACCCCATTGTAGCTCTTGCTACATAGGATGGGCATGACATAAGCACAAGTGCAGGGTCATCTCACAAAAGGTCTACAAACATACCTTCCCGGTTCTAACATCAGGATCTCAAGTAGAGTTCTGAAAAAACAGTAATGCCGTGATGGTTTGCACACCATACGAGAAAGGGTGAAATTTATAAGACAATAAAGAAAATATATTGAAGAATCTTCTGTTTTTGAAGTAAAATACTAAGAATGTGGAGATAAGAACAAAATGTAGGTACTTTCTACAAAACTTACATCCTCCTGGTCTCTCATCCGGCAAGCCACCCATTGAAATGCAGCCCGATTAGAATATGCAAAGCGTTTTCATGACAATTTACATTTAGAACAATCACTGTGACCAAATAAATAGCTGATCTCAAAATTTTATGGCTATTTATGGGAACTTGCTATTCATATCCTAGCCATTTTGCTTTAAAAAGAAGGCTGGTTAAACTTTGACACTCTGGGAGCATACAAGCTTGGATACGAAAGAAATAATTAAAAAAACACAATTATTTCATTTGCTTTGTGCAATATATCCTTTCCTTAAAAATAAATGATCTGATCAAACTGATGAATGCCTGGCAATAAACAAGTCTTTTAATATACAATGCCACTCAGATCATTTATTCCAAAAAATACTGTGAGCTTGGATGACCAATCTTAGCATTCTTGGGAAAAGCAGAGAACTTTGCACCTGTAGGTCGCAAAAGCATTAATGGAGGGTTCTGTTCACTGTTTGCATTAACTAACAGGCTGAAAGAATCTTGTTATTATTACATCAAGCAATTACCAGCAAAATAGAAAGCAATCCAGCGGGTCTGTGGTCCTTTTCTCTTACAATCAACTGTTCAAAATCTATTCATATTGGCTCTTTGGACATTTTGGCTTCAGAGAGGAGCCGCTGGACATCCATTAAAAACTTAAACGGGCCACTTAAACAAATGCCGGTGGAATGGTACCATTCAAGTGTACAAATCAGTCAAGCAGGACATTATCTTTGAAAACTGGTGGACCATTTATCCTTCTCGGGTAAAAATAAACTGGAGATTCAGTACAAACCGGTGAACACCTTTCATTTGTGAAACATGAACCCTAAACTTTGGGCCAGTGTAACTACCTGCAAACAAATGCCTTTCACTGACCGATGAATTACCCACAGAAAGCTTAATCTGTTGCATATTTGGCAAATAGGATCAATTGTCCTGAAACAGCAGGTCGACCATTAAAAGGTAGGATGATAACCTAATCAACATTATCTATCTGGTACTGGACAGATGGCAATGGAAAAAATGGGCAGCTGCACGTCATTAAACACAGCAGACTTTAATAACATCTGGTGAGATAAGGCTGAAGGAATAATGGGTTTCAATAACAAGAGAATACACTTTTGAGTTATCAACTCTACTTCACATCCTCTTCCTCCGTATCTCCGTCTAACATTAAAAATCTGTTTTCAATGTCCTACATGCTCCTTCTAGAGATATGTTAAGCAAAATTTCACATTCATAATGTAACCTTATAATCGACCTGAGACTTCAAGATAGATGCCACGTGAGGCATTAGATATCCATGACTTGTTAGTTGCAATTCAGGAAAGATGTTTAAAAAAAACGTTATATCGACCATCATACGAAGCCCATAGAAAACATTTCTCTGGCTATTTTGTAGGGACCAACAAGAACATCCAACTGTTCATGCGTAAAAGTTATTATCTGAGCACAACTTTAGGATTTTGAGTAGAATTGCAATTTGTTGCCGAAGGTCTCAGAACTAATTCATTGCCTATTAGTTAACTGACTGACTTGTATTTACTTTATGCCGTCCTTTCAGTATATTTTTAATGAATTCTGTTTCAATCTTCCTTTAATTTAAAAAACTCTGGTCACAACTTTCTTTGAACAGTACAGCATGGGAATCGACCCATCGGCCCACAATGCTTGTGCCAAACATGCTGCCACGTTAAACTCATCTGCTTGTACATGATCCATATCCCTCCATTCTCTGCACTTCATCGTGCCTATCTAAAAGCTTCTTAACCTCTACCATATCTGCCTCCGCCACCATCCCTGATAATGCATTGCAGGCTCCAATTATTCTGTAAAAAGAATACTTGCGCCGCACATCTCCATTAAACCTCCCCCTCCCCTTATAGCTATGCTCTCTGGTGTTGAACTTCCCAGCGTGGGAAAAAGTTTCTGATTATCTAGCCTATCTGATCTCATAATTTGTAAGAAAATAACTACAGATGCTGGTACAAATCGAAGGTATTTATTTCACAAAATGCTGGAGTAACTCAGCAGGTCAGGCAGCATCTCCGGAGAGAAGGAATGAATGGGTGACGTTTCGGGTCGAGACCCTTCTTCAGACTGAAGGGTCTCGACCCGAAACGTCACCCATTCCTTCTCTCCTGAGATGCTGCCTGATCTCATAAATTTTATACACTTCCATCGTCTCCCCTCGACCAGAGAAAACAATCCAAGTCTATCCAACCTCTTCCTGGATCCGCAACCTTTTAACCCAGGCAACATTCTGGTAAACCTCCTCTGTATGCTCACCAAAACCTCCACGTCTTTCCTGAAATGGGGCGACCAGAATTGCACATAATACTCCAAATGCAGCATAACCAAAACCTATAGTACTTCCTGACTCTTATATCAATACCTCTTGCAATTAAGGCAAGCATACCATTTGCCTTCTTTACCACCCTATCTAACTGTGCTGTCACCTTCAGTGAGGTCTGAACTATGTACTGTACTCTCTCCTCACATTCAATCACCCAAAGTGCAACACCTCACACTTGTTTGAGTTAAACCCCATTTGACATTTGTCTGCCTATTTCTACAGCTGACCTATATCCTGCGGTATCTTCCGACAGCATTTCTCACTGTCTGCAACTGCTCCAATTTTGGCGGCATCAGCAAACTCACTTACCAATCCATCTACATTTATGTCCAGGTCATTTATATATACATCACAAACATACCTGCCTTCACAATCTTCTTTGTTACCTTCTCAAAAAAACTAAAATCAAGTTAGTAACATGCAACCTGTCGTGTACGAAGACATGCTAATTAGCCCATAGTCTTTTCATAACTGAAGGCCCCCAATTCCGAGTATCACACACACTTTTCACCATGCCTTTTAGATACAGTAATTGTGTGGGTTAATTGACCACTGTAAATTGCCCCTAGATAATTAAGTAGTGATAATATCAGGAAAAAAGAATGTTGATGGAAAAATAGAGTTGGTGCAGTATAAACAGATGTTTTATGATTCACTGGGATTCAATGAATGGAAGGGCCTATTTCTGCACTGAATGACTATTAATTTTACTTTAGTTAAACTAAACATAGGATTGCAACATTGCCTTTGCCTTTTCAATGATGTATAAAGGTTAGATTAATGTTTCAGATTACTATGAAATGCCCTTGAACGTCATCTCAGCATGTGATGATATTTTCATATCATATCATATCATATATATACAGCCGGAAACAGACCTTTTCGGCCCTCCAAGTCCGTGCCGCCCAGCGATCCCCATACATTAACACTATCCTACACACAGTAGGGACAATTTTTACATTTACCCAGCCAATTAACCTACATACCTGTACGTGTATGGCCAGGAGTTTGCGTAAGAATAACACAATACCAATGATAAATTCTTTCCTCATCCACTTTAAATGACCACACTTCGATTTATCATGTGCAGTTCATGCATATTTTTAATTGTTTAATGTTAAATTGAAACTGCCAGCCCTGAGTGAATCCACACATAAGTGCACACAGGGAAGCTTAACTCAAAAAATAAAACATCTCAGCCCTAATCATGTCATAAACTGATGGAGTCCACAATCAGAATGACTGCCTAAAAATCTGACATCTGCCTCACTCATTGCTTGCAATGCCCCATTGCATCTCAGCAATCATGCGGACAAAAATATTATGCAATGTATTTCAAATTGTAGAGTATCCTGAGAACACCCCTATGTTTCATTCCTTCCTGAACCCTACAACTCTGACTTTGTGATAAGTTATGATTCCTTCTGTACACTCAAACATAACTGCACAAGACAAAACTCAGGTTGCATAATGGACAACTGAATCTCTCTCCAGAGATGCTGCCTGTTCCGCTGAGTTACTCCAGCATTTTGTGTCTACTGTGGTATTGTCAAAGTTGTGTTCTTTCAGAAGAAACATTTAACCAAGGCCACATCTCCCCTTTCATGAGATTTCTTCCAGTATAATGATGCCATAGTATTTTTTTGAAAGACTATAAACAGTAACGTACAAATTCTATACCGAACTTCAGGTTGAAACACGGGTAGAGGCCACATTTAATAAAATGTTGGTTTTTCTCCACACCTTCCAAGATCCCTGACAATCAATTGGCTCCTCCATCCCCACTGCCCCAGATTCCACCTTCCATGCTGTCAAGACTGCCCTCTTTACAACTAATGCAAAATTGTTTCTCTCCATACTTTCTTCCACTGCCTCAAAGTCAGTGCTAAAGTCTCGGCACGGAACAACCTCTTGCGATGCTTGGCCGGATCATCATGGGGCGCCAGGACATCTACTCTTCGAATCAGTGCTCTTGCACTCGTGCACAGCGCCGCTGAGTACGCACCCCAGCATGGTGCCACTGCGCTCATACCAGCAAGCTAGATGCCACCCTCAACGACACCATGCGGATCATCACTGGCTGCCTACGCCCTACTCCGACGGATCTCCTG
Organism: Rhinoraja longicauda; assembly: GCF_053455715.1. Classification (NCBI taxonomy): domain Eukaryota; kingdom Metazoa; phylum Chordata; class Chondrichthyes; order Rajiformes; family Arhynchobatidae; genus Rhinoraja; species Rhinoraja longicauda. The sequence continues at coordinate 36,445,008 of NC_135960.1, forward strand.
CCGGTGCTCACAGGCATCGCACCCGCCAGGTTTCGCAGAGAGTTCTTGACTCATAGGCTGGTGTGCAAGGCCCCATCAGACGCCAAACATCCTTTGCACCACCTCGCCCAGGATTCATAGCAACTGGGATCTCAACGCCCGTCATCTCGTCACCCTTTCTCCCGTCATGCAGCGACGGCTCCGTGGCTCCGGTTTCAACATACTAGGAGCATGGAGAGCCAGCTGGGAACAGACATCGCGACCTCCTCAATTCACCGTCACACCGAACACCACAGCCCCACCCGGCTCGGACATGCCCCGCAAAGAGTGGGTCGCCCTGAACCGGCTACACACAGGGGTCGGCCGGTTCAATGCCAACATGTATCGTTGGGGGTTGCGTCCATCAGCAGCCTGCGTGTGTGGAGCAGACCAGCAAACAGCGCAGCACGTCATTTTCAACTGCACTGTCTTCCGTCCCCCTGGTGGTGGGGTAGACCTCACGGCCCATGACAACAGCACATTGCGCTGGCTACAGCGCCTGGAGGGCGTTACATAATTTCTGCTGCCTCAAACGCAAGAAGAAGAAAGCCAGGACTCACTGTACTTACTTATCTGGTCAATGTGTGTTGACTACAGGTAAGGGCACAAGTTTCAGATTTTGCTTTGTTGACTTTTCAAATGTGATTTGTACATGAGATAAAATCACCAAACCAATGATTCCACATTGAAAAGGAAAAGCAGAAAACCTGTCCAGACCAATACTTATCCCAACTTCAAAGTAACAGATTCTTTATTCATTATCACATTGATGTTTATAAGTTGTCCCAGTTCAAATAATGGCTGGTGCTATTCTTGTACTACAATAATGAATAGGCTTCAACTAAAATACCTCACTGTCTGTAAACTATAACCCCAACAAGTATTTATATAGCATTAACATGCCAAAATGCCCCACAGCTGATAGCCATTTAAAGAAATTTAGAACAAATAAATTTGGTTGAAGAGATAGGTTACATATCTTAGAGGAGGAAAATGGGACAGAAAAACAGGAGTTTAGGTAGGGAAGTAAAGCTAGGTTAAATGCAAGGTAGACACAAAATGCTGGAGTAACTCAGCGGTTCAGGCAGCATCTCTGGAGAGAAGCAATGGGTGATGTTTCGGGTTGAGATCCTTCTTCCGGCTGATGTCAGGGGAGTGGGCGGGACAAAGATAGAATGTAGTTGGAGGCAATAAGATTGGTGGGAGAACTGTGATGGGGAAGGAGATAGAGGGAAAGCAAGGGCTATTTGAAGATAGAGAAGTCAATTTTCATACCGCTGGGGTGTCAACTACCCAAGCAAAATACGAGGTGCTGTTCCTCCAATTTGCGCTATCTCACTCTGACAATGGAGGAGGCCCAGGACAGAAAGGTCAGATTGAGAATGGGAAGGGGAGGGGGTTTTGAAGTGCTGAGCAACCGGGAGATCAAGTAAGTTAAGACGGACTGAGCGGAGGTGTTCAGCGAAACGATCGCCGAGCCTGCGCTTGGTCTGGTGGATGTAGAGAAGTTGACACCTGGAATAGCGGATACAGTAGATGAGGTCAGAGGAGGTGCAAGGGAACCTCTGCCTCACCTGGAAAGACTGTTTGGGTCCTTGGATGGAATCAAGGGGAGAGGGGTGGTTTGAGTGGGAAGGGAAGAGTTGACCAGGTAGTTTCGGAGGGAACGGTCTCTGTGAAAAGCAGAAAGGGGTGGAGATGGGAAGATGTGACCAGTAGTGGGATCATGTTGGAGGTGGCAAAAATGTTTGAGAATTATGCTGTTTGCGACGGCTGATGGGGTGGAAGGTGGGGTCAAGGGGGACTCTGTCCTTGTTACGAATGGGGGAGGGGAGCAAGAAAAGAGCTGCGGGATATCAAGGAGTCCCCGGTGAGAGCCTCATCTATAATGGAAGAGGGAACCCCCGTTTCCTAAAGAATGAGGACATTTCCGATGCCCTGGTATGGAAAACCTCATCCTGGGCGCAGATGCGGCGTAGACAGAGGAATTGGGAGTAGAGGATAGAGTCTTTGCAGGAAGCAGGGTGGGAAGAAGTGTAGACTAGAGAGCTATGGGAGTCAGTAGGTTTGTAGTTGCAATTGGGAATGATCAAAAGTATTGATTTTTCATGGTCCCTCTCCCAAAAAAAACACCCCAACATCAGGTTCATATAGGTAGAAAGAAACATGAAAAGTAAGACAAAGGATATAAGGAGGGATGATCTAACAAAAGATCTTAATGCATGGTGAATGCTGAGCAAACTGCTGGAGTGACAAGAGAGCAGAGGCTGCTGTGTCACTGTACAAGGCAATTAACAAATTTCAACACAAAGGACCACATTTTTTTCAATTTAAGGAGTACATTAGTTCGATGAGGGCAGGAGTACTGGAGAAGACGGACAAAATAATAGGTGCAAGATTTGTTATATGTTGGTTCTGGAAGTGACAAGGAAAGTGAGTTTATAAGCAATAGCAGGCCATTCAATCCCACATGCCTGCTCCACTATTCAATAAGATCATCATTTATTTTTTCCACAGCACCACTTTCATGCACTAGCTTTGATTCGATTTGCTTAATATCTAAAAGTCTATCAATTGTTGACTTTAATATCTTCAGCATCTGAGTCTCCAGTGTTCCTGGACAAAGAATTCCAAATATTCACCACCCTCTGGACAAATACATTTCTTCTCCTTTGACCTCTCATTTTGAGTGCAACCCCAAATTCTAGACACCCCGGCCAAGGGAAGCTTCAACTCTACATTTCTTGCCAAGCCCCAAAATAATTAAATATATTTCAAAGAGATAATTAGCAACAGAGACAGGTACCTTTGGGAGTGGACACAAGCACGGGACTGGACAACCAGCTTTGAAATGAGGAAGAGGCTGCAAAGAATCTAGTTCAAATTTATGGGGGGGAAAAAGTTAAAGCTCATTTGGGTTTCCCTGAACCCAATGCTCATCTTGAGGAAATGTGAATTACAATAAATATATCGGACAGAAGTTCTAACACTAGCCATGGACTGTGAAGAAATCAATAGGTGTAATTCAACTGATATAATTCCTTTTCAGGTGGAAACTGGTTCCATATATGGACAAGTTACTTCTATGCATGTTAGATGCCAAGGATAGATCCTTGCAGGAGGAACAGGCACTTTAGTGTCCAAATCTGAATACAAGGAGTGTAATATATACCCACCAACATACCAATCTGATACTGGAAAACTGGAGTTGGAGGGGAAGGCCGGAAATCTAACTCAAATAATTGAAAAAGTTCATAAATGAAATGGAAACACTGCAATACTAATGACAGAAAACAGGGCTGGAAATAGGGTAGTAGCTTCCAAGTCAAGAGAAATCAAAAGAACGTGGCAAAGGAAGTACAACTGAAAGGAATTTCCATTATCCCGAAGGAGAGGACACCATATTGCCACATAGCACGAATTCGGCATGGTATTGGTATATTATTGTCATGTGCACCGAGATACAAAGAAAAGTTTGTTTGCATGCTGTATACATGAATACAATCCAGCCATACAAAAGTATAACAGGTAGTGCAAAGAGGAAAATACCAAAGCACAGAATATAGTGTTACGGTATTATAAGTTTGACTTAAAGAAAAAATGTGTGTTGGTAGCAATGAAAATATGTTAGAGGGATAGACACAAAAAGCTGGAGTAACTCAGCGGGACAGGCAGCATCTCTGGAGAGAAGGAATGGGTGATGTTTTGGGTCGAGACCCTTCTTCACACTGAATCTATCTTCGGTTTAAACCAGCATCTGTAGTTCCTTCCTACAAATAAGTTAGAGGAGACATGGATGGAATATAGAAATTATGTCTACATGGTTGAGCAGATTCGTCAGACGGAGGTTGGGACTTGCTCTGATCTAACCAGATCTGGCGATAACAAAATCAAATAAGCAGATTCCGAGAACTAAGCATGTGAGACCAGGCAAGCTACAATTGAAAACTGCAATTAAATGACAAAAAGCAATTTACTTGAGCTCCTTTGAATTAAAAAAAATATGAATGGTGTCTAATCAAGTTTCCAACAAAAAGCTGCAGCTACTACAATAAATGGGCCATTAAAAGAGTCCAGCAAAGAGCGAGCACATTGACACATGACAGTACTTTGGGACAAAAATATAGCAAATCAGAATACACTTAATGTGATTCCAAAAAGAAAGGCCTGATAGTCAGATGTTGATGTTATTGGGTAAGTTTCACCTTTCACCTTAATGTAGTGGATGCAAGAAAATTCACACCCGTGCAACCTGATCTAACCTAGCGCTAACACCAAAATCATTGCTTATATATTTGCAAAATTCGTGTAAAATAAAAATAATCAACCTTTGAACAACTCTTGAGATACATTGAACAATTTCAAATATTTACATATACAAATTGAGTAGAGTCAGAACTAATCAAGTTCTGTTTATAACTTTTAATTGTATTATTATAAGCATCACCCTCAACATTAAAAAACGAATGTTTTGCACCATCGTGTCTCATTACTGATTGCAGACCTTTGAAAATGACACATTAGTAGTTGGAGCATGAGTAGGCTATTCAGTTCCTCGGACTCATGGTTAACCATCTTCTTCCAACCCATATTTCCTGCCCTAACGCAATTTCCTTGATTTTTCCAATATGTAAAAATCTATTGATCTTATTCGTCAGCCCATCTGTAGGAGGACATTTTCCTCATTGGATTCGTAAAAGGCCTATACCTTATTTTGATTGTGACCACCAGGTGTAACTTCTTAAATAGGCAAAGCATTCGCCATGCATCTCCCCAAACCCAAAGATTTTGTAGTCTCAATTAGACATACTGTCGCCTTCTGTCGTGTAGTAGGAATTTTATTCCACATGTGCATTCATTTGTATTTCTGCACCTTGGAATTCAGAGAGTACATCCTTCTTTTAAACCTTAAGACATAGAAGTGAAATAAAAAATGTTTTGTAGGTGGATGACAGCGGGAGTACTGGCAACAAACTGATGGTCTCACAATTTGTTAAGTGACGGCCTGTTTATTTAACAGTTAAGGCTTTAAAAAGAGAGGGGGGGTGGGAGAATGTTTCTCTCTACATACATCCTAATTTCAAAGAACTATTTCAAGCTAAGCCAAAATAAATCGCGACAGAAAATGGCTGGTGGCTAAGACTTTTGGCGGGGTTTTTTTTTCATCCATGGAAAGAAGGGTGTTGGGAGGTGGAAACTCGTTTTTTTTAATGTAAACACCACAGAAGACTGCCGCAGAAGCAGAGAGAGCCTTTCTCCCCCCACATTTCAGCCTTTGCCTGGGAGCCTTGTTCCACTCGCAGCCGCCATTGTTCGGTTCCAGGAGAAAGCTGCTGTTACGCATCCACACCCCACCTCGCAGCCAGTGGAGCACTCCACCGCTCCCTCCAACCCGCCCGGGCCCCGTTTGTCTCGCTCTCTGCCTCTTACCGGTTTTATTTCCCTCAGTCCCGGCTCTCTCTGCTGCCACTGGACACTCACACCGAGACGTAAACACCGCGTCAGTCCCTTACACCTCCACCGCGTCACTCTCTCTCTCTCTCTCTCTTTGAGTGAAGGAACCAGCCACTGGCTCGCGGCCGCTCCGAACGCACGTATCCCGCTCCTGCGCGCGCCCAACGGCCGGGAAGCTCCGACTGCGCCTGCGCTCCCCACACGCGCAGGCGCAACTAACCCCCACGCATGCGCACCTCGCGTCTTCTCGAAACCTGCGCCTGTGGGCTGCGGTTAGAGTTGAAATCGATTTGATTCTAGGCGCGAAAATGCACCCCGGCGTGCAGTTCTCGCACTTTGAAGAGGATGACAAGTTGAAGAAGAATTTTTAATGTGTTTTCTTTTTCGTGAGACTTTGTCGTGAGGGCGTGACCACTGCCATTGAGAGCGCGCTCCGGAACCGAGAGGGGAATCGCCCGACCGCTGCGCACGCAACCGCCGTCCTCGTGCTGCCTCATCAGCGCGCGCAGGCGTGAGCCTTCGTTTTATTCTGAGCCTCGGGACGCCTTTAATTCTGTGCAATGTCTTTCCTTTAGAGAGGCGGTGTAGGCTGACTTTAGCTGAAATATAATTAAACTTCCTAATTGACTGGCATGACTAAGAATATAAGAACTAAGCTTAGCAATAGACCATACAGCTCTGAACACTGCTTCTGTCAGTATGTTGAATTCTCCATTTTTTGGTAAGCTCAAACGAACCCCCTTCCCTCCCGACCCCATGCCTCACCAGGATTCACACCCATTTCTCCCCTCCAACAGCCCTGGCTCGTCTCCCCGTTACTTTCTTCCCCTGGCACACCTGTTCTTATCATTTGTACCAATCTTTGAAAAAAATACTCATTCCAGCACTCTTCTCCGTTTCAATCAGAAGGGTCTCGACCCAAAATTCACCTGACCACGTTCTCCAGAGATGCTGTCCTTTTGTATTTTATACCACAAAGTAAACCCCCCACCTACAATCACCACAGCATGATGCTGCCACCACCATGCTTCACCGTAGGTATGGTATTGGCCAGATGATGAGCGGTGCCTGGTTTCCTCCAGATGTGACTCACGCTTGGCATTCAGGCCAAAGAGTTCAACCTTGTTTTCATCAGACCAGACAATCTTGTTTCTCATGGTCTGAGAGTCCTTTAGGTGCCTTTTGGCAAACTCCAAGTGGGCTGTCATGTGCCTTTTACTGAGGAGTGGCTTCCATCTGGCCACTCTACCTTAAAGGCCCAATTGGTGGAGTGCTGCAGATATAGTTGTCCTTCTGGAAGGTTATCCCATCTTCACAGAGGAACCCTGGAGCTCTGTCAGAGTGACAATCGGGTTCTTGGTCACCTCCCTGACCAAGGCCCATCTCCCCCAATTGCTCAGTTTGGCCTGGCAGCCAGCTAGCTCTATGAAGAGTCCTGGTGGTTCCAAAGTTCATCCATTTAAGAATGACGGAGGCCACTGTGCTCTTCGAGACCAACAATGCTGCAGAAATTGTTTTATAACCTTCCACAGATCTGTGTCTCAACACAATTCTGTCTAGGGACAATATCTTCATGGTTGGTTTTTGCTCTGACATGCACTGTCAACTGTGGGATCTTATATAGAAAGATGTGATCCTTTCCAAGTCATGTCCAATCAATTTAATTTATCACTGGTGGACTCCAATCAAGTTGCAGAAACATCTCAAGGATAATCAATGGAAACAGGATGAACCTAAGCTCAATTTTGAGTGTCATAGCAACGGGTCTGAATACTTATGTAAATTTGATATTTCAGTTATTTCTTTTTAATTACTTTGCAAACATTTCTGAACACCTGTTTTCGCTTCTTCGTTCTGGGGTATTGTGTGTAGATTGATGATTTAAAAAAAAGAATTTAATCCATTTTAAAATAAGGCTGTAACATAACAAAATATGGAAAAAGTGAAGGGGTCTGAATACATTCTGAATGCACTGTAAAATGGAAAAGATTAGTGAAGATGAATGTCGGTCCCTTACAGTCAGAGACAAGTGTATTTATAATGGGAAACAAGGAAATGGCAGCACAGATAAACGAGTATTTTGGTTCTGTCTTCACTAAGGAAAACACAAACAATCTCCCAGAAATACTAGGGGACCGAGGATCTCTGGGAGGGAGGAACTGAAGGGAATCCACATTAGTCAGAAAATGGTGTTAGGTAAACTGTTGGGACTGAAGGCAGATAAATCCCCAGGGCCTGATGGTCTGCATCCCAGAGTACTCAAGGAGGTGGCCCTGGAAATCGTGGATGCATTGATGATCATTTTACAATTTTCTCTCGACTGTAGATCAGTTCCTGTGGACTGGAGGGAAGCCAATGTAACTCCACTTTTTAAGAAAGGAGAGAGAAAACGGGGAATTATAGATCAGTTAGCCTTACATCGGTAGTGGGGAAGATGCTGGAGTCGATTATTAAAGATGTTATAGCAGCGCATTTGGAAAGCAGTGATGGGATCGGCCAAAGTCAGCATGGATTTATGATGGGGAAATCATGTTTGACTAATCTTTTGGAATTTTTTGAGGATGTAACAAGTAGAATGGGTAAGGTAGAGCCAGTGTATCTGGACTTTCAAAAAGCCTTTGACAAGGTCCCACACAAGAGATTAGTGTGCAAAATTAGAGCACATGGTATTGGGGGTAGGGTATTGACATGGATGGAGAACTGGTTGGCAGACAGGAAGCAAAGAGTAGGAATTAACGGGTCCTTTTCAGAATGGCAGGCAATGGGGTGCCGCAAGGCTCGGTGCTGGGACCCCAGTTGTTTACAATATATATTAACGATTTAGAAGAATGAATTAAATGTTACATCTCTAAATTTGCAGATGACACAAAGCTGGGTGGCAGTGTGAGCTGCGAGGAGGATGCTATGAGGCTACCGCATGACTTGGATAGGTTGAGTGAGTGGGCAGAAGCATGGCAGATGCAGCATAATAATATGGATAAATGTGAGGTTATCCACTTTGGCGGCAAGAGCAGGAAGGCAGATTATTATCTGAATGACGTCAGATCAGGAAAAGGGGAGGTGCAATGAGACCTAGGTGTGCTTGTACATCAGTCACTGAAAGTAAGCATGCAGGTACAGCAGGTAGTGAAGAAAGCAAATGGCATGTTGGCCTTCATTGTGAGAAGATTTGAGTTTAGGAGCAAGGAGGTCCTACTGCAGTTTACAGGGCCCTGGTGAGACTGCACCTGTTGTGTGCCATTTTGGTCTCCTAATTTGAGGAAGGACGCTATTGGTATTGAGGCAGTGCAGTGTAGGTTCCCAAGGTTAATTCCCGGGATGGCGGGACTGACCTATGATGAAAGAATGGGTCGACTGGGCTTGTTTTCGCTGGAATTTAGAAGGATGAGAGGGGATCTTATAGAAACATATAAAATTATTAGAGGATTGGACAGGATAGATGCAGGAAAAATGTTCCCGATGTTGGGGGAGTCCAGAACCAGGGGTCACAGTTTAAGAATAAGGAGTAGGCCATTTAGGACTGAGTTGAGGGAAAACATTTTCACCAAGAGAATTGTGAATCTGTGGAATTCTCTGCCACAGGAGGCAGTGAATGCTGTAAAAGAGAGTTAGATTTAGCTTTTAGTGCAAAGGGAATCAAGGATATGGGGAAAAAGCCGGAACGGGGTACTGATTTTGGATGACCAGCCATGATCATTTTGAATGGTGGTGCTGGCTCGAAGGGCCAAATTGTCCCACTCCACCTATTTTCTATGTTTCTATGGTCCTCGATTCCCCTACTCTGGACAAGAGACTCTGTGCATCTACCCGATCTATTCCTCTATTCCTTTTATACACCTCAATAAGATCACCCCTCATACTTCTCCTCTTCAAGGCGTAGAGTCCCAGCCTACTGAACCTCTCCCGAAAGCTCAGACCCTCTAGCCCTGGCAACATCCTTGTAAATCTTCTCTGAATGCTTTGCAGCTTGACAACATCTTTCCTATAACATGGTGCCCAGAACTGAACACAATATTCTAAATACGATCTCACCAACGTTTTATACAACTGCAACATGACCTCCCAACTTCTTTGACTGATGAAGGCCCATGTGCCAAACGCATTTTTGACCACTCTATCTACCTGCGACTCGACCTTCAAGGAACCATGCACCTCCACTCCTAGATCCCTCTGCTCTGCATCACTCCCCAGAGCCCTACCATTCACTGTGTAGGTCCTGTCCATGTTTGACTTCCCAAAACGCAAAACCTCACATTTCTACTGTATTAAATTCCATCAACCATTCCTCAGCCTACTTGGCAATCAATCAAGATCCTTCTGCAATTTTTCACAACCATCTACACTATCTGCAAAACAACCAACTGCTGTATTATCTGAAAACTTGCTAATCTTGCTGTCTATGATATCATCCAAATCATTGATATAGATGACAAACAGTAACGGGCCCAGCACCGAACCCTGAGGCACACCACTAGTCACAGGCCTCCGCTCTGAGAAGCAATCTTCCACTATCACCCCCTGCTTCCTTCCATGAAGCCAATTTCCTAACAATTCAGCTATCTCCTTGGATCCCATGCAATCTAGCCTTCCAGAGCAGCCTACCATGCGGAACCTGATCGAATGCTTTGCTGACGTCTGTATATACATCATCTACAGCTCTTCCCTCATCGACCTTCAAAAAACTCAATCAGATTTGTGAGACTCGACCTCCCAAGTACAAACCCATGCTGACTATCCCTAATCAGCCTTGTTCGTCTCAATGCCTGCATATCCTATCCCTTAGAATACTCTAGTAACTTTCCAACTACAGATGTTAAGCTCACTGGCCTATAGTTCCCAGCATTTGTCCTGCAGCCCTTTTTGAACATTTGCCACTGTCCAATCTTCCGGCACCTCTCCTGTAGCTAAAGACGACTCGTAAATTTCAACCAGAGCTTCTGCAATTTCCTCTCTGGTTTCCCACAATGTCTACCGATATATATGTCCGAGGCCCTGGAGATTTGTCTACCTTCATTAATGATAGTACCTTCAGCACCTTCAGTAAATTTGCACTGCCTCAAAGCAAGCATTTACACTTTCGGTAAAGTGACCAGATTGCACAAGGTAATCCAAATGAGTTTGCATGAAACTATACTTTTAGCATTTACTTTTTAGTTCTATGCTTCAAACCCATTGCAATAAAGGCCAACCTATTAGCACCAACTTAATTATTTGCTCTATATTCACCATATGCATCTTGTAAACACACTTTGGAAACAACTGTTTGGCATTGTTTTGAAAGTATTCTGTCCTGCTGTTCAAAACAACACATATTTCCACATCGTACATTACCTGACTTCCTACCAATTTCATATCTTAATCCATGCTAGACTTCCTGCATTCTTAAAGCCTCCTTTCTCACATAGTCTGCACAAGGCCTGCACTTCATCCTCCAGCACCTCGACCGCAAGGGGACCAATGCCAGGATTCTGTTTGTGGACTTTAGCTCTGCATTTAACACCATTGTGCAAGAGCTACTACACTCCAAACTCCCAGTTGACTGTGCCTGAACCCCTGTGTCAGTGGATCATCAACTTCCTGACAGACAGGAAGCAGCATGTGAGGCTGGGAAAGCACATCTCGGACCCGCAGACCCTCAACATAGCAGCACTACAAGGCTGGGTACTCTCCCCTTTCCTTTACTCTCTACACCAACGACTGCACCTCCACAGACTCTGTCAAGCTCCTCACGTTTGCGGATGACACAACCCTGATTGGACTGATCCAGGATGGGGAGGAATCTGCCTACAGACGGGAAGTGACACAGCTGGCGTCCTGGTGCCATTGCAACAACCTGGAGCTCAATGCTCTTAAGACAGTGGAACTAATTGTAGACTTTCGAAGAGCTCCCCCCCCACCATCAACAACACCACAGTCACACCTGTGGAGTCATTTAAGTTCCTTGGAACCATAATCTCCAGCGACCTTAAATGGGGGGGCCACCATCGACTCCACAGTCAAAAAGGCCCAACAGAGGATGTACTTCCTGCGGCAACTGAGGAAACACAATCTGCCACAGGCAATGATGGTCCAATTCTATACTGCTATCATTGAGTCCGTCCTCACCTTCTCCATCATGGTCTGGTTTGGCTCAGCCACCAAGCACGACATCCGGAGGCTGCAACGGATCATTCGGTGAGCTGAGAAGGTTGTTGGGTGCAACCTTCGCCCCATTGACGAACTGTACACTGCAAGAGCCAGGAAGCGAGCGGGCCAGATCATATCTGACCCCTCTCACCCTGGCCACAAAATCTTTGAAGCACTTCCCTCTGGAAGGCGACTCCGGCTGTCAAAGCAGCCACAGCCAGACATAAAAACAGCTTTTTTCCACGAGTAGTTCTACTCAATAACCAAAGTCTGTAGTCTCTTTTTTGCTCTGGTTTATTTTCACCTATATGTGTAGACCGTAATGTTGTATCCTTATTGTTTTGATGTGGTTATGCTTTATTCTTAATGGTTAACTATGTGTTGTCATTTGTGAGCGGAGCACCAAGGCACATTCCTTGTATATGCACATACTTGGCCAATAAACTTAATCATTATCATTATTAGTTTTGTATTGGAAATAAATTTGGATTCATAATACTCTGTATTTTCATCTCTTTTAATGGTAAACATTGTGTGTAATCAAGTACCCAGCATTCATTCCCATGCCACCTCACCTCTCTCTATTGGTTACCTTCTGTCATGAATAAGGTATGTAGCAATTAACTCTTATGGACTTTTATTTCACAAAATGCTGGAGTAACTCAGCAGGTCAGGCAACATCTCAGGAGAAAAAGAATGGGTGACGTTTTGGGTCGAGACCCTTCTTCAGACTGATGTCAGGGGGGCGGAACAAAGGAAGGATATAGGTGGAGACAGGAAGATAGAGGGAGAACTGGGAAGGGGAGGGGAAGAGAGCGACAGAGGAACTATGTAAAGTTGGAGAAGTCAATGTTCATACCGCTGGGGACTGCACTATTGGCTGTGAAATCCACTCATATCAACAGCTCGGAAAGTTGAGAAAATGAATGCAGGACTACTGATGACTATGCACACAATCACAATCCCCAATGTCTCAAGGCAAAAGTAGAACAAAGATGGTGTTGCAAATATCTGGACAATTTAGCTTCATTATGAATCTGATTAGAAATCCACTTACCTGCAGAAAGAAATGCTTATTTGGTGCAGAGAGGATATGTGTTGTATAAACTTTGCTTATTTGGTTTATCACAATTAGCACAATGATTTTGTTTTGAGTCTGAGGTGATTGTCATTCTATTTTCCCACCTTGGAAAGTACTGGGTTTGAAACATTAGGAGTTATATTCCAAGTATACAGCACATTAAAATCTACATGTCAACATGAGCCTTCCCTGCTTTTCTTCATCTAACTTATAATGCTGTTCCATTTTTTCTCAAATATATCTAGCTTCCTATTAAGTATGTCCATGCTATTTGTCTCAACCATTCGATTTACTTATTCCGATCACTCTTTGTGAAATTTCCCTGAATTGCTGGTGAGACATATTTATTACTTCTAGGTTTGCAGCAATGGAAGCTATATCTTTATTCTCATATTTTTTTTAAAAATCTAGAATGGGCTCCTATATATCGATGAGACCAAGTGTACACTTGCCGATCATTTCACTCGGACTGTCCACCATTTGGCGATCTCCCGGTTGCCAAACATTTTAACCCTTTCCCATTCTGATACTGACCTTTCTGTTCTTGCCTCCTTCACTGTCATAGTGAAGCCACCTGCAAATTGGAGGAACAGCACCTCAAATTCTGCTTGGGCAACTTACAACCCAGCTGTATGAATAGGAAGGAACTGCAGATGCTGGTTTAAACCGAAGATGGACACAAAATGCTGGAGTAACTCAGCGGGACAGGCAGCAGACTTCTCCAGTCTGAGGAAGGGTCTCGACCTGTAATGTCACCCATTTCTCTCCAGAGATGTTGCCTGTCCTGCTGAGTTACTCCAGCTTTTTATGTCTACCCAGTAGTATGAACATTGATTTCTCAGATTTCAAGTAACATGCATTCCTTACCCTACCCCTCTTTCTCCCTCCCCTCTTTCTCCCCTCCCCCGCCCTTGTTGTCCTGCTCATTCCACTGTTCGCATTCTTGCATCCCTGTTAGAAAATCTTCCCCAGCCAACAATGGGCCATTATGGACCATCCTTCCTGAGGTTATCTGTTGCCAGCCCTGTTCTGGGTTTCTCTCTCTTGCAGTCTGAAAAAAGGTTCAGGCCCAAAACATCACCTATTCCTTTTCTCCAGAGATGCTGCCTGGTCTGCTGAGTTACTCCAGCATTTTGTGTCTATCCTAGAACTTCTGTCAGCTATTTCACCTGGAGATAAAATACCCAACTTGTGCAATCTTACTGATGGTTATGCAGGCGTCCCCTAGGTTATGGCCAATTGGTAATGGAAATTTGTTTACAGAATTAACAAATCACAACCCAGGTAATTTTCATACACAGAATAAAATTTGCTCTCACAGAAGTTATGTGAAAAATTAAATAAACACTATATATTTTTTTTAGCTCGCACTATATCTTTTTCCAACTATACACAGATGATGCAGCTCACATTAGAGAATATCGCATTACAGCCATTTCCTAGGAAGCATCCCCCCCCATTACATGGATTGCCTGTAATCTAGTACCATCAATATGAATCTTTTGCACCATCAAGAGCTATGTAATTTTTTAATATGTTGATCAAAACAATTTATATGTGATCCTATGTTTGACATAACTTACCTGCAATTCAATGCTTCCATCTAGAACTGAATCCTAACGCGTGTTCTTTAAATGGGCTGAATAAGCTTTCGCTGAACACCTCTGCTCAGTCTGCCTTAACCTACCTGATCTCCCGGTTGCTCAGCACTTTACCTCCCCCTCCCATTCCCAATCTGACCTTTCTGTCCTGGGCCTCCTCCATTGTTAGAGTGAGGCCCAGCGCAAATTGGAGGAACAGCACCTCATATTTCGCTTGGGTAGTTTACACCCCAGTGGTATGAACATTGGCTTCTCCAACTTCAAATAGCCCTTGCTTTCCCTCTCTCTCCATTCCCTCCCCCTTCCCAGTTCTCCCACCAGTCTTACTGTCTCCGACTACATTCTATCTGTCCCACCCACTCCCCTGACATTAGTCTGAAGAAAGGTCTCAACCCAAAACATCACCCATTCCTTCTCTCCAGAGATGCTACCTGTCCCGCTGAGTTACTCCAGCATTTTGTGTCTATCTTCGGAATAAACTTTGACATTAACTGATGTGATTTGTGTAGCTTGAACCCTAAATGTTACCTGCATTCCTTTCAGACTAGCTAAGCTATAGCTATAGGTGGCTTCTTTATTCTTAGCAGAATGGACTTCCTCATAGCTTTGGTTATTGGAATCATCTTGGCAAATGAAGGTGTTTTACTTTTTTTTAACTTTGTTGACTTTTAGAGACTACAGCACAGAAACAGGCCCTTTGACCCAACATGCGTTGCCGACCAAAATGCCTACCTAAGCAAGTCCTATTTGCCTGTGTTTGGCCCATATCCCTAAAAATATTTCCTATCTATGTACCTGTTCAAATATTCTTTAAACATTCTAATTGTACCTTTATCACTTCTCGTTAATATGTACACCTTCTCCGTATAATAAATTTGCCCCTCAGTTCTCCAAACATTTAACTTTGAATTAATTAAACCTTACAATTTGCTGTAGTCAAAACATTTTGTTACTTTTAATTCCAAGTTCAAACCATTGTTGCATTTAATAAACAACGAGGGTCACTGGTCTGTAAGAAACATTTTACCACTTTTTGATGATGTAATCAGAAATTACCTCTCAAGAGTTAGGTAGAGCTCTAGGGGCTCGTGGAATCAAGGAATATGGGGAGAAGGCAGGCACAGGTTACTGATTGTAGATGATCAGTCATGATCACAATGAATGGCGGTGCTGGCTCGAAGGGCCAAATGGCCTCCTCCAGCACCTATTTTCTATGTTTCTAACCAATATCACAAAAAAAGCAAGGGGATTACCAAGATGTTGTCATAATGCTGTTCATGGGATCATCTTTTGCACAACCTTATATCTGTGCTACATATTATATTAATAATCATATTTCACATTGTACTTCTATAGTACAATGTTTTGACATACTGGGATGAAAGCCACATTCAAAATGAAGGCGAGTCTTATTTGAATATTATGCCTTTGAAGCATGTCTGTCTTATGAATGGGATATCAGCTGGAGTTCAATGTGTGATCCAGTTAGCACTATTAAAATTTAAATTCGAATAACATTAATATAACATCGAAAAAAGCTTTTTTTCTCAGCATCTTGTTCTGTAGTTTTGGTGAATGGAAGACATAGACAAGAATGCTTTGCAGCATTGGCAAGCCAGAATTTAGCTATTTTCACACAACTCTGGAATGACTGCTGCAAGCAAGCAAGTATGATCATGTCAGGGAAGTAGGAGACTGTGATCTCTAGTAGGAAATGCTTAAATGGAATGCTGAAGAAATGGAATACATGGTAAAGCCATGTTCTAGGTTACAGGATATCATCAAAACTAATGTTGAGATTCAATTTCAGGAAATAGTGGTGAACTGAGATTTAAAGACTGAAAACACAGCAAAGAAAGACTGAAGAAGTAAAACATCAACCATTCCTCATTGGTATTGGATCGGGTTCGGACACAGCAAAGGTTCTGAAACCAAACAACTTCCTGGTGAAGACTTGGCTTCAGAACTAACTATGGCTCAAACTGAGCTGTTCCACTACAGTCGAATACTGGCAGCTACTTGGCAGTCTGGAAAATTACTTGGGGTGTGGCCTATCCACAAAAAGCAGAACAAATTAAATCCTGCTAGTAACCTCTCAGTCAGGCTCCTCCTGAGCACAAAGTGATGAGAGATATAGTTGACAGTGTGATCAAGTAGCACTTACTCTGTTAACATGGTCACAAAGGCCCAATTTAGGTTTTGTCAAGACCACTCAACAGACCACATTATCGACTGGACCAAAGGGCTGAATTCCAGAGATGAGATCATTTGCCATGAAAGCAGCATTTAACTGTACGTGTCATCAAAGAGTCATGGCAAAACTGGTGAATGGAGAGAAAGCACTCTAAGATTGGAGTCAAAACTCACACAAAGAAAGATTATTGTGATTATTGTATATCAGTCATCCCTACCCCAGGACATCACTGCGGGAGTTCCTCAGAGTAATGTTCAAGGCATAACTATTGTATTCGGCTTTATCAATGAACTTCAGCTGGGGAGATTCATTGATGATTGCATAGTCTTGAATTTCATTTGTAATTCTTCAACAAATGAAACAGGGCGACCAAATAAATCATCTGAACCAATCACATAAATATTGTAGCAGCAAGAACAGATCAGAAGCTGGGTAGTCTACAGTGAGTGAGTCGTGATGCCTATCCATCATCTATAAGACACAAGTCAGAAACGTGATAGAATGTTCACCACATAACTGAATGACTGCAGTTCCAAAAAACTCAAATAATTTTATACCATCCAAGACAAAGCAGAATATAACTGACCAACCACCAAACATTCATTCCTTCCACCACGATGCACCAGTGTGCGCCATCAACAAAATGCACAGCATTTTTTGAAAACTAGACTCATGGTTCCAGACATCCCACCAAATATCATCTCTTCAAGCCCCAGAAGAATGTTATATGTTTCAATGAAATTACATCTCATCCGTATAAATTTAATAGGTTATTCCCACCATCCCAACTTCCATTTAGTCGCTCCTTGCACAACAAACCCACCGTCCTAAGAATAAATCTGGTGAACCTTAACTGGACTCACTCAATCATGCATACAGTATTTTTAAGAACAAATATGTATATAGGGATTTATTCACAAAATGCTGGAGTAACTCAACAGGTCAGGCAGCATCTCGGGAGAGAAGGAATGGGTGACGTTTCGGGTCGAGACCCTTCTTCAGACTGATGTCGGGGGTGGGACAAAGGAAGGATATAGGTGGAGACAGGAAGATAGAGGGAGATCTGGGAAGGAGGAGGGGAAGGGAGGGACAGAGGAGCTATCTGAAGTTGGAGAAGTCGACGTTCATACCACCAGGCTGCAAACTGCCCAGGCGAAATATGAGGTGCTGCTCCTCCAATTTCCGGCGGGCCTCACTATGGCACTGGAGGAGGCCCATGAAATGTATATAGGGAGACATTTATGTTTATAGGAAGACCAAACATGTATTCAATATTCTGACATTGTTTCACCAGGGCTCTATACGATTGAAACAAAATATCATTCTGCTTGAACTAGAGGCCAACATGCCACTTGCCTTCGCAATAGTTTCTTACACTTGCAAGATTCCAATGATTCAGTCATAAGGCCATTCAGGTGTCACTGAATACCAACACCTTTCAATCTGAATCCATTTAAAGAAAACTCCACTTTCCTATTTTTTCTATCAAAGTGGATGATCTGACATTTTTATTTACTCCTTGTGCATTCACTTAAGACAGCGTTTCTCAACCGGGGTTCCCTGGAACACTAAGGTTCCGCTAGGGGTTCCGCGAGTAATCCCCCGCGCCCTGGAAGTCTCCCCGAAAATGTGGCACCTATGCTGGGCAAGGCAGCCAATCTCGACTTCATCGGGACTTCCATGGCCGATTGGTGGGTTGAATTTTCAACCTGCGGCCGTGGCTCTGAAACTCCAGCCCAGCTGGAGCCAGTATCATATCATATCATATCATATATATACAGCCGGAAGCAGGCCTTTTCGGCCCTCCAAGTCCGTGCCGCCCAGCGATCCCCGTACATTAACACTATCCTACACCCACTAGGGACAATTTTTACATTTACCCAGCCAATTAACCTACATACCTGTACGTCTTTGGAGTGGGAGGAAACCGAAGATCTCGGAGAAAACCCACGCAGGTCACGGGGAGAACGTACAAACTCCTTACAGTGCAGTACACGTAGTCAGGATCGACCCTGAGTCTCCGGGGCTGCATTCGCTGTAAAGCAGCAACTCTACCGCTGCGCTACCGTGCCGCCCAGTACATCTATCCCCATAGCCGTCTTCCTTGGCCGGCTTTGCAGGCCGGTATCTCGCCCCCCCCCCCCCCCCCCCCCAGCACCATAGGTGGATCGTTCCAGTACCATTGTACCCCTATTAGAGGCTGTGACCTCCTTTGGTCAGGTAAAATGGATCAACCATTTTCTGATTTTCTGATTTTCTGGAACCAAGTGTGCCAGAAAATCAGTGGTGGAACTGTAATGAGTAAATATTAAATTTAGGTGCAAGATTATATAACTATATTAATTAATTAAGACGTGGTTCAAATATAAAAGACAGCAGAAAAGCCAATTGCCACCTTTTTGGGCTGATTATCAATTTATGTGCGAATTTACTTCAACAAGTACTTCAATATGTACTTCAATAAGCAGGATGACACTATACTCTAAATTACTGCAATTAGTGGTCATATGTGGGTTTGTTTTCCCCAGGACTAGAACCAATGTAGAGCAGAAATGCACATCCTTGCTAATCATATGTGAATGCATTTTTGAGTAATTTTTGTGTTTAATTTCATATTTGTAATTTTATTATACACGTATGGCATATTCTTGGAAAATTCTTGGGTATTATAATAAAGTCTTCAACCTGTTATGTCATTTAAAAGTGTAATAATCACAGGGAATATATTTAGCGACGTCTATACGGCGCCAGTGTGAAATGGCCTTTAGTGGTCAATGGATAGGAGCTGTAAGTGACAAATTTTTATGTAGAGGTTTCCTGAGACATGAAAATTACTTTCAAGGGTTTCGCAAGGACTTAAGATGTCTATGCACCCCAAAGCATCTCTGCATCTCTTCACAATCCAATTGACCATCATCAGGAAATTTGGATATATTTCAATTGACTCCTCCTTGAAATCATTGATCTAGATCAGTTAATAAACAGCTGGGGCCCAGCGCTGATTGTAGCATCCTACGTCATAGCTGCCCAACCTGAAAATTATTCATTCATTCTTACTCTTTGTTTCAACAAATTAACTGTTCTTACTGGTGTTTTACCCCCAATACCGTGCACTTAATTTTTTTTCTCACAATTTTGAGTGGCATCTTATTGAAGGTCTGCTGATAAATCCAAATACAGTACATCAACTGGTTTGTACAATTCTATTTTGCTGTTACAACCTCAGAAAAATGATTACAGATTTTTCAATTGTGATTTTGTTTTATAAATCTATAAATATTCTGCCAAATCCTATTGCGCTCCAAGTGCTTTATCACAATTTCATTGATAATAGTTTACAATATTTTATCTGTTCCTGGTGCATGCAAACTACAGTTTTTGTTTGTTCTCTCCTTTCTTACAAAGTGGGGTTATACTTGCTACCTTCCAGTGTGTGGAATTTTGGAAGATGACAATGTCTACAATGGTGATATATCCATAATGTCCATTGAAACTTCACTCAAACCTATGGCTTGCAGCCCAACAGGGGATTTGTCAGATTTTACTCCTGTGATCTTTACAATTTTATTTTTTAATACATCTTTCCTTTATACATATCTTTAGAAGTTCTCTCAATCTACATTCATATTTCTCACTGGTCTACTCTTGTATTTTACTTTTCCCTTCTATCGCAATGCCTTGGTCCTCAAAAGCAGATTTCCATTTGTGTTCTTATCCACAAACTTAATGCTTTTTGTGCATCGTTATAAATCAAGTTAGAAACAAATCAGTGTGGTAACATCAGTCAGGTATTTCTACTCCTAGGCAAAAAAAAGATCATCACCAAGATCTTCCTTTATTTTCCTGAAAAATGTATGACAATTTTTGATATCAATACAATTGCTTTCAGATTAAAATCTCATAGAATGTTGCAGAATAGAAGGAATTTCTCCATCATGTATCCAGGCTCTTTGAGGAACTATTGTATTAGCATGAATCCACTTTTGCTTGCAATATTTCTTTAAGAGTGATTCTGGAACTCCTTTTGGAAAATTACTCCTGACTTTGCTTTTATCTCTCATTCAGCAAGTGCATTCCAGAACAGTACATCCTGTACTTGTTGTTTAAATAACTTTCAAAACAATCAACTGTAAATGAGGTTTATTAAATCTCAATGTGATAAAATTAGTTATTTAGATCAAAATGTTATTTGGATAACACTGATATTTATTTAATACCAACAATGATACATAGAAACATAAAACATAGAAAATAGGTACAGGAGAAGGCAATTCGGCCCTTCGAGCCAGCACCGCCATTCATTGTGATCATGGCTGATTGTCTTAGAATAATGTAATGGATTCTTTTTATGGCTGTCTGAAATGCCCAAGCAAGACTTTCACTTCAAAGTCAATAATTCTGGCCTTGTGGTACCCTTTAAAGTAAGTAATTTAAGTTACAAAGGCAAAAAAAAATACAATTGGTTGAACAACCTTGCCCTTCACATAGTGAAATACAAAGCTTTCAGTTTTCATGCTCATTCAAGCAATAACACTTCTACATTATTTCTAATGAAAGGTTGCTGACCCACCACATCTGTCTCTCTTTCAACAGAGTTCAGTTTTTCCAGCAGTTTTTTTGTTGTATTTCAGCATTTCCAATAGTGATATAACTAATGTCACGATAACACTCAAAGAGGATATACTGAGGGTTTGTCTACTGAGGCAATATGGGTAGAGCTCAAAAGTAAGAAAGGTTCAATCACTCTAATGGGATGAAACTGGGTCAATAGGAGCTGCTGAAATATCTTTTTCGAATTGGAATAAAGAAAATCCCTGGGATTTTTATCTGTAAATTACAAACGAGAGGGTAACCAGGAAGAAGGTACGACCTTCTTCAAAGAGGGAATTTGCACATGGAGTCAGAGGATGTAGGCAGGGTACTCATTGAGGACTTTGCATCTGTATTCACCAAGGAGAAGGACATGGAGGACAGTAAGATCAGTGTGGAGAATACTAATATGCAAGTGCAGTTTGAGATCAAGAAGGAGATGGTATTGAGGCTCTTGAAGACCATTAAGGTGGAGAAATTCCCAGGGACTGATGAGATCTATCCAATGTTATTGAGTGAGGTAAGAGAGGAGATTGCTGGTGTCTTAACAAAGGTCTTAATATCTTATCTACGGACAGATGAGGACCTGGGGGACTGAAGAGAGCCAATGTTGTTCTTTTGTTGATGAGGGGAAGTAGAGAGAATCCAGGGGATTATAGGTCGGCGAGTCTCACGTCAATGGTAGGGAAACTATTGGCGAGGATTCTTTGGGATAGGATTTACTGCCGCTTGGAAGAGAATGAGCCAATTAAAACAGTCAGGCATGTGGTTTTGATAGGGACATTGAGTGTAAGAGTCAGGAAGTCATGAAGCAGCTCTACAAGACTTTGGTAAGGCTATATTTGGTGTGTTATATACAGTTCTGGTCTGCCCATAACAGGAAAGGCGTGGAGGCTTTGGAGAGGGTGCAGAAGAGTTTTACCAGAGTGATGTCTGAATTAGAGGATTTTGGAAAGGAGAGCTTAGATAAACTTGGATTGTTTTCACTGGAGTGCCAAAGGTTGAGGGGAGACCTGATAGAAATATATAAATTTGTGTGAGGCACATATAGTGCTAGGGTAGAAATGACAAAGTCAAGAGGGCATAGCTTCAAGTTGAGAGGGGCAAAGTTTGAAGGAGGTGTGCATTTTAAGATTTTTTACACAGATGGTGGTGGGTGCCAAGAACACTTTGCCCAGGATAGTATTGGAGGCAGATATGATAATGGCATTTAAGAGGCTTTGAGAAAGGCACATGCTATACAGAGATTGGAGGGATATGGATCATATTCAGACAGGTGAAATTAGTTTATCTTGGTATTATGTGGAACACAGACATTGTGGGCCAAAGGGCCTGTTCCTGTACTGTTCTATGTTCTCACTAACATATCAGCGTATATTTTATGTTGAATTTATGGATTGAGACTTGAACATGAGTTGTCATATTGAATGCAAAAGTACAGTTCACACTGGTACCACACTACGAGCACACAGTGTATCGTCTGTTATACTCTGGGCAACTGTAGCTGCCTTCTCCTCTGCCAAAACAGTAAACCCTCATTTTAACAGTCTTCTTTATAACGGATTTCGGTTGGTA
This sequence comes from Rhinoraja longicauda, assembly GCF_053455715.1. NCBI lineage: Eukaryota > Metazoa > Chordata > Chondrichthyes > Rajiformes > Arhynchobatidae > Rhinoraja > Rhinoraja longicauda. The sequence goes on from NC_135960.1 coordinate 36,467,647, forward strand.
GGTCCATCCGCTATAACCTTAACCAAAAGCTTTGTCAGCTGCTGATGCCATCCCCAGCTCATATCGCCTCCCCTGCTGCATAGAAACTCGGCTGCACATGCCACCCCTGGCTCACACCGCTACCCCTGCTGCTTATAGCACTGCTGCCCACGCCACCCCTGGCTCGCATCACCTCCCTTGCCATCACTGCCACTGTCGACACTGCACTCTGTCCATTGACTCCGCTGATCCTCACCTCTCCCCAGCTGCCAGCAGTTCGCTGCCATCAACTCACCAGGATTCCAGTCCCAGTTCAAGACCGAGACGCTGAAGAAGGGTCTCAACCCGAAACGTCACCCATTCCTTCTCTCCAGAGGTGCTGCCTGACCCGCTGAGTTACTCCAGCATTTTGCGTCGACCTTCGATTTACATTAACGATTTGGATTGTGGGATTGGAATTAATTTCAAATCTGCAACTGATATTAAATATTTAAGTTAACACTGAGTATGTGCTTTTTACATACAGGATGGTAAATTTGGAGAATAATTTGATAAATTAATTTCAACATGAATAGTGATCAACTCTAAATAGTGTTTTTCAGTTGGAAGATAGAGATCTATGAATCATCATGAGGCACTGGGAGGTGCCGGATGGCTGGTGGGTGGTTAATGTTGTGCCTCTATTTAAGAAGGGCTGCAAGGAAATGCCTGGGAATTATAGACTAGTGACAAATTTTCACATTTTTGGTCACATACGTGACTAAGAATGGCCCATAACATGGTGTCCAGAACTGAACACAATACTCTAAATGTGGACTCACCAACATCTTATTCAACTGCAACATGACTTCCCAACTTCTATACTCAATTCTCTGACTGATTTTGACCACCTTATCTACCTGCGACTCGACCTTCAAGGAACCATGCACCTGCACTCCTAGACCCCTCTGCTCTACAACACCCCCCAGAGGCCTACCATTCACTGTGTAGGTTCTTGGTAGACGTCCCAAAATGCAACACCTCACATTTCTCTGTATTAAATCCTATCAACTATTCCTCAGCCGACCCGGCCAATCGATCCAGATCCTGCTGCAAACATCTTCACTATCTGCAAAACCACCCACTTTTTAAAATCATCAGCAAACTTGCTAATCTTGCCCTGTATGTTCTCATCCAAATCATTGATGTAGATGACAAACAGTAACAGGCCTAGGACCAAACCCTGAGGCACACCACTAGTCACAGTCCTCCAGTCCGAGAAGCTATGTTCCACCATCTCCCTCTGCTTCCTTCTATGAAGCCAATTTCCTATCCATTCAGCTATCTCTCCTTGGATCCTATGCAATCTAACCTTCCAGAGCAGCCTACCATGCGGAACCTTGTCGAATGCCTTACTGAAATCCATGTATACAACATCTGCAGCTCTGCCCCCATCGACCTTTTTGATCACCTCTTCAAAAAACTCAATCAGATTTGTGAGACATGACCTCCCATGTATAAAAACCATGCTGACTATCCCTAATCAGCCCTTGCCCATCCAAATGCCTGTATAACCTATCCCTCAGCATACTCTCTGGTAACTTCCCAACTGCAGATATTAAGCTCGTGCTGATGTATACTCTTAACTGAAAAAAATACTTAAGGCTTGGAGGACGATTGTTAACATAGATTGAGAAACAATGTGGTCTCATGCATTACAGTCAAAGTTTAGCTGTAAATTGGTAGATCAGAGCCATCTGGTGTGCATGTCCATGTAAACAGTGTCTCGTAGGTTCTAGACCAGCGTTTCTCAACCGGGGTTCCGCGGAACGCTAGGGTTCCGCTAGAGGTTACTAGGGGTTCCGAGAGAAATAGTGACAAATAGATCAATCATATATAAATGCATTTTTGAGTCATTTTTGTGTTTAATTTCATATTTGTAATTTTATTATACACGTGCGGCATATTCTTGGAAAATTCTTGGGTATTATTATAATAACGTCTTCAACCTGTTATATCATTTAAAAGTATAATAATCATAGGGAATATATTTAGCGATGTCTATACGGCGCCAGTGTGAAATGGCCTTTAGTGGTCAGTGGGCAGGAGCTGTACGTGACGGATTCGTGTATCATCACATGTGATTCACTCGAGTACAGACGCATGCACGGTCTCCATCAGTCCTCTCTGTGCTTCCTGGCGTGCAGGTACAGTCCATGTTAGTTTATGAAAAGTTTGTGTTTATGTATGTTTTTGTTAGTTTATGAAAAGTTGAGTGTTGTTTTCTCTCTCTCTCTCTCTCTCTCTCTCTCTCTCTCTCTCTCTCTCTCTCTCTCTCTCTCTCTCTCTCTCTCTCTCTCTCTCTCTCTCTCTCTCTCTCTCTCTCTCTCTCTCTCTCTCTCTCTCTCTCTCTCTCTCTCTCTCTCTCTCTCTCTCGTTAGTTCTGTTTTCCTTTATTTGCTTCAGTTTTATTTGTTTAAATTTGATTTTCAGTTATTTTTTTGCATGGCTGATCATTCTCAATCAGTACCCCGTTCCTGCCTTCTCCCCATACCCCCTGACTCCGCTATCCTTAAGAGCTCTATCTAGCTCTCTCTTGAATGCATTCAGAGAATTGGCCTCAACTGCCTTCTGAGGCAGAGAATTCCACAGATTGACAACTCTCTGACTGAAAAAGTTTTTCCTCATCTCCGTTCTAAATGGCCTACCCCTTATTCTTAAACAGTGGCCCTGGTTCTGGACTTCCCCCAACATTGGGAACATGTTTCCTGCCTCTAACGTGTCCAACCCCTTAATAATCTTTTTATGTTTCGATAAGATCCCCTCTCATTCTTCTAAATTCCAGTGTATGCAAGCCTAGCCACTCCAGTCTTTCAACATATGACAGTCCCGCCATTCCTGGAATTAACCTAGTAAACCTACGCTGCACGCCCTCAATAGCAAGAATATCCTTCCTCAAATTTGGAGACCAAAACAGCACACAGTACTCCAGGTGCGGTCTAACTAGGGCCCTATACAACTGCAGAAAGAATTCTTTGCTCCTATACTCCTCTTGTTATGAAGGCCAACATTCCATTGGCTTTCTTCACTGCTTGCTGTACCTGCATGCTTCCTTTCAGTGACTGATGCACTAGGACACCCAGATCTCGTTGTACGTCCCCTTTTCCTAACTTGACATCATTCAGATAATAATCTGCCTTCCTATTCTTACCACCAAAGTGAATAATCTCACACTTATCCACATTAAACTGCATCTGCCATGCATCCGCCCACTCACACAACCTGTCCAACTCACCCTGCAACCTCATAGCATCTTACTCACAGCTCACACTACCACCCAGCTTTGTATCATCTGCAAATTTGCTAATGGTACTTTTAATCCCTTCATCCAAGTCATTAAGTATAAGAAAATAACTGCAGATGCTGGTACAAATCGATTTATTCACAAAATGCTGGAGTAACTCAGCAGGTCAGGCAGCATCTAGGGAGAGAAGGAATGGGTGACGTTTCGGGTCGAGACCCTTCTTCAGACTGATCATTTTCTGAATTAATCCAAGTCATTAATGTATATTGTAAATTGCTGCAGTCCCAGCACCGAGCCTTGCGGTACCCCACTAGTCACTGCCTGCCATTCTGAAAGGGACCCATTTATCCCTACTCTTTGCTTTCTGTCTGTCAACCAATTTTCTATCCATGTCAGTACCTTACCCCCAATACCATGTGTTTTAATTTTGCCCACTAATCTCCTATTTGGGACCTCGTCGAAGGCTTTCTGAAAGTCGAGGTACACCACATCCACCAGCTCTCCCCTGTCAACTTTCCTAGTTACATCCTCAAAAAATTCCAGAAGATTAGTCAGGCATGATTTCCCCTTCATAAATCCATGCTGACTCGAAACGATCCTGTTACTGCTATCCAAATGCGCCGCAATTTCACCTTTTATAATTGACTCCAGCATCTTCCCCACCACTGATGTCAGACGAACTGGTCTATAATTTCCGGTTTTCTCTCTCAAGTCAAGTCAAGTCAAGTCAAATTTATTTGTCACATACACATACACGATGTGCAGTGAAATGAAAGTGGCAATGCCTGCGGGTTGTGCACAAAAAGAATTACAGTTACAGCATATAAATAAAGTTAATAAGTTACTATTAGTGTCTCTGGGGTTATAAAAGTTGACAGTCCTGATGGCCTGTGGGAAGAAGCTCCGTCTCATCCTCTCCGTTTCCGCAGCGTGACAGCGGAGGCGTTTGCCTGATCGTAGCATCTGGAACAGTCCGTTACTGGGGTGGCAGGGGTCCCTCATGATCTTGCTTGCTCTGGATCTGCACCTCCTGATGTATAGGTCCTGCAGGGGGATGAGTGTAGTTCCCATGGTGCGTTCTGCCGAACGCACTACTCTCTGCAGGGCCATCCTGTCCTGGGCAGAGCTGTTCCCAAACCAGACTGTAATGTTGCCGGACAGGATGCTCTCTACAGCCCCAGAGTAGAAGCAATGAAGGATCCTCAGAGACACTCTCCCTCCTTTCTTAAAATTTAATAGATGAAAATTATTCTCCTGGAGAGTGATGTACCTCTAGGATTCTCTATTGTTGAGAGCAGTTGAAGTCTGAATGTTAAATATAGTCAACAAAGAGGAAGATCAAGGGAGAAAAAAGGAACGTGGTGCTGAATATAAATGATATTGATTGTGGAGCAGGTTCAAAGGGTTGAATAGTCTTCTCCTGCTCCTATTTATGTGGTTTTCTATGTTAGTGTATGTTTGGAGAAATTCTCATCTGTAGTTAAATGATCAACTGTTCAAAGAATGCAAAGCATGAACAATAATGCCAGAAATCAATGACAGAAGTAAAGTTGAGTCAGTTAAAATAAGATTCACAACCTAGATTTCGAATGCAATGCATTCCATTTCTTGCATCCTATACATGCAGGTAAAGTGACATGCATGGATAAAAATTTCTTCATACTGGATGGTCACGCATTAATTGGATTCAAAACACGTCATTAGACACAATCACATAATATTTAGGTGCGATTTTTAAAATTCTGGAAACTTTAAAAGAAGGCTTGTTATTTATTAAGTAATAAAGGAAAGGAATGGTATGCTTATAGTGTGAAATAAATTAAGATATGTTGACATTAATAAAACATTCTTACACAGTTTTAGGCTACAAAAGATTTATTTGGCGCCTTTCAGAAACTCCTGAAGTAATTTAATGATTTTTTAATTATCGCCTCTATAATTACTATAATAATATTTAAAATGAGGCAACCATACCGCACATTACAAATAGTAATGTCATTACGTCCAGATGGTGAATGACAGAATGTGAGGAACCATTTCCTGATCATCCTCAAAATAGCATCTAGGATCTTTTATATTCATTTAAGAGGATAGATGATGGTTCACTTCTTGTTTCACCCAGAAAGCGGCACAGCACTCCCCACATATGATCCTGGAGACCGAGGTAGAATCATTGCTTGACACAATAAAAATACGCAGCTCCAGAGGCTCGTGTTTGAATATGACTGGGAATGTATGGTTTCTTCCAAATGGCCTTGTTTTCTCCCACCTCCCAAAGATATTCTGGCTGGTAGTTTTACTTATTTTTTGCAAATTACCTGCCGTGCAGGAAGTGGTGGAAGAATTAAGATGAAGTTGATGGGGTATGTTAGATGCAATAAGTTATAAGGCATCAAGTGAGAATGGAATTGATTGGATTGCTCTGAGAGCTGGCATCGACTCAATGAGCCAAATGGTCCCCTTCTGTGTAATAAGAGACCGTGCAGCTGATTAGAAACTTAAAGCTAAGCTCTATTAGCTCAACTCTTTTGTGTGCCTGTGAAAGCTAAGCAGCACTAAACTGTTCAGACATTTAGTACACCATGGGGAGCAGCAAAACCTTGCAAGCACAGTCAGTCACTTATAATGATCATTATGGTCCCTTGCCTGAATCAATTATTATAACAGGATTCCCCTCTCTCTTTGCCAAGCACAAGCATCTTGTCTGTCCCTTCTCTCTAGAAATCCTAGTTACTTTAATAACGTATTAAAAGGGAACCAAGTTTTTATAACCTCTACACTAACTCCTTCTGTGCCCACCTCATTGGCTGTCCAAGTCCCATCCTTTATGCACTGGATTTCATCCAAAACTTCTGTAATGCCTATCCCAACTTATATGGTCATTTTTACTCATGACCACTGTACTCACCCTGACTGATTCACATATGCCTTTATTTAAACATTTCTATCTTTGTGTACAAATCCCCCCCCCCGAGGCCTGTTTTATCGCTATAATCTATGCCACTTACAACAATGTTCCATTTTTGGTAATCATTCTCAACTATTTGAAAATGACATGTCAGAGAATGTTCTTTTGCAGAATCTGAAAGGCCTGTAAAATAAGGAGCACACTGTGGGCACGAGTACATGTTTAGGGATCCTAAAATAGGAAATCTTGTTGCACATGAGTCCCTAGAATTGTATGTTATGGATTGTGGCTTGCTTGCACCACTGTCTTACATAAGTACATAATCACAAAACATTTCTTTGCCAAAATTGATTGAAAGATATAGCATGGAAAAAGACTTTTCAGCTCACTGGATTCAGACTGACCATCGTTCGCCTGTTCACACTCATTCTATGTTATCCCACTTTCACATCCACTGCCAATACTGAGAAATTTACAGAGCCCAACTAAACTGCAAACCAACACGTCTTTGGGATGTGGAGGAAACTGGAGGACTTGGAGGAACCATGTGGTCATGGGAAGAACCAGCAAACTCCACACAGACAGCACCCAAGGTCAGGTTAGAACCCAGGTCCCTGGCACTGTAAGTCAGCAGCTCAAACAGCTGCACCAATGTACCACCATGATGCTGTGTTTTTGCTCTTCAATGAGACAAGCAACCACTTCAAAAAGTTCTTCCCTTCCCAGATACAAAGGTTTCAAAGGTCTTTTATTGTCACATGTAGGAAATTAAGGTACAGTGATATGAGAATTACCATACAGCCATACGGAAACAAAAGCAACAAGACACACAACTACATAAAAGTTAACATAAACACCCACCACAGAGGATTCCCCACATTCCTCACTGTGATGGAAGGCAAAAAAAGTCCAAACTTCTTCCTCTTTCTTCTCCCGCGGTCAAGGCAGTTAAACTATCCGTCGGGCGATTGAAGCTCCCGCAGCTGATGGTCGGAGCCCCCAAGTCGGGGCGTTCAAAACTCCCGTGTCGGGGCGATCGAAATTCCCGCATCGGGGCAGTCAAAACTCCCGTGGCTTGGAATTCCCAAAGTCGGTCTCTGACTAGAGACCGCAGGGTCCCTGGTGTTAAGTCCACAAACACCCACGGTTGGAGCTCCGAGGTTGACCCCTGGCAAAGGGATCGCGAGCTCCGCGATGGTAAGTCTGCAGGTGGTGGAGCTCCCAAAATCGGTCTCCAGCAAAGGCCACTAATTCCCCACATAAAACAAGCTAAAGAACACCAAACAATTAAACACAAAGAAGGAAAGGATGGACAGACTGTTGGTGAGGCAGCCATTGCTGGTACCACCCGGTGGAACAAACAGAGAAAAAAAGATCTAAAAAGGTTACTGGTCTAGATTACAGAAACTATGTCATGGAGAGAGACCCAGGGGATGGGAATGGTCAGAGTAGAGGTCAGGCAGATTTGGGACCTCAGGCGCTGGGTCCATATTCACTATCTGTTATATTAGATGCAATTAAATCTTTTCAAGAGGTTCAAACAGTTGAGGGGCTTAATGGAGGGCATTCATGAGAGGTACATATGTTTTTCAAGTTAAAGGGGATCTGCCTAAAGTAGGTTTGCAGAATTGGGCTGCAAAAGTCCTGTTCAGGCATGTCTCCTTGAATTAACAATGAAGCACATCTAAGGTTCTGCGATGGACTGGTTTACATTGATGGCCCGGACATGCCTTTTATGTGCCAATAAAAATTTACAGAAGCAATGTCCCAGCATACATTGCATGCAAACAGATTCCACTGTGCATGTCTGAGAGGCTCATACATTAAATAAATCACCGACTCTGCAATTCACATTGTAAATTACTAATTTTCTGTATCAAATCTGTTTTGATAGAAACCAGAAATTCTTTATTCTTTTCCTGCAGATCTCTGCATTTGTGGTCTCTCGTATCTCCATATTTTGATAGGTCCAGTCACATGCTGTACAAGAATTCAAAGGGCCATGTCTTTTGTTGCTTTTATTTCAATATAGAACCTCATTTATCAGCTCTGATGAATTCTGTGCGTTGTAATAGAAACATATGCAGAGAGTCTGAGGAAATTAATACTTCCTTAACTGGTGTATGCCTCTGTTGTGACATGTAACAGATTAGTGTATTCATTCAAGTGACAGCTGTGCAAACTAACTATTCAGCAAACATGAGCTAACTCTGCTACCAGTACCTTGTTTCAAGTACCACTTACTTTCTTCCCTGTGTTTACTGACATGCACCAAATCCTAATATGACAATGCCTTGATTTTTAAAATGTCATCATCACATTCAATTCCCTCCATGGCCTTGAACCCTGACTATATTTGTAACCGTCATTAACCACACTATCCGCAGTGGCCTTTTACATAACCTTGATTTTCATCACTCCAGCACTGGCGTCAACTATCCAGGTTCTAAACTATGGATTACCATGTTACCAAGTATTACTGATTATTAATTTATTATACAATTAATTATTATATATTTATTTGTTGTACTAATCACCTATAAAGTTGCAGTAACTAAGAATTTGATTGTTCTGTTCCCAGTACATCTGACAATTAAAGATTCCTGACTCTTGTCTCTTAAACATCTATTCCTCTCTTTCCTCTTTTAAGACACTCTCTAATACTCACCACATTAACCAAACCCTAGGTTACCAGTGTGAAGGCCTCCTTGCGCGACCTATGGGTTGAATACATATCCATGAAGTGATTTGATATGTATTATTATTTGAAAGGTGCAATATATATACAAGCTGGGGTTTTTTGAAATTCGAATTGCTAAGCACATCCCAAGAGCGACCCAGGAGACTCTTCAACAGTAAGAAATTAGAGTACATTTTAGCAATTGTCCGTAAACGTGCAATTTTTTTCACCATCTCCCACACATGTGCACATGTCAAAAAATATTTATTTTGCCAAAACACCCTGCCTGTGCCCTTCAACAAGATAACCTACTGACTAAAAAAATAGCGTCCAGTTTCCAGATACCATCCCTTGGAACCCAACCTTGCTGCACTGAAATAGAGAGGTTCTTCCTCAATGTGTTGCTTCAGCCATTCTTCAACAAAAGTCCTCATAAGCCAACACCAAGTTGTGTCCTGTATCACTCCTGTCCAAATAAGACCAGAAGAATGAACAATTATCCTTTTGCGTTATGCCATGCAATGGAAATAATGTATTCTTGTGCTAATCTAACAAATGGTAAATATATATTTTCAAATGAATGTAGTTATTAAAGGGAAAGATCAGAATTCAGCAACTCAAAAATTAACAGAAGCATCAAGCATCAAAGAACAGCAATGCAAAACCAAAGCATCCATAAATGTAACACTGCTCTCAGGGATTTAGGGTGAGTAAAGTATTTTTGTAGTGTAGTCCCTACTTTAATATGGGAAACAAGGTGGTGTAGGAAAATAACTGCAGGTGCTGGTACAAATCGAAGGTATTTATTCACAAAATGCTGGAGTAACTCAGCAGGTCAGGCAGCATCTCAGGAGAGAAGGAATGGGTGACTTTTCGGGCCGAGACCCTTCTTGAGACTGAGACAAGGTAGTCATTTTGCATACAGGATTGCATAAACAACAATGTGATTACAACCAAAAATGTGTTGATACAACACATTTAAATTTTTGTATTTATATAACTCCTCTAATGTTACAAAATATTCCAAGGTACTTTATAGGAGCAAAATTTGACACCAAGCTATGTAAAAAAATATTAGAACAGATCTTCTATTCTCCATAGGCAGGATCAAAGATGAATTGCTTTCACTCCAGTTAAGTGCATTCTGAGGTGGCTGATAAAGCCAGTGTGGGATGTGCAGACTCTTCCACGGACAAGCAGGAGGTCCTTGATAAGATGGGCAGGCAGGTCATTTGGGGGTTGATAACCTTATTCCATTGTTTGTTAGACACTTATATGAAAGAAATGTAATGAATAAAATCTTTTGGAATGTTTTGAGATTGCAACAAGCAGAATAGATAGAACACATTGCAACTTCTATACTCAATTCCTTGACTGACACAGACATCTTTTTAATATTGACATGGCCTGGAATATCAACACATAGTTGTACTTTGATTAGTGGTGTGTCTCAAGGTTCAGTGCTGGGCCCATTGCTGTTTGTCATCTGTATCAATGATTTGGATGAGAATGTACAAGGCATGATTACCAAGAATGTAGATGACACTAAAAAGGGTGGTATTGTAGATAGTGAAGATGGTTGTCAAAAATTGCAGCAGGATCTTGATCGGTCTGAAGTGGGCTGAAGAATTGTTGATGGAATTTAATACAGAGAAATGTGAGGTATTGCATTTTTGGAAGTCTAACAAGGGCAGGATTACACAGTGAATAGTAGTGTTCAGTTTTGATCACCATGTTATAGGAAAGACATTGTCAAGCTGGATTTACGAGGATGCAACCAGGACTCGAGGGCCTGAATATAGGGTGCGGTTGAACAGGTTAGGACTTTATTCTTGGGAGCACAGGAGGATGTGGGGTGATCTTATAGAGGTGTACAAAATCATGAGAGGAATAGATTATGTATGTGCACAGTCATTTGCCCAGAGTAGGACAATTGAGAAGCAGAGGATACAAGTTGAAAGTGAGGGGGAAATATTTCATAGGAACCTGAGGGATAACTTTTTTATACAAAGAGTGGTGGATATATGGAACGAGCTGCCGTAGTTGAGGCAGGTACTAGCATAACATTTAAGTGTCATTTAGACAGGTACATGGATAAGATAGGTTTAGAGATTTATGGGCCAAGCATGGGCAGGTGGGACTGGTGTAAATGGGGCATGTTGGTCGGCGTGGGCAAATTGGGATGAAGGGCCTGTTTCCCTGTATGACTATGACCCTTCTCGATATCACCATTTTCCAAGTCCTTCGCCTTGGTGAATTATGAGACAAAGTACTCATTAAGGACCTCACTCGCTATCTCTTCCTCTACACATAAATTCATTACATTAACCTTTCACCAGCTATCCTCTTGCTCCTAATATACAACTAAAATGGTTTGATACTATTCTCCTTAATCCAACTTGTCAATGACATTTCATGACCACTTTTAGTCCTAATTTGTTCATTCCTGCTTCCTTTACATCCCCCAAAAGGCCTGTCTGATTTCAGCTTCCTAAACCTCACATATGCTACATTTTTATTTTTGACTAAACTTGCAATCTCTCTTTTCATCTTAGAAAAGGACAAACAAGTTGATGCTATACAAGATTAGTGAACAAAGTTAGAGTGCTATGTATTAGCATGGAGTGAAGATTGGTCAAAGAACAGGAAACAGAGTCATTTTTAGGCTGGAAGGGTTTGACCAGTGAGATGCCACAATCTACTTAAATGTCCGGATGAAGATCAAATGTAATATGTCCAAGATTTGCCCAAGTTACAAAGCCAGGTGGCAGTGTTGGCTGTGAGAATGATACAGAAAGGCTTCAGCAGAATTTCGACTGGTCATGTGAATGAGCAAAGATGTGGTAAATACAGTATAAGATAGAAAAATATGAGGTCATCCACTTTGCAATATAAATGGAAATGCAGAGTTTCTATTTTAAATGGTGAGAGAAATGGGAGGGCATTCAAAGTTCTCAATATTAGTATGCAAATCACTGAAAATTAACAAGCAAGTTTAGCACACAATTTGAATTGTAAAAAGTATACTGCCTTTATTTCAAGTAGATCTGGAATATTGCCCACAGGTCTGGTCTCCCTATCTGAGGAAGGATACGTGTGTAATTGAGGGAGTTTCGGGAAGGTTCACCAGCTTGATTCTTGAGATAGTGCGTTTGTCATGTTAAGCATAAGAGACCTATTCCAAACTTTTGAGTTGATGGAGAGTTGGTGTTTCCCCTGATGTGGTGTCCAAGACAGAGTCAACATAATGGGGTCACCCGTTTGAGTCAGAAAGGAGAAGAAATTTCTTCAACCAGGGGTTGATGAATTCTTTATCCAGAAGGAGTTTGGAAACTCAGACGCTGAGTATGTTCAAGACAAATATCGATATATTTTTAGGGAATCAAGGAATATAGGGTTAGTGTTGTGAAGTGCGGAGGCAAAAGATCGGTCTCAATCATATTGAGTGGCAGACCAGGGAGGAGGGTTAAATGGCAGCTTTTGGTTCCATTACTTATGATGTCACTATATTTCACATAATAGTGAAAATGTTCACTCTTATGGCAGCTTTGAGATTCCCGGCAGGTCCTCCTCTTGTCGGCCATTAGGCTTTGGATTTGTGACTGAAGGAAAACCAAAATGCTGGAGAGGCTGCACTTGGAGTATTGTGTTTAGTTTTTGTCACCCTGTAATAAGAGAGATGCCATTAGGCAGGAAAGGGTGCAGAGAATATTTATGAGGATGTTGCCGGGACTCGAGAGGTTGAGGTTGGGTAGGATAGGATTTTATATCTAGAGCACAGGATGCTGAGGGGTGATATTATAGAGCTGTATAAAAACAAGAGGGGGATAGGGTTAATGCTCAGTCTTGTTCCCATGGTAGGGAAATCAAGAACGAGAGAGCATAATTTTAAGGTGAGAGGGGAAAGATTTAATAGGAACTTGAAGGGCCTTTTCATGCCGTTAATGGATATATAGAACAAGCTGCGGAGTAAGTAGTTGAGGGAGGTACAATAACAACATTTAAAAGACATTTATACAAGTACATGGATAGGGAAGGTTCGTAAGGAAATAACCATTAATTATCTGAAAAGTAAAAAAGGCCTTGGAAGTAGAGTCATAGCCATACAGCAACAGGCAAACGGGACTAGTTTAGATGGGGCATCTTGGTCGTGATGGGATGAAGGGCCTGTTTCTGTGCTGTGTGACTCTACATCTCTATCTTTTAAAAAGGCCTTTAAAAAAAAAAGAGTGACATTTTACGGGTCGGCCTAAAATTAATAGTGAGGAAATAGGAAAACTTGGAATCGAGACAGTTGATATCGCTAGTAGAATATTTAAGTTTGGGTAACATGCAGAAGGCAGAATCTAATACAGGTAACTTAGAGAGTTGCAGGCCTAAATGTAGATCAGACATAGGGGTGGGCAAGTCTTTGGTTTAAAGGCCATAATTTGGGAAAATTGCAAATTGTAAATTGTTACAAAGTAGGACTGACAAGCAATGAAGGTCAATTGCAAATTGACAGTTAATTGGGGTGCTAAATCGACAGGTACCGTAACAACAACCCAGATATGGGGAGAAATACCTTGCACTTCTAAACAGTGCCATGAAGGCACACAATGTGTTGGTTGAACAATAAATAAAAATCAGGAGATTCTGGAAATTGGAAATAAAATCAGAAAATGCTAGAAATATTGAGCAAGTCAGACAGCATCTATTTAAACAGAAACAGAGTCAATGTTTCACATTCGGGACCTTATCTGTTTCTCTTTCTACAAATGCTGCCCGACCTGTTGACTGTTTCCAGCTTTTTTTAGTAATTCATCTGAAAGATGCACATAATTCATTCACTTCCATTTAATAATTTGTTAAAAGTTTTCAGTCTTGATCCTTGAGTATCACATTGTTTCCTGTGTACAGATATCTGCATATCAGGTTTAGTGGTAATCCTAAGAGTTACGAACTGTCTGCGAGTGAAGATTTAAAAAAATACAGTAGTAAATTCAGCAGATTTTATAGGATCTGCTTTTGAGAACAAGTGAGAAAAATAACCCAATTGTAACCATAGCTTTGAAGTGAGGAACACAAATGTACATGACTAAATCGCACATGTTGATTTGTGTGTCTGTATGTGTGCATGCATGCTTCTACGTGTGTGTGTGCGCGCGCGCTTTTGTGCATACGTCTGGTTCATGTGAGTATGCATGCTTGTATGTGTATGTATGTGTGTGTGCATGCATGTGCTTGCAAATGAGACAGAGAAAGAAAAAAATAATTCAATAATAATATGTCCCTTGCTACATTGTAAATTTTCAGTCTGGAAATTTAGTGTTACTGTGGAATACTTACATCATGAGGTCCTCAAGCATGTTGGGATTTTTATTTAACTATTATGATGCAAAAATACAGGAGAATTAAGAAATGCCTTTTGTGCTGGGAGATGACCTGTGTTTGTGCAAGCACAGCAGTAATGAGACATAGACAAATGGGAGTGTCAGAAATTCAATTACTCTGCTAGGGAAATGTTTTGAGTTGCTGGTTGTACAGGGGAAATCATTAACAACATTTTTGTCATCAGGCCAAGACATCATTTTGCTTTCAGAAATTATGTAGGGATCTTGAGCCTCTGTTCATTTTATTTTCTTTGTTCACCAAAGTTCAGAGTAATCACTTACACAGTGGGTCATATCAACTGATTAGTCACTAATGAAAAGCAAGCTCTCTGAAATCTTATTATGAAAATCATGGATGAAAGAATGTTAAGGCCTTGAGGAGGCTGCAGAGAGTTGACCGAATGGTACCACTGAGATGAACGCCTTCATTGATGCAGAGAGGCACAAAAACCTGGATACAGGAGATAGTTAGGTTTGGAGAGAAGGAACTGCAGACGCTGGTTTACAAGCAGACATAAAATGCTGGAGATTCACCGGACTGGTTCCTAATGTGTCTGAATACAGTTTGAGAAGGCTAGGCATGTATGTTCTCGCAGTGAGTAGAATGAGAGGTGACCTCATTGATAAATAATATTTAAAGGATTTGACAGGCTGGATGGAAGGAGTCCAGAAGGGGCAGTCACAGTCTCAAAATAAAGGACAGGCCACTTCGGAGTGAAATGAGGAGAAATTTCAATATTCAAAGGTACTGAATCATTGTGATTTTCCACGGGATCAGCCATTACCTGCATTTAAAACAGAGATCAATAGATTTCTGGATGTTGGAGAAACCTGCGTGAGATAACCACTTATGAGGTGTTTGCGCAGTAATCAACCAGAACCAGAACCGGAAGGGGTTTGAGGATTGTGCAGAGAAATAGTGTTGAGGTAAAAAAAACATCATCTTGTTGATGGCAAAATAGATTTGAGAGACCTATTAACCTACTCCTACTGTTATGTTTTATGTTCTTACAATTGTACATTTCAAACTGTAATAATGAAAGGGAGATAGACATGTTTGAAGTTATGTTTTTCTGATTGGGTAGTTGTGAAGCAGAGTTGATCAACAAGCTGTTTCAATTATGTGCCCACTATGGGCAAACATGAGTAGTGACTGAAACCAACTGAACGCTTGTTGCACTTTCTCATGACCAAAATATGATACCTGGGACTGAGTCCAGATTCCCCAGGATCTTGGGGAAACAAGGGCCAGTTGTCAAAGGATTGATTGGTGCCTGGGGAGGGTTGTGGGTCAGCAATCATGCAAATCTCTGTCGTGGAGAGAGGCAGTCAGAACAGGAGCCTGGTGAAGGATTGTGGGAGGACTGGGTCAGCCTTACAATCAGGGCTGAGGCTGTTGGAATTGGATCAAGATCCGGTATAGAGCTTATGGGGGAGCAGGGGTTAATGGGTTTGAGGTCCGCCTTTCAGTTCATTATTGGGATAAGGGCCTTGAGAAATGGGATGGTGGAGAATTTAGGAATAATGTAGGAAAACAGAGGAGGATTCAGGTCCTGGGCTGATCAGTAGAGTCAAGGTTAAATAATATATTATGCTTCATAAAAATTGAATTATGCAGCTTGAGTGTCTCCTTTGAAACGTGCAAGTAATTGAAATTATGGTGTTTTGAAACTAGGAAGAAAATTGCATACTAAAACAGTACTTCCAAACACAGGCATCTGTAGAATAACAATCACTTATCGGCTGTTCCCCAAAATAGTCCCCAAAGATCTGAAGTTTATATTTATTTGACCATAAAGCCGAATAAAGTTGCTGTGTTTCTTCCTGCTTCTTTTGCTGAAACTGGGACTTAATTTACATCTTTGGACTCTTTCCAAGTTATTTTTTCTCAACCCACTTAAAATGGCGAACATATATGTTTTTCACTTCCATTATTCAGTGTCGTGGGAAATCAATTGCAGTTTAAAAAAACACAGACGAAAACTGCTGTAGATTGGAGATTGAGATTTCTTTGAGCCTAATCAACGTAGATAATGAATTTTGAGAGGGTTGGGGGTTACACTGCAGAAGGTTGTGGAGTGACTAAGCTGTCCATGGCAGCTTGGAGTGATTGAATCCAAATTGGATAGATTCCAACAAAATTTTGAGAAAGTTGGTTACTGGCTTGGGAACCAACACATATTCAAAACATTTCCAGTTTTGATGAATAATCTTCGACCTGAAACTATTCACTGTTTCTCATTGTACAAATACTGCCTGATCTGCTGACTATATCCAGCATTTTCTGTTTAGTTCATTTTCAACATTCAAAGACTTTGACAAGGAGGAAGTTACAGCTGGGATGGCCATTGTCTATGAGGGTTCAAGGCAGGATCTTTTGAGGAGGGCAGGAAGAAGGCACATTTGATAGCAAGGGGGGATAGTATCTGATGGGAGGAAGATTTTCGTGACATCAATTAGCAGTGACCACAAAGGAGATGATAAGTGCTTGACAGTTGGTGAGAATTGTACGAAGAAAGGCAGAAGTGGATCTTGTGGGCAAGGTAAAAGCATTTCAGTGGATATGAGATGTGAGTTCACAGCTCAGCAGTCGTGGACAGATGTGGAGGTTGGCTTGGGGAAGGGTTGGCTTGCTGGGCAAAGGATGTTGGGGAATTTGAGATAACAACCTGAACTTTATGTTTGATGCATGCAATAAACAGGAAATGGTTGGATGGGGTTTGTGCTGTTTCCTGAATGACATCAGATATACTCTGTGAGTCTGTCGATTTATGATACGAGATTTTGGGGTGAGGGGCTGCCGCAGATGGACAAGGCCATTTCCCTCTCATTAGGATATAAAAGATCACTTCTTTCTTATGAAAGGTGCAGGGCAGTATTTCCAGAGGGCGAGTCAATGTCTATTCCACCATCATCAAAAGAAGAATATTACAATATTATCTTATTATTTCTTTGATCTTTGTGCAGAATGACTGCAGAATTTGTAGCAGCCATTGCTCATGAATACTGTTGGACTTTAAGAAATTTAGGGATCATAAAAGGCATTAAAAACAAATGCAAATTCTTGGGTTTCTTTTCTCTTTATAGTCTTTCATAAACACAAATTTATATGCACAATCAATCTTATATGTATGAGTAGCTGATTATTAATCATGATAACAGTTTCCATCATTCTTTAAAAACTTAGGTTAAAATGTGTAAGGAGACAACGTTGTTGACTGAATATATATTTAATCCAAATTAATTCATGCATAAATGATCTATTTATTCTTTAACCATAAACACCATATTGATAGGCAAATGTCTTTCTTTTATCCAGGTAGACACTTCTTGTCCTCCTCCTTCTTTGGCAGCCCCTTGGAATCAAGGATGACTCACTTCCATTCCAATTTTGTGAGGTCTGAGGAGGTTAATGAAATCCATGTTGGGACTTTTCCACAGAAGTTGGCTGATGAGTCTGCTGGTTGGTAGCATGTAATGTGGTCTGCTCCATCTGCTGACACAGTGGTTTTGTGTATCCGACCGAATCTCCCTGTTGCTGACCATTCCATCTCCCCTTCCCATAATTATTATACTATGTACCTTTATCCTTTATCTATGCACCATGGATGACTTGATTGTATTAACATTTAGTCGTTTCTTTGACTGGATAGCACGCAAACAAAAGCTTTTCACTGTATCTTGGTACATGTGACAATAATAAACTAAACTAAACTGAACTAAATACTGACCTTTCTATCATGGGCCTCCTCCAGTGCTACACGCAAACTGGAGGAACAGCACATCACTCGGGTAGCTTACAACCGAATGGTATGAACAGTGAATTCTCCAACTTTACATAATCTCTAACAACCCCATCCACTTTTTCTCCCACACTCCCCCTCCCTCCCCCCCCTCCCTTGTGTCTCACATAGACGCATCTAATTCTCCCTTTCCTCTGGCTTCACAATTCGCTACTCCTCAATTCTTTTGTCACATCGTTTTTTATCTCTGGCCATCCAACTATTTGCCTATCAACACCCCCCCCCCCTCCTGTGTTCACCTATTACCTGCCATACTTTGACCTGCCTTTCATCTCTTCTCGCTTTCTTCCCCCACCCACCTACAATCAGTCTGAAGAAGGATCCCGATCCGAAACATCATCAATCCATGTTCTCCAGGAATGCTGGCTGTCCTGATGAGTTACTCCAGCACTTTGTGTCTTCTGTGTATTTAATGTGTGGACTTCTGGTTCATAATAAAATCTCGAATGGTCCTTCTCCACATTAAACAGTCCAAGAGTTAGTGGACATGTTGTACTTTGCATGGAAGCTTTTAGCATATCTTCGAATCTTTTTTTCTGTTCCACCACTGATCTTGAAATAGTGTCCAAAGAGCTTAGTGCATCCGGCATTGTACCCTTTCCAACAGAGCTGGTAGAGTACAATGTTGATCAGGGAAAGATTGCTTTGTTTGTTTGGTTTGTTTGTCATTATGATGGATTTGCAGGAATTTGTTGAGATAGCATTGGTGGTATTTCTTCAGTGCTTTAAGGTGTCTGCTGTAGGTAATCAATACGAACAAAGAGAGGGATGCCTCCCTCCCTCACCTCACATGACTATGTTGAGAAAGTGGGGTTGATGAAAGAACAAAAAGCAGAATAGTTGTTTGTGTTTACCTTTCTCTAGGAGGTGGTTCTCAACCTAATTTTATATAAATTCTTCACATCTCTATAATTTCCAGATCATTTAAAAAAGTAAACGTTTTCAAGGCCCTCTAGAAAGGGACAACGCCTGGCTGATGCATTGATTGTGTGCTAGGGAATCGGCAAACCACACATCCACAGAGAGCTCTTGTGATTGAAGGCTTTGTGATATTCTTGATGTAAATACATGTGAAGGTATTGAAGGCATTTCAGTGGGTATATTGTTTAATCATATTGTGAAAGAATCCAATGTTCTATTGGAATCATAGGGAAATACAGGACAGAGAAAGGTCCCTCGGTGCACCAACTCTAAGCCAATCATCTTTTTTATATTAATCCTACGATGACCAATTTTATTCTCCCTTCCCCCACCGTATTTCCATCAACTTCTTCTTTCGCCACAGATTCTACTATTCATCTGCAAACCAGAGGAAACCTTCAATGGCCAATTAACCCGACAACCTACACATTTTTGTAATGTGGGAGGAAAATGTAATGCCTGGGGATAACCCAGGAACAATAGAACCATAAAGCTCCAAGGAAACAGGCCCTCCGGCTCAACTCTTTCATGCTGACTAAGATGTCTCTCTGGGCTACTCCCATTTGCCTGTGTTCGGCCCAAATCCTTCCAAACCTTTTATACTCATGTAGCTGTCTAGATGACTTTTATTGTTGTAATTGTACCTGCCTTTTGTTTGAAAAATATAGCATGGAAACAGGCCCTTCAGCCCACTGAGTCCACACCAACCATTGATCCTCTGTTCAAACTATGTTGAGCAAGTTGAGAAACTGTGTCTATGTTATCCCACTTTCGCCTCCACTCCCTACACACTAGGGGCAATTTACAGAGGCCAATTAACCTACAAATCTGCCCATCTTTGGGATGTGGGAGGAAGCTGGAGCACCCAGATGAAACCTATGTGGTCACAGGGAAAACGTGCAAACTCCACTCAGACAGCAGCCGAGGTCAGGATTGAACCAGGGGCTCTGGAGTTGTGTGGCAGTAGCTCCACCAGCTGCACCACTATGTCGTCATTTCCACTTCCTCTGGCAGCTCGTTCATATATCCATTTTCCACTGAGTGAAGATGCTGCCGCTCAAGTCTCAGAAACCCTTTCCCCTCTCACCTTAAACATATGGCCTCTAGTTTTAGACACTCCTATCTTGGGGAAAACAAAAAGTGACCATCCATCTTACCTATGGCCCTTATGATTTTATGTACCTCTTGAATATCATCCACTCAGCCTATACCTTCCAGGGCAAAATGTCCAATCTGATCCAGCCTCTCCTCATAACGTAAGCTCTCCAGTTCTGGTAACATCCATGTGAATATTTTCTGCATTCTTTCCAGTTCAACAAGTCTTTTGATAGCTGAACAACCAAAACTCACAAATGCAGTCTCATCAACATCTTGTACAATTGCTGCATGATGTTCCAACTCCTTTAATGATTGTCCTAAATGATGAATGGAAACCTGTCAAATGTCCTTTAAAGTAGACTCAGGGTCTCAATGCTGTGTTTGTTGGTCTGGAAGAGGTTGCAAATGTCATTTTGCTAACCCCTTGGAAGAGTTTGTGCAGTTTGATGGTATCTCTTCGGTGCTTTGAAGTGCCTACCAGAAGTTGTCTGTTCAGCAGTGTACACTTGATCTGAAAGCACTGCATTCTGTTTGGCCATAAGCCTTGCAGTAGCTGTACTGTAGTAATGTCCCTGCCTTGTTTTTGTGCTTGAAATCTGGAGTAATATTTGTACCTAAAACTTCTGAAAAAAGATTAGTGCACTGAGTGAGCCACAACAGACACCCAAAGTTAACTTTGAAAATTAAATTCATTCTTTGAAAATATCAACAATTTCAATGTAAATTGTTTCTCACACTTGTTGGGGAAAAAACAGAGACGAATCTCTGAGTCATCTAGTAGTTCATTTCCTTTTGACTCTCAACCACAACGGAAACTATTTTAATGCCTGATTATGGTCTGTAACTAAAGTAATTGTTATCTTTCAAAGGATCAATAACTTGACAATCTTGAGTTCAGAAGTTGCTAAGGCTGTGGTCAAGAAATCTTCTGACAAAGGATTAAAAAATGCTTTGAAATGTGCAGCTAATCTGAAAATAATGTTTAGTTCACAATTATTGTATTTAAATTCATTTTTAAATGGATTTCTTGGATATTACAGCATAACATTTCCAGGAAATTATTGGATAATCAATTCACCCTTACTTAAACTACACTGTAATTTCTGCCATCTCTATTGCTAAAATGGTGAGCAATGGATCATAGACGACATTTTGCTGACAAGAATTCATGGTTTTTCCATGAAGACATTTATATCTATGAGGTTAACTGCCTAGAATAAATCCAACAGGTTCCTTTGGTAAATTAAATCCACAGCATACTTTAAAATCTGATAAAGTAAGGAAATAATTTTATTGCTTTTAACATTGTAAATTGTTCCTTCCAGTGACCTGGAAAATATTTATTGCAGTCAACATTTAAAAAATTCATTAATGACACCTTGCGATGTCCAAATTCCTACATTACCACAGATTATTAAATAGTCGAGTGATTGAAAAGCAGTGTGGGAACTTTTGAGGTTATAATACCTGCAATACAATTGAAGGTCTTCCCTCTATTTGACAGTCTAATGTTCCGTTAAGAATGAAGCTTCAGGTTTATTCTTTGTAATTTGAGGGTTCATCTGCATCTGTGTCTCCGTGATGATGCATGTATAGTCCCTGGATGGTTTCTAGTTTCATTGTATCGGATGATCCATTTTTTTCTCCTCTGAAACTCAAGAGCATTGTAAAATTCAAAAAGATTTCCCAAGGAGTTCAATACTCCATCCGATAATTGAATAAATAACTGTTTTATTTGAGGCTTTTGCTATTCTTCCATTTCACCACTTGATGGCATCATAACCCTGCATTTGATCAGTGATGCTCTTGGCCACTTTTACTTATTTTGTTCCAGTGCTCTTAATCAGGGATCCGTTTGCGAAAAGGGAATTCAGAATATCCTTGTGTCTGATTTTCTTTGGTTAGAACTGGGTGACAATTGGACTTAAATCAAAATGGCGACAGCTTGCATAAGCAAATTTGTGATTTGGTGCCTTGTATATATAGAAGAGAGCTAGGGATTGATGGATTAGTGGACTAGGAATGAACTGTTGCATGGTACTGCGCCATGTAAATCACAGGGTGACAGCAAGAATAGTTTATGTTTCAGAACCCATCTGTTTACATATTGTAGCGATGGGTCGCAATGCTGTGCTATTCACTAGAAGATTCGTGGAATGCACTACTGGCAGACCTCCCACCCACCCACCACTTCTGTAAACATAATCTTACCTGAAACCTTGCTCCATAAATCCCAGTTCTTTCCCAATCCTCTTTCTCATCACCTCTGTGCTTTCTGGGGCATGGAGTTCAGCCATGCAATGATTTCAGAAATTCTTCCATGGTCTTGTTCCTTCCCATTACTGTAACGTCCTGCAGCCCCCTGGGATCGTACACGTATTCAGATCTGAGCATTTGCACATTCTCAATTTTCATGACTGTTTCAGTTGCCATGACAACCTAGGCCAAAACTCTGAAATTCCACGAGCATGTTAAGTGAAGTCTTCCACTGACATCTACCACACTGAGTTTTCCAGGTACAGACAAGAGTGTTTCATCCAAGTGAATGAACGCTGAAGTAACGGGAGAACGTTAGGAGAATGTTAACAAGGATCTTAGAGGCTGCTGCAGAATAATACATAGATACATAGACAATAGGCGCAGGAGTAGGCCCATTCAGCCCTTCGAGCCAGCACTACCATTCAATGTGATCATGGCTGATCATCCACAATCAGTACCCTGTTCCTGCCTTCTCCCCATATCCCTTGATTCCACTAGCCCCTAGAGCTCTATCTAACTCTCCCTTAAATTCATCCAGTGATTTGGCCTCCACTGCCCTCTGTGGCAGAGAATTCCACAAATTCACAACTCTCTGGGTGAAAAAGTTCCTTCTCACGTCAGTTTTAAATGGCCTCCCCTTTATTCTAAGAGTGTGGCCCCTGGTTCTGGACTCCCCCAACTTTGGGAACATTTTTCCTGCATGTTGCTACTCATGGCACCTTATAGTGTAATGGAAATTTTCTTTCTGCAAAGAGTGCCGAGAATGTAATACACTTAAACAGGATGTGATTGAAGTGAAAACTATACATACATTTAGTGGAGGCTGGAAAAGCTTATGAGCGAGAAGGGAATAGAGGGTTACACTGAGCTGAGGAAACATAGAAGGAAGCTTGAGGATAAATGCCAGCATGGGCTGTCAGTGGAAATGACCTGAGTTTCTGTCCCATTTATTCTTGGTAATTCTTTGGATCATTTGCTTTTTTATCACATTTCCTGCATTACAGCAGTGATTACACTTAAAAAAAAAAGAAATTGATCAGCTTTAAAGCACTTTGCAATGTCCCAAGGACATCAAAAGGACTGCACAAATGCGAATGTTTATTTGGAATAAAATTCCAATGGATCAAAATACTTTACTTCCCATTCATTCCCATAGGATTCCCCTCAGCACAGTAAACAATGCGACAGTACATAGCAAGGCTTGCTCCCACAGCCTAGAAAATGCTGACTTCAGTATTCTCCTCTATTTATTGAGTGCCTTGCCTTGAAATAACACATTTTGAGGTGTGCTTTATCTGCCCATAGGGTCAGTGACATCTCTCACTGACTTTGAAATCGGAGAACTTGCCCCCTGTCCAATAAGGCTGCCTGTCAGACAGCAATGTTTACCTCTTGTAACTCATTTTGCTTGTTGTAGAAGCAGACGATGGGAGACAAAGGGATATTTGTGAAGAGTGAGCCTGATGTAAGAATTGCAATTCATAATAATTCAGGGAGTTGAGTTGTGTTTCTAAAGTTGCTATTTTAGTGACCTTTTGATTAACTTTGCTGGTATCCAAAGCCTCATGAATTATTGGTTTAGGAGCTGGCAATGGTCCATTGGAAACGCTTTCACAGGGCTAGGAAGATGCAAACCTGAGAACAATCTCAAGGGCATCCATGAGTTGAACTTTTTATCTAATTCCTCTCTATGACTAAGATAAATTATTTGCCCCTGCCTCAAATAATTTGCTGTTAAACCCCTCATTGAAAGCTTTTGTTAGTTCTAGTCCTGACCTTTCCAATGGTCACATGGACAGCTTCTCGTCTTGTACTCTTCACCAACCCTAGCTCGAACTCTAGCTCTTTCCATTCACTTATCACCCATGGACCTGGAGACCTACTCTGATGAATGGTCTCGAGATGCTGCCTGACCCGCTCAGTTATTCCATCATTTTGTGATACCTCTTTGCCTTCAACAGTTCTTGTACTCAAATCCTTTTGTTGTCTTGCCTCACTTTATCCCTGCACAATATCCTATCCCACAATATTAAGATCCCTGTGCCCTCCAATCCAAACCTCATTCATCCCTGATATCCTTTATTCTATCATTGGTGGCTATGCCTTCAGAAGTCATGGCTTCAGTTCTGGAATTCCATTCTTAAACTTTACCATAAAAATCCCACCTCTCTGTCCTATCCCTGTGTGCCCTCTTTGGCCTCAGTCTCAATTTGTATCATAAAGCAAATGGATTGTTTTACTATGTTTAAGGCATAAGATCATGCAGATAATAGTTGCAAAACCACTTTCAATCTGCCATCTTGGATTGGATGTATCTATGATGGATAGCTATTAAAACCATGACGACAAGGGAGCAATCGGTGACTATTTCTTATAATAAAAAGTAAATTCCAATGTTTTAAATACTTAAACTGTCACAATGGATACACATGTGTCACTTATCTCTTTTTGGAATGCTTAAAGGAGTAACAAGAATATTTAGTCAAGTTCTCTGTGTAATTCTTGCTATTGCTACCTTGACAGTACTCCCGACAAGTCAAATGAATTTGATCCGCCATCCATACCTTTGTGTCCACTGCACCCATTCCAGCTGTCGACTGCCGTCTTGTAATTAAATTAACAAGAGTTATAACTCATTGCACTTGAGTGATGGAAGACATAAACATTGTTGAAAAACAAAGTACTGGAGGAACTCAGTGTGTCAGGCAGCATTTTCTCTGACATAACTTCCTCTCCCCTGCTCCTGTTATTCTCACAAACCTCGGTGTGTTCTGTGCCACTTTCTCCTCACCACCCATCTTCCTTCACTGTCCCTGCTGCTCTTTCGATGTCTGTGGTGCCTGTCACATTACTGGCAATCAACCTGTGTTCACCAAGTTCAAGTAAATGGTAGTGTTATAAGGACCTCTACTTCAGTATGTGGGTTGAGTGATTAATAATGCCCGGAGTACCAAGCTAAAGTTCTTTTCAGAACACTGCAATGGGATTTGATGTGTCTTCTAGAAATGGAGGAGTCAACTTCAGTTTAACTTTTCAATTGAAATTCTGCATCAGAAACAGTACATTATGACATTGGTGCAGCACTAGAAATTGTGTGCACAAGAATGGGACTTGAAACATATTTTGAAAGCAGCACCAACTAACTCACAGCTGTCCCTTTGACATTTTCAATATGTTAAAGTTAAAGTAAATGAAAATATCAGCATATTTAAAAGAAATAACTAATGGGAATGAGATGATGAATACATAAATTTTACAACTCAAGGGAGCTCTTTTTTTCTTTCAGCCTTAGTTGATCTATTGTTCATTTCCTATATTATTTTAAACCCTGTCAGCGCTGGCACTTAGAATTACAGCTCCTGTTCCACAACCCCCCCCACCCCCCCACTCACTCCCAGAGTCTACTGGATTTTTACATCTTTAAAACATAAGTTTAAAAAAACAGCAACTGACTGTTGATAAATGATGAACTACTTTGCCAATACTTTTCTCACAGTTGGATTAGGATGGCACTTGGAACAGAATCTGTGAGACTTCATACAAAAACAGCCAATTTGTGGCTCTTTGCACCAGAGCAACCTGTGTAATCACTTAATCAGGAGTCCAATCAAAATTAAAACCGGCACAAAATACTGAACAAAAAATTTAACGCTTCACACATAAATGATTATCCTCTTGAATTATCCTGCAAACTCTGGATGAATCTTGGCAGAGCACGAATGCTTTTAATGAGCCATGTCTGCTCAGCTCTGCAATCAGCCTAAATGACAAGAGGTTTGTGGATTAAAATGCTTCTTTTTCGTATATTTTTTACTAATGCTGCACCCCCACCTCTCCCTCCACCCCCACCCACTCAATTGTTCCTGGAACTTAATTCTTAGCTCAGTACATTATCCATCACAGTCTATTATGACTCTGGAGGATTGGTGAAATTAGTGGTGGATGCAATTAGCCCACACCCCTGCTTTCTCCTCATGGGTCTGCAAATGTTTTCTTTTCAACATATTTATTTTATGTTTGCTATTTTCTTCAGAATAGCGAAACATTTTGAAAATGATCCGTTGTTCAGGGATGGTCGCAGTAAAATTATTAGTGGTATGTCATGCTTAATGTTCTAAATGTATTTTTGAAATAGTCAACAGAAAAAGTATCTGGATGTTAAATATATGGACTTACGGAAGACATTTGATAAAATCCCTCTGCGACTGTCAGCTAAAGTTGAAGCTCATAGAAATGAAGTCAAATTATTCCTCTGGCCAGGAAATTGAGCAGCAGAAGGTGCAAAGTAGGGCTAGTTGATAAAGTGGCAGCATGCAATTAATAATTTCCCACAGAGGTGTTGTTAGTCCTACAACTATTCACCATGACTCAGGTGATGAATAGAAAGCAAATATCCAGATCTGCAAATGCCACAATTGTAACTGACATTGAAAGCCATGCAGACAGAACATTAAATTCCAACGGGGCTTAAATGAGTGGCTAAAAGCTCTAACAAGTGGATTTGAATGAAGGCAGAAAGAGGCCTTTTTCTTTGGATTTAAAAAAAGAACAGAATACCTTCTAAATGATGAAACAGTGGGGGGGAGGGGGGGGGGGTGGTTTTAAAGTGGCTTTGGGTTTTGGTTACATTCAAATATCATGGGAAATTATGCAATATAATCCAAACAATAAATGGAGCACTGGCTTTTGTATATGGAGCAATGTATCAGGTTGAATTTTTGCTGTAGCCATACAGTGCCCTGGTAAGATCGAACGTGGATTGCTGTGAGCAGTTTGGACACTGGATTTGAGAAGAGATAAATTGACCCAGGAGAGAATGTAATGCAGATCTAAAATTAAAAAATGGATTAAATCAGGATAAGAGATCACAAAAACTAGGTTGAAGGTATGTGGAGGTTAGAAAGTTCAAGAGTGATTTGATTGAATATATTAGGGGGATGTTAACAGATCAATGAGAGAAAATATTTCTGCAAGTTGAAGTAGAAGCTAGGCAACAGGGACTGAAATATATAGTGCAGCCAGCATTTTCAGGAATAAAAATTCTACAATGGATGGCAGAAGTTTGAAACCCATATCTGCAAAATAGTTGGTAGACACCAAATGCTGGAGTAACTCAGTGGGACAGGCAGCATCTCTGGAGAGAAAGAATGGGTGACGTTTTGGGTCGAGACCCTTCCTCCGACTTTCCTCTGCAAAATAGTTGTTGCTAGGTCATTTAAAATCCCAAATTGATAGATTTTTAGTAAACTAAAGTATTACTGGATTATAGGGAAAATAGATATTTTGAATTAGGTCACAGATCAGTAGAGGAGTTTCTCGAAGGGTTAAATGGCCTTCTCTTGTTTCTCAGATCCTATCTTCCACTGCCATTCCAGGTAATACTTTCCAGATAATAACTCTTCCCTGCATAAAAGTAGTTTTGTGCATTTCTTTAAAATCAATTATCTTTAATCCGTATCTTCTGCTAACCGGCTTTGCTGCCAATGGAAATAGTTCAATCTTATCCATGCTGTCAAAACTTTTATTCATTTTAAGTAACAAACCCTGAAAACCTGCCCTTATCCCTCGCTGCTCTAAGGAGATTAACCTAAAGTCTATAAATCTATTAGAATTTCTTTTTTTAAGATTCTGAAGACCTAACAATGCCTCCTTCTGTGTCATCTAAATAAATGTTTTCCTTCCAAGGACACACTGTTTATTCAGGGTGGTGGGTTTGCAGTTTTGTCGACCTCTGTCATGATGTTAGTGCGGGCTGGATGGTTTTTTGCCTGAATGTTTAATGTCTTCAGAGATCAGCATTTCCTCATTGCTCCCTCTCACTGTCCCTTCAATACTTTTTCTCGGATTGCTGGGTTGAAGGTCAACTTGCAGCTTTCTCCTCATCCTAGTTCTTCACTAAACAGCTGAAGAGATCAAGGCCATTGAGCATGGTTGCATGACTAGTGAATCAACACAACTAAATTGGGCTGAGATTATTGACTGCAACACAGAGGAAGTCTAGCTACAGGCATGAAGTGGTTGAGGAAGGAAGTGTAACCATGGAACCAATCTGCAAAACACTGGTCAAAGTTCACAGAAATAGACAATAGAAGTGGTAATCTTTCAAGTTTTTCTTTTACAACCTGTGCACTGGTATTCAAGCCAGTCCCGAGGGTTCTGAGGTGGGTGATATGGGATCCACAAACTCTGCCACAATTGGGGCAACGGGTGATTGATACATCAAATGGTGGTCAATTGGGAGGTGCTGTGCCACTTCCAGTATTTATGTATGGATTCTCTGTGCTGTTCACTTACTGATTCGAGGTTCTCAATGCCATCCTAAATGCTCTTTCTCCATTCTTGGTGCTCATGGTTCAGGATTTGTGTGAGAATGTTAATCAAGGTTTTGAGAATATTCTTGAATTTTTCCTCTGTTCACCTGGTAATCTCTATTGTGTAATATGTCACAGAACTTAGAGCAGGGTGTCTGCGCAAGGAGTCTGTGCTAAGCATGCGAGTACAAGTAGAATTTCGATTTAACTCAGTTTAAGAAAGATTATTCATAACATTGAAATATTAATAAACACCAGAAACTATTTGTCACCATGGACCCAGGTTATAAAGCAGAAAGGTTATCCAGAGTTCATATTTTGAATATCAAAAAAAAAATCCTTGTTTCCATGTTTCATAGGGTTGTCAAACATTCAAAATTTTCTTGGAGTCTCCAGATATTAAAAGGTTAATCATCGATGCCTGCTGTAAACAACCTAGGGAAAATGTCACAAGATCATGGAAAACAAAAGGGTGATTTTTCATTCTTTGAAGAATTTTTATTTATTAGTGATTGAAAAATTGGAGATGAGAAAATGTGTTATTTTACAAGGCATGGCGTTTGAAGATGGGAAGTCATGTGATAAAACTTTCAGTTGGCAGACCCAGTGTTGTGCTTTAAATTACCATTAATTGTTTCCATTCAGCGGATGTTGATATAAATGAGAGCAAGCACAGAAACCTTTTTGTCACCTTGTAATTTGATAATATTAGAGTCAAATCTTAGTGAATGTGTAACCAGTTTGCCAAGAAAAGTTATGCATGAATCAGGGTCACTGCTTTGATCAGAATGTTTTTGACATGCCAATAAATAAAGTTATTCTGAAAATTCCTGGGCAAGAGCTCACTTTAGCCATTTGCTTTCATACAAACAAAAAAATGTTAAGGCAATGTGATTAGATTTCTAATGTGTTTTCAAAAAATATTTAACTCTGGATAGATTACACTGAACACATTGAAAATATAGGTTTCTTACCCTGCGTGTTTCAGTCAATATTAATTTGATTTAGGAATCTCTCTATCATTATGTGTCTTCAGAGCATTAGAAATGAATCTGATTTTGATAACCCCAGAAATTGCAGCTGCTGGAATCCTGAGCAAAAACATAGTGCTGGAGAAACTCAGCAGGTCAGGAAGCATTTGTGGTGGGAACGTACAGACATTGTTTCCGGTCGGTACCTTTCTTCAGATTGATTGGAATAGGGGGAAGATAGCTGTAAGAGAGAGAAAAGGGTGAAGACAAAGCCTGACAAGTGATAGTGGATATCGGTGAGGGGGTGGTGGTTGTTTGGTTGATGGGCGGAGTAACTATCATAACATTTAAGAAACATTTGGACAGATATATGGATAGGATAGGTTTAGATGGGGGCCAAGGTGGAACTAGTGTAGATGGGGCATTTTGGTCGGCGTGGGCAAGTTGGGCGGAAGGGCCTGTTTCCATGCTGTGTGACACTGTGACAAAGGATAGAGGTTA
Organism: Rhinoraja longicauda; assembly: GCF_053455715.1. Lineage (NCBI taxonomy): Eukaryota > Metazoa > Chordata > Chondrichthyes > Rajiformes > Arhynchobatidae > Rhinoraja > Rhinoraja longicauda. Next base: position 36,497,733 of record NC_135960.1, read on the forward strand.
AAAGGAGGGGTAAGGAGCAGGGTGACTGATGGATGGGAGATGGTCGGAGAAAAATGTATGCTTTTGAGTGGGTGGGGCATGGGAAAGCGAGTTTCGTGTTCTGCATTCAGTGCTGCTGATGTGGCCACCTTTACTTCAGCAAGACCAAATGTGGACAAGGCAACCGTTTCACTGAACACTTTGCTCTGGATGACCTGCTGGATCTTTTGGCTGTTCATCATTTTAACTCCCCTTCCCATTCCGTAACAACCTTACTATCCTAGACCTCCTCCAATGCCAGAGCGAGGCCACACACAAAACTTGAGGAATAGCACCTCATATTCCGCTTGGGTAGCTTACAACCTCACAGCCGAACATTAAATTCTTCAATTATAAGTGATATCTCTGCTCCCTCTCTTTATCGTGCCCCATCCTCAGCCCGATGCGCGCACATTTCTCCAACCATCTCCCAATTACCCAGCCACTCTGTTCCTTTCCCCTCCGTATATTTATCTCCCATTCCCAAGTCTCCCATTTCCCTTTTTTATCCCCCCATCTTTTCCCTCCCCGGTGCGGGGACTGTGCGGGTCGGTCGGAGACGAGCTGTCTGTCCGTGGGCGTGGGGAAGAGAGTGGAAGTTTTGTTGCCTCCATCACAGTGAGGGGGTGTTTGGAGTCACTGTGATGGACGTTTGTGTTGGGGCTATGTGTCTTGTGTTCTTTTTTTTTTTTTCTATGACTGCTTTGTAGTTTCGTTCGGTTCTTCGGTACCGAACGACAAATAAAGCTCTGTTATACCTGTGTTATACCTGTTATATCTGTCCCTTCAGCTCTTCTATATCTGTCCCTTCAGCTTTACATTTAACTACTCTTTTTCTCTCCTTATATGATCACTCTTTTGTCTCCTCTCCATCTCTGGTCTTTGTTACTTACTCCACCTATCTGTCATCAAACCCAAACATCCCCTCACCTGTATTTACACATCAATTGCCAGACCTTGTCCCCCATCTCTCTTTTCCAGTTTCCCTGCCCCCTACAGTTTGAAGAAGAGCCCCGACCCAAAACATTGTCTGTCCATCCCTACACAGATTAGTTTAGTTCAGTTTAGTTTAAAGATACAGTGCGGTAACAGTCCCTTCGGCCCACCAAGTCCGCACCGACCAGCGATCCCCGCAAACTAATGCCAGCCTACATACACAAGGGACAATTTACACTTAGACCAAGTATACAAACCAAAGCCAATTAACCTAGAAACCTGTTTGTCTTTGGAGTGTAGGAGGAAACCGAAGATCTCGGGGAAAAAAACCCAATGCTGCCACGGGGAGAAAGTACAAACTCCGTACAGACAGCACCAATCGTCAGCATTGAACGCTGCAACCTCTGTAAGGCAGCAACTTCATCGCTGCACCACTGCCTGATCTGCTGAATTTCTGCAGCACTTTGCAATCTGCTTTTGATCGTCAGTCCCAGTTGATATTCTCACTCAAAGATGGTGAGCTCATGTCTGGAGTAAGACTTCAATCCTCCACCTACTAACACAATGACATGACTACCACGCTGGCTGAGCACATTATTATCATTGAATGCAATAACACACATTTCCAATTGAGGAAGAACTGCTCTGTTGGAGATTTTGTAATTAGAACTGACTGGAAATTCAGGAGCCATGCCATAAAAGATGAACCAGTACTTTGGATGGAGTGTAGGAAAGATCTCTCCAATGAATCGGTAAATATTTATTTCTGAAAATAGGAATGTACGGCTGGGAACACCATTGCTGTGACCATCTTCAAGAAAGAAGACAGATCTGGTTTGACTGCGTCTGGAAGGATTGTGCTGCTGCCCTCCTCAACCTTTTCCTCACAGTCTGGTAACAATTAATTACAATTTAAAGCAGAACACTGGGTCTGCCAACTCTGGAAGTTTTGTCACATAACCTCCTATCTTCAAACGCCTTGTCAAATAATGCATTTTTTCATCTCCAGGTTTTCAATGGAAACTTAGGTTGCTCTATATTGCTCTATAGCTCTACATCAACCATTGCTCTATATTAATTCCAACACTTCTCTCAACGTTTTTCACCATAATGCTGCACCAACAAATCCTCTGCTGGAGAGGAGTTAATCTACGGGATGAATGGGATATTGTTCAATCAACATCACCGCCACTCCAGAACCAAGATGCTCCAGAATCAATATTCACTGCACATATTTGGGGTTCTGATGAAGAGTCTTTGACCAGAAATGTTATCTCAGTTGTAATCTGACTTGCTAAATATTAGCATTGGGTCACTTAGACAATAAAAACACAAACATCAGGCTGTTGTTCATAGACAAGAGCTCCACATTCAGCACCATCATCCCCTCTAAGCTGGTTACCAAGCTCATGAAACTGGGTCCCTACAACTGGATCCTCAACTTCCTCATCAACAGACCACAATCTGTGCAACTTGGCAGCAGCACATTCTCCTAAAAAAACAGCAGCACTGGGGCACCTCAAGGTTGCGTGCTCAGCCCCCTGCACTACTGAGAAGATTGAGGAGATTTGGTATGTCAACGAATACACTCATGAGAATAGAGAGCATATTGACTGGTTGCATCACGGCCTGGTTAGCCAACTTGAATGCCCAGCAACGAAGGCGATTACAAGAAGTTGTGAACATTGCCCAGTCCTTCACCGGTACTGACCTCCCCACCATGGAGGGGATCTACAAGAGTCGCTGCCTCAAAAAGACAGTCAGCATCATCAGAGATCAGCACCACCCTGGCCACACTCTCATTTCAATCCTGGAATCAGGAAGGTGTAGGGGCTTGAAAACTGTAATGTCCAGGTTCAACTTCTTCCCTGCTATTAAACACTCCAACCTCCAAATATGTTTTGAGCTACAGAGACTTGGGGGCATTATTTTTGGCTTTGCACTATTATTGTTTATTTATTTGTTTTTTCTTATATATGTATATACTGAACTTTGTTTTGTTGTTTATTACGGGCTTTACAGAGTACTGTGTTTGCATATCTGTTATGCTGCTGCAAGTAAGAATTTCATTGTTCTGTTTTGGGACATTTGACAATAAAACACACTTGACTTGAATTTACTTTTAAAATTTCAGATTGCAGCACAGTTTTTCTTGCTTTCAAAAGTTTTTAATTGGTTATTAAGTGTTTGGGACATCCTGTGACAATGCAATTGAAGTGCGACATTTCTAATTAGAAATGAAGGAGCAGTTGGTGTACATGCACTATAAGGCATGAATGGCCCCTCTCTGTGTTTTCTAAACTTATGTGCCTATGTTTGTTTATGTTTTGGAAATGTCCAGCTCAGAATATAGAACTGTCCAGACCTGCTGCAGCTAGTATTTCACTTGACAGTAGTTTTGGGTTCCCAATTTGATCGGTCACAGCCTTGTGCAAATGAAAAATAAATAAGCAAAAGTAATTAAAAAATGTCTGAATTCTCTCTGGCGCTGTTTCACTTTTGCAAGTCTAAACAAGTTATTCAAGGGTCAATCCCAACCATAAAATGAAGGGAATTTTCACACTACATGCTGACATTGCTTTGAGAAGGATAAAGCAGAATGGGAAAAGATTGACACTTTTTAAGATAGAGTAAGATTGTTGAAAATTACATGTTGAATGCAGGATTCATAGTGATAGTTTCAGTTGTGAAAGTCTGGAACAGCCTTAGTAAGAGACTGATGCAACAAAACCTCATCCAACAAGACACTGCCTCTCTCTCTCTTTTTGGTGCTTTTCAAGGTCACCACAAACACTCCCAATGTCTCAATTTTGACCATTCAGAGATGTAGTCAAAGACTTTGTTGAGTGGCGTGGGCTGAATCACATGCAGCACCACACCGACAAGACTAAGGAGTTAGTGGTGGACTTTAGGAGAAGAGGAACATCCCTGCCCCCTATCTCCATCAAGGCTGCGGAGGGCAGATGTGCGGGTTACCCAGGAGTACAAGTATCTTGGAGTTTACCTGGACAGTAATTTTTGTGTTTTTGTGGAAATTTCTACAATGGCTCCTCAAAGATTCAGTTGCATATCCCAAACACGGCTCACTGTAGAAAGAACAGTTCTGCACTTTATGTGTCTGTAACGTTGAATGTAAACTATTATTTCTAAGCCTGTTATTTTGTCTTCAGAAGAAAATCACTACAGCTGTTGCAGAAGGAGCATTTGTATTGTTTTTGACTGTTGCAGGCATTTATCTACTTTTGCACATAGTTGCTGTTATGATTTCAGAAATGTAGAATATGGGTAATAATTGCTTGAATTTAAAAAAAAACCCAACATGTGATCTTTTTAAGTGACATTGCCTTGCAGTTGCACAATGGGCAGCATGTGGTTGAAAACTCATTTACTTTTCTTCAAATTGATGCCGTGTGATCTTTTATACCTGCCTAATTCAGCAGAGTGAACCACCGTTCAACATCTCATGTAACCGACCACACCCCCAACAAGACCTCAACTGTGTACTGGAGTATTAGCCTTGAATCGTGTGCCTTTGGAATATGATCTGAGTCAATGAACTGTTGAGTTCAAGCTCAAGAAGGCAACCACTGAGGCAAAACAGACACCTTGACTTTGAAAAATAGTCAGTCTTTTGAACATTGATTTTGTAAGGAACATATATTTAAAAATAGTCAAATGATGTATGAATATGATGTTTGTTGGTGCTTATGTTATCTTTGGTCTGAGATTTGTGAAAAGCACTCAGGATTGCTAGTCTTATCATTCCACTATCACTGTCTCCACAAATGCTGCCTGACCCACTGGGTTCCTCCAGCTGGTTGGCTTTTGCTCCAGATTCTAGCATTGTTTGTCAATTATGTCTCCAAGGAGTAATATTTCACTCCATTCACAGCTGGTGGCACCATGTGGCAGCTGGTAGTTCTGCTGCCTCACATCTGCAGTCCCTTGTAATTGATCCTGACCTTGGATGCAGTTTGTATGGAGATTGCATATTCTCCCTGTGACTACGTGGGTTTTGTCCAGATGCTGTGGTTTCCTTCTACATCCCAGAGACATAGATAGGCTATTTGGCTACTGTAAATTACTTATTTGATGGCAGAACGAAGAATCTGAGATGTTGTTTGATATTTAAGAGTACATAAATTGCAGGGAACAGAGAAATAAGGAGAGAGGAATGGGAACATGACCGCCTGTTTTCAAACATAAAAGCAACCAAATGGTCCAATCAAATTTATAACTGAGATCATGCAATGTTCACCACCTTCTTTAGCCAGTGGGTGGTGAATCTGTAGAATTCATTGCCACAGATGACTGTGGAGGCCAAGTCATTGGGTAGTTTTAAAGTGGTCATAGTTAGGTCCTTGATTAATAATCATGTCAAAGGTTACGGGGAGAAGTATGGGAATGGGGTTGAGAGGGAAAAATAGATCAGCCATGATTGAAAGGCAGAGCAGACTCGATGGGCTGAATGGCCTAATTCTGCTCCAATGCCTTATGGTCTTATGTTCCATTCAAAACCAATCGGCTTCAAAAGCAATACCTGTCTTGTGTATGCCATTGTTTGTTCTGGTAGCCCTACACATTGCTTCTCTAATAGCCGCAGTGTGGCTGATGGACTGCTGAAGAGATTGAAAATGACTTTGGATAGCTCTTGGTCCAGGAAAACCAACAGTGGTCAGCACCATATCAGCATTGGTGGCAGCCGTTCTGGCTGGTTGGTTGGCAGGCAGAAGCAACAGCATTGTCTGCGTTAATTGCACAATGCCATTTCCACATATGTTTTTACAGATTATTGAATCTAACAGAGTAGCTGATAATATTTCAGATTTTTTTCAAAATTCAGTTATAGAATTTTACAGCACAAAAGGTATCGTGAATCATGCCTATTCCAGCTCTTTGAAAAGCTTCTCAAATTACTCCCATTGCCCTGTTTATATAAAACCTTTTTTTCCCCCTCTTGTTCCATTTTGAAAAATTGCAATTGAATCTACTTCTACAAGCATTTTAAGTAAAGGAATCCATCCACACTATAGAAACTCACTATGCAAAAAAGATTCCTGTTCCTCGGGGTTCGTTTGTCAAAGGAATCTCTGGTTTTGTTCACCAGTAATTTGAAAGTACTGGTACCCATGTTTTTCTGTTGATTACAAATTGTGAAGTTGTTTGTTAATCATGGCAAAAGATCATGGCTAAATTCCTGACAGTTTCCCAGAGTGGTCAACCTTGTGTGCCATGAGCAAAACCGCAGCTGAAAGAGATACTTGGTGGGAAACCACCACTGAGGTTCTTTGCAAAGACTTCAAAAGTATCAGATCTAGGTGAAACTAAAATCACAGAAGTAGAACTATATCTCCTCATGAAATGGAAGTAGGCTATTCAGCCCATCAATTCTGTGCCACCTCTCGGAGAAATCCTATTCCTCCACTTTTTTTCTTAGAATTTAATGTCTCTCATGTGCCCGCCCATTAACTGCCCCCATCACCTGGTTATTCCTCCTACACCAGGGGGAGGTTACAGCATTCAATTAACCTTTGTCATTGGGATGTGAGAGGAAAGTGTAGCATCTGGGGAAACCCATGCAGTCACAGATAGAATTAATCTGAGTGTGCAATTTAAATAAATTAAATACCATAGGGAATGGCCAAGAAAATGCAAAGCATTGAGTAAATGTAATGAATGGCCAATGTAATCTGTAAAATAATTGGTTATCAGGTTGAAAGCACAATTACACACCAAAGAGACTTCATAAAGTTCTAATTATATAAGAGTCGTTAGTGATCTTATTGGTTTATACATTGGAATGTGTGATTGGATTGAGTAAATATTGGTCAGTATTAGTTTACAGCTGAATTTGTTTATGCAGCCCTTGTGGGATGAACTGATAGCTTGTTTTTCCACACTGATGGGTAAGATAGGAGTTTAGTTATCCAGAAAGATTTTTGTAAATGGAATACCTTATCAAGATATGCTGAAACAGGGCTAAATGTACACGATTTGTGTAGTTTGTGGAACAAATTGTATAATACCGTCACCGATCTGACATAGGGTTGAATGATCAGTTCATTTTGTAAAGTTCATTCATCTTATGAATACCTTGAATAACTTCACATACATAATTATACCATCTACTTCAGTAGCTATTTCTCCTGAGTAGAATAAGAAGAAAATGAGTACCATTGAGGAATTCCCTTGGCTTTGGGTGTCCATTTGAAGGAAGGGGAAAGAAGGCATCTGCAAAAGTTTGATTCATGCCCTTTATTTGTATTTCTTTCAACAATTCGTGCCCAGCTCCAAAAGTCTTTCTTTTAAATTAGGCAATTCAGAGAACTGTGAAAAAATATCAAACATATTGGTGTGGGGGCAGGAGCCAAATAAAGGTTTAGTCAAAACAAGAAAGTGAAGTTTGCTTTCCTGAAAGTGATCTTCTAACTCTTTTGTTAACGATAATTGAGTGAGCACATTTATCATATCATATCATATCATATATATACAGCGCGGAAACAGGCCTTTTCGGCCCACCAAGTCCGCGCCGCCCAGCGATCCCCGCACATTAACACTATCCTACACCCACTAGGGACAATTTTTTACATTTACCCAGTCAATTAACCTACATACCTGTACGTCTTTGGAGTGTGGGAGGAAACCGAAGATCTCGGAGAAAACCCACGCAGGTCCCGGGGAGAACGTACAAACCCCTTACAGTGCAGCACCCGTAGTCAGGATCGAACCTGAGTCTCCGGCGCTGCATTCGCTGTAAAGCAGCAACTCTACTGCTGCGCTACCGTGCCGCCCTTACTGATGCCAACCTTTAAAATCATGATTATTTTTGCCCAAAATTCTTGGTGTTGCTCCATTTCTTGGTGATGACCTTCTTTCACTTGGTGATGACCTTCTTTCACTCTGACCTACAAAGGGAACATCCCAAACGATTTGATGACCTACAAAACAAATGCAGTTTGCTACTGCTTGCCAATCAGAAATTAGGAGAGAGGATGATTGCTTCCTTTCTATGCAGTGGGCTTGATATTCATGACTCAGATTGATTGTTAAAACCATGGTTCTGCCCAATCACGGCAAGGTGTCGATTTCTATATCTGCAAGTCAATTATACCAACAAGTTCATGCTCAATACTTCAGGGGAGAAACCCTCCCTAAAAAAAGTCATATTTATATATGTATATATAAATTAAGAGAAGTACGCAACTCAGCCCATCAAGCTTGATCCATCATTTAATAAGTGGCTGATCTAACTGATTCATTTAAGTTTCGGTGAACTGTTTAGTAAATTTGTAGATTACACAAAATTGGTGGAGTTGTGGAGAAGGTTATCAAAGGATACAGCGGAATATAGATCACTCTGAAATTTGGGCAGAAAAAGGGCAGATGGAATTTAATCCAGACATGTGTAAGGTCTGGATTAAATTCAGACGAAGGTCTGGACCATTTTGGGAGGTCAGATGTAAAAGAAAAGTGTACAGTAAATGACAGGACCCTCAGCCCCCCTGATGCACATATGGATCTAGGGGGTAGACACAAAATGCTGGAGCAACTCAGCGGGACAGGCAGCATCTCTGGAGAGAAGCAAAGGGTGACGTTTCGGGTCGAGACCCTTCTTCAGACTAATGTCAGGGGAGTGGGTGGGACAGAGATAGAATGTAGTCGGAGACAATAAGACTGGTGGGAAAACTGGGGAGGGGGAGGGGATGGAGAGGGAAAGCAAGGGCTATTTGAAGTTGGAGAAGTCAATGTTCATACCACTGGGGTGCCCAAGCTACCCAAGCGAAATATGAGGTGCTGTTCCCCCAATTTGCCTGACAATGGAGGAGGCCCAGGACAGAAAGACCAGATTGGGAATGGGAGGGGGAGTTAAAGTGCTGAGCAACTGGGAGATCAGGTAGGTAGGTTAAAGCGGACTGAGCAGAGGTGTTCAGCGAAACGATTGCTAAGCCTGCACTTGGTCTCACCGATGTACAGAAGTTGACACCTGGAACAGTGGATATAGTATATGAGGTTGTGGGAGGTGCAAGTGAACCTCTGCCTCACCTGAAAAGACTGAAAAGACTATCGAGGTCCTTGGATGGAGTCGAGGGGGGGGAGGTAAAGGGACAGGTGTTGCATCTCCTGCGGTTGAAGGGGAAAGTACCTGGGGAGGGCGTGGTTTGGGTGGGAAGGGATGAATTGACCAGGGAGTTGCGGAAGGAATGGTCTCTGGAAAGCAGAAAAGGGTGGAGATGGGAAGATGTGGCCAGTAGTGGGATCCCGTTGGAGGTGGCGAAAGTGTTGGATTATATGCTGTGTGCGACGGCTAGTGGGGTGGAAGGTGAGGACAAGGGGGACTCTGTCCTTGTTGCGAATGGGGGAGGGGAGCAAGAGCAGAGCTGTGGGATATCGAGGAGACCCTAGTGAGAGCCTCATCTATAATGGAAGAGGGGAACCCCCTTTTTCTAAAGAATGAGGACATCTCCGATGATCTAGTGTGGAAAACCTCATCCTGGGCGTAGATACGGTGTAGTTAGGGGACTTGGGAGTAGGGGACAGAGTCTTTACAGGAAGCAGGGTGAGAAGAAATGTAGTCTAGATAGCTATGGTTAGTAGGTTTGTAGTAGATGTCGGTCAATAGTTTGTGTCCTGTGATGGAGACGGTGAGATCCAGAAATGGTAGGGAGATGTCAGAGATGGTCCAAGTGAATCTAGGGGAGTAGTCCATAGTTCCCCGAAAGTGGCAACACAAGCATGGTGGCAAAGAAAGCGTGCCTTCATCAGTTGGCAAGTTGGGAATAAAACTCAGGAAGTCATATTGCACCTGTATAAACCCTAGATTAGAGTATTTGGGTGCAGTCTGGTCCACAAGGAGGATGTGGAATTTCCTGGAGCTAAAAGGAAAAGTGGGACAAACTTGGGAGTGTTTTCTGTGGAACATCAGAAGCTAAATATATAAGAGAGGCATAGGTAGGGTAGATAGTCAGTTTTTTTCCCCAAGGTGGAACTGTCAAATGTTTGAGGACACGGATTTAAGGTGAGAGGGGAAAGTTTAAATGAGACTTGAGAGGCGTTTTTTATACAAAGTGTGGTAGGTACCTGGAACACACTGCAAGGGGAGATGGTAGAAGCAGACAGGATAGCAATGGATTGTAAAGGCATTTAGACAGATGAAGGGTCTTTGACTGAAAAGTTAACTCCAATTCTCAGATGTGGCTTGGCTTGCTGAGTATTAAAAAGCATTTTCTACTTTTCATCATTATCCCCTTACTTTTATATTTAGTTTCCCTTGCAATAACAAAAAACATTGTTCTGTTGGCTTTCTTAATCACTTGCTGTGATTAAGGTTGTGCATGTTAGGTTTTTATGAATTGTACACGTGGACATCAAGACCTTTCCGCATCTCAGAACTTTGCAATCTCTGTTATTTGGATGATATTCTTTCTAATATTTTAGCACAATTCAGGCTGATGAATACTTGTAGCCATTTTCCCTACTGTTAAGGACAATCCTTTCACAACAAAATATGTTAAACCTGAATGAAATATATGACTTAATCCTTGGTACAGTCCCTGGACTGAATTTTTGTTTCTGCTTCTATCAGCAGATAAACCATCCAGTTTTAGACCAATTGCTGGAGATTTTTGGCAGGTTATCTAGAGGTTTGTTCATTAAGCTGGATTTGTTCAACATGCAATTATTTGTCCGCGCCAAATTGTTTTGTTTTTCCAGAGCTATCAAAGTTATTAAAGGATTTGATGCAATCAGCAAAACTAATCTTGAAACTCACTGTGACCGCAACCTTTGCCCTACCACAACTTGAACTTTAGCACCCCAAAGTGGAAATAATTTATGGTTACTTTAGCAAAGGTCAAGTGGTTCATTTCCTTCAGTTAAGACTTTTAGTCGGCCTGATTCTAAGTAATGTTCAATAAGATGGATTAGTTCGGAGTTGTCTTATAGACTAACCTTTTGGCTAATTGTATATATGGTTAATTGTATTTTTGACAGATAAATAAATGCTGAGTAATAGAGAGCATCACTGGGGATATAATTCCAATGCACATATTCATGTGGAGTAAGCATGTGAACTTTAATGTTCATGTTACATTTATGGTAAAATGGCAATGCAAAAAAGCACAGTTTGCAAGGCCATTTTAATCATTCACTCTTTTGGTTGCTGCCTAAGTGAAATTGTGCAATACACAAGTGAAAACATGAGATTTCAGCACTATTAATGTGGAGGGGCCCGAGAAGCTAAAATTGTTTTCTTTGGAGTAGAGATTAATTTAATAGAGGAACACAAAATAATCAAGGTTTTTGATAGCGGAAATAATGAGTAACTGTTTCCACTTGCAGCAAGTAAGGTAAATAACTAGAAGCTACAGATTTAAGCAAAGAGAAAGAGTGGGGGTTGGGGTTGCACATGTTACCAGTCTTTTTTTTGCAATAAGTTGTGAGTTAGATTGTGGTGCCTGATAGGATGGTAGAAACAGATTTACTAGCTTCCAGAAGGGATAAAGTTAAGCTTTACAAAAGTGAAATATTTTCCTGACTTTGCGGATAGAGCAGGGAACTGGGAGTAATTGTGTGTCATGGACACATTGGATCCAGTAGCCTCCTTATGTGCAGTAATATTCCACCTCTGTAGAGCAACCAAGCAGCATTGATATTATACAGAATCTGGCATTCAACTTGGCAGCCAGTGCTTATTCCTGATGATCAATTCCCATTTGCACACCTCCCCTTGATCATTTTTATTGTCTGCGAAAGGCGAAAGGACCTGTCATGTATTTACTTGCCAAAAGGAATTGATCGAATAAAAACTATTCCCATAATTCGATGGTTCAGTTTAAGGACAGGCCAATTGCTTATAGCAAAAGGCTCAGAGTTTGGAAGTAATTTATTGCTTTTTTTTAAATCTGTTGTTATTACGACAGATGACAGCACTGAGCTGATAGGGAAGAGCCACAATTTAATGCTGCATCCTCAGTGAGTCATTGACCCAGCGATAAATCAGGCTCAGGGAAAACTCTTCATTTTATGGGTGAGATACTCCACTGAAAAGTATTACATTTCCTCAAACACCAGCCAACTGCATCAATAACATACCAAAGGAGATCTGAGCTTTTGGTATTTGGATTCTTAATAAAAAGAAAGATTTATGCACGCTTTGTTTTGATAGAGAGGATAGCAAATAAAATTTTGAATCCTTATCTCTCCTCAACAGCTCAGCAACTTTATCCAGTAATTTACTGAACAATTCAAAGCGGGATTGTCCTCAAATCTCCAGTCTCTGCAAAATGAAATGATTTCATCTGAAAAATGTGCATTTATACATCAACTTTTATTTCTTTATTGCCTTTAAGTTTGTGAAAAATGCCAATATGCTTCACAAAAGTGTGATTAAACTGAATTTGACATCCTACATCAGTGTTTTAGAACAAGAACTAAAACTTCAGCAAAGAGCTGGGTTTTAAGGAGTGGCCAATTAAAAGGTAAATGAGGAAGAGTAGTTTCAAGATAATGTTTTTGCATTTTAGGGACCTGGTAGTAAATTGGGGAAGCACACAGGGCCAGAACTGGAAAAAGTTGAAAAGTCCAAGGGATCAAAACCTGGAGATAAATATGAATATAGGGGAGGAGGAAATGGTGACAGAATTCAATGAATATTTATAATTTGAGAGATGGGTATCCCAAGAGCTAATGTTGGCCAACAAACTGGCTAACTTGATTTACTTGGATATGGGTTAGATGGGACTAATAATAAGCTCATTATGGAGGTTGCAAGATGCCCAGACAGCCTCGAGAGTACTGCAAAGTTGAAGGATAATAAAATTATTAATAGTTCAAATCTGAGAGTGAGTAGGGCCGCGGAGTGAGTAGGGCCGCGGAGAGTGTGTAGGGCCGCGGAGAGTGTGTAGGGCCGCGGAGTGAGTAGGGCCGCGGAGTGAGTAGGGCCGCGGGGAGTGTGTAGGGCCGCGGAGAGTGTGTAGGGCCGCGGAGTGAGTAGGGCCGCGGAGAGTGTGTAGGGCCACGGAGAGTGTGTAGGGCCGCGGAGTGAGTAGGGCCGTGGGGAGTGAGCAGGGCCGCGGAGTGAGTTGGGCCGCGGAGTGAGTAGGGCCGCGGAGTGTGTAGGGCCACGGAGAGTGTGTAGGGCCGCGGAGTGAGTAGGGCCGCGGAGAGTGTGTAGGGCCGCGGAGAGTGTGTAGGGCCGCGGAGTGAGTAGGGCCGCGGAGTGAGTAGGGCCGCGGGGAGTGTGTAGGGCCGCGGAGAGTGTGTAGGGCCGCGGAAAGTGTGTAGGACCGCGGAGAGTGTGTAGGGCCGCGGAGTGAGTAGGGCCGCGGAGAGTGTGTAGGGCCACGGAGAGTGTGTAGGGCCGCGGAGTGAGTAGGGCCGTGGGGAGTGAGTAGGGCCGCAGAGTGAGTTGGGCCGCGGAGTGAGTAGGGCCGCGGAGTGTGTAGGGCCGCGGAGTGAGTAGGGCCGCGGAGTGAGTAGGGCCGTGGGGAGTGAGGAGGGCCGCGGAGTGAGTAGGGCCGCGGAGAGTGTGTAGGGCCGCGGAGAGTGTGTTGGGCCGCGGAGTGAGTAGGGCCGCGGAGTGAGTAGGGCCGTGGGGAGTGAGGAGGGCCAACAAAACAAACCGATGGGGGGGGGGCTGTGGCCAAGAATTAGCGGATTTAGGCAGGCGGTCGCTTAGATCGAAGGAGGACCCGGCGGGGGATCTCTGAGATCGAAGGGAGACCTAGCGGGAAGGCGCCTGCTCCACGTGCAGCTGCAAGCCTCATTCGCCGCTGCGAGAAGATAGGTCTGTTTGATGAACTTTGTCATTTTGTTGGCGACGACTCTTTGTATACTGCCTTTTTTGGTGAGGCCTGCTGTATGATTTTATCAGATTTTATGCAAAAACAAATTTCACTGTACCTAGGCACACGTGACAATAAAGTATCATTGAATTGGGCGGCCACGGTGGTGCTGCGGTAGAGCTGCTGCCTTACAGCGAATGCAGTGCCGGAGATCCGGGTCCAATCCCAACTACGGGTGCTGTCTGTACTGAGTTTGTACGTTCTACCCGTGAGCTGCGTGGGTTTTCTCCAAGATCTTCGGTTTCCTCCCACACTCCAAAGCTGTACAGATTTTTAGGTTAATTGGCTTGGTAAATGTAAAAATTGTCCCTAGTGAGTGTAGGATAGTGTTAATGTGTGGGGATCGCTGGTTGTCGTGGACCCGGTGGGCCGAAGGGCCTATTTCCACACTGTATTTCTAAACTAAACTATATTAATGAAATCGCGCATAGTTTCAGAAGAAGAGCACGGCTGATGAAATTGCAGAGATGTAAACAGGCAGTTTTGAACACAGAGGATATGGGTTAAAAGCTCAACTCAGTATCAAATTAGACGCCACTGTTTTCAAATAGATTTGTTCAGCTTCAGGTAATGACCGTGGAAATGAATAATGGCAATATCTCGGGGACAAAGTGGTTGCAATGAATGAATAATTCAGTGTCCCCAAAGTTTAATTACGGTTTTTATGGAAATTTCTTCCTTTCCAATAGTGTGAGCTTTATTGACGGCTGAAGAGTAAAGAGTGTTGGGTAGAACTGGGCTTTAATCAGTTTTAGATACCATGTGGGAATTGGGGAGGAAACCCATAAATTGGTAGGAATAGAGGTAGATCCTTAGGGCTCCCCAGAAAGAGTAATCAAAATTCAGAAATCACTAAAAGGGCACAAAGTGCTAAAGTAACTCAGTAGGCCAGGCAGCATATTTGGAAAACATGGGTAGCTGACATTTTGGGTCAAAGCCTATTTTTGAGACACTCGACAATCAGTCTGAAAAAGGGTCTTGACCAAAAATCTTCATCTCTCCTTGTTCTCCAGAGATGCTGCCAGACCTGCTGAGTTACTCCAGCCCTTTGTATATTATCCAGCATCTGCAGTTTTTTGTTTCTACATTCAGAAAGCACCATTCTTTTCCCTGCAGTGATGTAGGAAGAAGCATAGTGCTTTTATCTAAAATTATTCTTCAGAGGATTCTTACATTCCACAGCTCAAGATTCTTAAGATTCTGAATACTTTGGCAGAATGGCCTATAACTAATGAAAAGCATGGTTGGAAGGTCACCATTCTGGACAGGTCCTACACCTATGCTGGGATCATAGTCATCACAGAGGTTGCAGGGTTTGTTCCATAAAAACATAGGAATAAGGTGCAGGAGGAGGCAATTCAGCCCTTTGAGCCAGCATCGCCATTCATTGTGATCATGGCTGATCATTCATAATCAGTAACCTGGGCCTGCCTTCTCCCCATATCCCTTGATTCCGCTAGCCCCAAGAGCTCTATCTAACTCTCTTTTAAATTCATCCAGTGAATTGGCCTCCACTGCCTTCTGTGGCAGAGAATTCCACAAATTCACAACTCTCTGGGTGAAAAAGTTTTTTCTCATCTCAGTTTTAAATGGCCCCCCTTTTATTCTTAGACTGTGGCCCCTGGTTCTGGACCCCCCCAACATTGGGAACATTTTTCCTGCATCTAGCTGGTCCAGTCCTTTTATAATTTTATATGTTTCTATAAGATCCCCTTTCATCCTTCTAAATTCCAGTGAATACAACTCAATCTTTCCAATCTTTCCTCATGTGACAGTCCCACCATCCCGGGGATTTACCTCGTGAACCTACGCTGCACTTCCTTCAATAGCAAGGATGTCCCTCCTCATTCCTGAGACATATGCAACAGACATCTAGACTGCATTTTTGAAGGATCAATCTCTCTGGTGAGTTACTATACTTATCCTCCCCCCTCTCTTCCAACCCCCCCCCCCCCCCACCCCCCCACCCCTTTGCCTCACTTCCTCCATGAAAAGTTGGTTAACCAATTCCACAGTTCGCAATGACCCCTCTTGGGATCACACTGCCCCTAGCCAGTCCCCTATCAGGGAACCTCCCTGCCTGAGATTATCTGTTGCCGACCCTGATTTGTCCTGGTCCCTTCTTGCTTCCCCCCCACCCCCCACCAACAATCAGTCTGAAGTAGGGTCTCGACCTGAAACATCACCTATCCATTTTCTCCAGAAATTCTCCCTGACCCATTGAGTTACTCCAGCATTTTGGTCTATCTTTGGTATAAACCTGCAGATGCAGTTCCTTCTTGTTACTAAACTGTAAACATAAAAGATTCCATTGGACAATCTGGAAGAAAATCAAGAGGATAATTCCCAGAACCTGGCTAATATTTATACCCCTATCAAGTCAATTAAAAATAAATTATTTGATTTCTTTCACATTGCTGTTTGCAGTACTGCTGTGTATAACCAACCTGCTGAGTTTCTTACATTATAACTGTGACTAAGTTTCATAATTACTTCCCTGCCTGTCAAGTGGTTTGGGGCATCCTGAGGTTGTGAAAAGCATTATAAATGTAAGTTGTTCTTTCAATGCTTATGGTAATTTTTACCAGCAAAAGAAAGCAAATCATTTGGAAAAGCAAATCTAGAAAATTACATCAGATGACAGCAATTTGCATTTTTTAACAATGTAAACCCACACAATGCTGCAGAGAATGTTATCGGTCACATATTGAAACCAAGGTGAAAGAGTTGTTAGAACAGGAGGGATCTTGAGTCTCGAAAGGATTGGCAAGATTCAGGAGGGATAGAATTTCCACGAATGACCCAGCTCCCCCCACTCCTCCCACCCCCCCCATTTCTTTATTTCAAGGGACTTTGCTTTTGTCAACTGAAATAAACTATTATACAAGGTCATGACCTGTTTCCCTGATAACATTCAAGGCCTGTGTATCCAACCTAAATAATCGTGTCCTGAGCCAGGAAAGAAGCAATGGCCAGGATTCTGCAATCACTGGAGAGATCTGAATCTCCACACAACAAAATAAACAGAGACTTCCAGGCTGTGATTCTCCCAGTAAGGAAATCCTTCTCAATGGAAAGAGAAAGAGATGGAGGGGGGAAGGAAAAGAGGTGAAAAGATGATGGATGGAGTAAGACTATGAACATTCTACATTGGATGGAATGCCCAATAATTAACTATTAAATGGATTGTCCAGGCACTTATTCTCCAATGTAATTTTTCCTGATCAGGACACCTAATCTATAATGATTGTGTCCCAGTAATAGAGGTAGCAGAGGTCTAAACGCTCCATGTACTGACAAGGAAGTCTTGATGGTTGCTGACTTTGATTTGGTAGCTGGGTCAATGACAAACAGCAGTGAAGCTTGATGATGGGATACTGATTTATCTTGAATTAATTTGGGGTAGGAGATTAAATCAACCTACAGTTAATTTTTGGTGAGGGAAAACAAAAAGTGTTGAATGGCCTTCCTCTGTGAGAATTACTATTGCTATATTTTCATAAGCTTCTTTGACGTCTTTGCTTCTGAAATAAAGAATATTATTCAATGTTGAGTCCTTCACTGCAAAATGCCCATTCTGATATGTAGTCTTGCAGGTGTTGGGGTTGGATGTGTGGCCTGGGTCATTTTCTCATCATTGTTGATTCTTATGTTGCTGATGGTGAGAATTCTCCTTCTTAAGTAATTTCAAGGTGTTGAAGTTGGGTCCAAAATGGGATTCACAGACTCTTCCTTTGGTGGGGCAGCTGGGATATTGTGCTGTCCTTACCACTGTTTACCATGCGATCCTGCTGTATAACTTTGAGATTGTCAATGCCTTTCCTGAAGCTCCTTCTTCATTTTGAATGCCATGGGATTCCCAGGATATTGGATTTTTTTGAAGGATACTTTGAGAACATTCTTACATAGCTTTCTCTGCCCTACTGGTAAACTCTAACCATGACTGAGCTCAGAATGTTCTGGCATCAGGCCTATGAATAATGTGGTCCACACATAGCAGCTAGTAGAGCATGCCCAGTGCCTTGTTGCTGGAGATGTTTGCCTGGGAAGAATTCTAGCTTTGGTTCTCCAAATAGCTTTAGCGAATTTCACAGAGACAACATTCGTATTACTGCTCCAGTGTTGCCTGCTATAAGTTGTCTATATCTACGAAGCATTCAGAAGGGCACGGGATCACAGTTACTCAGTAAACCATAAGCTTGTGGTGAATTTGAGCTGTTATCAGTCAGCCACACAGTCTGGTAAACCAGATGTGTCCGTGATTCTTGCCATTGATGTCAGCTTTCGCTGAGGTTGGTCTTCAGGAATGGAAAGCCGTTCACATTTTTTGGAATCTCATCGCAAATCTTGATTACTGGTAACAGTACTATGAGGTGATGGAAGGCTGGTAGATGATGTTGTTCTTCTGTGGCCGAGGCAGTCAAGGACCGACCATGCTTTAAATATTTTCTAAATCAAGACCTTTGGAGGGTGTGTCCTTTACTCTGTCCCATTTCACACTCTCTGCAACAGTCTCAGCCCAATCCCTGTCTATTAACAGTTTTAAATGAGGATTTAGTATTGAAAAACAAGCACTTTGGAGCAGATAACAATTCCTAAAAATTCATGACCTGAAAAGTCATCTTAAATGGTGGAAAGATCATTCTACATCTGGGCCAAATTCAGTGGTGTGCTATCCTCAACTTAACCACAGGGAAGTTAGACACATCCAGTGAGAAGTTTACAGCTTTTTCCTGAATCTGCATTTTCAAGCATTTGTATTTTCTGCCTGTCATGAGAGAAGAGGAAATGAGAGTGTGAGCAGTCATTGATAATGTTAGCTGCTTTCTGAGGCAGCATGAAGTGCAGATAGTAGAAGGCGGGGGCGGGGGGGTGGGGGAGGTTGGTTCGCATGATAGACTGGGCTGCGTCCATGACTCTGTGGTTTCCTGTGTCTTGGGCAGAGCAGTTGTGATGCATCTCGATAGGATGTTTGCCATTGTGCAACTGTAGTACTTAGTAAGAGTCATTGGGGACAAACTGAATTTCTTGAGTCCTGGTGGAATTAGAGGTGTTGGTGTGCTATCTTGGCTGTATCTTTGATGTGTTTAGACCAGGTCAAATTATTGGTGATATTTATAGCTAGAAACGTGAAGCTCTACACTATTACCACTTCAGCACCATTGATACAGATGAGGGCATGTCCTCCCCCCTGCTTCCTGATTTTGACGACCAGCTCCTCTGTCTTGCTGACATTGAGAGAGAGGTTGCTGTCTTGACATCATGGTACTAAGCTCTCTAGTATGTCCTTCCTGTACTTCGTCTCGTTATTGTTTGAGATCTGGCCCACTACAATGGTGTCACCTGCGAACTTGCAAATGGAGTTAGAGAAGAAATTGGCATTACAGTTGTGTTTAAAGGTATATTAAAGGGCAGAATGACACAGCCTTGTGGGGCACCAGTGTTGAGAATTATGATAGAACACATTAACGATGCATTGGAAGACTCTGTTTTCATTATTTGCACACATTGGGGACACAAGCTTCCTGAGAAAAGTAAAATTGTGTATTTCAGTGGAAACAACATAAAGGCTGCACTGGCAGAGAGCCTCCAATCAACGTAAAGGAATAGTGCACTAAGGAGGAAGTTGATGCTGACTACTATGACCACTTTTCCAATTAGGTTTCATAGAAACATAGAAAATAGGTGCAGGAGTAGGCCATTCGGCCCTTCGAGCCTGCACCGCTATTCAATATGATCATGGCTGATCATCCAGCTCGGTAACCTGTACCTGCCTTCTCTCCATACCCCCTGATCCCTTTAGCCACAAGGGCCACATCTAACTCCCTCTTAAATATAGCCAATGAACTGGCCTCAACTACCTTCTGTGGCAGAGAATTCCACAGACTCACCACTCTCTGTGTGAAGAAATGTTTTTTCATCTCGGTCCTAAGAGACTTCCCCCTTATCCTTAAGTTGTGATCCCTAGTTCTGGACTTCCCCAACATCGGGAACAATCTTCCCGCATCTAGCCTCTACAACCCCTTAAGAATTTTATATGTTTCTATAAGATCCCCCCTCAGTCTTCTAAATTCCAGCGAGTATAAGCCTGGTCTATCCAGTCTTTCTTCATATGAAAGTCCTGCCATCCCAGGGATCAATCTGGTGAACCTTCTCTGTACTCCCTCTAAGGCTAGAATGTCTTTCCTCAGATTAGGAGACCAAAACTGTACACAATACTCCAGGTGCGGTCTCACCAAGGCCCTGTACAACTGCAGCAGAACCTCACTGCTCCTATACTCAAATCCTCTTGCTATGAATGCCAACATACCATTCGCTTTCTTCACTGCCTGCTGCACCTGCACGCTTGCTTTCAATGACTGGTGCACCATGACACCCAGGTCACGTTGCATCTCCCCTTTTCCTAATTGGCCACCATTCAGGTAACACTCTGCTTTCCTGTTCTTGCCGCCAAAGTGGATAACCTCACATTTATCCACATTATATTGCATCTGCCATGCATTTGCCCAATCGCTTAATCTATCCAAGTCACTCTGCAGCCTCCTAGCATCCTCCTCGCAGCTAACACTGCCACCCAGCTTCGTGTCATCCGCAAACTTAGAGATGTTGCATTCAATTCCCTCGTCCAAATCATTAATATATATTGTAAATAACTGGGGTCCCAGCACTGAGCCTTGCGGTACCCCACTAGTCACTGCCTGCCATTCCGAAAAGGACCCGTTTATTCCTACTCTTTGCTTCCTGTCCGCCAACCAATTCTCTATCCACCTCAACACTGAACCCCCAATACCATGTGCTTTAAGTTTGTACACCAATCTCCTATGTGGGACCTTGTCGAAGGCCTTCTGAAAGTCCAGATATAACACATCGACTGGTTCTCCCTTATCCACTCTACTAGTTACATCCTCAAAAAATTCTATAAGATTCGTCAGACATGATTTGCCTTTCATAAATCCTGCACACAAGATAGAAGAGATAAATGCTCCTGCACACATGAACTGTTAAGAGTTTTTCACTGTGTTATATCTTGTTAACTCAAGTAGCTGATTCATGAAGAGGTTGGACGACTTTTCATTCCTAAATAGATAAGAGGAACTGGGATCAGCATTAAATATATTTGTTCAGCACCTTTTACAATCTCAAGAAACACAAAATTATCAGAACTCTTTAAGTGCAATTACTAATGTAAGGGTGGAAACAGCAGCCAGTTTACATACAGCAAGATCCCAAACTACAATGCATTCATAATGTTAAATCTATTAAGGTAAAGATAGGCAATATGTTACTTTGGGGGCTTGTGAGGTAGAGAGAGTAAACTTAGCAGTGAAATTGCCTGTCTTGTCTGTGATTTGTAGGATTAAGTAAAAGCAACAACTTATTAAGTTATTTCGGCATTACAAAAAAAAACTGCAGTGTATGATGACCAGCAGCTCATTTACACTCAATCAGAAAGCTCTTGAATTTAACGCTTGGCTAAATTTTCTTGACCGCATTTGTTAAAAGTTAATGGAAAAGCAAAATCAATAAAATGTTTTTAAAGGCAGAAAATAAACAATGGTTGGAAACTACTCCCTTGAGTGCAAAAAGGCTTTATAATTTACAGAAGGAAGGTACTGATTGGATGATTCTTTTACACTGGATTTTATTTCTATCAAAAAGAGAAACAACTAAACAAGAGAAATTGACCTACGTTTCCTTCAGGCTTTGGACATGCTTTGCATAAGATTTTTGGATCTTTTCAAGAAAAGGATGGTATTTTATTTTTGTGCACAACAAAGCGAGACACAATACAATTGGGGAAAGGATGACTTTTATTCCCATTGCATGGAATTCTCAACTCTGATTTAGAATGCCATGGAGCAAATCCCACTCCAGAAATTTGAGCAGGCAATGAATCCAATGGAATGCAAGGAACCACACTGCTGAAAGTGGGATGTTTTAAGTGAAAAGTTAGACCAGAGACTGGTGTGATTCTCAGATGGATGAGCAAGATCCCACTGCACTAAATGTGCAGAGGAGCAGGGTTTCTTCCCTGAGGCTTGGTCAAAATGTATTCCGCAATAATACACATTCTGCTTTTTGGAACTTGCTGTGCATGAACTGACTGACATGTTTCCTGTGGCAGTAACTATATTAACCCCCTCAACGGGAAGTGCCGGCTCCTCCTTAGCTGATGACCTGAACTCTTTTTATGCACGGTTCGAGACGGGTAACATCACCCCTAGCTCGCCATCTAAAAACAACACCGGCTAGCGAGGCTGGAGGGGGATCCACCGCCGGGGATGTGCACACATTCTCGGTGTCCGAGCACGACGTGAGGAGGGCTCTGACGCGTGTGAACACGAGGAAAGCTGGAGGCCCAGATAGTATATCTGGGCGAGTACTAAAGTCTTGTGCTACTCAGCTTGCTCCAGTGCTCACCACAATATTTAACCTCTCCTTGGCAAAGTCCGTGGTCCCTGCATGCTTCAAAAGATCCATCATTGTACCGGTGCCAAAGAATGCCTCTCCAGCTTGTTTAAATGACTACCGACCAGTGGCCCTCACCTCGGTTGTCATGAAATGCTTCAAGAGACTAATCAAGAAGCACATCTGTGCCCTCCTTCCTCGCAACATGGACCCACTACAGTTCGCATACCGTCCGAACAGATCCACGGATGATGCGGTCTCCCAGGTTCTGCACACCGCTCTCTCTCATCTGGACAGCCAGAAGGGGGGCTATGTGAGGATGCTGGTCATTGACTTTAGTTCAGCTTTCAACACAATAGTCCCCAGCAGACTGGCTAAGAAGCTGCTGGAACTGGGGCTTAGCACCCCTCTGTGTGCCTGGGTCCTGGACTTTCTCACCGCCAGGCCCCAAGTGGTCAGGATGGGGGAAACACACATCTAGCCCCCTCACCCTGAACATAGGATCCCCCCAGGGTTGCGTCCTTAGCCCCCTACTGTACTCCCTGTACACACATGACTGTGTGGCCAGGTTCAGCTCAAACTCCATCATCAAGTTTGCTGATGACACTGTGGTGGTGGGCCGGATCTCCAACAACGATGAGAAGGCCTACCGGGAGGAGGTGGCTGATCTGGCACTCTGGTGTCAGGACAATAGCCTCCTCTTGAATGTCACTAAAACTAAGGAGCTGATTGTGGACTTTAGAAGGGCTCAACATCCAAGGACGTACACGCCACTGGAGATAAATGGGTCTACTGTGGATAGGGTGAGCAGTTTTAAATACTTGGGAGTCCACATCAAAGAGGATTTGACATGGGCAACGCACATTGCCGCACTGGTGGGTAAGGCAAAGCAGCGCCTTTACCACCTTAGACAGCTGAAGAAGTTCAGAGTGTCTCTGAGGATCCTTCATTGCTTCTACTCTGGGGCTGTAGAGAGCATCCTGTCCGGCAACATTACAGTCTGGTTTGGGAACAGCTCTGCCCAGGACAGGATGGCCCTGCAGAGAGTAGTGCGTTTGGCAGAACGCACCATGGGAACTACACTCGCCCCCCTGCAGGACCTATACATCAGGAGGTGTAGATGGAGAGCAAGCAAGATTATGAGGGACCCCTGCCACCCCAGTAACGGACTGTTCCAGATGCTATGGTCAGGCAAACGCCTCCGCTGTCACGCTGTGAAAACGGAGAGGATGAGATGGAGTTTCTTCCCACAGGCCATCAGGACTGTTAACTTTTATAACTCATGTGACTAATTTTTGTCTTCTCTGTATTAACTGTATTAACTTTATTTATATGCTGTAACTGTAATTCTTTTTTGTGCACAATCCGCAGGCATTGCCACTTTCATTTCACTGTACATCGTGTATGTGCATGTGACAAATAAACTTGACTTGATTACAAATCTATTTCATTGGATGGAGGTATTTTGGGAGACCATGTGGTGTTGTGAATTCTAAATACTAATCTTTTTCCTTAATCTGCACACCAGCGTCAAACATGAGCACTGCAAATATCCCAGATTGCAGAGTGTACCACAAGCCAAATTAGATGACCATTGTCATGTGTACCACTGCCATGTTTCGATTAATCTCTTTGTTCAGTATCAGGTGGTTTTATGTTGTGGAGACACACTCATTAGGATAAGCATGGAAACTTGACCAACACAGTTCCATCACAGACTCTGGAGTAGATTTTCATCCAAGAGCCAACCCTCCAGCTTCTCAAGCTCTGACAAAATGTTTGCATTCCATAAGTGAGTGGCTCAATTATATAATTTACAAGACCAAGTGAACCCGTTGGCCCCAAACCTCTCCTGCATTGGTGCAGCACCCTCTCCTCCCCCTTTCCCCTCCCCTTAGGTTAAATGTGATGCCTTTAATACTGTCTGTAAAGGATCCCTGAAGTCCTGGTTAGAAGCACTTGGATCTCAATTGTTCTGTTCATGACCACAGCCCACTACGCAGTGTTTTGCTGCAAGTGAAGTATTTTAAAGTACGAGTTATTTTGTGGGAAATGTGGAAGCCAACTTGATCATAACAAAGACAGTAAATTCTCGTTCTTATGGACTTTCAGGGGGAGAATGATACCTGTTGCTGCTAATTGGCTGTTATAACCGAGTGAGGCATCATCATTGTATGTAATTGAAACAAAGAACTGCAGTTGCAGATGATGGTTAATACACAAAAGGACACAAAATGCTGGAGTAACTCAGTGGGTCAGGCAGCATCCCTGGAGAATATGCAAAGATGACGTCGGGACCATTCCTCAGACTGATTCAATCTGCTTAGTTACTCCAGCACTTTGTGTCGTTTCACCTTAAAACTAGGTGCTGATGCCGGTGGTCTGCACTTGCGAGCCTTTCTTCACCAGTTCATGCGGCTGTTGTTGCGGCTCACGTTGGAGTTCCCGATAGGATGCACTTTCTTTAGGCCGCTGTCAACACTATTATGTTCTTGGTCACTGTGGGGTTCCCTCCCCTCTCGCCTGCTGCTGCTCCCAAGGTGGAGTATGTCGGCAACTCTGGGGGAGAAGGAGGAGAAGGCGGCAGTGGAGGGTGGGGGTAAAGGCTGAGTGGACAGAGCAACCGGCAGAGGAGGCGGAGGCGGTCGAGCAGGAAGCGGACAAAGCGACGGCCAACAGGAAGAAGCAGCAGCTGGTGAGAGAGGTGGCCGGAAGAAAGCACTATCCCCAGGGATTACAACGCAAGCCACAACAGCCACATCACTGAACCGGACAGTGGGTGAAGAAGGATTTGCTGGTGTACCTTGTGAGCCGGAATGGGGTCGGAAGCCGGGCCTTCAAGTGGCTGGGGAGACAGTGCGATCGGGAGTGGCATCAGCACATCCGTTCTTCATATCTTAAATCCGCGATAAAGGAGACCATTAAAATTAATGTACAATTATAATTACCAGATAGATGCAAAAAGCTGGAGTAACTCAGCGGGACAGGCAGCATCTCTGGAGAGAAGGAATTGGTGACATTTCGGGTCGAGACCCTTCTTCCATTAATTATATTGATAGGGAGATAAATAGACAATAGGTGCAGGAGTAGGCCATTCAGCCCTTCGAGCCAGCACCACCATTCAATGCGATCATAGCTGATCATTCTCAATCAGTACCCCGTTCCTGCCTTCTCCCCATACCCCCTCACTCCGCTATCCTTAAGAGCTCTATCCAGCTCTCTCTTGAAAGCATCCAACGAACTGGCCTCCACTGCCTTCTGAGGCAGAGAATTCCACACCTTCACCACTCTCTGACTGAAAAAGTTCTTCCTCATCTCCGTTCTAAATGGCCTACCCCTTATTCTTAAACTGTGGCCCCTTGTTCTGGACTCCCCCAACATTGGGAACATGTTTCCTGCCTCTAATGTGTCCAATCCCCTAATTATCTTATATGTTTCAATAAGATCCCCCCTCATCCTTCTAAATTCCAGTGTATACAAGCCTAATTGCTCCAGCCTTTCAACATACGACAGTCCCGCCATTGTGGGGGTGCTAAGTGAGGGAATGCCCCTCCTCTTTGTTTAGGTTTAGATTTAGGTTTATAATTGTCAGCTTTAGTGAAAAGCTTTGTTTTGCATCCTATCCAAACCGATCAGCAACACTATACATAAATACAATCAAGTCCAATTCAAGTGTAATAGATAGAGTGGAGGGGTGGAAACAGAGTACAGAACATGACCGTTTCGATGAACACTTACGCTTGGTCCACCAAGGCTGCTAACTATTTTAACTCCTCTTCCCATTCCCAAACTGACTTTTGTGTCCTGGGCCTTCTCCATTGCCAGAGTTAGGCCACAAGAAACCAGGGCGAACAACTGCTCATATTCCGCTTGGGTGGCTTGCATCCCAATGTTATGCACATTGAATTCTCCAATTTATGTAGCTATTAAACCCTCACCCTCTCCCTTCTACTCCCACAATCCCACCTTCTTTCCCTCTCCCCATCTCCCCTGTGTCCCAACTCGATGCACCTATTTCTCCCCTCCCCTCCTCTTCCTCCTCCATTCCTTTATCTAGATTCACAATTTGCAACTCTTTAATTCCTTTATCTCATACCTTCCGTCTTTTCATCTCTGGCCTTTGTCCAATCATCTGCCTATCAAAACCCCCCACACCTGTATTAACCTATTACCTGCCAGGCTTTCTCCTTCCTGCCTCTCCTATCTTCCAGCTTTCTGCTGCCCCCCTCTCCCCTGGCAATCTTCTGAAGGGTCCAGACCCAAAATGTCACCCATCCATGTTCTCCCGAGATGCAACCTGACCCATTACTTCACAGGTTTGTGTCTTTTTTTGCAGAATATAATTCTTACCATTGTAGCGCATCAGTTCCATTGACGAAGACCAATGCCCACGATGGGTAGAGGTGTATCGGACAGCACCCAAGCTTTTGGAAGGACCATTCAGAAGTCTGGAATAGTGTGTGATTCTTTTAGATCCACCTGAAGGGAGCTTCATTGTACTTCTGAAAATGCAGCATTCTCTCAGATACGGGGTGTGCCTTCTACAGTATTGTAGATTCTGTGTTCAAACGCTAGACTATGATCTAAATCCATGACTTTCTGAAACAAAGGACATTAACTCATGACTGAATCACAATACATTTCACTTACTTTAACAGCATAATATAAGTAAATGTTTTAAATAGACAATAGGTGCAGGAGTAGGCCATTCAGCCCTTCGAGCCAGCACCGCCATTCAATGCGATCATGGCTGATCACTCTCAATCAGTACCCCGTTCCTGCCTTCTCCCCATACCCCCTCACTCCGCTATCCTTAAGAGCTCTATCCAGCTCTCTCTTGAAAGCATCCAATGAACTGGCCTCCACTGCCTTGAGGCAGAGAATTCCACACCTTCACCACTCTCTGACTGAAAAAGTTCCTCCTCATCTCCGTTCTAAATGGCCTACCCCTTATTCTTAAACTGTGGCCCCTTGTTCTGGACTCCCCCAACATTGGGAACATGTTTCCTGCCTCTAATGTGTCCAATCCCCTAATTATCTTATATGTTTCAATAAGATCCCCCCTCATCCTTCTAAATTCCAGTGTATACAAGCCCAATCGCTCCAGCCTTTCAACATACGACAGTCCCGCCATTCCGGGAATTAACCTAGTGAACCTACGCTGCACGCCCTCCATAGCAAGAATATCCTTCCTCAAATTTGGAGACCAAAACTGCACACAGTACTCCAGGTGCGGTCTCACCAGGGCCCGGTACAACTGTAGAAGGACCTCTTTGCTCCTATACTCAACTCCTCTTGTTATGAAGGCCATGTTTTTGAATGTAATGTAGTGTGTAGTTTTAAGGAGCGATCTGTCTCTCACACATAAATCTTATGCAGGTCATATTTTGACACCACGCTGCCTCAAGTGAATGATCACCAGATCAAGTGAAACTTGTCAGTGATCACAGCTACATATGTTGCAAAAATGTCTGATGCAACCCCTTTGGACAGAATCCAGGGAGACATCATTAATGAAAGACAGATATGACCATTTCCAGATGGCTAGGTTGGAAAACCATAGCAACTAGACAGGTACAGAGTCAAATTATAACTTCCCTTCTGGCACTGGGCAGGACGCTATGCAGAGATGGATACTCTTAATCTTTTCTTTGCTAAAGATTTTTCAAATGTGTGTCAAGGAATGTCATTACTGGGAAATTGAGCATTTCTTCATCCTTGGCACTCCCATGTCAGGGCTGATGCAGATTAGCTGCAGGGTAGGCTCCAGCTGTAGCAATGTTTATCATCAGTTAATATTTACAAGTCAGGTAGCTGATTACTACATCCATGTGTCCAAACATAAGTAATTTATATAACCTGTGGGTATCCAGCAATGCTTGGAAAGATTTGGTGGATAACCTGCAGGTTATGTAAATTATTTGAGAGATCTTTTTAAGTTCAACAAGCAGGGCCAAAGTTCTCTGCCAATTAAAAAAAATGTATTTCATTTCATCAATGACTGTGCTGATGACCATTTACAAGTAAAAACATTTTAGTAAGACTGGATTGAGAATCAGCTTCATGGTTGCTGGTTATTTTTCAGAATGGAGGCCTGGTACTCGTGGTGTACCTCAGGGATTGATGCTGGGTCTATCGCTGGTTTTGGTTTATATCAATGATTTGGATAAGAATGTACTAGGCCTGGTTACTAAGTTTGCAGATGACACGAAAATAGGTAGTATCGTAGATAGCAAAGATGATTATCAAAAATGACAGCAGGATCTTAATCAGCTGGGTAAGTGAGTTGAGGAATAGGTAGTGTAGTTTAATTCAGATAAGTGCGAGGTGTTGCATTTTGGAAAGTAAAATCATGGCAGGACTTTCGGAATGAATGGTGGGGGCCTGGGGAGCATTGTCGAGTTGAGGGATTACTAAGAGTGCAGGTACATAGTTCCCTGAAAGTAACATCACAGGTAGAGGGTGGTCAAAATAACTTTCGGTACTTACGTCTTCATGGGTCAGGGTATTGGGTATAGAAGTTAGGATGTTATGTTACAGTTGACCAAGATGTTGGTGAGGCCGCATTTGGAGTATTTTTTTCAGTTTTGGGCATCCTGCTATAGGAAGGATGTTGTTAAGCTGGAAAGAGTGCAAAGAAAATTTACGCGGATGTTGCTTGGACTTGAGGGCTCTGCTATAGGGAGACGTTCGGCAAGCTATGACTTTATTCCTTGAAGTGGTTGAGAGGTGGTGAAAGACTATAAAATATTGAAGGAATAGATAGGGAGATGGGTCTTTTTTTTTAACCAAAATAGAGTAATTAAGAACCAGAGGATCTACACTGTAGGTTTACAATGAGGGGAAAGATTTGATGAGGAACCTGACATGCCAATTTTCACAGAGGGAGGGAGGGAGAGAGCACTCTCTCAGGTTCCGTCTCAAATCTTCTCTCTCTCCCCATCTCTCTCCCCCCCCCCCCCCCTCTCTCTCTCTACCCCCTCCCCCTCCCCCTCCCTGCATTGTCTCAGCTGGAGTTTGTGTGGGCACTGATTTATGCAGGGGATGGAAAATATACACGGTGAAGAAAAGGATCCATTTTTTTTCCAGCCAAAAGAGGAAAGCCTCTAATCGATTTCTCATATCTATTATAATTTCAAAAGATTGTAAAGATTACAGCTCTGAGAAGTGAAGGGTTTTGCTGGGTGTCAGAATGATATCATCATTTACTTGTTGCTGGCAAGGTGAGGTGTAGATCAAATCTCTCTTTCTTTGTTCGCATATACTTCTTGCATGTTGTCATTTACACAATCCAGCAATAAGAATCGCCTAGGTTCGGCCACCATCCTCCCACTACCCTCATTACCCAAACCTTGCACTTAGCTGCATATTGATCGCTAAATACTGGATCACAGTAAAAAGAATGTCGAACCTTGTACATGTACATAATTTCTTTGCTGAAAATGGTGGAAGGAACTTCTGGTCTGCATTTATATTACATCCTGCTGTCTTTATATTACATAATAAAATCCAACTTTCCTTTAAAAGTAGGCATTTTACCAAATGTAAAGGGCCATCCATATGTAAATTATTTGCACTTCAACCTAATTAACCAGCCTTAGTTTTGCTATGAATAAAGCTGTGAATACAAGCGACTATGTCTTGAAGCTGTGATAGTTTCTGTACAGGGTGGGCATTAGCATGGACAATCTGTGCATCCACAAACTGTAACTAAACCAGCAATTTTCAAGAATTGGTGAAATATTTTTAGTTTGAGCATCAAGTGCTATATTCTTACATTGAGGCTATCCAGAGTATTCTGTAAAACAAAATTCAATGAACAGTTCATCAAGAATGATGAAATCAGTAGCTTTCGAAATAAACAGACCAGCTTTTAAAAAAAACTGTGGAATAGCTTTTCTAAAACAGTTGCTATCTATCCTGTTAATGGGAAGAATGTGAACAATTTTAGTTGCAGTCTGTTTTAACTCTTAATGAAAATACTTGTTCCAGCTTGGAAGAGACTGACTGTCTACTCTATCTATGGCTTATACTTTTAAATATTTCTGTCAGCTCGCCCCTCAGCCTCCAATGCTTCAGTGAAAATTCACAAAATGAATTTTCCACTGGGTGGCACCAGCAATGGCTGCCTCGCCAACAGCCTGTCTGCATCTTCCTTCTTTGTGTTTTGATATGCTGGGTTAAATGTATGTTTTTAGTGTTCTTTAGCTTTTATTCCATATCGTATCTCCGTCTGCACTGCGACCCAACATTGAGGAGTAGGCGGCCTTTGCTAGAGAACGACTTTTGAGAGCTCCACTGCGGGGAGCCTACAGTACTTTAACATCGTGGAGCCCACGATCCATTTACCAGGGATCGACCTCAGAGCTCCAATCATGGGTGCTTGCAGACAACATCATGGAGCTCACGGTCCCTGGTCAGAGACCGACTTCAGAAACTCCTAGCCACAGGAGCTATGACTGCCCTGACACGGGAATTTTGACCGCCCCGACGCGGGATCTTCGACCGCCGGCTGCGGGTGCTTCGATCGCCCTGACGGATGGTTCGACAAAGAGGAAGCAGATTGGACTTTTTTGCCTTCCATCACAGGGGAATGTGGGGAATCCGCTGTGGTGGATGTTTATGTTAACTTTTATGTAGTTGTGTGTCTTGTTGCTTTTTTTTTTGTATGGCTGTATGGTACTTCGCATATCTGTACCTTAATTTGTACATGTGACAATAAAAGACCTTTGAATTGTCCAGTTTTGATACAAACCTATGAATGGCAACTGAATCCATCAAGCCAATTCATAAACAAGATAACTATTTGTGGAAGATATAGACAATAGGTGCAGGAGTATGCCATTCAGCCCTTCGAGCCAGCACCGCCATTCAATGTTATCATGGCTGATCATTCTCAATCAGTACCCCGTTCCTGCTTTCTCCCCATACCCCCTGACTCCGCTATCCTTAAGAGCTCCATCTAGCTCTCTCTTGAATGTATTCAGAGAATTGGCCTCCAATGCCCTCTGAGGCAGAGAATTCCACAGATTCACAACTCTCCGACTAAAAAAGTTTTTCCTCATCTGTTCTAAATGGCCTACCCCTTATTCTTAAACTGTGGCCCCTGGTTCTGGACTCCCCCAACATTGGGAACATGTTTCCTGCCTCTAACGTGTCCAACCCCTTAATAATCTTATACGTTTTGATAAGATCCCCTCTCATCCGTCTAAATTCCAGTGTATACAAACCTAGTCGCTCCAGTCTTTCAACATGACAGTCCCGCCATTCCGGGAATTAACCTAGTAAACCTACGCTGCACGCCCTCAATAGCAAGAATATCCTTCCTCAAATTTGGAGACCAAAACTGCACACAGTACTCCAGGTGCGGTCTCACTAGGGCCCTGTACAACTGCAGAAGGACCTCTTTGCTCCTATACTCAACTCCTCTTGTTATGAAGGCCAAAATTCCATTGGCTTTCTTCACTGCCTGCTGTACCTGCATGCTTCCTTTCAGTGACTGATGCACTAAGACACCCAGATCACGTTGTACGTCCCCTTTTCCTAACTTGACACCATTCAGATAATAATCTGCCTTCCTATTCTTACCACCAAAGTGGATAACCTCACACCTATCTACATTAAACTGCATCTGCCATGCATCTGCCCACTCACACCTGTCCAAGTCACCTTGCAACCTCATAGCATCTTCGTCACAGTTCACAATGCCACCTAGCTTTGTATCATCGTCAAATTTGCTAATGGTACTTTTAATCCCTTCATCCATCATTGATGTATATTGTAAATAGCTGCGGTCCCAACACCGAGCCTTGCGGTACCCCTCTAGTCACTACCTGCCATTCTGAAAGGGACCCATTTATCCCCACTCTTTGCTTTCTGTCTGTCAACCAACATTCTATCCATGTCAGTACCCTACCTCCAATACCATGTGCTCTAATTTTGCCCACTAATCTCCTACGTGGGACCTTGTCGAAGGCTTTCTGAAAGTCGAGGTACACCACATCCACCGGCTCTCCCCTGTCAATTTTCCTAGTTACATCCTCAAAAAATTCCAGTAGATTAGTCAAGCACGATTTCCCCTTCGTAAATCCATGCTGACTCGGAACGATCCTGTTACTGCGATCCAAATGCTCCGCAATTTTGTCTTTTATAATTGACTCCAGCATCTTCCCCACCACTGATGTCAGACTAACTGGTCTATAATTTCCCGTTTGCTCTCTCCCTCCTTTCTTGAAAAGTGGGATATCATTAGCTACCCTCCAATCCACAGGAACTGACCCGGAATCTATAGAACATTGGAAAATAATCACTAATGCGTCCACAATTTCTAGAGCCACCTCCTTAAGCACCCTGGGATGCAGACCATCAGGCCCTGTGGATTTATCAGCCTTGAGTCCCATCAGTCTACCCAAAACTTTTTCCTGCCTAATGTGGATTTCCTCCAGTTCCTCTGTCACCCTAGGATCTCTGGCCACTAGAATATCTGGGAGATTGTTTGTATCCTCCTTAGTGAAGACAGATCCAAAGTACCGGTTCAACCTGTCTGCCATTTCCTTGTTCCCCATAATAAATTCCCCTGCTTCTGTCTTCAAGGGACCCACATTTGCCTTGACTATTTATTTCCTCTTCACATACCTAAAAAAGCTTTTACTATCCTCCTTTATATTATTGGCTAGTTTACCCTCGTACCTCATCTTTTCTCCCCGTATTGCCTTTTTAGTTATCTTCTGTTGCTCTTTAAAAGAGTCCCAATCCTCTGGCTTCCCAGTCTTCTTTGCTATGTTATACTTCTTCCCTTTTATTTTTATGCTGTCCTTGACTTCCCTTGTCAACCACGGGTGCCTCTTACTCCCCTTAGAATCTTTCCTCCTCTTTGGGATAAAGATATCCCTCTTTGGGATATATACCAGACAAAACGATAGCAGATAAAATTTAATAGACGACCAATGTTGATCAGCAATCAAAAAAATAATCTACATAGAACCCAACATACTTCACAAAAAATGCAATCAGGAAATATTGACACAAAGCAGAGAAAAGAAAGGTATAAGATGGGTGATTAAAAGATTGTTCGAAGAGGTGGTTTTAAAGAGGAATTTAAAGAGTGGAGATGAATTTCTTGAGCTTAATCAGCCTGTCAGCTAAATGCGAGGAAAGGATATGGGGAATTATAACAAGGCAGAGTTGTGGCTAAAATGATAGAATATAAATGTAATCTGATCAGACAGCAGCCTGAATCTCCCATCCTTTTCTGGTTATATAGAGACAAGGCAAAATTTTGGCACAGGGAACAAGACAAGAACCAGACAAGATTCTGAGATAGAACTTTTCAGCATGCGATGGTGTTAATATCAATTTAGGCCTGATCTCCTGGGGTTCTTTTCAGACAAAGAGCGTTCAACATTTGGAAGGGAGACAGCAATTATTCTGCATGATTGATTTATAATGGTGAAAATGTAATCCAAAATTATATTTTGTCTCTTCATTTCAACACCAGGCCTCCCAACATTTGATTTTACAAATTCATAATTTTGATGTCCAAAATTCATAATTTTCTGGCAAAATTCATAATACGGCGCATAATGCAACTTTTCAGCTGAAAAAAAAGTATGCACGCCAAATAAGCATACACATTGCGCTACATTCATGTGTGAAAAACGAGTTATTTTCAACAGTCTGTAGTTCTTGGACTACATGTACAATGTCAAGCCTATCATGAGTATATTTTGCTATTTATAGGTTATTGAACAGAAATACTTTTTATAACACAAAGAAAACATTGTTTTGTTTTTTCAATGTTGCTTTTTCCTTACACATCCCAATTCTCTTGGTATTGAATAAAAGAACAATGGTCATAAAATGTATGACTAAGTTATGAAGAGTTTCATTTAAAACTGCACATACCCGATTTAATTGAAGACATACTTGCTCCAGTGATCTTCAACAGCAAATCACAACGGTCCATGTCCCCCCCCAACCCCCTCCCCCCACTTCCACTCTACACCCACTCTGTATTTCCACGCTGTATCTCTAAACTAAGATTCCAGTAGTTTTTATTATCCTCATGATCAGTAGTAAAAAAAAAAGGCGGATTTCAGCTCTTGTTTCTGCTGGTTACAAGCACTTGGTTTCATCAAGACCCAATATGTTTTCTGATTATTTGATAATGGTAAAAACATTTTTTTCACTCCTCTAATACACCATTTTGTCAAATCCTTGTTCAGCGCAGATCATCACGTCTACTGCGCCATTCAATCATGGATTACTCCTCATAGTAATGAGGCACCTATGATGATCATTTGTAAGCACTGGGCCTGTACTTGCTGAAGTTTAGAAGAATGGAGACCTCATTGATACATACAGAATAGTGAAAGGCTTGGATAGAATGGATGTGGAGAGGATGTTTCCACTAGTGCGAGAGTCTAGGACTAGAGGTCATTGCCTAAGAATTAAAGGATGTTCTTTTAGGAAAATGGAGAAATTTCTTTGGTCAAAGGGTGGTGAATCTGTGGGATTCTTTGCCACAGAAGGCTGTGGAAGCCAAGTGAGTGGATATTTTAAAGGCAGAGATAGATTCTCGATTAGTACAGGTGTCAGAGGTTATGGGGAGATGGCAGGAGAATGGGGTTCGGAGGGAGAGATAGATCAGCCATGATTGAATGGCAGAGTAGACTGGATGGGCCAAATGGCCTAATTCTACTTCTATTCCTCATGACCTTATGACAGTCACAACCTCAGACTAATGAAGTGCAGTTTCAAAGTTGTTGACAGCATTTCTAAATATTCCCCATTTATCACAAAACAATGGCCTGATCTTCTCAAATATTTTGGGAGGTGGAGATGGTGCCTGAAGAACTAGAAAGTGAATCGCAAATTGAATTGGATTCCAAGTTATGGAATGAAACAGTACAAAGAAAAGATTTCAAGGCAGCCGTAGAATTGCTAATGTGATCAAAATGGACTAATTAAGCAGGCAATAAATGAAGGCAAGTTGTAAGGGAGTGACCTTTTGGGACAGTTTGCAGATGACACTAACGCATGTGGGATAGACAGTGAAGATTGTTATCAAAAATTACACCAAGTTCTGAATCATTTGGGCAAATGGACTGAGCAATAGTTAATGGAGTTTTATCCAGAAAAGTGCATGGTGTTAAATCTTTTGAAGATATTTGAGGATATGGTTGGTTAAATGGACAATGGTTGTGGTACATTGAGAACTTCAGAAGGTATTTAATAAGGTTCCGCACAGGTGATTAGTGTAGTATACTTCTGGCTGTTGAGAATTGGCTGACAGACAGAAACCAAGGATTAGGATTAAATAGGTGGGGAAACACAGGAACCCTGACTTCAGTCTTCATCAACTAGTTGGATGAGGCAGCCAAATGTCGCATTTCCAAATTTACTGATGATACAAAACTGGGGAAAATTTTGAGCAGTGAGAAGGATGTAAAGAGGGTTTAAAGGGATAGAAACCAGCTGAGTGTGTGGGCCACAACATAAGAGGGAATATAAAATGGCAATGTGAAGTCATCTACTGTGGTACACAAAATAAGTTTAAATTGCTTTATTATTGTTGTGTATACTAAGATACAGTAAAAAGCTTTTGTTTGCATGCTATGCAATTAAATCAGGTAATACTGTACATAAATACAATCAAGCCATACACAAGCACAATAGGTAGAGGGAGGAGAAACATGCATAGTGCAGCATACAGTTTCTCAACATTGTAGCATAATCGTTTCTGAGGAAAAAGTCCAATGTTCACAATGATGTTGGTTGGAAATTAGGAAATTGTTCCTAGCTTCTAGGATGGTTCAGCAGTCAAATAACAGGGGAAGAAGCTGTTCCTAAGTCTGAAGGTACATGCTTTCAAGCTTTTGTATCCTTTTTGTGGTGGGAGCAGGGAAAAGAGGAAATGACAAGGGTGGAAAAGGTCCTTGATTATGTTGGCTGCTTTTCCAAGGGAGTGAAGTGTAGATGTAGTCAATGGTGGGATGTCTGGTCTGTGTGCTGGAGCGATCCACAACTCTGCAATTTCTTGTGGTCTTGGGCAAAGCTGTTCCCAAACCTAGCTGTGATACACCCAGCAGTACATTTTCTACAGTTCAATTGTAGAAGTTGGTAAGAGTCTTTAGATTAATGTTAAATATCCTTTGTCTTCTGAGGAAGTAGAAATGTTGGTATGCTTTTTTGGTGATGATGGAATTCAGTGGCTCAAATTATTTCCTTCATCTAAATCCATTCTGTGCTTTGCAGGTGCCACCAGCTTAATGTTATCCCAATAATGTGAAAGGCAGTTTCAATTATGTCAATGTACAAATTGGAAGCCTGGTCCATTGTCCTGGTGATCCTGGCTACCATCTTCATAATGAGCTGCCCAATGGTACTGCCAACTGCTGTTGTGATGATCTGGAGGATGAAGCATACCACTGCCATCTTGCTGGAGGGAGCAATAAGAAGCAGGATCCATCCACTCCTTTCTGAACTCCTTTCTGAGATTATTTTCAACATGGCATCCATCCCTAATGAGTAGGGCAGTGCCTCATACTCTGCACTGAGCTCAGCTGTAAAAGATAGAAACATAGAAAATAGGTACTGGAGGAGACCATTCAACCCTTCGCGCCAGCACCGCCATTCATTGTGATCATCCACAATCAGTAACCTGTGCCCAACTTCTCCCCATATCCCTTGAT
This sequence comes from Rhinoraja longicauda, assembly GCF_053455715.1. Taxonomy (NCBI): domain Eukaryota; kingdom Metazoa; phylum Chordata; class Chondrichthyes; order Rajiformes; family Arhynchobatidae; genus Rhinoraja; species Rhinoraja longicauda. Next base: position 36,534,631 of record NC_135960.1, read on the forward strand.
TCCACTAGCCCCCAGAGCTCAAACTCTCTCTTAAATTCATCCAGTGATTTAGCCTCCACTGCCCTCTGTGGCAGAGAATTCTACAAATTCACATCTCTCTGGGTGAAAATTCCTTCTCACCTCAATTTTAAATGGCCTCCCCTTTATTCTAAGACTGTGGCTCCTGGTTCTGGACTCCCCCAACATTGGGAACATTTTTCCTGCATCTAGCTTGTCCAGTCCTTTTAGAATTGTATATGCCTCTATAAGATCCCCTCTCATCCTTCTAAACTCCAGTGAATACAAGCCTAGTCTTTTCAATCTTTCCTCATATGACAGTCCCACCATCTCAGGGATCAATCTCGTGAACCTACGCTGCACTGCCTCAATTACAAGGATGTCCTTCCTCAAATTAGGAGACGAAAACTGTACACAATACTCCAGATGTGGTCTTGCCAGGGCCCTATACAACTGCAGAAGAACCTCTTTACTCCTATACTGAAATCCTCTTGTTATGAAGGCCAACATGCCATTAGCTTTCTTCACTGCCTGCTGCACCTGCACGCAACTTTTCAGTGACTGATGTACAAAGCCACCCAGGTCTTGCTGCACTTCCCCCTTACCTAACCTGACACCATTGAGATAAAAATCCGCCTGCTTGTTTTTGCCGCCAAAGTGGATAACCTCACATTTATCCATATTATACTGAATCTGCCATGCGTCTGCCACTCACTCAACCTGTCCAGGACACCCTGCAACCTCCTAACATCCTCTTCACAGTTCACACTGCCACCCAGCTTTGTGTCATCTGCAAACTTGCTAGTGTTACTTCTAATTCCTTCATCTAAATCATTAATATATATGGTAAACAGTTGTGACCCCAGCACCGAGCCTTGCAGCACTCCACTCGCCACTGCCTGCCATTCTGAAAAGGACCCGTTTGCTCCTACGCTTTGCTTCCTGTCTGCCAACCAATTCTCTATCCATGTCAACACTCTACCTCCAATACCATGTGCTCTAATTTTGCTCACCAATCTCCTGTGTGGGACCTTATCAAAGGCCTTCTGAAAGTCTAGATACACCACATCCACTGGCTCCCCTTCATCCATTTTACTTGTCACATCCTCAAAACATTCCAGAAGATTAGTCAAGCATGATTTCCCTTTCATAAATCCATGCTGACTTGGACTTATCCTTTTACTGCTATCCAAATGCACTGTTATTACCTCTTTAATAATTGACTCCAGCATCTTCCCCACCACTGATGTCAGGCTAACTGGTCTGTAATTCTCCGTTTTCTCTCTCTCGCTTCTTTCTTGAAAAGATAAAAGAGTTTATATGAATAATAGATCTCATTTGTAGTAAAGCATTTTGTTTCTATTTCAAAGAATCACAATGCTGGTTCAATAATTAATGTATGGATTCTTTTCACCAGGGTATGATTATCCAGAATTACACTTCATAGTCATATTCATGAATCATAGTCATATTCATAGTCATGAATCATGGCCTTCAGCCCAACTTGTGTGTGCTGACCAAGATGCCCCATCTGAACTTGTCCAATTTGCTCGCATTTGGCCCTTATCCCTCTAAACCTTTCCAATGCATGTACCTGTCCACATATCTTTTAAACTATGGTTTATAGGTGAGAGGGGAAATAGGGAACTGAGGGGTAAGTTTCTCCACTCTTCAGTGGTTTCCTGATGGGCTGAATTTTCCAGCATTGTTTTTTTATTTCCAGCATTTGCCATTTTTTGTTTAAATTTACCTCTTATATGCCCTGCTAGTGCAAGACTAACAGACTGAAGAAGGGTCACAACCCAAAATGTTGGCTGACCATTTCTTCCATAGAGGTTTGCATGACCCATTGAGCACCACATTTTGTTTTTTTTTGATCAAGATTCCAGCATCTGCAGATTCCAGTGGCTCTAAATTACCATGTACAGTTTCTTGACATTTAATAACTGGAGCCAGCTGACAAATAAATAAAGACCTTTGATGCCTACACTTGCATTTGTATAACTGAGATCTTCAACAAAATGTCAGTTTGTGTACAATTGTTTCACACAAACCATGTTGTGTTAAGTTGTGTGAAACCTACCCAGCCTGAAGCTCAATTTCCAGCCTGAACTTTGCATCTTTTGTTACGAAGCACTACAAATAGAGTAAACAGGACATCCAGACAAAATAAATGTAAATGGTAGACTTGGGGAGTACGTTTTTTTCTGGAGATTCCTAAGAGACTGTCAGTGAGGAATAAATTACTCTTTTTGGTAGCTCTTACCAGAGGCTATGTTGGAATGAGCGAGGAAACATTGCAGATGCTTTGGATCTCCTCGGGCAAGACGGCAACTGTCAGTGTGCAGATTGACCAGGTTAAGTTCATTGGTCCAGACAATGTCTATGATAGCCAAGATCTGAGAGCATGGGTCCATCTATCTTTAATAAAGAAAAAAGTTTTAAAACAAAATCAACAGTAAAGGCATCTAAATTAAACATTTTTTTAATTGAAAATCTCTTTTTGAATGTAAATCTTAACACTCACATTGACGACTGGTGACTTCTGCTTGCCCAAGACGGCATAGATGGAGGGTTGGGGAGAAAGGTTACTGGGAGTGGAGGTCCTCCACATCCATTGGTGAAATCGGAGACAGAGGCAAGGGTACAAGCGAGTCAGTGAATTAGTTTAGTTTATACAGCGCAAAAACAGGCCCTTCGGCTCACCGAGTCCATACCGTACAGCGATCCCCACACATTAACACTATCTTACACACAGGAGCAATTCATAAATTTAACCGAACCCAATTAACCTACAAACCTGCACGCCTTGAGTGTGGGAGGAAACCGAAGATCTCAGGGAAAACTCACGCAGGTCACGGGGAGAACAAACAAATTCCATTCAGAGAGCACCCATAGTCAGGATTGAATCCAGGTCTCTGGTGCTGTAAGGCAGCAACTCCACTGCTGCGTCACCGTGCCGCCTTTGGTTGAGGCAGCGGTTGACTGTCTGGAGATACCAGATTTCGACTGCAGTTTTGTTGCTACCAAATGTCAGATTAACTCGCGATGTTTGAGAAATATGATGACAATGTGGTTTGCGTGGCTTTTTTTTTTATTGCAGGATTTCTTTGCAACACTGCAGAGCCAAAAAGCATACCTTTGAGTGACGTTCAATATTTGAATCATCTTTGCCAACTATAACCAAAGCACTCTCAATGAAATTGACAGCCTCGGTCAACAACTTTGCTGTTAGATTTCAAATGACCTGAGCCTCTTCTTTATCTTCCTATTCTTTTTCAAGGTCAAGCAAATCTTGGGGTGAAAGTTTTGTTGTAATGTGTCATAACTCCTGCATGTCTTAAAAAATCCACCTCTTCTGAAACTACTTTCTTAGTCAAACTAATTTTTTCCTCCAGTTTTAGATACATCACTGACAAACCTAAAGCTTCTAAGGTCATGCACTAGATGTGAGCATAGTTTTCTCAAACCACATTCATACATGCACAAGTAACCACGTCCCAAGCCTCACCAACAAGCATAACAGAACATCTAAAAAAGATGTCCAGATATCTTTAACACTCATTTACCATCATCAGTAGCATCAAATGTTTTGTTGAGATAATGCCTTACATGTACTAATCACACCCTGATCCTTAGGTTGGAAGAGAGATGTAGTGTTCTGGGGAAGATAAACAACTTGAATGTTTTCACAAAGATCTTGAATTGAAGTTGGATGTACAGGGGCAATATCCACCATGAGTATGATTTTAAAAGTACCTTGCTAGGCACCGCATGCAACTACTCTGTCTGGCGTACATTTGAGCGCATTATTTCAAAACTACGAGCGCATAAATAAGCTCCTAGTCAGCTGATACTTTTGGCAGGTTTTTTTACTTCTCCTGGGAATGGAGAGAATGTGTGGCTCGCCCAGACTATCCTACTTGCATTTCTCCAAAATCTCCGAGAGGACTGGAAAAGATGTATTATGAAGTAAAGAGAATACCATTGTGATGGAAGTTCATACAAGTGAGTGCCCTAGGCTCCGAAAGTTCACCAGGAAATGATAACTGTTCTTCCTCATGCTTCCTTTGTTTCTGTGATCCTCAGCATTTCTCTGTCTTGCTAGCAGAGTCCTCGCAGAAGCCGATGAATCACAGCTGGGACGTGACAACTTGAGGTGGCTTGGGCTGGAGTTCAAAGGGGTAAGAAGTAGGGTGTCACTTCCTTAACCTGGATCGTTGGATGTCAGGCAATTTTGAAGTTAATAGAAAAGGATCTGTTGTCCTTTAAGTGCTGCAGCTGAGTCATTATTGGCTTCAAGCCAGGAGCAGTGTGGGGGTTATGTCCTCTTGACAAGGATAAGCTTGATTGCCAGAAATCCCTTGGGTTTCAGGTGTCGCTTTCTGCATTTGTCGAAACTCCCATTGCCACTTGTTCCTCTTCTTCATCTTGTGCAGTTTCACTTCCCTCAGCTATACCTTTGGACATCCTATTATGTTTAAGTTAACATACACGGATCAGTTATATTGCAGGTGCTACAGCTAGGAGACATTATTGGCTTCAAACCAGGGGTAGTTTTGTTGAACTTTCTTCAGGTTCTCCATCATTCCGGTTCTTCAGTCAAACCATTACAAACATCTCATACTCCTGATAGATTTAACACCTTAGCCATTTAAAAGATGCAGGTCATAACTACTGAAGAAGCATTGCAACCATCCCAAAACAGTATATGGATCCATCGCTACAACAGCATCACACAAGCCTTTATGTGTATGAAGGAACTACAGATGCTGGTTAAACTGAAGATAGTCACAAAAAGCTGTAACAACTCAGTGGGCAGACAGCATCTCTGGAGAAAGGAATAGATGACATTTCGGGTCGAGACCGTTCTTCAGACTGGAGAGTCAGGTGAATGCGAAACGAGATATAGACGGTGATGTAGAACAAATTAATGAAAGGCATGCAAAAAAGTAAGGATTATAAAGGAACCAGGTTATTGTTAGCTGTTTGTTAGGTGAGAACGAGTTATAATGAGACTCAACAAGACGACTTTGAAGCTGGTACGATGTTCCACCTTCCATATTTCTTGTTTCCCTTTCCTGACTCTCCAGTCTGAAGATGGGTCTGGACACAAAACATCACCTTTTCTCCTGAGATGCTGTCTGACCCGCTGAGTTACTCCACCTTTTTATGTCTACCTTCTAGAGTTATGATCAGCAGCAATTTATATATATATTCCTTTATTTGTCCCACGCCGGGGAAATTTACAGTGTTACAGCAGCAAAGTGGATAGCGAGATCGTTCATTATAAATAATAGTAAAGACAAGGATAAATTATCATCAATTTACTGTGTATTCCTTAACTGTTACTGATGACTCGTCTGCTGGGAGCAGTGCTGGTTGTGCAGTCTCACAGCAGTGGGAAGGAAGGACCTCCTATATCTCTCCTTCACACACTTGGGGTGAAGGAGTCTGTCACTGAAGGAGCTACTCAGTGCAGTGACACTGGGGTGGGAGTTATTGTCCAGCAGCAATGTTAACTTTGCTATCATCCTCCTCTCTCCCACCACCTGTACTGAGTCGAGGGAGCAACCCAGGGCAGAGCTGGCCTTCCTGACCAGCTTGTCAAGTCTCTTCCCCTCCACCGCTGAGATGCTGCTGGTCCAGCAGACCACTCCATAGAAAATGGCTGATGCAACTACCGTGTTGTAGAAGATCCTTAGGAATGCCCCCTGCATTTCAAAGGACCCGAGTCTACTCAGCAGATAAAATCTGCTGTGGCCCTTTTTGTATAGCGCGTTGGTGTTTTCGGTCCAGTCCAATTTATTGTTGAGGTAAACACCCAGGTACTTATAAGAGTCCATCCTCCCGATGTCCATTCCCTGGATGTTCACCGGTGTCGGGGGGACTTGGCTGCACCTGTGGAAATCCACCACCATCTCCCTGGTTTTCCCCGCATTGATCCGGGGGCAATTCCGCTGGCACCAGTCCACAAACTTCTTGATCAATTCTCTGTACGCCCCGTCATCGTCGCCTGTGATGAGGCCCACGATGGCAGTTGTCAGAGAACTTCTGTAGATAGCAGTTTGTAGAGCTGTGCCTGAAGTCTGCAGTGTACAGGGTGAACAAGAATGGAGCTTGCACTGTTCCTTGCAGACCACGTCCGAGACATAGTCCTTTGTCCTCACATACTGTGTCGGTTGGTGAGATTGTCCAGAATCCAGGATGAGAAGTGGTGATCCACTCCTGTGCAAGCCCCGGCTGGATGGTATTGAATTCACTGGAGAAATCAAAAAACATGATTCTCACAGTGCTATCCAACTTCTCCAGGTGCGAAAGAGCTCTGTTCCGTAGGTAGACGATGGTGTCCTCCACCCCGATGTGAGTCTGGTAGGCAAACTGCAGCGGATCCATTGATGGTCTAATCAGGGGGCTGAGATGGGTGAGGACCAGACGCTCCTGTGTCTTCATCAGATGTGATGTCAGTGCCACCGGCCTGTAGCTGTTGAGTTCCTTCGGGTGCAGCGTCTTTGGCACCAGTACTACGCAGGATGTTTTCCACAGCTGTGGAACTCTCCCCAGTTTCAGGCTCAGATTGAAGACGTGCTCCACTATTCCGCACAGCTGGTCTGCACAGGACTTGAGGAGCCTCAAGCTGATGCTGTCCGGACCAGCCTTGATCTTCCTGAGCCCATTTCTCACCTGGTCTGTGGAGAAAGACAGATTGGAGCATAGGGGCTGGGTGCTCAAGGGTGTGAGAGAAGGAGGGGTTGTGGGGGGGGGGATAGGGTCGGGGAGGGGCAGGAGAAGCAGTGGGTGGTGACTGTGGGAGGGGAGGTAGTGCAGTGTACTGGACATGCAGACGAGGGGCGCTGCAGCAGGGGTGACTGGACCGGGGGAGGTGTAGGTGACTGATCAAACCTGTTGAAAAGGTTCAGATCGTTCACCCACTTCTGGTTCCCCACAGCCCGGGAGTCTGGTTCCTCGTTCCCAGAGATGGTTTGAGGCCTCTCCAGACCCCACTGATGTTGTTCCTCTGCAGCTGGTCCTCCAACTTCTTCCTGTAGCTGTTCTTCCTCTCTCTGATCTTTCTTGTCATCTCCTCCTTATTTCCAGACTTAAAGGGCCTCTTTTTCTCCTTAAAGAGATCCTTTATGTCAGGGTTGATCCAGGGTTTGTTATTGGAGAAACACCGTACAGTCCTGGTGGGTACAGTGTTCTCCACACAGAAGTTAATATAATCCGTGATGCACTGGGCTAGACCGTCAATGTCCTCCCCATGGGGATTACAGAGTTCCACCCACACAGTTGTTTCGAAACAGTCTCTCAGAGCCTCCTCAGTCTCCTTGGACCATCCTCTAACTGTGCGGGTCACCGCTGGTTGCCTGTGCACGAGAGGTTTGTATACAGGCTGGAGATGGATCATGTTGTGGTCAGATCTCCCCAGGGGGGAGGGGTGCTGAGTTATATGCCTCCTTGGTGTAGGCATAAAATAAGTCCAGTATTTTGTTGTCTCTGGTGCAGCAGGTGACGTACTGGGTGAAAGTGGGCAGAGTGGATGATGGAGGTGCGTGATTAAATTCCCCAGAGATTAAAAAGAGGGCATGTGGGTGCTGTGTTTGCAACCTGCTCACAGCTGAGTGCAGGACATCACAGGCCGTGTGGCCGTTAGCAGAGGGGGGAATATATGTTGCTATCACAACAACATGTGAGAATTCCCTCGGTAGATAGTAAGGCCTCATGCTAACAGCTCGATGTCCCTGCAGCAGAGCTGCTCCTTAACAGTGATGTAACCAGGGTTACACCATCTATCATTTACAAACACAGCCAGCCCTCCTCCTTTTCTCTTTCCACTCTCCACTGTTCTGTCCGCCCGCCTCAGGTGAAAACCGTCCAGTGAGACGTTCGTGTCGGGAGTTAACGTGTTCAGCCAGGTCTCTGTAAGCAGCATGATGCTGCACTCCCGATATTCCCTCTGGTGTCGGGTCAACTACATCGACTTGTCCATCTTGTTGGGGAGAGATCTTACATTTCCCATAACAATGGATGGGAGCACTGGTCTGTTGCGTCTCCTTCCGACTCGACGCTGGATTCCAGCACGGCACCCTCGTCTCCTCCTCCTCGGCTCACGGGGGACGTTGGGTCTCTCCTGAGGCAGCACCGCTGGGTTATGGAGCGCTAACAGCTGCTCCATCGTGTGAACAATAGGGCCCTGGCTGTCCCCGGGATATCCAGACAAGGTAGGTGATAAATATAGTGCAAAAACAGTGGCTTTGGTCTCCATACCGCGCTAAAGTTACACAAAACTAATACACAGAATAGTGAGAGAAATAACTTAACTAACTACTAAGAAAGAGAAAAAACGCTCACCAGTGAGCAGGAGCTGTAATGGCTGCCGCACAGGGAGGTGTCATCTTGGACGACCACCACCTTTTGATGCATGATCAAGCCGTCTCAAAGACATATTGCTGCTGCACCTTATATTGTCATAAAATCATTTCTAATAGATTATGACTTGTCCATCCCAGTCCGAGGAACAAATCGTGGTCTATAACCTCCCATGCTTTATAACTAAGCACTACAAATAGACAAATCAGACATCAAGCGTTTCTGTCTTACCAGCAAAGTAAAGCACCCAATGCAATTGCACAGGGGAGACCACCCCAGCTCTCTATTGCCAATATTTCCAGTTACTTGCAAGAATAATACTTTATTGTCACATGTGACAAGTCAGTGATATTCTTTGTTTTGCATACCCAGGAAATGTAATGAGTCACCACATAAAGGGCATCGACAAAGTTACAAGTATTCCATTTTACACAAACCTTTTTTAACACATTCAATTTGTGGGTCCCCCTTAATTCTCGGCAGTGTCATAACTCCTGCATGTCTTAAAAAATCCACCTCTTCTGAAACTACTTTCTTAGTCAAACTAATTTTTTCCTCCAGTTTTAGATACATCACTGACAAACCTAAAGCTTCTAAGGTCATGCACTAGATGTGAGCATAGTTTTCTCAAATCCCATTCATACATGCACAACTAACCACGTCCCAAGCCTCACCAACATGCATAACAGAACATCTAAAAAAGATGTCCAGATATCTTTAACACTCATTTACCATCATCAGTAGCATCAAATGTTTTATTGAGATAATGCCTTACATGTACTAATCACATCCTGATCCTTAGGTTGGAAGAGAGATGTAGTGTTCTAGGGAAGATAAACAACTTGAATGTTTTCACAAAGATCTTGAATTGAAGTTGGATGTACAGGGGCAATATCCACCATGAGTATGATTTAAAAAAGTACCTTGCTAGGCACCGCATGCAACTACTCTGTCTGATGTACATTTGAGCGCATTATTTCAAAACTATGAGCGCATAAATAAGCTCCTAGTCAGCTGACACTTTCGGCAGTTTTTTTTTTTTTACTTCTCCAGAGAATGGAGAGAATATGTGGCTCGCCCAGACTATCCTACTTGCATTTCTCCAAAACCTCAGAAAGAGAGGACTGGAAAAGATGTATTATGAAGTAAAGAGAATACCATTGTGATGGAAGTTCATACGTGAGTGCCCTAGGCACCGAAAGTTCACCAGAAAATGATAACTGTTCTTCCTCATGCTTCCTTTGTTTCTGTGATCTTCAGCATTTCTCTGTCTGTCACTGAAGGAGCTACTCAGTGCAGTGACAGTGGGGTGGGAGTTATTGTCCAGCAGTGATGTTAACTTTGCTATCATCCTCCTCTATCCCACCACCTGTACTGGGTCGAGGGAGCAACCCTGGACAGAGCTGGCCTTCCTGACCAGCTTGTCAAGTCTCTTCCCCTCCACCGCTGAGATGCTGCTACTGCTCCAGCAGACCACTACATAGAAAATGGCTGATGCAACTACCGTGTTGTAGAAGGTCCTTAGGAGTGCCCCCTGCACTCCAAAGGACCCGAGTCTCCTCAGCAGATAAAATCTGCTGTGGCCCTTTTTGTACAGCGCATTGGTGTTTTCAGTCCAGTCCAATTTATTGTTGAGGTAAACACCCAGGTACTTATAAAAGTCCATCCTCCCGATGTCCATTCCCTGGATGTTCACCGGTGTCGGGAGGACTTGGGTGCACCTGTGGAAATCCACCACCATCTCCCTGGTTTTCCCCGCGTTGATCCGGAGGCGGTTCCGCTGGCACCAGTCCACAAACTTCTTTATCAGTTCTCTGTAGACCCCGTCATCGTTGCCTGTGATGAGGCCCACGATGGCAGTCGTCAGAGAACTTCTGTAGATAGGAGTTTGTAGAGCTGTGCCTGAAGTCTGCAGTGTACAGGGTGAACAAGAATGGGGCTTGCACTGTTCCCTGCGGAACCCCTGTGCTGCAGACCACGTCCGAGACATAGTCCTTTGTCCTCACATACTGTGGTCGGTTGGTGAGATTGTCCAGAATCCAGGATGAGAAGTGGTGATCCACTCCTGTGCAAGCCCCGGCTGGATGGTATTGAATGCACTGGAGAAATCAAAAAACATGATTCTCACAGTGCTATCCAACTTCTCCAGGTGCGAAAGAGCTCTGTTCCGTAGGTAGACGATGGTGTCCTCCACCCCGATGTGAGTCTGGTATGCAAACTGCAGCGGATCCATTGATGGTCTCACCAGGGGGCTGAGATGGGTGAGGACCAGACGCTCCTGTGTCTTCATCAGGTGTGATGTCAGTGCCACCGGCCTGTAGCTGTTGAGTTCCTTCGGGAGCAGCGTCTTTGGCACCGGTACCACGCAGGATGTTTTCCACAGCTGTGGAACTCTCCCCAGTTTCAGGCTCAGATTGAAGACGTGCTCCACTATTCCGCACAGCTGGTCTGCACAGGACTTGAGGAGCCTCAAGCTGATGCCATCCGGACCAGCCTTGATCTTCCTGAGCCCATTTCTCACCTGGTCTGTGGAGAAAGACAGATTGGAGCATAGGGGCTGGGTGCTCAAGGGTGTGAGAGAAGGAGGGGGTGTGGGGGGGATGGGGTGGGGGAGGGGCAGGAGAAGCAGTGGGTGGTGACTGTGCGAGGGGAGGTAGTGCAGTGTACTGGACATGCAGACGAGGGGGGCTGCAGCAGGGGTGACTGGACCGGGGGAGGGGTAGGTGACTGATCAAACCTGTTGAAAAGGTTCAGATCGTTCACCCACTTCTGGTCCCCCACAGCCCGAGAGTCTGGTTCCTCGTTCCCAGAGATGGTTTGAGGCCTCTCCAGACTCCACTGATGATGTTCCTCTGCAGCTGGTCCTCCATCTTCTTCCTGTAGCTGTTCTTCCCCTCTCTGATCTTCCTCATCATCTCCTCCTTATTTCCAGACTTAAAGGGCCTCTTTTTCTCCTTAAAGAGATCCTTTATGTCAGGGTTGACTTGGGGTTTGTTATTGGAGAAACATCGTACAGTCCTGGTGGGTACAGTGTTCTCCACACAGAAGTTAATATAATCCGTGATGCACTGGGTTAGACCGTCAATGTCCTCCCCATGGGGATCACAGAGTTCCTTCCACACAGTTGTTGCGAAACAATCTCTCAGAGCCTCCTCAGTCTCCTTGGACCATCCTCTAACTGTGCGGGTCACCGCTGGTTGCCTGTGCACGAGAGGTTTGTATACAGGCTGGAGATGGATCATGTTGTGGTCAGATCTCCCCAGGGGGGAGGGGTGCTGAGTTATATGCCTCCTTTGTGTTGGCATAAAATAAGTCCAGTATTTTGTTGTCTCTGGTGCAGCAGGTGACGTATTGGGTGAAAGTGGGCAGAGTGGATGATGGAGGTGCGTGATTAAATTCCCCAGATTAGAAAGAGGGCATGTGGGTGCTGTGTTTGCAACCTGCTCACAGCTGAGTGCAGGACATCACAGGCCGTGTCGCCATTAGCAGAGGGGGGAATATATGTTGCTATCACAACAACATGCGAGTATTCCCTCGGTAGATAGTAAGGCCTCATGCTAACAGCTCGATGTCCCTGCAGCAGAGCTGCTCCTTAACAGTGATGTAACCGGGGTTACACCATCTATCATTTACAAACACAGCCAGCCCTCCTCCTTTTCTCTTTCCACTCTCCACTGTTCTGTCCGCCCGCCTCAGGTGAAAACCGTCCAGTGAGACGTTCGTGTCCGGAGTTAACGTGTTCAGCCAGGTCTCTGTAAGCAGCATGATGCTGCACTCCCGATATTCCCTCTGGAGTCGGGTCAACGTCGCTGACTCGTCCATCTTGTTGGGGAGAGATCTTACATTTCCCATAACGATGGATGGGAGCACTGGTCTGTTGCGTCTCCTCCCGACTCGACGCTGGATTCCAGCACGGCACCCTCGTCTCCTCCTCGGCGGCTCACGGGGGACGTTGGGTCTCTCCTGAGGCAGCACCGCTGGGTTAAGGAGCGCTAACAACTGCTCCATCGTGTGAACAATAGGGCCCTGGCTGTCCCTGGGATAGCCAGACAAGGTAGGTGAAAAATATAGTGCAAAAACAGTGGCTTTGGTCTCCATACCGCGCTAAAGTTACACAAAACTAATACACAGAATAGTGAGAGAAATAACTTAACTACTAAGAAAGAGAAAAAAACGCTCACCAGTGAGCAGGAGCTGCTGTAATGGCTGCCGCACAGGGAGGTGTCATCTTGGACTACCACCACTTTTTGATACATGATCAAGCCGTCTCAAAGATGTATTGCTGCTGCACCTTACATTGTCATAAAATAATTTCTAATAGATTATGACATGTCCTTCCCAGTCCGAGGAACAAATCCTGTCTCTTAACAAGGCCGTATACAACTGAAGAAGCTCTTTACTCCTTTACTGAAATCCCCTCGTTATGAAGGCCAACATGCCATTAGCTTTCTTCACTGCCTGCTGTACCTACACGCCAATTTTCAGTGACTGAGGTACAAGGACACCCAGGTCTCTCTGCACTTCCCCCTTACCTAACCTGACACCATTGAAATAATCTGCCTGCTTGTTTTTGCTGCCAAAGTGGATAACCTCACATTTATCCATATTATACTGAATCTGCCATGCATCTGCCCACTCACTCAACCTGTCCAGGTCACCCTGCAACCTCCTAACATCCTCTTCACAGTTCACACTGCCACCCAGCTTTGTGTCATCTGCAAACTTGCTAGTGTTACTTCTAATTCCTTCATCCAAATCAATAGTATATATGGTAAACAGTTGTGGCCCCAACACCGAGCTTTACGGCACTCCACTCGCCACTGCCTGCCATTCTGAAAAGGACCCGTTTACTCCTACGCTTTGCTTCCTGTCTGCCAACCAATTCTCTATCCATGTCAACACCCTACCTCCAATACCATGTGCTAATTTTGCTCACCAGTCTCCTGTGTGGGACCTTATCAAAGGCTTTCTGAAAGTCTAGATACACCACATCCACTGGCTCCCCTTCGTCCATTTTACTTGTCACACCCTCAAAATATTCCAGCAGATTAGTCAAGCATGATTTCCTTTTCATAAATCCATGCTGACTTGGACTTATCCTTTTACTGCTATCCAAATGCACTGTTATTACCTCTTTAATTGACTCCAGCATCTTCCCCACCACCGATGTCAGGCTAACTGGTCGGTAATTCTCCGTTTTCTCTCTCTCGCTTCTTTCTTGAAAAGATAGAAGAGTTTATATGAATAATAGATCTCATTTGCAGTAAAGCATTTTGTTTCTATTTCAAAGAATCACAATGCTGGTTCAATAATTAATGTATGGATTCTTTTCACCAGGGTATGATTATCCAGAATTACACTTTATAGTCATGCAGCATGGAATCATGGCCTTCAGCCCAACTTGTGTGTGCTGACCAAGATGCCCCATCTGAACGTCCAATTTGCTTCCATTTGGCCCTTATCCCTCTAAACCTTTCCAATGCATGTACCTGTCCACATATCTATTAAACTATAGTTTATAGGTGAGAGGGGAAAATAGGGAACTGATGGGTAAGTTTTTCCACTCTTCAGTGGTTTCCTGATGGGCTGAATTTTCCAGCATTGTTTTTTTATTTCCAGCTCTTATATGCCCTGCTAGTGCAAGACTTACAGACAGAAGTAAGGTGACAACCTAAAATGTTGGCTGACCATTTCTTCCATAGAGGTTTGCATGACCCATTGAGCACCACATTTTGTTTTTTTATCAAGATTCCAGCATCTTCAGATTCCAGTGGCTCTAAATTACCACTGGGATCTTAATCAAAATGTCAGCTTGTGTACAATTGTTTCACACAAACCATGTTGGGTTAAGTTGTGTGAAACCTTCTACCCAGCCTGAAGCTCAATTCCCAGCCTGAACTTTGCATCTTTTGTTACTAATCAATAGATTAACAGGACATCCAGACAAAATACACGTAAATGGTAGACTTGGGGAGTACGTTTTGTTCTGGTGATTTCTAACAGACTCTGTCAGTGAGGAATAAATTACTCTATTTGGTAGCTCTTACCAGAGGCTTTGTTGGAATGAGCGAGGAAACATTGCAGATGCTCTGGATCTCCTCGTGCAAGACGGCAAGATTGGCCTGGTTAAGTTCATTGGTCCAGACAAGGTCTAGATCTGAGAGCATGGGTCCATCTATCTTTAATAAAGAAACAAGTTTTAAAACAAAATCAACAGTAAAGGCATCTAAATGAAACATTTTTTAAATTGAAAATCTCTTTTTGAATGTAAATCTTAACACTTACATTGACGACTGGTGACTTCTGCTTGCCCAAGACGGCATAGATGGAGGGTTGGGGAGAAAGGTTACTGGGAGTGGAGGTCCTCCACATCCATTGGTGAAATCGGAGACAGAGGCAAGGGCACAAGCGAGTCAGTGAATTAGTTTAGTTTATACAGTGCAAAAACAGGCCCTTCGGCTCACCGAGTCCATACCGTACAGCGATCCCCACATATTAACACTATCTTACACACAGTAGGAGCAATTCATAAATTTAACCGAACCCAATTAACCTACAAACCTGCACGCCTTGAGTGTGGGAGGAAACCGAAGATCTCAGGGAAAACTCACGCAGGTCACGGGGAGAACAAACAAATTCCATTCAGAGAGCACCCATAGTCAGGATTGAATCCAGGTCTCTGGTGCTGTAAGGCAGCAACTCTACTGCTGCGTCACCGTGCCGCCTTTGGTCGAGGCAGCGGTTGACTGTCTGGAGATACCAGATTTCGACTGCAGTTTTGTTGCTACCAAATGTCAGATTAACTCGGGATGTTTGAGAAATATGATGACAATGTGGTTTGCGTGGCTTTTTTTTAATTGCAGGATTTCTTTGCAACACTGCAGAGCCGAAAAGCATACCTTTGAGTGACGTTGAATATTTGGATCATCTTTGTCAACTATAACCAAAACACTCTCAATGAAATTGACAGCCTCGTCAACAACTTTGCTGTTAGATTTCAAATGACCTGAGCCTCTTTATCTTCCTGTTCTTTTTCAAGGTCAAGCAAATCTTGGGGTGAAAGTTTTGTTTTAATGTGTCATAACTCCTGCATGTCTTAAAAAATCCACCTCTTCTGAAACTACTTTCTTAGTCAAACTATTTTTTTCCTCCAGTTTTAGATACATCACTGTCAAACCTAAAGCTTCTAAGGTCATGCACTAGATGTGAGCATAGTTTTCTCAAACCCCATTCATACATGCACAAGTAACCACGTCCCAAGCCTCACCAAGAAGCATAACATAACATCTAATATTAAAAAGATGTCCAGATATCTTCAACACTCATTTACCATCATCAGTAGCATCAAATGTTTTGTTGAGATAATGCCTTACATGTACTAATCACACCCTGATCCATAGGTTGGAAGAGACATGTAGTGTTCTGGGGAAGATAAACAACTTGAATGTTTTCACAAAGATCTTGAATTGAAGTTGGATGTACAGGGGCAATATCCACCATGAGTATGATTTTAAAAAGTACCTTGCTGGGCACCGCATGCAACTACTCTGTCTGATGTACATTTGAGCGCATTATTTCAAAACTATGAGCGCATAAATAAGCTCCTAGTCAGCTGACACTTTCGGCAGTTTTTTTTAAAACTTCTCCAGAGAATGGAGAGAATATGTGGCTCGCCCAGACTATCCTACTTGCATTTCTCCAAAACCTCAGAGAGGACTGGAAAAGATGTATTATGAAGTAAAGAGAATACCATTGTGATGGAAGTTCATACAAGTGAGTGCCCTAGGCATCGAAAGTTCACCAGAAAATGATAACTGTTCTTCCTCATGCTTCCTTTGTTTCTGTGATCTTCAGCATTTCTCTGTCTGTCACTGAAGGAGCTACTCAGTGCAGTGACAGTGGGGTGGGAGTTATTGTCCAGCAGTGATGTTAACTTTGCCATCATCCTCCTCTCTCCCACCACCTGTACTGAGTCGAAGGAGCAACCCTGGACAGAGCTGGCCTTCCTGACCAGCTTGTCAAGTCTCTTCCCCTCCACCGCTGAGATGCTGCTACTGCTCCAGCAGACCACTACATAGAAAATGGCTGATGCAACTACCGTGTTGTAGAAGGTCCTTAGGAGTGCCCCCTGCACTCCAAAGGACCCGAGTCTCCTCAGCAGATAAAATCTGCTGTGGCCCTTTTTGTACAGCGCATTGGTGTTTTCAGTCCAGTCCAATTTATTGTTGAGGTAAACACCCAGGTACTTATAAATGTCCATCCTCCCGATGTCCATTCCTTGGATGTTCACCGGTGTCGGGAGGACTTGGGTGCACCTGTGGAAATCCACCACCATCTCCCTGGTTTTCCCCGCGTTGATCCGGAGGCGGTTCCGCTGGCACCAGTCCACAAACTTCTTTATCAGTTCTCTGTACACCCCGTCATCGTTGCCTGTGATGAGGCCCACGATGGCAGTTGTCAGAGAACTTCTGTAGATAGCAGTTTGCAGAGCTGTGCCTGAAGTCCGCAGTGTACAGGGTGAACAAGAATGGAGCTTGCACTGTTCCTTGCAGACCACGTCCGAGACATAGTCCTTTGTCCTCACATACTGTGTCGGTTGGTGAGATTGTCCTGAATCCAGGATGAGAAGTGGTGATCCACTCCTGTGCAAGCCCCGGCTGGATGGTATTGAATGCACTGGAGAAATCAAAAAACATGATTCTCACAGTGCTATCCAACTTCTCCAGGTGCGAAAGAGCTCTGTTCCGTAGGTAGACGATGGTGTCCTCCACCCCGATGTGAGTCTGGTATGCAAACTGCAGCGGATCCATTGATGGTCTCACCAGGGGGCTGAGATGGGTGAGGACCAGACGCTCCTGTGTCTTCATCAGGTGTGATGTCAGTGCCACCGGCCTGTAGCTGTTGAGTTCCTTCGGGTGCAGCGTCTTTGGCACCGGTACCACGCAGGATGTTTTCCACAGCTGTGGAACTCTCCCCAGTTTCAGGCTCAGATTGAAGACGTGCTCCACTATTCCGCACAGCTGGTCTGCACAGGACTTGAGGAGCCTCGAGCTGATGCCATCCGGACCAGCCTCCTTCTTCGCATTGATCTTCCTGAGCTCATTTCTCACCTGGTCTGTGGAGAAGGGCAGATTGGAGCACAGGAGCGGGGTGCTCAAGGGTGTGAGAGAAGGAGGTGTGGGGGGGTGGATGGTGTGGGGGGAGGTGGTGGGGCAGGAGAAGCAGAGGCAGTGGGTGGTGGCTGTGGGAGGGAAGGTAGTGCAGTGTACTGGACATGCAGACGAGGGGGGCTGCAGCAGCAGGGGTGACTGGACCAGGGGAGGGGTAGGTGACTGATCAAACCTGTTGAAAAGGTTCAGACCGTTCACCCACTTCTGGTCCCCCATGGCCCAGGAGTCTGGTTCCTCTTCCTCGTACCCAGAGATGGTTTGAGGCCTCTCCAGACTCCACTGATGTTGTTCCTCTGCAGCTGGACCTCCATCTTCTTCCTGTAGCTGTTCTTCCCCTCTCTGATCCTTCTTGTCATCTCCTTATTTCCCGACTTAAAGGCCCTATTTTTCTCCTTAAAGACATCCTTTATGTCAGGGTTGATTCAGGGTTTGTTATTGGAGAAACACCGTACAGTCCTGGTGGGTACAGTGTTCTCCACACAGAAGTTAATATAATCCGTGATGCACTGGGTTAGACCGTCAATGTCCTCCCCATGGGGATCAGAGTTCCACCCAAACAGTTGTTTCGAAACAGTCTCTCAGAGCCTCCTCAGTCTCCTTGGACCATCCTCTAACTGTGCGGGTCACCGCTGGTTGCCTGTGCACGAGAGGTTTGTATACAGGCTGGAGATGGATCATGTTGTGGTCAGATCTCCCCGGGGTGCTGAGTTATATATCTCCTTTGTGTTGGCATAAAATGAGTCCAGTATTTTGTTGTCTCTGGTGCGGCAGGTGACATACTGGGTGAAAGTGGGCAGAGTGGATGATGGAGGTGCGTGATTAAATTCCCCAGAGTTTATTAAGAGGGCATGTGGGTGCTGTGTTTGCATCCTGCTCACAGCTGAGTGCAGGACATCACAGGCCGTGTTGCCGTTAGCAGAGGGGTGAATATACGTTGCTATCACAACAACATGTGAGAATTCCCTTGGTAGATAGTAAGGCCTCATGCTAACAGCTCGATGACCCTGCAGCAGAACTGCTCCTTAACAGTGATGTAACCGGGGTTACACCATCTATCATTTACAAACACAGCCAGCCCTCCTCCTTTTCTCTTTCCACTCTCCACTGTCCGCCCGCCTCAGGTGAAAACCGTCCAGTGAGACGTTCGTGTCCGGAGTTAACGTGTTCGGCCAGGTCTCTGTAAGCAACATGATGCTGCACTCCCGATATTCCCTCTGGTGTCGGGTCAACTACATCGACTTGTCCATCTTGTTGGGGAGAGATCTTACATTTCCCATAATGATGGATGGGAGCACTGGTCTGTTGCGTCTCCTCCCGACTCGACGCTGGATTCCAGCACGGCACCCTCGTCTCCTCCTCCTCGGCTCACGGGGGACGTTGGGTCTCTCGTGAGGCAGCACCGCTGGGTTACGGAGCGCTAACAGCTGCTCCATCGTGTGAACAATAGGGCCCTGGCTGTCCCCGAGATATCCAGACAAGGTAGGTGAAAAATATAGTGCAAAAACAGTGGCTTTGGTCTCCATACCGCGCTAAAGTTACACACAACTAATACACGGAATAGTGAGAGAAATAACTTAACTAACTACTAAGAGAAAAAACGCTCCCCAGTGAGCAGGAGCTGCTGCAATGGCTGCCGCACAGGGAGGTGTCATCTTGGACGACCACCACCTTTTGATACATGATCAAGCCGTCTCAAAGACATATTGCTGCTGCACCTTACATTGTCATAAAATAATTTCTAATAGATTATGACATGTCCTTCCCAGTCCGAGGAACAAATCGTGGTCTATATAACACTCCCATGCTTTATAACTAAGCACTACAAATAGACAAATCAGACATCAAGTTTTCTGTCTTACCAGCAAAGTAAAGCACCCAATGCAATTGCACACCACCCCAGCTCTCTATTGCCAATATTTACAGATACTTGCATGAATGATACTTTATTGTCACATGTGACAAGTCAGTGATATTCTTTGTTTTGCATACCCAGGAAATGTAACGAGTCACCACATAAAGGGCGTCGACAAAGTTACAAGTATTCCATTTTACACAAACCTTTTTTAACACATTCCTTTTGTGGTCCCCCTTAATTCTTGGCAGTTCCCCATGCAGGGTCCTCCTTCGTTCTCCATGGCACATCTAACTTGGTTTTCCCTCTTGGCGGTCCTCCAATGCCAGATTCTCGTTTGTTCTCGGCGGAACATCTGACCTCCGGTAGCGACAAACGAGCCCTTATTCCCCTTCGAACGCCGGCCAATCCTTTGCCGACCGCTAACCTGACCTCCTCGCCGACCACCAGCCCAAATTCTATCGTCCCTTGGTCCACTCTTGAGGGCTCCGTGGCTCTGACCCAAGGAGAAAAGGTAGGAAAATACAAATAATTAGTAATAAGATAAATAAATAATAGTTATAAGTAAGATTACTGTTTTTTGTATTACCATGGTCGAGTTTCCTATAACTAATAATAACTATAATACATATTTGATAAGATATATCTCAGATTCCTGTAATGGAGATTAACACTGATGTATGCCAATATAACAACAAATTTGTTTATTTGTTGTTATTGTTTCAGATGCACATGTAAATTTGCTGCAAATACAAATTTCATTGTTTTAGTTCAAATCTGGTGCAAACAATATCACTTGATTTGTTGATAAGTGGAATGAAACCAGAGGAAGGTATTTACTGAAATTCAATTAGTCCTTCCGTTTATACGTGTGACATATACAGCCAACTTCCATTTTACGCACATCTCAAAAACACATAAATCAAACATATCTTTACAATAAGTGTTGTAAATCATTATAAATTAGGGGAATGCCATATAACTATCTACATCACAAACTAAATAGTTCATTTTTTAATGCCATTATCTTTTTACCTTATTAATAAAGAAACAAGTTCAACAGAAAATCACTAGACATCTCAGATAATAAACATTATTTAAAATCTTTTTGAATGAAAATGGGAACATTGCAGAACCAAAAGCACATTTCTACTCACTTTTGCATTATGTTCATTATTTGGATCATCTTCATCAAAATAGCCAAAACATTCTCAATTAAACAGAATGCATCTGTCAACGACTTGGCTGTTAGATTTCAAAGAACCACAGCCCCGATTTTCTCCTCTTCATGTTCCTGCGCTTTTAAAGTCAAACAAATTTTGGGGAAAAAATTATCTTTAATGAGTCTAATAACTCCTGCATGTCTTCCAACTCACCTCTTCACAGCCTACTTTCTAAGCCAAACTAAACCTTTCCTGTTTTAACTTAAACCACGACAAACCCTAAAACCTCTCAGGTCTGTTTTTATCAAACATCATTCACACACCAACTATGCCCCATGCATCGCGAGCAAGCATTATGAAGTTATGAAGAATTCCAGAAATGTTTAAGTCATTTTACCATCACCAGTAGCCATTCATTACAGCATCAAATGTTTTGTTGAGATAATAAAATTAAACATGCTAATCTCACCCAGATTTATAAGTTGGGGGAGGGATGTAGTGTTCAGTAGAAGATAAACTTGAATATTTCTGTTCCTGCACTTTACGTTGTCACAATACCATTTCTAATAAATTATGATACATGCTACCAAGTCTGAACATCAAACCTTCATCTGAACAATACTTGCATGATTTGTAATTAAACATTACAAATAGAGAAATAGGACATCCAGACATAATAAATGCAACAGCAGACTTTGGGAGTAAAATATTCAGCAGCTCTTACCAGACCTTTAGTTGTACTGGGCGAAGGAAGGTTGTAGATGCACGTCATCTTCTCGGACAGGGGACAATTCTCTATGTGGATGGATCACCTGCAGGATCGTCCTCAATCTGGCCAAGTTAAGCTCACTTGCCGACAGTGAGTCTGAAAGCTGAGCTCTTTCAGCACTGATTTATCCTTCAGATAGATCTCGGATGGCCTCACTAAGGAGCACCTCGTGGGATTCCAAGGAGTGCGGGGTTTCCCTTCATATCCACAGTATGACCTACAATACAATTGAGTGGTGTCAGAACAATTATCTCACTCTCTGGCTTTGTTAGACAAAGGATCTTATTGTTGCCTTCACTAATGCACTGACCAATCCATCACAAATGCTGTCTACCCCACAATTGAATTGACCGACAGGAAGTGCTAGTACAACCGAGCTCTGGTCCATCCTTCTGTCCAGAATGTTCACCCATTTGGGGGAGTGGAAAGAGCAAATCGTTGGATTACTGGAAGCTCTGGATGTCACGGCACCAGGTGGGGATCGATATGACTTGGCATTCTTTGAACTGCGGAGCTCCCTGTAGATATGCAGTTCCATGATGGGTCCGCCTTTTAAACACCCGCAGTACCCGCCCCCAACGCTGATCGGACCTCGGGCTTCGTCCAATCAGCACGAATGGATTTTAATCGCGGAAAACCGAATCGGAGTTTCCACTGTCGACGAAGCCCGCGCCCGCAGTAAGTACAGCATGAGTGGACAACCCCTCAAGTAAACAACCTGCTCCAGTAAACAACCGCCCCAACTAAACATCCACCCCGACTAAAGTTACAAAAACAGAGCAAAACAACCACCTCGAGAAAAAGAAACCACTAGTAAAAAGCTTGCTTCAATTAAAAAACCCATTCCGAGTAAAAAAACACCCTTCGAGTAAAAATAAATGTAACCAGTGAGTAACAAGTAAACCAAAGAATAACAAGAGCGACAAACCTGGTTTCCCATTGATGTTGTCTTCATCTCCAGCTACTTCTGGTCTGTGATGTCTTTGCTTTTCCCAGAGATAATCTGCATCAGAGTTTTGCTGCTCTCCCTCTCTTGGTTTTTCCTGGATGGATCTTTTCTTTCCATTTGGCATCTAACTTTTTTACCCAGTATTGAGTAGCTGGTGGGGATTCCCATCCCTGGCATGGAGACTTCGTTATCAGATATTCGCTGGCTTTATGTGACGCTCCTTGTCCTGCCAAAATTATCATCATAGCCATTGCAAAGAAGCAGATTTTAGCTACTGAACGGACATTTGATCCATCGCCTATTAGCATAGGAATTCATCATAACACATCAACACAGACACAATTCTTTAAGGGTTATCATACTCACCCTGGTAGTCAGCCTCAGGTGATCACTATCTCCTGCCAGGAGGCTCAAAGGCTTATTCCTGCACCTTACCTTCGGTGGCTCTTTCAAGACCTATGGTTGGACCAGGTGGGATAAGCTTGCGGATGCACGAATGTCTTCGGGTATGACGGTGAATTGCAGATTGAACATTGCGCAGATTCATGTCCTCACCAATAAAAAGTCCACCTCGACTAAAAAACAGAGAAAACAAAAAAAAGCATGAATAAACAGCCCGCCTCGACTAAGCAAACACCCATCTGCAATAAAAAGCTGGCTTCGACTAAAATTCACACGAGTAAAAAAAAAAATCACAAGTAAAAAGTTAGCCTCGACTAAAAAACATGAGGGAAAAAAAGTAAAAAGCCCGCCTCGAGTAAAAATCACACCTCGAGTAAAAATCCCAGTTTTAAAAAATACCGAGTAGAAAGCCCCCCAAAATTAATAAAACATACCTCAAGTAAAAACAAGAGTGACCAATGCAGATCAGACCTCGGGCGTCGTCCAATCAACATGATGTGATTTTTGAGCGGAAAACCGAAGCGCTGTTTCCGCTGTCGGCGAAGCCCGCACCCACAAGTGCAGTACAAGTGGACAACCCCTCATGTAAACAACCTGCTCCAGTAAACACTGCCCCCCCCCCTGACTAAACACCCACCCCAACTAAAGTTACAAAAACACCTCGAGCAAAAAAAGTGCAAAAAGGACAGCTCGATTAAAAAATCACCTTGAGTTAAAAACGCACGTTGAGTAAATAGAAACCATTAGTAAAATGCTCGCCCCGACTAAAAACCCCATCTGAACTAAAAGAGCCACCTTGAGTAAAATAAACCGAGGACAAAAACCAGCCGAGTACAAAAAAAAACATACCTCAAGTCACGGGAACGAGTAAAATTCCCGCCTTTACTAAAAAAAACCTTGAGTAAAAAGTAGTTACAAAACACACCTTGAGTAAAAAAAAAACATTAAGTCCGCCTCGACTAAAAAGTTTAAAAAACCCCATCTCAAATAAAAAGCCGGCTTTGAATAAAAATCACACACGAGTAAAAAAAATGCGTTAAAAAAGAGTAAAAAGCCCGCCTCAACTAAAAATCACAAAGTAAAAAGTAAAAGTCCCGCCTCCAGTTAAAAACTCATCTCGTGTAAAAGCATATCGAGTTAAAAAAAACATACATCGAGTAAAAACAAGTAACCAATGAGTAGACCAATGAGTAACAAGAGCAACCAACCTGGTTTCCCATTGATGTTGTCTCCATCTCCCAGCTATTTCTGGTCTGTAATCTCTTGGCTTTTCCCAGAGATGTGCTGCATCGAGTTTTGCCGTTCTTGATCTCCTGTTTTTTTCCTGGGTGGGTCTTTTCTTTCCATTTGCCATCCCTTCCATTTTCTTTTAGCCAGTGTTGAGTCGCAGGGGAGTTCACATCCCTGGCAAGGAGAGACTTTGTTATCAGATATTCGCTGGCTTTATGTGACGCTCCTTGTCCTGCCAAAATTGTTATCATAGCCATTGCAAAGAAGCAGCTTTTAGCTACTTAACAGACATTTGATCCATCGCCTATTAGCATCGGAATTAATAACACCCTGTTATACAAGAACTTTGCCTGAACAGTCCATGACCCACAGCGCTATACTTAGAACCCGTAGCGCTGTGACCGGTAGCGCTATATTTAGAACCCATAGCGCTGTGACCGGCAGCGCTATATTTAGAACCCGTGGCGCGGCTGCCGGTAATGCTATATTTGGAACCCATAGCGTTGCATCTGACAGCTGTTTAAATTTCAAGGCGCCAAGCCAACAGCACCGTTTAAACCTTTGCGCGCCAAACTGGCATCACCGTGTGTATTGCTTTGCACGCCAAGTCTGTGGTGCTGTGCGTACCGATTTGCACACCAAGTCTGTAGTGTTGTGCGTACCGATGTGTACGCCAAGTCTGTGGTGCTGTGCGTCGATTTGCGCACCAAGTCTGTAGCGCATTTAGAACCCATAGCACTGTGACTGGTAGCGCTATATTTAGAACCCGTAGTGCGGCGGCCGGTAGCGCTATATTTAGAACCTATAGCACTGCGGCAGGTAGCGCTATATTTAGAACCCGTAGCACGGCGGCCGGTAGCGCTATATTTAGAACCCGTAGCACTGCGGCCGGTAGCGTTATATTTAGAAGCTATAGCACTGTGGCCGGCAGCGCTATATTTAGAACCCGTAGCACGGCGGCCGGTAGCGCTATATTTAGAACCCGTAGCACTGCGGCCGGTAGCGCTATATTTAGAACCCGTAGCACTGCGGCCGGTAGCGCTATATTTAGAACCTATAGCACTGTGGCCGGTCGCGCTATATTTGGAACCCATAGCACTGCAGCTGACAGCTGTTTCAATTTCAAGGCGCTAGGCCAACAGCACTGTTTAAACCTTTGCGCGCCCAACTGGCATCACCATGTGTATTGCTTTGCACGCCAAGTCTGTAGCGCTGTGCATTCCGATTTGCACACCAAGTCTGTAGTGCTGTGCGTGCCGATTTGCACACCAGGTCTGTAGCGCTGTGCATTACTTTGCGTGCCAGTCTGTAGCTGATATCGTTTTGTTCCCAAAGGGTGGGGCTTGCTGCGATGCAGTCCCCTTCCATTGGTTATAGTTGGACTCTGGGAGAAGTGCTATTGGCCAGGACTTACCAGCATTTATTTCAACAGCTTATTTCTTACCTGTATAAAGGCAGACGCCGGGAAGCCATAAGTTAGTTCATGTGCAATTCACCAACGGATTGAGTCACGATCAGCGCCGCGGACGCAGGCAGAGAGGTGTGCTGCTGTAAAACAGACCCTGCGCATGCCAGGACAAGTATTGTTTTTGTTCTCTGTTGCCAATAAATCTGATTTGTAACTAAACGGACAAGTGAACCTTTTTCTGTTCTACTTGTCAGATCCTTGAACCTGTTCCCTTGTAACACACCCATCAACACAAACACGATTCTCTAAGTTTTATCATACTCACCCTGGTAGTTAGCCTCAGGTGAGCACTATCTTCTGCCAGCGGGCTCAAAGGCTTATTGCCCCACCTTACCTTCACTGGCTCTTTCAAGAGCTATGGTTGGACCAGGCGGGTAAGCATATAGATGCGCCAATGTCTTCGGGTAAAATGGTGACTCACGGCATGGACTGTGTGCAGATTCACACCCTCACCAGTAAAAAGTCTGCCTCAACTAAAAAAAGAGAAAAAAAGCACACCGAGTTAAAAACAAAACAAAAGCACGAGTAAAAGGCCCGCCTCAACTAAGCAAACGTCCATCTCCAATAAAAAAAGCTGGCAAAAATCATGTAAAAGCCCGCCCCGGCTAAAAAAAATGTTAAAACTCCGCCTCACACCTTGAATAGAAATCCCAGAGTTAAAAATACCTCAAGTTTAAAAAAAACTGAGTAAAAAGCCTGAGTTAAAAAGTCTTTAAAACATTACAAGTAAAAGGCACATTGAGGTAAAAAAAAAAACTGAGTCTTAAGTAAAAAAATCATCTTGTGTAAAAAGCACATCCAGTTAAAAACATAATTCGAGTAAAAACAAGAGTAACCAACGAATAACAAGAGCCAGCAACCTGGTTTCCCATTGAAGTTGTCTCCATCTCCAGCTACTTCTGGTCTGTGATCTCTTGGCTTTTCCCAGAGATGAGCTGCATCAGAGTTTTGCCATTCTTGATCTCCTGTTTTTTTTCCTGGCTGGGTTTTTTCTTTCCATTTGGCATCCCTTCCACTTTCTTTTAGCCAGTGTTGAGTCGCTGGTGGGGGTTCATATCCCTGGCAAGGAGAGGCTTTACTATCAGATATTTGTTGGCTTGACGCTCCTTGTCCTCCTGTGAAAATTACCATCATAGCCATTACAAAGAAGCAGTTTTTAAGCTACTGAACAGACATCTGATCCATCGCCCATTAGTGTCGGAATTCATCATAACACGCTTTAACACAAACACGATTCTCTAAGTGTAATCATACTCACCCTGGTAGAGAGCCTTGGGTGATCACTATCTCGAGCCTGCCAGCGGGGTAAGGCTGATTCCTGCACCTTACCTTCTTTCAAGACCCATGGTTGGACCAGGTGGGGTTAGCTTGTAGCGGGGCAAATGTCCGGGTAAAACGGTGTCTCGCTGTTTTGACGGTGCAGATTCACATCCTCACCAATAAAACGTCTGCCTCGACTAAAAAAAAGGGGGAAAAAACACCTTGAGTTAAAAATTAAACAAATAAAAAGCCTACAAGTTAAGTAAACATCCATCTCCAATAAAAAGCTAGGTGCAAAAATCACACCCGAGTTTTAAAAAAAAGCTATATCTTGGATGTTAAAAAATGAGTAAAAAGCCCACCTAAATTAAAAACTGAACTCGAATAAAAAAGAACATCGAGTTAAAAAAAAAAACATGCATCGAGTAAAAACAAGAGTAACCAACGTCGATTGGTCCTCGGACGTCGTCCGATCAACACGATGGATTTTTGAGCGGGAAACCGAAGCGAGGTTTCCGCTGTCCGTAAAACCCGCGCCCGCCGAAGTACAGCACGAGTGGACAACCCCTCATGTAAACAACCTGCTCCAGTAAACTATCACAGCCTAAAAAAAACCCGACTTATCAGCTCGACTAAACTAAACCACCCCGACTAAACAGTTACAAAAACACCTCGAGTAAAACAACCAACAAGCAGAAAGCACAGATCGAGTAAAAACGAGGTAAAAACGCATATTGAGTAAATTGAAATCACGAGTAAAAAGTTCATCTCGACTAAGAAAAACCCCACCTTGAGTTAACCAAGTAAAAATTAAATGAGTAAAAAAACCTCAAAAAAACACCTCGAGTTACAGAAACACATCCCGAGTCCCAGAGAACGAGTAAAATTCCCGCCTTACTAAGAAACAAACCTCAAGTAAAAAGTACATTGAATTACAAACCACACCGTTTTTTTAACCCTCGAGTTAAAAATAAGCTCGAGTAAAAAGCCCGCCTCGACGAAGCAAACACCCATCTCCAGTAAAAAAAAAAGCTGGCTTTTACAAAAAAAACACCTCAAGGAAAAAAATTCACGTAAAAAATCCCAGTGTTAAAAAAGAATCACACCGCGAGCAAAAAGCCCGCCTAAAGTAAAAAAAACCCCAACTCGAATAAAAAGCACATCGGATTAAAAAAACCCATACCTGAGCAAAAATAAGAGTGACCAACGAGTAACATGGGCTGAGGATGAGAGCTGTGAAGCACGACGCTCCTTCACCAGTGGAGCCGCTCCCGTCCGTCTTTTAACCACTCGCACCATCCGCCCCAACGCTGATCGGACCTCGGGCTTCGTCCAATTAACAAGAACGTTCATATTGAGCGGGAAACCGAAGCGGAGAGTTTCCGAAGCCCGCGCCCGCCGCAAGTACAGCACGAGTGGACAACCCCTCATGTAAACAACCTGCTCCAGTAAACAACCACCCCGACTAAACAACCACCGCCCAGTTACAAAAACACCTTGAGTAAAACTAACGAGTGAAAAAAACGAGTAAAAAGCACAGCTCAGGTTAAACCCCTATCTTGAGTAAAAAGAAACCACCAGTAAAGAGCCCGCCTTGACTAAAAAACCCATCTCGAGTAAAAAGCCCGCTTTGACGAAAAAAAACCCCATCTCGAGTAAAACACGTTAAAAAGACACCGAGTTAAAATACCTCGAGTAAAAGGAAACCACGAATAAAAAGTCCACCTCGAATTTAAAAAACACACCCAGTTAAAAATCACACATTGAGTACAAATCCCGAGTAAAATCAAGTAGAAAAAAACACGAGTAAAAAGCTCGCCTCGACTAAAAATCACACCCGAGTTAAAAAAACATATCTTGGATTTTTAAAAAACGAGTAAAAAGCCCGCCTAAAGTAAAAAACTGAACTCGAATAAAAAGAACATCGAGTTTTAAAAAAACATGCCTCGAGTAAAAACAAGAGTAACCAACGTTGATCGGTCCTCGGGCGTCGTTCAATCAACACGACGGGATTTTTGAGCGGGAAACCGAAGCGGATAAAGTTTCCGCTGTCGGCGAAACCCGCGCCCGCCGAAGTACAGCACGAGTGGACAACCCCTCATGTAAACAACCTGCTCCAGTAAACTACCACTGCCTAAAGAAAACCCGACTTAACATCACCTCGACTAAACTAAACCACCCCGACTAAACAGTTACAAAAACACCTCGAGTAAAACAACCAACAAGTAGAAAGCACAGATCGAGTAAAACCGAGTTAAAAACGCATATTGAGTAAATTGAGTAAAGTAAAAAGCTCATCTCGACTAAAAAAACCCACCTTGAGTTAACCAATTAAAAATAAAATGAGTTAAACCCCCCCCAAAAGCACCTCGTTACAAAAACACATCCCGAGTCCCAGAGAACGAGTAAAATTCCGGCCTAAGAAACAAACCTCAAGTAAAAAGTACATTGAATTACAAACCACACCGTTTTTTTTTAAACCTTGAGTTAAAAATAAGCTCGAGTAAAAAGCCCGCCTCGACGAAGCAAACACCCATCTCCAGTAAAAAGCTGGCTTTGACAAAAAAACCTCAAGGAAAAAAAATCACGTAAAAAAGCCCACCGTGTTAAAAAAGAATCACACCTCGCGTAAAAAGCCCGCCTAAAGTAAAAACCTAACTCGAATAAAAAGAACATCGAGTTTAAAGAAAAACATGCCTCGAGTAAAAACAAGAACGTTGATCGGTCCTCGGGCCTCGACGGGATTTTTGAGCGGGAAACCGAAGCTGTCGGCAAAACCCGCGCCCGCCGAAGTACAGCACGAGTGGACAACCCCTCATGTAAACAACCTACTCCAGTAAACTATCACCCCGCCTAAACCACCCCGACTAAACAGTTACAAAAACACCTCGAGTAAAACAACCAACTCGAGTAGAAAGCACAGATCGAGTAAAAACACAAATTAAAAACGCACGTCGAGTAAATAGAAATCACGAGTAAAATGCTTGTCTCAACCAAAAATAAATCCATCACGACCAAAAAAACCCACCTTGAGTTAATCAACGCATCTCGAGTAATTTAAACTAGGAGTAAAAAAATACTTAAAACACCTCGAGTTAAAAAACGCATCCCGAGTCCCAGAGAACGAGTAAAATTCCCGCCTTACTAACAAACAATCCTCGAGTAAAAAGTACATTGAATTACAAAACACACCGAGTAAAGTTTTTTTAAACCTTGAGTTAAAAATAAGCTCGAGTAAAAAGCTCACCTCGACTAAGCAAACACCCATCCGCACTAAAAAGCTGGCTTTGACAAAAAAAAACCTCTCGAGGAAAACATTTATCTTAAAAAACCGCCTCGACTAAAATTCCCACCATGTTAAAAAAAGAATGACACCTCGAATAAAAAGCCCGCCTAAAGTAAAAAACTTAACTCGAATAAAAAGCACATCGGATTAAAAACCCCATACCACGAGTAAAAATAAGAGAAACCAACGGGTAACATGGGCTCACGATGAGCTGGGAAGGTCGCCAGAGCGGTTCCGTGGCTTGAGGCGGGAGCCGGACCCGTCCGACTTTTAGCCACTCGCAGCATTCGCCCCAACGCTGACCGGACCGCGGGCTTCGTCCAATTACCAAGAACGTTTATTTTGAGCGGGAAACCGAAGCGGAGAAAGTTTCCGAAGCCCGCGCCCGCCGCAAGTACAGCACGAGTGGACAACCCCTCATGTAAACAACCTGCTCCAGTAAACAACCACCCCGCCTAAACATCCACCCCGACTAAACAACCACTGCCCAGTTACAAGAACACCTTGAGTAAAACTAACGAGTGAAAAAACCGAGTAAAAAGCACAGCTCGGGTTAAACCCCTATCTAAAACCATCTCGAGTAAAAAACCCTCTTTGACTAAAAAAACCCATCTCGTGTAAAATGTCCGGCACGAGTAAAACACGTTAAAAACACACCGAGTTAAAATACCTCGAGTAAAAGGAAACCAAGGGTAAAAAGCCCACCTCGTGTAAAAAAAAACACTCAGTTAAAAATCACAAATCCCATCGAGTACAAAAAAACACGAGTAAAAAGCCCGCCTCCTCTAAAAAAAG
Organism: Rhinoraja longicauda; assembly: GCF_053455715.1. Lineage (NCBI taxonomy): Eukaryota > Metazoa > Chordata > Chondrichthyes > Rajiformes > Arhynchobatidae > Rhinoraja > Rhinoraja longicauda. The sequence goes on from NC_135960.1 coordinate 36,565,342, forward strand.
TTTTTAATAAAACACCTCAGAAAGAAAAAGAGTAAAAAAGCCCGCCTCGACTAAAATTATACTTCGAGTAAAAGATAACAGGAGTAAAACGCCCGCCTCAAGTTAAAAAGCCATCTGGATTAAAAGCCCACCTCGACCCCATAAACACACAACTAAAAATCACACTTCGAGTAAATAAGCAGGGTTAACAAACAAACCTCGAGCTAAAGAAACGAGTTAAAAAGCCCACCTCAAGTAAAAAACTCATCTCGAGTAAAAAAACGCACCTCGAATAAAAAATCCCATGAGTAAAAAACTAACCTCGACTCGAAAGCCACATCGATTTGAAAAACACACATCGAGTAAAAAACACGAGTAAAAAGTGCGCCTCGAGTACAACAAAATCACCTCGAGTTAAATACACACCTCTCGTAAAAAGAAACAAGTAAAAAGCTCGCCTTGAGTTAAAAATACACCTCGAGTAAAAATCCCAGTTAAAAAACATAAATCGAGTATAAAAAAAACTATGCACGTGTGTAAAAAACGAGTAAAAAAACTTACCGGGTTACTATATATACATGGTGTAAAAATACACAAGTAAAAAAAACCGCCTCAACTAAATAACACACCTCGAGTTAAAAAAATTCACCCAGTTAGAAAAACATACCTCGAGTAAAAAAGTTCGAGTAAAAAACACACCTCGAGTAAAAAAAATCCCACAAGTTAAAAAACTCACATCGACTGTAAAACTTCGAGTAAAGAAAGACACATCGAGTAACCAACCACCTCTATTGAAAAATACTTGAATTTAAAAAAGACGTCGAGTAAAATACAATTTCTACATTAAATCTTACCAGTTATTCAGAAATAAAACGTGCGCATTTTAGAATGTTCATTGTCAACATTTATATGTTGTCAATATATCTCACCTCAGTGCTTTGTAAATTGAACATATTGATTTGATGACACAATGTCATGTATTCATGAAACCTTTTTCCTGTATGTACGTGTTTTATGCAATTTTTAAAAAAAATAATGAACATATCTTACAGATTTGCAGAGCACAGCACCCCAGCCTAATTCACGCTTGCTGACAAAGGTACCGATCTAACTTAGTGTCTTGTGCAACTTGTGTTTGGCCCACATCCCTCCAAACCTTTCCAATCTAAGAACATATCCAAAAGCCCGTTGAAAGTTGTAATTGTACCCTATGGGAAAAAATGAGACAGTTGTCTGCCCTTCTTTAATAACAACATTTAAAAGATGTTTGGACAGGCGGATAGATAGAAAAGCTTTGAAGGGTCTGGGCGAAATGAGACTCACTGAGAAAAGGCATCTTGGTCGTCAGGGTCGAATTGGGCGAAAGAGACTTTCTGACTCTGATTGTTCACCAAGAAGTTCCAACGAGGGATTTGGTTGTTGTTGTCACGGCACCGCACTCTGAGGGGAAGGACTGCTACTACCACAGGCTACTGTGGGACGAATTCTATGTAATAGCATATGAAAAATACTCGGAGGTAGATAAAAGCTGGAGTAACTCAGTGGGACAGTCAGCACCTCTGGAGAGAAGGAATGGATGACGTTTCGGGTCAAGACCCTTCTTCAGACTGACCAAAATGTAACCCATTCCTTCTCTCCAGAGATGCTGTTACTCCAGCATTTTGTGTCTACCTTCGATTTAAACCAGCATCTACAGTTCTTTCCGACACATATGAGAAATACCCTATTGATACTTAAAGATGAAACATTAGTGGACAACCGTACAACATTGTTTCCACTCACCTAGACATTGAAAGGTAAGCAAGACATAACATTATAACTACAATTAGTCTGGAGGGCACGTTATCGATGTTACAACAGTGTTACCATAGTTATGTGTTGGAAAATACATCAGACTTAGAGATTGACAGGGTGTGAAACAAAGATACTAAAGGAGTAAGATGAACCACTCCGTCGAAATCGCGTATACTGAAGTATAATGACTGCAGTCCGCCATTTTAGTAGGCAAAACCCCCGTTCGCCATGCCTCTCGCAGTGTAATCAGTGTTGTGGGGGAACAGTGTGTGTGATGGATGATACCATTAAAATGCAGAAAATATCTCATCTATCAACTCACATTTTTTTGTTATTTTTATTTTCAAATATTTTCACCTGCTTAATTTCTCTGATATTATTTCTTATTGTTTCTGCCCATTTCCCTCCCATCCTTCCTCCCCAGCCTCCTCTTTTGTGCAGTTTCCCTTGTACTGCTCAAACACACACTCTGCACATATTTAACTTACATATATATATATATATATATATATATGAATGTGTGTGTGTGTGTGTGTGTGTTTGTGTGTGAGAGGCAAGACAGAGATAAATAGATCTCAAAGTTCCTTCTCATGGATCAGAAGCAACTTTGAATTAAAGCAATGCTCTATTTCTCTCTTATTTTTCACATGATGTACATAAACCATAAAGGCAATTCGACCTTTATGGTTTACGTATATGCATATATGTGTATATGTATATATATATATGTGTGTGTATGTGTGTGTGTGTATATATACACACACACACACACACATATATATCTCTAGTTTCTTTCTTGTGATTTCCTCTATTTGTTTAGCAACCTTTTTCTTTCAATCTCTCTCCCTTTCTTTTTTTCCGTTCCAAGGACATTATTCAACAAATACGTAATACAGTGTGCCAAAAAGTAAATAAACACTCAATGGTCACAATACATCAATCAATCATTGCAGTACAATGGTGCAATCTCTATTTATAATAGCCTCGACCCCCCGCGGTGACTAGCGTTCACGGAAGGCCTCCAGTGTCCCCATGGACATCGCGTGTTCCCTCTCCAGGGTCACGCAAGCACGGACATAGGCCTGGAACAGGGGCAGGCAGCCTTCTCTGGTGTGACCATCGACCGCCCGCTGCCAAGACCCACGAATGGTCATCTTGGCCAGGCCCAGGAGCAAACCGACAGGGAAATCCCATCCTCCCGATTGGCCCTCCCCACTCCCAGCCCTGTGCCCAAACACCAGGATCGTAGGACTGAAATGCAACCAAAACTTGAGGAGCAACCCCTTCAGATACTCATACAGGGGCAGCAACCTCACACACTCCATATACAGGTGGGACATGAACTCTTCCTCGCCACAGAAAATACAAGCGGCCGGCGAGTCCGTGAACTGGTTCAAAAATTTATTACAAACCACGGTTCTGTGCAACACTCTCCAGCCCAGGTCCTCGATGTAAAGGGGGAGGACTCCCTTGTAGAGAGACCTCCACTGGAGACCATCCCCGCCATCGGTGGCAACACGGACCGCCAAGGCATATCTGGATGAAAGACAAAGGCGAGGAGGTGCAGAGTGTGTAGGAGCATCCTGTACAGTAAACGTCTGCCTGCATCATGAAACGGCACGCTGGGCATCGGGGAGAGGCAGCTCATGTTGTGTAGGGCCGGCTCCTGGTAAATTTTCCGGAGCCTGGGCCTGATGAGCAGTTCCGGCGGAGCAGGGGTAAACTCGGCCGGAATCGCTGCAAGCACACGCCGCTCCCCGACACCCACCGCGACGGTGAGGACCGACCCCCCCTCGCAGCCACAACACCCCCCTCCCCCTGAGGAGCAACGCGCTGACTGAAGATGACCAAATTCCTCATCTTAACACATCGCGGTAAAAACTTGGCATGTCCCATGTGGCGGGTCGACTGATGCCCGCCACCAGGAGCCGCAAAACCCCCCTTAGGCAAAGGCCCTGGCGGAAAAAATACATGGCCAGAGCGTGCCATCTGGGAGGGTGCTCCGCATACACGTACCTTCGCAGAGTCCTGAGATGGAGAGCCGCCACCTGGGTACGCACGCATATCAAGGACTGGCCACTCTCCTCTATCGGGAGACTCAGGACTGCTGCGGAGACACAGTGCTTTCTCTCTCCCCAAAAGAAATCCACTAGCCTCTTCTGTACAGCAGTTACAAAGGTAGAGGGCGGGACAAGAGTTGCCAGCCGGTACCATAACATGGAGGCCACCAGCTGGTTTATGACCAGCACCCTACCTTGAAAAGAAAGAACTCTAAGCAAGCCTGACCAGTGTCCCAGCTGGGCGACGACTTTTGTCTCTAGCTCCTGCCACTTCGCCGGCCAAGCATCTTTAGTGGGACTCAGGTAGACCCCCAGGTAGAGGAGGTGCATAATCTTTCATCTCCTCTGGCAGGGAGTCCGCCTGCCACTGGCCCACTAGAAGAGCACTTACTCCAGTTGATCCTAGTGGACGATGCAGCCGAGAAAACCTGCTGGCATTCACGCATCCTCCGCAGATCAACAGGATCAGTAAACGTAAGAAGAACATTATCGGCATAGGACGAGAGAACCACCTCCATCCCCGGTCCTGGTAGGACCAGGTCTGCCAACCGCCTCCGAAGAAGACACAGGAATGGCTCCACACAGACCGAGTACAACTGACCAGACATGGGGCACCCCTGGCGTACCCCCATCCCAAAGCGAATGGGAGCCAACAACGCACCATTAACCTTCACGAGACACTCTGCTGCGGTGTACAAAAGCCGGACTCGGGCCGCAAAATGCGGTCCAAATCCAAACGCTTGCAGTGTCCCGAAGAGGTAATCATGATCCACCCTGTCAAAAGCCTTCTCCTGATCGAGGGATAGAAAAGCAGCTGACTGACCAGTCCCCTGGGTCAGATGGATCAGGTCCCTAACCAAGTGGATGTTATCTTGGATGGACCGGCCAGGGACTGTATAGGACTGGTCCCTGTGGATCAGTTGGGACAGCACGGAACCCAGGCGATTTGCCATTGCCCGTGCAAAAACTTTATACTCTGTACAGAGGAGAGAGACCAGGCGCCAGTTCTTCAACAGGCGGAGTTCGCCCTTCTGGGGCAGCAGGACAACGACTGCCCTGTGCCACGAGAGGGGCATCTCCCCAGTCACCAGGCTCTCCCTCAGGACTTTCATGTAGTCGCCCCCCAGGACATCCCAGAAGCCTCTAACAAACTCAACTGTCAGCCCATCCAGCCCAGGGGACGTGCTCTTCCTGAGCTTGTGCAGGGTACCAGCCAACTCCTCCAATGATAAGTCAAGTCAAGTCAAGTCAATTTTATTTGTATAGCACATTTAAAAACAACCCACGTTAAGGGGTCATCAAGCTGTTCAAACGCCTCTCTATCTATAGTCGGTAGCCCCTCCCACAGAACCCGCTGAGCCCCCCTGCTGAAACCATCTGCGGAGAACAGAGTTCCATAAAAGGACCGAACTAACGCACTAATCCCCTCTGGATCTGTGACAGAGGAGCCATCGTCTGCGAGCAGCTCAACGAGCTGTTTGCGGGCTCCTCGCCCTTTCTCCAGAGAGAGAAAGAAAGGTGAAGCTCGGTCCAGATCGTGCAGCATCTGTACTCGTGACCTCACGTAAGCACCTCGGGACCGCTCAAGCTGCAGGTCCCTCAGCGCTTCCTTCCTCTCCTGATACTCTCCCCACTCACAGGAGTTCTCACCGATTCGACCCAAGCGAGACTCTGCGTCGAGTAACTGCTTCTCGAGTCGCTCGACCTCCACGTCCCGCCTTCTGGTCGACCCCCACATGTACTCTTGACAAAAAAGACGGATGTAAGCCTTTCCCACATCCCACCACTGCCTAAGGAAGCAGAAGCCCCTCTGCCTCTCTCTCCACTGCACCCAAAACAGCCTGAAAGACTCCTGGAATCAGCAATCCTCCAGCAGCTGGTTATTAAAGTGCCAGTATGCAGACCCAGCCCGTGTGCGCGCTGGGATAAAGTCCACTCGCACCAGGCAGTGGTCTGAACACGGCACCGGCCGCATAGAGGCCGCCGAGACCCGGGAGACATACGCTCTGGAGATGTACACACGATCGATATGGGAACCACCCCCCTCAGACCTCCCCGAAAACGTGTTGGAATCAGGGTGGAGATTCCGCCATGCATCAACCAGCTCGAAAGATTCAATCACACCTCTCAACTTCTTCGCCACTGCAGGGGCACACTGAGTACCAGAGCGATCTCGCGCCTCAAGGGTACAATTGAAATCCCCCCCAAGGAAGACGCACTCTCCGCAATCAATAGTGCTCAGCAGAGCAGTCACCTCCTTAAGTAAACGCGCCTGCATCGTGCCGGTGCTGGGGGCGTACACGTTAATGAAATGTAACGGCACGCCATCCAGGCTCACGGCCAGATAGAGCAAACAGCCCGGCACAACTTCCTGCACCTTCACAATCTTTGGCTGGAAGGTCGGGGCCAACAGGAAAGCCACCCCACTTGACTTTGTGCTGAGGTGGCTCATGTAGACCCCCCCCCCTCCCACTCCATGACCCAGGTGGGCTCGTCACTAACAACAGTATGCGTCTCTTGCAGAAAACTCACTGCATACTTCTCCTCTCTGATGGTGAAATTTACGAAGGTCCCCCCTTCCGCTGTTTATGTTTAGGCTAGCTACTGTGAACCTGAAGACACGCTATGACTTTTTCCTCCCTCTCCTTGTGGGAGTGGAGCCCCTCTCTCTTAGGAGCTTCAAAAATTCCCTGAATTGACGCTTCTCAGGCTCAAGAAGACCACTATCCTTACTGTGAAGGATAGCACTGTGTCCCGATAGTTCCCCCCAGGTCCGGATAGTTCCCCCCAGCCACCATTCGGCAGCTCTCAGGACATTGCTCCTACTGCGCTGATGTTCCTTCAAAAACTCTCAAATTTACCAGATACTGGCCGCTCGAGACACAGCATTGGAATCTGGGCATTCTGCCAACCCACTGCCACCTGAAGCAACATCTTCCCCCCACTGCACTCAAGGTCATGGTCCAAGTTTGGCAGACTACCGCTGGCTGCCAGCTCGCTCGCCACACTGTGTAAGCTGACTACATCACGCTCCCCCCCTTCGGCATGATCCCACCCCCGGGATCAGTGTCGAGGGAGAGTCCTGACGCCTCTGACAGCGATGAGCCGGCCAGTGAATGGCCA